>NW_027093934.1:0-732817 GCF_022343315.1 Plenodomus lingam | reverse complement strand
ACACGCACAATCAAGAACAGTGTCACGCCAACAGTCGCAGCTACCTTCACGACAACAATTTTGCAGGGCCATGAGGATGTGGAACTGGTATATCTATACTACCCTACTGGGGCAGTCGCCGAAGCAGATCTTCTACCAGAATCATTGTCTGTCAACGGGCTTACGCCGACTACATCTTTGACTACAACAACGATGACGGTTTATGATTATTATATGCCTGTGACAATGACCGCCCCATCATCGTGTCCCACAATCTGTGAGTAATTCTTCAGGCTTTTCTTTTTCTTTTTTTTGCCTACCAAAGATGAAAGTCTCTTCAACAATCCATCGCCATACTTGCTAATTAATTCGCAGTCACAGTCACAAGCGTAGCATCTGTAGACATCCCCAGGGCAGCCAGGGCGCTCGTCACCCCTACATCTACTGTAGCTGGTGCGACAGTGTCGGATCGATATGGCGACACTACCGTCAGTGAAACTTGGTACCTCTCCAGTGGCGCTGCACCGTTCCCGACAATGGATGATTATAACTATTATGCATACATTGAATCATGCTACACACCACCGCTACCTTACAAGACCGCTTCGCCGACGCCTAGTTCCACCACAGGCGGCGGCCTCTACTACGATCCAAATGATTCGTCATCATCGCCAGGCAACTCGGACAGTTCCGGTGGATATGAATGCTATTGGGGCCCTACAGGATGTCTGTCAACCGAAGAGATCATCATTATCGTCTGCTCGATAGTCGGTGGTTTCTTTCTCCTCGGGTTCCTGGAATCGTGGTTTTGGTTCCGCCGTCTGATGCATGGAAGGAGGGCCATGCGTCTTGGAACTGTCTGCTGGATTCTTACCACACTCATAGTAGTATGTGTGACTAGCATACAGGATAAGAGGACCAAAGAAGACCAAATAGTTCTGGCAGAGAAATGGAAAGAAATGAAGGCTGGAGCCAAGTTCAAGGCTTGGATGAAATATGCGTTTCGCCATCGATACCCGGAGGAATTCCTTGGCCAATTTTCGAGAATGACAGTGGGTATCGTTCCACCTGGCGAGCCACTACCAGTACCTCCTGCAATGAAACAGCCACCCCTTGGTGTTGTCCCAGGCTCACAGGTCTTTTACTATGGTCCGAATGGCCAACCTGTACCATTGCAAGGTTATATGGTTCCCGCGGGACAACATGCAGGATACTATGTCGGCGAGATGCCCAAGCAGGCGATTGTCATTGGCACTGTACCCCTTTTCCCACGTCACTCACAGCCAGTACATTCTTCATCACGAGGCGCATTCAACATGACAGGTGCTTTACCGCCACCCACAGTTTCCGGTTCAATACCGCCTTCGGAGGCTCCTTTGCCTCCTTTGCCCCCACGGTCTACTCCTTCCGCACCTCCGCAAGAGCCTGTTGAGTCCAACATGTCCATACAGGCTCCAACTTCAGCACCTCCAGTGCCGCCAGTAGCGAAATCCGTAGCTCCTCCAGAAGATACAGAAGAAGCTGCCCAGACCACGGCCGAACGAGAGACTTGTTCAAATGCAGTCACAGACAGCACTTCCCAGATCTTAGCCGTTCCGCAAAATCCTGCAGCTGTACCACACGAAGTCTCCCCAAATCCAACCCCAGGAGTGCAAATTGCTCCTCAAGTGCATCCTGTAGATTTGAGTGATCCATCTGCAATCAATGCAATAGGGAACACTGAACGGCCATCAGATCCGCCGTCTCCAAAGTGCGAACCAGATAAAGAAAGTCTCTACAGTTAGGTATGCGTCGTGCAGGAAGGCAGTAGTCGAAATGATGGTTTATCACTGAATGTTTTGGAAAATTGAGCTTCTGTATCATATACCCCTGTCTTCATTAGCGTAACCGAATTTTGACCACTCCTAATGAGAAATGTCACATATTGTCTAATACAGAATATCTTATTTCTAACCCGAAATTTCTGTATTATCACTACATTCTGCTGACTATTCATCATCATTCTTCTTCTGGGCTGCCAAAGGAATAATATCCAACTCTTTCACAGCCTTAGCCAATTGCTTGAGACCGTCGATGGGCTTTGTCGATAGTACCCACCAGCTATACGGGTTTTGGGTATTCGGATAGTACACTAGGACCTGGGCTTTCGGGATTATCTTGCCTTTGGCACGGCCGCCCATGATGTAGATTTTGATATCTTCCTTGCTGAGGGTGGGGTATTTCTCCATTAGGGTGGCTGTAGGAGTGGGTTAGCTTATATTGTAGCGAAGAAAGGGGGAGCGGGCTTTGCCTTCGATGAGTTGGACAACTGGGATCTCTTCATCTGAGAATGGTTTTGCCTTCACAAGAGTGTCGGCCTGGGCTCGAGTCATGTCGGGCTCATTTCCGTACAATAGACGGTCAATATCTACGCGGTCGGCCCGGGCAGCGGGACCTTGTGGTGGGTCCATTGCAGTGTGGTGCGAGTGGACTCGTTTATCAAGAGGGAAATGTCTTGAGAGATGGTGTAGGGTTCTGGAAGTTATCGGAATCAGCTAGCTTGCTAAGTTGTGAATATCTGGGGAGATAGTATGGAGTTCTGGAAGTTCTGTAGTGCGGGCTTTATAGTTGAAGGTATACTCATATGTTTAGCTCGTGTACCGTTGATGATGAGTCGAATGTGTTGATTCACGCTTTGGAGCTTACACAGAACTTGGACTTGCGAGTCTGAGTTAATATTCGGCGTCAGAGTTGGTATTAGGATTCGAGTCAACCTCCATATCAGGATTGTTGTTTGTGACAGAATCGATATTTGCGTCCGATTCCACACATTATCGTCATCTTTGACGTCCAAGACAGAGCCATCATCCATAGCAGAGTCAGCAATTGTCAACAGTCAGCGTACGCATTGACCTAACAACATAAAAACTCATTTACTATAGTGACAAAAGAACTTGTGATGAGCACAAATCCAATCTTCCAATCTGAGTACCAAGGACAATACGCCATTTCAATTGAGAAATACAAGCAGTGATAGTCTATAAAATAATACACCTGTGTACTCCCGTTTGCCAAGCAGCAATGCCCATACACACCGCTAAAAATTCTCCTGATGAAACAACTGAAATATAGCAACAAATCATTTCCGTCTTCACCAAGCTACACCCTTAATAAGCAGAACCTTTTCATCACCAAACCCCTGAAGCAAACCACCGCGTCGTACGATCTTGCTCTTACCGCATGACGTCCCCTCATCTTCGAAGCACACATACACTTTAATAGTAACGTTGGATACAAGAAGACCAGGATATTACTCCCGAGCGGAGATTGTCTGTCACTACATTACGGACACGCAGTCCTATATTTACAATGTTGTCCTCGGCATCCCCATCGAGAGGTAGGCATATCCAGACAACAGTACATCATTCTCAGTAAGATCTGAACTCGTGACATAACTATCGTTTTCCCATGAACGGATACGCAGTCTTGATACAATGACTTCATTCGTAATTTCAAGCCCGCGCAACTGCATTGTCAACTACATTAAGTTGAGAATTAACGAATACTATGCTAATATTATAACGCGCGTTACCAGCATCTACCTTAGCACGAATATCATGGCCATCTCTCATACCCTAATGCTACGACTCACAATCCCATTCTTGACTCTTAGTCTCCTGATCAATGGTACTCGAGCACAGATGTGCGCAGACATAAATTCAATCGGCTGTGTCAGTGGATCCATGGCCATCGTCCGCGTGGTGACATGAACCCCACCTCCAACAACCCCAATCGCATGTATGGCTACGAAAGTATTTGCTTGGACCTTCATTATGGCAATGCGTATTTCTGAATGAATTTTCGATTGTGTTTGTAACACAGTTCACACAAGTTAGAATAGCTTTTTACCCAGAGGTTTCAGCTTCAGGGGAAGATGCATACAGTAGAGGTCAATGGCACTACCAGTGCAGCATAGACAATTTTGAAACTTGCAGTGCATGTGAGTTGTTGGAATATCGGGGGTATTCACATATAGGAGTGGGGGTGTATGTAAGCGATATTGTGCGATTTGATTGTTGAGCACTACAATACCTATTCCTAACCCCGCACTATCACTAGAAAACCACATCTAAATCTCCCTCAAACACATTAGCTCACTCCTGAGCAAACCATCCTTGTCTACGCCCTCAAACCCCCGTCGTCCCAACCACCACCGTCTCACCTTCCTTTTCCCCCTTTTCCCCCACCACCACCCCGTCGACCAGTCCGTCCTCAAAAAACCCATACTGTGCCTGCATTGCCTCGATACCTCTGGCGTCCAAGAAGGGTAGCTCCTTGGCCGCCTTGACATAGCTCATATGTTCAAGATGGCCCTTTGCAAAAATGAGGTCGATTTCCTCAAGGCTGCGCTGCTTCGTCTCTGGGTAGAAGAGGTAGATGAAAGGCAGGAAGCAGGCATTTACGACGGCGAAGAAGAGGTAGGTGCCCCAGCCGATGTTGCTGATCATGATGGGGGTGATCATTACGATGAGGAAGTTGAAGAGCCAGTTTGTGCAACTATTGTGGGGGTTAGTTGGGGTTTGAAAAGGGGAGGGGGGAATATAGGATGAGAGGGGAATGGGTGTGTCTAAGAAAAGGAAACAACATACGTAGAGACAGCATTCGCCTTGCCCCGCGTCTTCACGGGATTAATCTCTGCAGGATACAGCCACGGTAACGGCAACCATGTGGCCGCAAAAAACGCTATGTACGTGAACAAGCCCACGGCAGCACCCTTTGCCGCACTTGCCGTCCCCGGGATCAGTGCAGCGAAGACGAGGACCATGGAGAGACCCTGGCCATAGGTTCCAATGAGGAAGAGTTTGCGGCGCCCCGTTCGCTCAATAATGAACCAGGATGTGGTTGCGAAGATGGAGTAGACAATCATGTTGACGCCGCCGAGTAAGAGCGAGAGATCGTGCGACGCACCAATGGAGTTCTCAAAGAGAAGGGGGAAATAATAAATAACAGCATTGCAGCCTCCGATTTGTTGCATGAGTTGCGAGGAGGCGCCAAGCATCATTCGTCTGAAATGCTGGGTTTTGCCATTGCTGAAGAGGGCGCTGAAGGGGGTGATGCCACCCTTGTGGCCGGAAGCACGAATACTGTCCATGATGATGTGGGCTTCGAACCGGGTCTCTTCGTCGTCTACACCATAGCCACGGAGTGCAGAGATGACTTTTGCAGCGTCTTCGTGGCGGTCCTTGGTAAGGAGCCAACGTGGGGACTCAGGCAGCCAGATCATGCCAAGCAAAACGATAAGTGCGAAGAAGCATTGAAAGGCGATGGGGAAGCGCCAGGAAAACTGGTCGGAGCCGTAGGAACAACCATAGTCAATCCAGTAGGCGATGAGAGTACCAAAGGCAATGACACCACCCTCGATACAGATGAGGAGACCGTGGTTCTTGGTGCGTGAGCATTCAGCCTGGTAAGTCGGGATGGTGGCCGTGTTCATACCGTTGCCGACGCCGGTGACCACACGGCCGATGATGAACTGGGCGGTTGCGTTGTGCCCTTTAAAGGCAGTGACTTGGATGACAGCACCGAGGATCATGACACCGGCCCCAATCAAGATGCCCTTACGGCGACCGAGCGCATCGCCAAAGACCAGCATGGCAATGGCGCCGAATAGACAGCCGATCTCGTAAATTGCGGTCACGAAGCCTTGCCAGGTCGAGTTATTGTAGGTCTCGGGAAAGTAGCGCATGAAGGGCTCGGCTGAGATGATGCCAGACATGACGCCCTCTAGGTGTTGTGCGTCAGCAAGTGTGCGTCATGGACTCTTAAGTTCAATGCTGGGGAAATGCAACTTACGATCATAACCAAAAAGCAAGAACCCCGTCGTCGCAATCACCGAAACCGACAAATCCAGCGCTCGGCCTCTCATCCCCATGAAGCGGGGCTGGCTCGCAGCCAAAGCTGCATCCGTGCTTGCCATAGTCGTGATGCGCTCACTGCTCGATACAAAAATCTATCAGGGATGTTTGCGCACGCCGTGCTCTCAAAACCACAGGTATTCTCAACACTCAATCTCCAAATTAGAGCAGACGGACAGAGAAAAAAACTGGAGAGATCAGACGAAAAAGCGGGGTGTCATCCAGGTTTTAAATTCTCCCCCCTCCAACTCCCCTCGGTATTTTTCTCTCCCCAGGTTGGTGGTTCCATGCTGCATATTTTGTGTTAGCCTCACAGTATGATCCTGGTAGACGTTGCAATCACCTACACGGGTTAGTACCGTACTGTACCTAGTCATACAAGCTAGCAACCTGAAGGCCAACAGCCCTGTACCTACTACCCTACCACCTCATTTGTTTGCCGCCCTCTTTAACAAGAGCAGGAACTGTAAGATTTAGTCAGCGCTAAACGGGATGATACTCCTGCCCTATCCCGATTGTGGCCTATACTATACTATTGTATATTGGGATATCGGTTGTTCTGTTAGGTCTTGGGGGAGGGGGGGGGGTCCTGTGTACTTGTGCAGTTTATGTGGGTACCATTGATGTGTGTAGGTACAGGCAGCAGAATGGGCGATGGATGGATACGGTTAAAATGCTGCGATTTGAACACACCAGTATTGTAGTAGGTAGATCGCAGGATTCCCAGCTCGATCACACACCAACATACCATGTAGTACCGGTACAAGGGGGGAAGCATGAAAGGACTGCTAGCGCCAAAGGCCGGTACACACATAGGTAGACCGATCGTCATAGTCATGTGCCTCACCCCAACACCAACACCGACCCCTGGTCCCTGGTCCCTGGACTAGAGATATATCACATACCCTACTATGTACGCTTTCTTGCACGCGTGTGGAATAGAGTCGTCGAAGGTTACACTGCCAAGCCTAGTAGTTGGATTAACGACCCCCGCACCCGTCCCCCAGCCGCTCCCCCGCCTCTCTCCCCGCACCTCCGAAGTTTTACCGGCTAGTTGGGCACGTGTAACGCCAATTTGCAGCCTCGGCCGTTGGATATTGTACGTTACAGACCCCTCACCAATTGACCGCTTTCATTATACAGTGTCGAACTATGCGTTACACTTCTTTCTCTCTCCATACTAATACCCTCGCCGCCCAATTCGCCCATTAATGACCGGCGCCAACCCAAAGATGAACCACGGCAGATCTGGACCCCCATCGCCAAATCCATACGGCGCATGCGCTGGCACTCAAGGTAGGCCACAACTGTAACACACCTCCAACCATCTCCCACACTTCTTGTACCCACTCCTCAGCTGGCCTGCACCAAATTGAATCGTTCGCAAGAAGACTCGGAAACCGAAGTCGACGAGTCGAAAGGGGTGTGCCTCGCTAATCAGCTGCGAAGAAGCTCTCCCTTAACACGAGTTCTATGGAGAGAACTTGACAGAAGACTCTGATGTTGACACAGACGAGCTAGAAGGCCTGCGCCCTTTAGTCGAACTCCAGGGATCCTCTCCCGAGCCCCGGCTTGTCCACCCACCTCCCTCTTCCCTCCACAAAGACACATAGTCCTACCCGTCCAAGGTGCCGATCCTATTCTGACAACACCGCACTCCCGTCCAGCAGGAGATGACGCCAAAGCGAGTCCGCATTGTACTTCGCTAGTAGGGACTAGAAAGTACATGTCGTACGTGGCAGCTATATGGATAGATACGAAGGAAGTATCAGCGCCGAAAGCAAAGCGCTTTGCCAAAGGCTTATAAAGTTGCCACAGTCGCCACCGAAAGACACATTATCCGACGATGAACTGTTCGAAGATACATTGGCATCAATCAAGGGCAGAATCGAGACTAGAGTAATCCGTGACATCGCGCAGCTCATTGTTCCTTTTGCTGAAATTCTGGCAATGCGCGGCGCTAAACACCTGAAGTCTCTTAGAGAGACTACCAAAGCTGGTTGGAACAATGCTATTCTCTTTTGCCGGCCACGCCCTCAACCAGACTATAGCCTTGGATTCAAGCGAGAAGCGTTTACCCAGGAACAACTACAGACGCTTTAGCCTTTTATTGGAGATGAATTAGAAGATTAATCCTCCTATTTTGCGGCCACGTACTACATGTACTTTCCATTCCTTACTAGCAAAGTACAATGCGGAGAATCCGTGCTTGACATTGCTAACCGACAGAACGCTCACAGTCAGACTATCGCCTTACGCGGTTCACTAGCGCTTTTCCAGCTCGTAGGTCGGCAGCACGAGCTCAATCAGGAGGTCAACAGCTTTTCCATTTCGCATAGCGATGCGTGCGTGAAGATTTGGGGATATTATGCTGTTATTCACGGCCAAGACTTTTCCTTTTACCGACATCCCATTGCAAAGTTTGACATTTCTAGAACTGAGGATATTTATGATTTATGGGTTCCTGGGCACTTTTTGAGGATTTGTTACGTTATCGATATGCCTACTGCTGATGATCTTGTGAATCAGACGGCGTAGCTGAATTTCGGATTCAGTTATTATTAGCTCCGAATAACCTGGCGTAGCTGCTTACATAATGGGGCAGTATAGCTTTAGCAGACTGTCCAGGTGAAGGTAGCGATTGTTTTGGTGTAAGGGGGTTTATAACATTCTCTATATAATTGTCGTCGCGTAAGCCCATCATAACTATCTTCTAGTAATCCTCACCAAACATGTACTACACCAACACCACCCTCGATACCTACCGCGATAGCCACTTTGCTATCGCGATATAGTATTACCCACCTCCATATCCACCCCGATACGACAATATACTGATTCTACGCTCGATACTAAATCTACCGCACACATCACCACCTACAATCACCACTTAACTTGACCTAGAACTCAACCTCCCCTCGGAACACAAGTCCTGCGCGTTCCAATTTGTAATGTTCACTCACCAATCACCAATCATCAATCTCTCAATCTTTAATTTTCAATTTTTCAACCTTCAATCTTGACAATCGCTTACACAGGTCTCTATAAACAACGAAAGAAAAAAACATCAGCAAGCCTCACATCCAACATCCACCATCCTCATCCACATCCCCACAGCCCCAGCTTCGACCTAGACACGTATACGTACACATACGGTAACTAGACATTTCCTCCCTTCCCTTCCCTTCCCTTTCTCAGCGACCCAACACACAAACATACAAACAAATCCAACATGTACAAACATGCAACATGCAACACACAAAAAAAAACTCGTCTACATCTAACCGCGCGCCCAAGGCAACGAAACCCCTAAACCCCTATACGTTGCCAGAAAAATAAAAAATAAAAATCCCCCCCAGCTTCTGTCCTTCCCAGGCCCAGAAAGCTGAATGGAAGAAGAAGAATTGAAAAAAAAACAAAGAATATCAAAAAACGCCCACATATGCAAACCCCCGACCCCACCGGACCCCCATGCAAAATCCTCTATTCCAATTCCAAGTCCCTCATCCAGCTCAAAACCCATACCCCCTCCTCGCCCCTCCCCTCCGCCCCCGCGCCGTCCCACCCCCACCCGCAGGCCCAATATCAATACTACGCAACTCCAAGCTCAGCGCCAATTCCTCTTCGCGCTGGATCCCGGCCCCATATCCCTCTGCATACGTCTCGCCACGGGTGAGATCGAGCGGGATTTTGGCTGGAATAGGGGGCGCCGCGTAGCCTCTGCCACCACCGTAAGAAGGGCTCGAGGAATACGAGGGTGGGGGAGGGTTTTGGCGCTCGCGGAGAATGTGGCTGTCTGGTTGGGGAGAGGTCGAGTAGGGGTGTTGGTATTGGTGGGGGGAGGAGTCGTAGTTGTTTGGCTGGGGGCGGGTGGGGATGCGGGTGCGCGTTGAAGAAGTTGGGGCAGAGTGGTAGTCATCCCTTGGTCGACTTCCAGCAAGGACGAGGGCGCCGGCGTTGACCGAGGCGTTGAAGTCGTGTCGCGAGGTCACGAGCGCGCTTGAGGTGTCAAAGTTCTGGCTCGCCGCATGTCGAAGCCTCTCTCTTTCCTCCCGTTCTTTTTGGTACCTCTCCTCTCGTTGCCGCGCTGCTTCCAAGTCGCGACTTCCATTCAATTGCGCCCTTGATCTTGGCGCCTTCTCTTTAACCGTACCCTTTGGAACTGGCTCCGGGGCCCAATTGTCAATGGGAAGGTGATCAGAGGCGTCGACGACGCGACCGCTGAACGTGACAATTTGTCCTTTTTCATTGTACTCCATGCGGCTTCCCGGCCGCTCATCGTCCGAGGGAATGGGAGAGGGAATGGGCGAGCGAGAGACGCGCGGATTGTACACGTCAAAGGAGTCGGGATTGAAGGCTACACTGGACAAGCGGCGTTCTTCAGGATAGTCGTTTGTGGGCGGTGGGCGGGGAGAGACAGATTTGCGGGTTGGCATGCTACGAACGGGGCCACGCGAGCTATGTTCTGTGAGAGGGTTTGGTGAGTGGCGAGGGCTGATGCCAGGACTTGTCGCTCGTGGCTTGAAAAGCGGGGCTGGTTCATATACAGGCGATCTTTGACGTGGTTGCTCGGGAGGGTCGTGAGGATAGTCGTAGGCGGACGTAAAGGATTGGTGGTGGACCAATTGCTGAGAGTGTGACGCGTCTTCGTATTGGGTGATGGCGCGGTACTCTGCTGGCTCAGAGTAGTGACGAAGGCGCGGTGGTGTCTCGTATGATGGAGGAGGTTCGTATGCCGGTACCAAGCTCTCTCTTCTTGGTGCACTCAGCCCTGGAACCAAGCTCATGGGCAGTGCTGCCGTCTCTTGTCGCAACGGTGACGGCGCCATGTCATCGCGTGAGTCCGGCCGACTCGCCGGCTGTGCTGGCATGCGAGGATAAGTATAGCGTCGCTCTGACGGCTGATGCTGTTGCTGCTGGCTGTATCCATTGGACTGGTACGGCTGCGGCTGTAGCTCATACTCAATTTGCGACTGCTCTTCCCTGTGTCGGTAGCTCAGAGGCGCAGGAGCATCTTCGTGGTATCTTGGAGAGGGTTGCTGCTGAACAGGATTTGGTAATGTGTTGGCGCCAGGCCTATGCATGGGCGGTGGTGGGGGAAGATCGCCACCATCTTCGTCCTCGACCATGGGCTGCATGGCACTCCGCCTTCGATGCGATCCTTCATCATGATGCACGGGTGCTTCTATCAACCGAGGCTGGCTATAATGGTCATAATTCGTGTATTGGTCTTGTTCGCGACTGCGGCTTGTTCGCAGGGGCGCAACCTGGTAAGCAGGATCTTGATACTGATCGTTCGCATATACAGGCGAGCGGGCGCTGACCACACTGTTGTTCGGATAGTTGTACAGGTCTTGTTGGGGCTGTTGCTGTGGCTCTGGCTCATACGTGTGCTGCGTTGGTACCAAGGGCGCCGAGTAGGAATGCGGTGGCTCCACGCGGAGTGGCTGTTGTGACCCTCGCGAAGAGCGAAAGTCTTCCTGAGACGACCTGGTTCGAGAGTGTCCCGTTTCTCTGACATGCTGTGGTAGCGTATCGGTTGCTTTGACCTCGTATGGCTTTGGTGCTGCATAGGACATGTCGAAGCTCTCGTCAGCCCTGGTCAAGGGAAGCCTTGGGTTCGATGTACGTGGGTTAGGCGGCGTGCTGTATACTTCCTGTGGCATCTGGGGTCGTTGTGGTGTATGACCGTTTGTGGTCGGCGTGCCATTGTGCGACGATGTATCTGGTACAGGCCTTCGTGTAGGCGTATCCGACTGTGTCCGGTGCGTGGCCGACTGCTCAGGTTCCCGTTGGTGTCGCGGCGATCCCAACTCGCGTGGCCCAGCCCTGATGCCTTTCAGCCCGCGGTGCTCGGGTGTACTGGAAGGCGAAGGCGAAGCGCCTGTTGGGTCGCTAGGCAACGGTCTGCGCTTGATGGGCGTGCTCTCTCGGGGTCCTCCCACCGCCGCACCCTTTCCCTCTGGCCGTGCCGACTCCCTCTTCTTCTCCGGTGGCGCGCTTTCCGACTTGGGCCGCGAGTCGTAGTAGGTGAACTCGATGCGCACTTCGCCCGCGTACTTGCCCTTGCAATTGAGGCCGTGCCAGTCGTCGCTCGTGCCGCCGCCGGGTGTGATGACGGCCTCGAGATTGACCCATGTCTCGCCAATCAGCTCCGTCTTCTTGTCGTCGTTGAAGACGGAGACCTTGAGGCGGTGGTAGTCGGGCGAGTCGTGGACGGTGAAGCGAAGTTCCTGGTCCCTGGCTCAGTTGTTAGCATCGCATCGCATTGCCGTCGACTGGGTTGGGCACTCACCATCTTGGAGTCTGTCCTCCGCGCTTGTCCGTCTTGGTCTTCTTTGCTTCCTTGCCCAAGCGGGCAGCCGCATAAGGGTCCTGCTTGCCCATGGTCCGCTTGTTGGGCAAGTTCCTGGCGCGGTCCATGATGACGACCAGCGTGCCAATCACAGGTCCGTCGACGGTCATGTCGGAGAAGATGCCGGCCGTGTGTCCAACATTGCCAAAGGTGGCGAGGTTGATTGCCTTGGTAGCCATGATGCACCCGCGAATCCGGCTTGCTCAAATCCAGTCCAGTCCAGCCAGCACGCGCGTGTTGGATTGGATTGATTGCGTGAAGAAATCGTGGTCTCGTCCAGGGAATTGAAGTGCATATGCCGTAAATGGCAAGGTGTCCGAGAAGGTATTCGAGGAGGTATGGAAAAGTAAGGGTATGAAAGTCGAGTAGGAAAGAGCCGCAGTGAATGTCGTAACCGTGTGGCGTCACCGTGTCCGTGCAGCAACAACAGTAGTAGTAGTAGTAGTAGTAGTAGTAGTAGTAGTAGTAGTAGTAGCAGCAGCAGCAGCAGCAGCGCGACGTGTATGAGAGATAGAGAGCGAAGACAATAACAACGACGGCAAAGGTTTGGGTTCTTTTGGAATCTTCTTTTTCTTTTCTGGTTATGATAGCAGTGAAAGAGTGACGGTCCTGGAATGGCGGCCTCCTCGCGTGTGTGGGCGGCTGGGGGTGGAATTGGGCGCGGGCAGCGAGTCTTAGGCGGCCTCGCTGTTTGTGTTTACTTACATACAGTACCTAGCTAGCTCCCACCTCCAGCTCTTCAAAGGGCCGCCGTTCGTTGGTATCATCTTCTGATGTGGCTGGCGAAAAGTCCCCCCCACCCCAAAGCCCAGCCTCTCCTCTCAGCTCTCAGGCCCCAGTCGTTAGTCGTTATGGGAGAGAAGGCGGCCCCCCCCCCTTGGCCTTGGCCTTGGCCTTAGCCCCTGCCTGCCCCCCTGCCCCGCCAATCAAACGCGCACATGGCCGCCCCACCGATCACCCACCTTCACTTCCGTCCGATCCATCATCTGCCCTCCTCTGCCATTGTCTGCCATGATCGGTTCTCCTATCACGGGTACCTTGCATCCTCCTACCTACCTACCTACCTAGTCTACACTAAACTCCTCTCATCTATAGCTTCTCCCTGTGGATGGCCCCAGATACCGGTTTCTTATTCTGATTCCAGTCGGGCCCCTCCCCATCCTGCGAACGATGGTATGTAAAGCATTGTTCCAAAGAACATGTGAAATGCAGCCTAATGGTTGGCGAGGGGCAGGCGAAGGATTCCACTGCACACACAATCCCTCCCATCTTATCGCGCCTGTCAAAGTGACAAAGACAGCCTCACTGCGTGTCAGCATTGTACAGGACCCTGCGCACATCCTTGTACATGATATAATAGCAAAGGTAGTACGTACGCAATCCCATTGCCATATTTCCTGTTCCCCTAGCCTTTTCCCCCAGTACAAAGGCGGGTGAAAGCTAAGGTGGTGGGGGTGGTGGTTGTACATGGCGACTCGGGGTATCGTGGTGGGCTGGCTGGTTGCCTTGTTTACTCACTCCTGTGTGCTTTGAAGGTTGGCTGGGACCTCACCCCCACCTCGACACGTGATCTTCCACCTAGCCAATCATCCATCATCACCGTCTTTTCAACGCGTCCCAATGCCTCCCAACGCGTCTCTGGCATCGAAGAAAAGAGTGCACATGATCAAGTGAACCCCCTGGTCCCCTTCATCCTCAACAATCGCGAAACATGTCTTGTTCATGGTTCTGGTTTCTCCATTTGCGCGCCAGTTGACACCACCTAGGCTTGTCGTTGACCAGGCACCCAGCCGACGCAACAAGGGTCATCGTGCATCTCCCGCGCCCCAGTCGCACGATCAATTCCAGTTGGGTTCATCCCTCTCCGCCCGCTTTGGCTTGATTTGTTTACATGCATCTTCCGCTTTGGAAATCTTCGTGGCTGGAACACCGCGAGTGTGCCATGTTTGGCGTACCGGCAATGGGCCGAGTCTTATTGGCCGAAATGGGTATAGACATGGAAGAGGTCACTTGTGTACAAAGATCATGAATGGGTCCTGGGTCATATGTATTGCCGACAGCCAGGAATCCATGGCCATTGCATGGTTGATGCTGGATGCCGGATGACTTTCTCATCACACATGCACGCATTTTCAAAGTGAATCAGTATGCTAGAATGCCAGCCCATCTTGAAACTCCATTCCACCGACAGCTGGGCTGGAACACTGCCTGGGTGTAGAGTAGGTACCTGGTCCTGGTAGGAGCGACCGCAATACCTGCCAAATGCAAAAGTGCGTGGCTGGCGATGGCTCAAGCCTCACAGTGATGATCGGCCTCTTCCGTCAACACATACGTTCTCAATAAATTCGATAAATGAGTACCGCGGTCTCACATGAGACGAAGGAACAAACAAAAATAGGCTCATGTCAGTGTAGATAATAGAGGCATCTCTTAAAAGCAAAAATATCAAGCATGGCTTGGATCGCCCCCAAAAGAAGCATGGCGCCTGTCCACAATCGTCGCGCGGCAGGAGTGGGGCAATCCCGTGACACCGCGTTTTCGTGTTTTCGCGCCAGACGTGTCGCGGCCCGTGTCGTCTCATGAGTCGTCATGACATCGTCGCCATGATGCCAAAGCACGCGTCAAAGCATATGCTGCACTCACCTTGACTTCCTTCCGACTGCCAACAAGCTCATAAACGATGCTGCGACTATGCCCACCGAAACCCCCTCCCCGCACCGCTTCCTAGCTCCTCGTGCGACCGCCGCGCAACAGCCAAGGCAAAAACTACAATCAGGACTGCGCAACGTCTTGGCTGTCCAGACGCCAAAACCTGCGCTTCGAACGCTGCAAGCGCCTACGCCTGATACACAATGGAAGAAAGTCACGTCCGCAAGACGATTCGTCATTCCGCCTCCACGAGCCGCGCCAAGTGTGGAAGCACCCGTGAAGGCCACAGAGGAGGAACATGAAACGCAAACCACCAATGTGCTTTCACAAGAGACACCGCGACCAAAGCCGCGGCGGAAGTGGGAACGCGTTGAAAGCATACAAGACTCGTCACAGTCCAGCGCAGCGGCCACCCAGGAAGACCTCCACGGCGAAAGCGTAGCACAATCCATTGAGAATTCCAGTCCATTGACCAACTCCAATACGCAAGTCGACCAGGATTCCTCCGAAGAAATGCTCTTCGCGCCTTCAAACCACAAGCGCCGCCGCATCTCCCCACTCGGCTCGTCCTCGCATCCCCAAGCCCCAACGCCGCAAACACCCCTCCCTCAAACATCCCATCGCTTCAAAGCCCCCCCCATACCACGCACCCCAGCCCCTTCTCTCCCTAACACATCCAATACCCTGCTCAAACCTCACCACCACCAACGGCCCCAATTCATCCTCCCACCCCACCCAACCTCGCCTCCCAAACCCTCCAAACCCCTCCCCGAAATCTTCTCTCCTTCGCGCAAATCCGCGAAATACATCCCCGACGGTCTCGCTTCCACAATGACGACCTGGATCATCGAGGCGGCGAATGCAGGGTTTGCGGCCCAGGAGCGAAGTGCTGGTGGCAGTGTGGTGTGGGGGCGCGAGAGGGAGGATGGAGTCAAGTTGCGTGTGAGGGTTAGGGAGGTGGGAGGTGCAGCTGTGGATGCCGGTGGGGATGGGGGTGCAAGTAGTGTCGAGTGTTTTCCGGGTGGAATCGTCTTTGTAACGGGGGAGTTGGTGGATGAGCGGTCCAATACTTCGAAGTCTGGCAGCGTGCGTCATGAAGACAGCCTCGTGGGGCTTTTGCTGGCTGGGGTCGGGGGAGCGAGGGGCAAGACGGGAGTCAAGCTGAGCAAAGGGGTGCTGCTGGGTATACGGGCGCCGGCGTGGGAGATTGACATTGCTGGGGAAATGTGGACGGTGGGCGTGGATTGGATGCTCCTTTGAGTGCGATATTTTGGGCTATAATGATGCATGGTACAACTTCAAACCACAAATGTTTTCAAAATCCTCAACATTGTTATCAATTCCTCCATCACCTCACGCTCCAGCCCCAGCAAAGGACCCCTCCTGTCGCTGTATACTGAACTCCTTTTCTCACCCTCACTCATTCATATGAATCTGAGATGGCAGTTTTGGCCAATTGCACATCTGGGAGTAGAGCTCTCATATCATGTCTTGTGTACGCAGACAATAGCAATGTCACGGTGCAGTACGGAGATGTTGGGGGAAGCGCATGGTAAGCCCACAACAATGAAGTATCAAACTCCTACCAACTAGATAGAGAAACCACACTCTGTATACTTGGCCTTCTCATGTAAGTACAGATACACCCATGTGACATGAATCATTCACATGACATTCACGTGACATGAATCAAGAATCAAGACATCCTCTCGACACTGCAGTGACGCCATCGCTCCATCGGGAGCAACCAACTGCGATCGACTCCAGCCAATGTGATTCGCCATGATTTGACATCATTCTAGAAGCCCTTATCTCCCTTCTATATCGCTCAGTGGGGCACTGATCACTCACATGCGAACACGTACGTACGGTACCAGCATGAAATTCCCTCAGTGCTCACCATGCTCGCGTCGGCGATTGCGCTGCATCGGTCCGCACGAGATTCGCTCATTCAATCCAGTCCAGTGTCGTCTGTGGGGACCCTCGATAGCCGCTGTACATCACCCCCCGCTTGGTTGCACACCGAGCAAGCGTTCGAGGGGTGTGCAATATACGTTACGCAGCGGAGACGGCAGAGTAGGACAGCGCGAGCTTCGGGACGGATCGAGAATGACCGTCGCTTACCGTACCTAGGTACGATAGCGCCGCCACCCTCTTCCCCGCCAGCCCATCCATGGCCACGTCACTTCACTTCATCAACTCGCTCAGGTTTGCAACTTAGCCGTCTCTTCTTGATGCGCGCCCTTGCATTGCAGACCCTGCCCTATCTTTGGGCGCCCAAGAGCATCTCGGTGGATGGTGATCCGCGTGGGCTGGCGGACCCAAGATCCCGCGTGCGCCAGGCTCCGCTGGCCGCCAATTTTGGCCTCTCAAGAGTAACCATGGACGATGCACCACGCTCCGTGTTGGTGACGCATCTGCAGCTAAACCTGACATCGAACCAATGATCACGATACCATCGGTTACGAGAACCCACCTGCCGGAATCTCTATTCTTCACATTGAGCGAACTATGTCTCCCTACGTGGTCCAATGGGATGAGTCTGGCGGCTGGCCAAGCTTGCCTGCCCAACCTGAGCACAGAGAGCCAGACAACATGAGGCTTACAGGGCCGATGCGACAAATCTGCGCGAGGCTTCCTCATTGCGATTCCTCGCACCATGTCTCGTGACAATTAACCTGCATCTGGCTCTGCCTCTCCTCTCCGCGATTTCGTCACAAACCCAATCTCCGCCCATTTGCGCCACGCACATTGCATCCCCACATGTCTAATGCCTTCCATCCGGTCAAAATCTGTGGTTTCATTCGCCTCTGCATACCTGTCTCCACACTCCACGTTTGATATCGCCATTGTGTATCACCCCTTTGACTTACTCAACCATGGAGCGGACAAGGCCACAGATATAGCGTGTTGCACAGCTTAACAGAGCACTAACCCTCGAAACACTGCATTGGATCTTTCCAATCTCACAATGGCCGGACGTCAGTTCCCAAATGTATCCATCTCGTCTTGGTCGATCAATCCATACACTGGGGCCAAGCCAGACACCACGAAAGGCTACTATGTTGCCGTGGCCCCTCCCCAACAGCCTTACGCACACAACCCAATAATTTTGCCTCGAAATCCGATATATCCCACTGCCGTCCAAGAGAAAGGTAACGATAACAAAGACGATGATGATCAAGCAGGTATGCTTGGGTAGCTTGAAAATCTCGAATTGCATCATTAATCGTTGTGAACACAGGAGGCATACCCATTACACCAGACACATCAGTGGCTCAGGGCCCTTCCGAAGCCGCTTCACCAACACCTGAGGTACCTCCACCACCTAGCCTGGAAGCAGTCTCTCCTGAAGCGCCTCCCTGTCCAGAAGACACACTCACATCTCCCCCAACTTCACTCTCACCTCCCTCTCCTGATGCCTCTCCAGACTCACCAAACGCACAGGCATCCGATGACTCAGCACAAGCAGGGAAACAGGCTGGAGTCAATACGGGGGCACCGGATGTCAAGGATGAACCACCTGGTTCCAACAGCCCTGCGGCTGCTACGACAGACGCAGAGCTTGCTTCGCCGCCACCTGCTGAGGAGATTGACACAACGACTGAACAACCAGTGACTAGTGATTCAGCGCCCCCACCTCCGCCCTTGGATCCCTCGCCTGTGCCTGAGCCCGTTGTTATCGACGCCGTGAAGAGTGGTGAGTCCGAGCAGGCCGCTCAAGAGCCCCCCAGATCCCCGGTTGACAAATTTGTCCGCTTTTCTTCTGACACGAAAGACCCAGACGCAGGAAGTGCCAAGAAGAGGAAGAAGGTGATGATCAACAAGGGCAAACCGACTGCATTCGTACGTATCAGAGACACAGCTCCGCCCAAGACGTCCTCGCCGCCACCGCCGCCCAAGGAGGATAAGCCCAAAGTCGTCAATCCCGTGAGTATCATGAAGAAGACGGAGCGAAGAGGATCCACGCTCTCCGTTTCTTCGATTGAAAAGCCGATCCTCGAGGCCGAATCGCCGACGCATCCGTCCAAGAAAGCTAGCAAAGCTACGGGGTGGAGCAAGAAGAAGGACGACAAGAAGACTAAGAGCAAGACTGCGAATAAGAGTGGCAGCACGCCGCCGTCGGAGGCCAAGTCAGGAGCGGAGGATGTTTCGGCTGTATCTGTTGCTGAACCGGTCGAGCTGGCGAAAGACGCGACGGCTGAGATGACCTCTAATGACGATACCCCATCTGATCCTCCTGCTGAGCCCCAGGCTATCAGTGCAGAAGAAGGAGGTACTCCTGCTAAGCCTGCTGCTGAGGTATCTGCACCTGAAGTATCTGAGCCTGAAGTTGCTCAGCCTATAGTATCTGAGCCTGAGGCATCTCAACCTGAGGTTTCTGAACCAGTAGATTCGACTCCATCAGCTGATACAGATGTTCTACCACCACCAACACCAGAGCCCGCAGCCGATCAGGATTCACCTCCAGCCGATAACCCTCCCCACGTCGACGAAGATGCATCCGATGCAATCTCTTCAAATAGCGAGCATACTTCGGACACAGGCAGTGTGGCCGTAAGCGAAACCTCTGTTGAGAGTGGAGAAGGCCCAGCAGATGAGCCAGTCGTTGAGACAGGATCGTCGACTGAAGATGCTCCAGCGGCCGGAGAGGCCTTGGATGAATCGTCATCATCACCACCTGAACAGTCTGTCGAAGTTGTAGAGGCTTCTGGAGAACCGTCGTTGCCACCTCCTGAGCTGGTAGCTGAGACAGTGTCTGAGTCGGCGGGAGAGGCGGCGGCAGAGCCAGTGTCTGAGACAACAACTGAACCAGCAGCAGAGCCTCCACCCGAGCCAACAGCAGAGTCGTCATCTGAGCCAGCAGCAGAGACGACGTCTGAGTCAGTAGTAGAACCAGTGTCCGAGCCAGCAGCAGAGCCAGCAGCAGAGTCTTCAGCAGAGTCTTCAGCAGAGTCTTCAGCAGAGTCTTCAGCAGAGTCTTCAGCAGAGTCTTCAGCAGAGCCTTCATTCGAGCCAGCACCTGGGCCAGCACCTGAGCCAGCTTCTGACAAGCCAATATCAGAACCCGCGTCTGAACCAACAGCAGAGTCAGCACCAGAGCCCACGTCTGAACCAGCACCAGAGCCTCCATCTAAGCCAACAGGAGAGCCACCATCCGAGCCAACAGGAGAGCAAGGTGAAGCTACTCTTCCAACTCCAGATGCTGTGGCTGAGCCTGATTCGACACCCAAAGAAGCGTCTGTCGAAAATCCCACTCCTGACGACGCAGTGATGACGGACGAGGTGACGACGGGTGCCGAAGCTACAGCCGTCGTTAAAGTTGCTGATGCTGTCGAGGCGCCACAAGACAAGGAAGCAGCCATGACAGCTGCAGAGGAAACTAATTCTAAACAGTCGATATTGGAAGAGAGCACACAGAGCGTTAATGAAGCTCTTCCTAGCGATGAAATTCCTGCAGTCGGCGAAGCTACTGCTGTCGAGGAGACTCCTTCTGCTGTTGAGGAGGCTCCTGCTGCTGAGACTCCTGCTCTTGAAACTCCTGTTGCTGAGACTGATGCTGCTGAGGAAGCTCCTGCTGAGAGTTCTGTTGCTGGAAGTCCTGCTGCTGCTGAGACTGATACTGCTGAGGAAACATCTACCGCTGAGACTCCTGCCGCTGAGGAAACTTCCGCCGCTGATCAGTCTCCTTCAATAGATGAGAGTCATGTGGCTGATGTTACTCCCGGCATCGACGAAGCGTCACCCTCCAAGCCGTCTCCTCCCGCAGCAGAAACCAGCGGGTCGAGTAATGAATCAAAGTTGGAAGAAGCGGCCGATGCCGCCGACGCTCCATCTACCGAGTGCGCCCCAGCTGATGAAGTAAGCACACCGGAAGCTACTTCAGACTCTGCCGTGAACCCCAACGAAGACGACATCCTTGCAGCTAGCAATGACTCTACAGATGCGGGGCCAGCTGCAACAGATGTCGCACAGGTCGATGAGGAGTCAGTTGAGCCGCAAGATACAGCCACGGAGGAAGTCTCTCGAGCAGATGTTGCAACCGAGGAAGCGCAGGAGCCGGCCGCAGACGCCTCATCTGCAGAACCGGTTCCTGACGAGCCTATCCAACCAGAACAAGAGGCTCTCAGAAATATTTCTACAGATGAGCCAGAGGCTGTCATTGCAGAGTCAAAAGATGGTGAAAAGGCGGCAGTTGCCGCACCAGATGATTGCTTCCAGTCTGAAGCTGTGACTGAGAACATGGCTACTAACACCGAAGACACGTCTGCTACTGATGCTGCAAAGGAAGATGTACCAGATAAGACCCCGGCATCTCCCGAAGCGAGCTCTGACGTTGTTGACTCAAAACTTGATGCCGAAGCTGTTTCTGGTGCGAGCGACCATAAGTGCAGCGAAAGCGAGTCGGAGGATGTAGAAGATGCTACTCTGCCTGAAGCAGCAGAAGACACCAGTTGTGATGTCAGTGTTGAAGTTGAAGCTGTCGCCAATGCACTAGAGGAAATATCAAACGATGAGTTGCATACTGAGCAAGCCGAGCTCATCGAGCAAACCGCCACTGAAACAACATCATCAGATGACGCCATCACTGCAGCGGCAGCCGAATCATCCATCGACGCAACATCACCCGACTCACCGGCGGATCTGTCTAAGCCTCAAGAGAATGGGCCAGATGGTCCTCAAGGCGAAGTTATAGCTGTGAATGCTGATGTTTCGGAGGGCTCGCCATCCAAGGAAATTACTTCTGATGCCCCAGACAGTAAGGATGAGGCCACAATCGTTGAAGAAATGAGCCCTCATCCTATATCAGGAGATACCCCCGACGCGGCGGAGATTCCCGCAGACATCCCCGAGCACAACGAAGAATCTGATGCTGCGGAAAGCGTCGAAGCCTCAGTAGTCGCTGAGGCTGCTGAGGCCACCGAAGTTTGCATGGTCACAGAAGTCACCGATGGATCAGCCAATGCCTCGTCGCCAGAGGACACCACAGAACCTACCGACCAGTCGGTACCTGCCGAACAGAGCGTGGGTCCGACAGACGTGGCTGGGGAAGTAACTGATACTTCAGTCACTGACTCTGTTGCTACATCTGAGCCAGTTGTGGATGAAATACACGCAGAAGCTGAGGCATGTGATATCGAGACACAAGTCGATGTAGATGCTGTGGAAGTAGAGTCACCGGCTTCCCAGGATGTCTCCGCTACAGTTTTGGATGAAAGTCCAAACGCCTCAATCGAGCATTTTACTCCAGATGAAATTGCAGATTCGGTAGCTGAAGGTCCAGGAGCAATGGAGGCCGACGTACAGTCCCCCCAAGACACTGTCGCAGCTACGACTGAGACTAGTACATCAGATACGAAAGCTTGTTCCGCAGATCATGCAGAAATGGAACATCAAACTTTTGATGAAGCTCAAGCAGCTGCACAAGTCGAACCACCTACAGTAGCGGAAGAGACAGTTGCAGATGCATTACTGATTGAAGAGAAAACAGCCGAAACGAAAGCACAAGACGAGGCTCCACCTGATAGTGTCACCGAGCAAAACGAAGACGAAAATGAAACGGACCAAGCAACCGAAAAGTTTAATGATGTTGCGGGACAGTCTGTTGAAGATGTTCCCGACGAGCCTCAGCTCGCGGAAGTCGTTGACGAAGTCAAGCAGCCTGAGATTCTCCCAGCAGAGACTGCGGAAACATCCGACCAGGGATCCGGTACGTACCTTTTTTCTCTCTGCACATGTTCAGCATTTTGCCTGGGCTCGTTCGGTCCAGTTGCGCGTTCCCACGTATTCCTCAATAGTCCAACGCATACAGCGAGTCGGGCCACGATAGAGTTTCAGGGTGCGGCGACGGGACGCCCAATTGGGCGTTAGTGCTAACTAACGCACGTTTCTCGATCATCGCCAGCACATTTCTTACGTCACCGCACATTTACTTTAAGCTTCACTTTCATTCCCAGTCACGTGTCTGCGCTTTCTTCCTTGGGTACACTTCGGGCTCCAATGCATCTCGGTGATGCGCCGCAAATCAGGACACGGATGACAGAACGGCCACGTTATTCTTGGCGTGCATCCCACCTTTTTTTCCTTTTGACATGTCAAGTTACTTCACAAAGTTACTTTTCTCGGCCGGTCGCGTGCCTGTATGCGATGCACCTGCAGTCGTTGTTGAGATTTCAAGACTTTATACTAGTTACATGAAGCATCGGTTACGATAAGAAGCCACTGACAGACTCCGGTAGACCCACCTGAAACAAATGCGCAACCGATAAACGAAAGTTGCGAGGCTATCCCAGCTACTGCTACAGCATTAGAGCCCATCGAAAGTGAGGCTGCCGAAGAGCACCGAATCGACACAGAATCTTCTCCCACCGACGAGATTAATTGTTCAAAATTCGATGACAGCGAGGTAATTGACCTTGAAGGTACACCTGTTGCAATCAGTCACGATGTCGCCATAGCGATCATCACATTAGAGGCTGAAAAAGCCAACGTAACAACAGAAATGGCTGGGGAGGCTGCTGTACAAGCGGTAAGTGCTACAATAACTTTGAGACCCTGCATGGACGTTGTAACCATGTTCTTGGGTTGTGACACTGGTAAGCATGGGCATTACGCTAACAATCTGTAGGCCATCCCGGATGATTTACCTGTAGAAACATCACCTTCTGCAGCCGAGGATACGACACTCGATAACGACGGCGCACATGACGAGGAACTAGAATCTCACAGTGAAGATGAATCTTCCATCACAAATGGCCCGAATACTTCCGACGCTGCAAGTTCGGCAACTGGCTCCGACGGGGGCCATGAATCTGAAGTCGATCTCGAGAACAGTGCGGAGCCAGTCGATGTGGAAGAGAGCGCAATTTCAAAGTTAGAGGATCAGCCAGATCCCGAAGCTTCCGTGTCCGATTCGTCATCGTCAACCATGAGCTCTGATGATGGCGCGAGCACAGTGTCGACAAGTGTGGATGGAGCGAAGCCAGATGAGGAGCAGCAAGACCTAGAACCCGAGAACATCGCAGAGCCACCGCCACCAGAAGTATCGGAAGATATCGAAGCGCCGTCCGACGAAGCTGCATCACCAGCTGCGTCTTCACCCGATGCTGCTTCGGACCAGACAGATACCTCGCCGGATGTTGAAGATAAGGCTGGAGCCGAAATAAATGCCACACCAGCCAACCCCGCCGATGAGGGGACTGCTAATCCTGAAGACACTGAGGATTTCCCTGCAGCTGAAGCAGCCGAGACTGCACCCGACCCCGATTCAGTATCTGAAGGAGAGGAGACTGCATCTGCAGACGTGGTTGCACCTGCAGAGGCACCCGAGGAAGACCAAGATAGCATGACTTCTGACAAGAGCGAAAATTTCGTGCCCTCCACTGAAGGCGACTCTCTAGCTGAGTCTGAGGCACAGGAGGGCGAAGCCATAACTGAGAATGCGGCCGACGCACAACCGGAGATTGAAGATAGAGCGCCAACCGCGGGGGAAGTGGCTGAGACTGAACAGACCAGTGGAAATGATACGCCAGACGTGGAAGATGCGCCTGCATCTGCACCAGCTGAATCCGAGGAGGCTAAGACTAGTGAGGAATCAACGGAAACCCCCGAGCTGATTACTGACACAGAAGTTACTCCTGCTGAAGGCGATGAGCCACCGTCAGAAGACTCACCAACTCCCATCGAAGCTAATGTACCGGAATCTACACCAACCCACGTAGAGGAAGAGAAGGAAGGGGAGGCTGCTCCTGAGCCGCAGCCAGATGCGACTGGGGACACAGCCGGCGCTGACGAATCCACACCTCAAGCAACGCAACCAGAGCCTGAAGTGGCAGACGAAAATGCTCCAGAGGGCGACAAATCAGAAGATGCACCTGCCCCTGAAGCGACCGCTGATGATGCACCGCAGGATGAAGAGGAACCAGCAGCAGATGATGCCACGGTAGCTGAGGAAGAGGTCGAGGATCGCGCGGAAGAAGATGGATCTGGAGACTCCCCAGAGCCGCCAGCGGAGGAAGCAGCCGCGCCTACCGACGATGCAGATATTGCAGACGGAGCAGATGAAAACGAAGAAGATAAAGATGAGGAAGCAGAGGAGTCTGCACCTGCTGTAGGCGAAGCAACATCGGATGCTGCTCCAGCAGAGTCACAGGAACCAAAAGAGGCACCAGAAGCCGACCTGCCAGCTCCAGATGCACCAACGGGACCTGCACCCGCTCCAGAAGAGGCGCCTGAGGAGTCTGCGGACCCAGTAGCTTCTGAATCGCCACGAGCAGAAGATGCTGCCGAGATTCAGGAGGCAGACGCAACGGCTGGGGATCCTGCAGAGGAGCCTGGGGTCTCCGAGGAGGCTCCAGCTGAGGAAGATGGAGAGGGAGAGGGAGAAGGAGAGGAATCACCAATCTCTGAAGTACCACAACCAACAGAGCCTGAACCACAAGCAGAGCCACCAGAGGAGCCCGAACCAGCTCCCGATGCTCAACCTGAACCTGAGCCTGAACCAGTTGTTGAAGTAGAGCCTGAACCTGAACCTGAGCCTGAACCAGTTGTTGAAGTAGAGCCTGAAGAAGCGCCTGGACCTGAAGAAGCGCCTGGACCTGAAGAGGCGCCTGAACCTGAACCTGAGGAGCCCGCGCCAGTTCCTGGAGCAGAGCCTGAACCAGTCGCAGAAGCAGAGCCCGAAGCTGACGCAGAAGCAGAGCCCGAAGCTGAAGCAGAAGCAGAGTCAGCACCAGTCACAGAAGCTGAGCCTGAGCCAGTTACTGAAGAACCTGAACCAGTAGCAGAGCCAGTAGCAGAGGTTGAGCCAGAGCCAGAGCCAGAGCCAGAGCCAGAGCCAGAGCCAGAAGCTGAGCCAGAAGCTGAGCCCCAGCTGGTTTCTGAAGAACCTGAACCAGTTGCAGAGCCCATAGCAGAGCCAGAACCAGAGCCGGAAGCTGAGCCGGAGCCGGAAGCTGAGCCAGAAGCTGAGGTCGACGCAGCGCCAGAACCAGATATTTCACCAGAAGTCGAAAACTCACCAGATGTTGGCGTTGCACCTGAGCCTGAAGTCGAGGAAGAAGACGCGACGCTTGCGTTACCAGATGTCGAGCCAGAAACCGTTGTTCCCACACCGGAGACAGTGTTTGTCGAAACGTTCATCCAGGAACCTGCGAAACAAGAAGAGGAACTTGAGCCCACGATTGAGGCAGTAAGCGCTGGTGAAAGAGCGATTGGTGTGGCGGAGGTGTCTGAGCCACCGGCTCCACTTCCGGTGGCTGACAGTACAGCCAAAGAACGTGAAATCGCAATCGTTGACGGGCCTGCACTTGACACACCTAGCCGAGAAAAGCAACGACGTCGACATTCGCATACACAGCGCGATAGCAAACACTCATCTAACCGGAGACATGAAAGCGAAACAAGCGCCAAAGAGCGACCTACTCTTTTTAGTCTCGCTACAGGGAAGCTCGCAGGAAGTCCTAAGACTAAGCGCCGGGATAGTATCACGGAGCGAGACCCAGCGCGAGGCAAAGAGCGGGTACGTGAACCCGAGAAATCGCACAGCACCAACGACAGAGAACGAGCCTACCCAGAGCATCGCTCGAGCCGTCAGCGTGAGAGCAAAACGGAGGAAAAGCAGAGTAAGCGCCAAATACTAGAGGAGATGGAGCATGAGGCGGAAAGGCGTCGACGTCACGAGTTACGAAGGGCAGAGAAGCAACGTCTTGCAGCGGAAGAAGTTGCGCGGGTCGAGGCTGAAGAGGAAGCACAGCGACAAGCGCGCCGAGAACGTCGTCGTGCTGCCAAGCAAGCGGAAGAAGATTTGATTCGTGCTGAGCAGGAGCGTCGGCGAGCCCATGAGGAAAGGAAGATGGCTAAAGCAGAGGAAGAGAGGCGCATTCGGCACGAAAAGAGACGAGCAAAACACGAAGCTGAAAAAGAAGCTAGGCGTCTAGAACTCGAAAGAATCGAGAAGCTGGAGCTGGAAGCCTTAGAAGCTAAGATGTTACGACGGCAGCGGAGAGGTGGACGAGAGAGAAGTGCAACGCTGGAATCAACACATATAGCGGAGCCAGTCGAAGTACCACGTGACGTTGCTCGAAGAGTAGCAGAGGTTGACGAAGAGATCTTCGAAGCCCGTCGTCTGACTCCTCCGCCTGTTGTAGAAGAAACCCATCGCAGCGCTCCTCGCCGAAGACTGAGTACACGCGAGCCTCCTCCCAATGTCAAGCGTGGCGGTCTGTTCGGTGGTATATTTGGACGATCAAAACCTGAAGCGGTGACACCACCAAGGTCTTCCAAGTCTACTACCAGGATCCGAACAGAAATAATCGAACGGCCGAAGACAGCTACACGATCACCTCAAAAAGAGAAAGAGCGACCTTCGAGCAGTCATCATTCCTCAAGTGATGGCCGTCACCGGGAGCGTGTACATAGAAGCAGACGTGAATCAAACACCCAGCGCCCACGTCGTGTGTTTCAGTCAGCAGAGGAAGAAGATGAGTACTACCGACGCAAGGAAATGCGCCGCTCTCAGAGACCTCGCGACAACGAAATGTCCGGTGGTCGGGACGGTGGTGTATCATTCGCATCACAGGTTGAAGAACTGGGAGCACCCCCTCCTGAACCTTTTGAGCCCGATCCCGAGCCCGAGCTTGAGCCAGAACCAGTCTTCCAGGACGAGTCACCACTCATTGAAGATGCCGCCGGAGTCGTTGGAGTACCATCTTCCTCCTCCAACGAACATCGTGATCGCCGCCGCTCGAGACGCGATACAGGACTTGAAGAGCGACCAAAAGTCCGTCATGTATCAGTCAATGAAAAGGAAAGACCAGTAGGTCGACGTATCGAGTCTGATCGACCACGCGAACGCGAACGCGGCGAAGAACGCCAGCGTCCACGTCGAAGCGAGACCGAACGCAGAAGTGGGGCCACGAGCCGCAAGAGGAAGGAAGAGTCTAGTGGACTCAAAGGCCTATTAGGGGGTTTGAAGAAGTCTTTCAAGTGATTGCATACTTTTGAAATTTTGAAGTTTTTTTTTCACACGGTGGTTTTGGATTGAGAGAGATGGGAAGTCTTTTTCTTCATTTAAAAACGGTGCCGTTATTTTTTTCCGGTTGGGTGGACGCTATATACCAATAATTGAAATGTTTTTCTGGTTTGCTTCTATGTTTTTCTGTTTTGCTTCTATGTTTTTCTGTTTTCCTTTAATGTTTTTCTGTTCTCCTTCCATGTTTTTCTGTGTTGAAGTTTTGTTTGAGAGGATGTGTTTGGCTTGTTTATATGATCTTTTGACTTGTATCTATTCAGATTTGCTGTTTGCACTTTAGCTTGTGACGATTGTACGAAATCTAAGCCCCTTTATTTACCCTCACCCACGTGTTCTGCAATTTCGCCTCCGTACTAACGTGCACTTCTTCCTCACCCCCTGAACTGAACCCCATATCCCTAACCACTCGACTGAAGCGGAAAAAAACGTAGCGTCAATTCCAATCCTGACCAACACCCCCCTCACTCCGGCGTCAGATCCCCCACCCCCCACAGACGCGTACGTACATCTATAGCAAATTGGCCTGGCTGCTGTTGGCGCTGGGCTGGGTTGTATGGACAAAGAGGCTTGACGGTTTGGGAATGAGATGGCGTTGCGGGGTTTGCGATGGATGGATGGTTTGATGGATTGACAATTTTTTGTTTCTACAGCAACAGTGGGTATATCTGAGACTCAGAGGATGGGGAATTGACAAGTTGTGTATTTATGCTTGGCGTACTGCTCATGTCATGTATCTCAAGGAGTCTGGGAATTGTTTTACCACGACTTGTGCTAACGCAGCTGGAGGATGGGATGGATTCAAATCACTCCTTTGCGTACCCGCCACCCCCAGCGCACCTTGACGTATAGATGCGTGCACTTTGCAACTCACGTTTGATATCGAAAGTCTGGTTCACGATCCGTATATATCCTATCTTCGGGTCTGACATACCCCTCCGCAATCCTGTAATCCTTCTCCGTTTCCCTTCTCCTATATAAGCTCCTAACCAGCCACCACGCACACCACGCCACAGCGAGACAGCTCAGACTCCACGCATGACCGAGCGTGTACCTAGGCGCCGCATTACTCTGGTAGATTTGGCCGGAGACGACGCCGCCGATGTTAGTCAGTGTGAGGAGGATGCCGAGGGAGGCGGCGCGTTTGCCGTCCGGGGCGCAGTTTGCCGAGAGCCAGGTTATGTTGCCGCCGGTGCAGAGAAAACATGCGGTTGCGATCAGATAGGTTGCAAAGTACTGGGTCCCGGGGCTGGCGGGGGACAAGAGTATCGCGTATCCGGCGATGCCAAATGGCGCGGTGAGAACGAGTGGGAGGAAGCGAGTCTGGTGGCGGTCTGAGAGGTAGGCGCCGATGGCGTAGACGACTGCGCCCCAAAGGTTTACGGGGATGACGAGGTATTGGGACTAAATCATGTCAGGGCTTCATGTGTTTTTGAGGGCGGAATTTGCAGTGATGTACCTCTTTGACGGAGTAGTGGAATCCGCTCCTGATAATTATGGGCAGGAAGGTACCGAAACCGTAAAGGATCGTGACAACACATATCTGAATGCAACCGTGGAGCCAGCTTTTGGTGTCTTTTGCAGCCTCCTTGATGTCAGCTTTACCATAGTGGCCTGAGCCTTCCGAGTCGGAGTAGGCCTGTGTGCGAGCTGCTCTCTGTCGCATGAGCTGCTTCTCTTCCTCGTTCAGAAAGTACGCTGTTTCGAAGCTCTTTGGGACCAAGAAAATACAGCATGCAGCCCAGAGAATAGTTATGATGCCCTCGAGAACATAGAGCCTTTTGAAGTTTACTTTTAGTTTATACGATCATTGGTAGAAACAGAATTAACTTACCACCGCCATCCTGGCCAGCCTCCTACGCCATTCATGTACAAGATGCCAAACGCAATCAACCCACCGAAAGCTCCTGATAAAGCAGACGCTATGAATAGATAGGCGATGCGAATCCCAAGCTCTTCTCGTGTGTACCAGTTACACAAAAACAACGTCATGGAAGGGAAAAGGCAGCCTTCAAAGAAGCCAAGGAAGATGCGTGTTGTAACTAAACCTGCAAAATTTTGCACGAAACCCATGCAAAGACATACGAGGCCCCAGGATAATGTAATCGTCGGAATGACGCGATTGAACTGTAGACGCTTGACAAGTATCGAAGTTGGAAACTGTGGTTTTGATCAGCAATAGAAAGCAATCGATTGGGCAACTACATACTTCAGCAAGGATGTAGAAGATGTAGAATACCGAGACCGCCGTCTGGATATCATTAGCATCATTAGCATCTTACTCATGATAATGCAGGCATTGCACATACGTTGAGTTCGCTGCCTTTCAGTTCAATATCTTTTGTCATACCCTGGGTAGCTGCAAAGCCGATATTCCCTCTATCCAGATAACTGATCAACATCAACATCATCATAACTGGAGCGACATAGCAGTCTAGCTTTCTTCTGAGCGCCTCTTCCCTCTTCTTCAATTCGAGTGCCTCTGGATCCTCATCACATGGCAGATGCTCGCGTTGTACATTCGCAGATTTCTCGTCGCTGTTCGTGAGTGGACCCAAGATTTGGGCATTGTTCGTTGCTGACATAGTGGGGGCCTAGGTATGGTATGCGACACTCTCGGATGATAGACTGCATTAATGTGATCACTACACACGGCTCTGGGTGATGAGTGACCGCAGCAAATTCATAGCATGAACCACGCGGAAGATTCCCGTTTCTTGCTCCAACGTAACCGTCATCGCAGCTCACAGATTTGGCGAGCCTCGCTTCTGGCGCATCAGGCATCCACGGCACTCCGCCAGGCATGCGTGAGGCAGCTTCTAAGATCTGCGCGCCTATCATTCGTGCATCGCCACAGGCTTACATTCTGCGATAGGCTGGAATAAGGTGTGATGGCGTACCGGCTATAAGGTGACGAGTGTGGGGAGACCATTCATAGTTGAGGGTGTGGATGTGGAGACATGAGTTACTCCAGTGCGGGGAAGAAACACAGAAAGAGAGAAGAGTTGGAGCTCGGAACATGACATGCATGAGACCCTCACCCGGAAAACTGGAGCTAGTGTTATATCGCGGAGCTAGCATTCACACCTAGTAAACAACAGATACAACTATAATCGCAGGATAGAGCTTGTCATTGATCGAGACTTCTATCGCCGTTTGGACTTTGAGTTTACTAGAGAGCCTCCATCTTTGCCTCCATCGACCATCATGTCTCCACCAGAGAAGACTATCGCCTTCATCGGTAATCCCCCACCCTCTTCGCAGAATCTTTTCTCAAAATGCTCACAATCCCCAGGCCTCGGTGTCATGGGCTACCCCATGGCCCTCAATCTCCGCAAAGGTCTAGATGTCTCCCACACACTCCTCATCTGCGACGTCTCCAGCGACGCACTCACGCGCTTCCAAAAGGACGCGGCCAGCATGGGCCCTGTGGAAGTCATCAAGAACGGATACGAAGCCGTGCAAAGAGCAGATACCGTCATATCGATGCTCCCAGACGCCAAAGTAGTGGAGAAAGTCTATCTCGACCCTCAAACAGGCATCCTCGCAGGCGCAGCAAAACTTTTGGCGGATGCCAGCGCGCAGAAACCAAACTACAAGATTATAATGGAGTGCGGCACGATTGAGACTGCAACAATTTTATGCGTCTCTAGTGCCGTATTGTCTTCTCCCGCCTCCTCCATCCTGACCTTTGTGGATGCGCCTGTGTCTGGTGGGCCCATGGGTGCACAAGACGGTACCTTGGCTTTCATGGCGGGCATGAACAACAAAGAGCTCTGGCCGAGTGTCAAGGCCCTCCTCTCGCACATGGGCAAGCCTTCTGCGATTTTCCTCTGCGGCGACATCGGTTCCGGTACCGCGTTCAAAGTGATAAACAATTATCTCTCCGCTATAACCTCGCTCGCGGCGTCGGAAGCATTGAATATTGGCACAAAGATGGGGCTTGATGTTGCATTGCTCACGGACGTGATTAATGTCAGTGGGGGACAGTGTTGGGTGACAAGTAAGAGTAATCCGGTGCCGGGGATACAGCCCAATGTGCCCAGCTCGAGGAACTATGAGGGTGGGTTTAGGATCGAGCTTTGCGCAAAGGTATTGAGTATGGGAAGTCGGCTAGCGGAGATGGTTGGAGCGAAGACCGTGTTGGATAAGCCGACGCTGGAGGCGTTTGGGGAGGCCATGAGTGACGAGAGGTACAAGGGGAAGGATGCGAGGGTTGTTTATAAGTGGCTGAATGAGAGCGAGAGGAAGTAAACATTGCCTTTGGAAAGATCGGCTAGGGTTTGAATATATTGCGGGGATGTTCATTGCGCTTTCAACTCCTTTTCCAATACCTCGAGTCCAACATCTATCGTGCTTATGCTAAGCAACGTCGCAAGTTCCATCACCTCCATGATTTCCCCTGATGTACCACCATAGTTTAGCACGTTGCGCATATGCAACTTCAACCCAGGTTGATACATGTGCGTTGCAGCTGTGTCAAATGCGCAATACATCAACTCCTTGACCTACAAACATCATCAGCTGGGTTCTCAAACCATCTCAACATACACTGATGCTACACACCTTCGGTTCCAAAACCCCCTTCCCCCCCTCATTCACCCACGGAACAGAGCTAAACTCCGTATACGCATAAAAAAACTCCGGACTAATTCGCAGAAACTCTTCCCATAGGGTATTCCAATATCCCCTCTTCTTCTCAAAATCCTCGCGTATGGCCCATTGCTCCTTGCTCATACCGTCCATGCCCTTGGGCATCGCTTCACCCCGTTCTTCCAGAACCTCGAACAAAATCGGCATCCCCGTTGTACACGCATGGATACCCAGTGTGGCCGTCAACGACAAGGTCTCGATAATTTCAGCTTTGGTAGCACCATTGCGCAATGCCTCACGCGTATATCGCTGGATGTTCGGGACGTGGAGATGCGTTGATGCAGCGCTCACGGCGAGAGAGACCAGACTTTGAATCTTGGAAGATAGATGTGTGCTCTTTTTGGGCACGCTGGTTAGGCGCAAGCTAGATGCGAACATGTCGGGTGCATGTTGTAGCATGCGCGCCCATTGTTCGTCAAAGGCTTGGGGGCCGAGCTCTGCGTCGAAACGGGCTTTTAGCCGTTGGTGTTCAGGTGTCATGGACATGATGAACGTCGCAGTAAAGTCTTTATGGCTTTCTAGATATATTCATATGAAGAGGTCGTCGTTTCGATATTGAATTGAGGTTATCGCGAACGTGAACACAATAGCCAGTGGTTGTATGCCCTTTAGTGGTATAGAATGTCTCCAGTCACTCGAGCTACGACATGCTCGACACGCACATTGGTCCCGACAAATCTGTCCTTAGCAGCGACTCCTGTAACCATCAGCGCAAAGCGTCAGCCATCTAGCTTCCGATGACATGAATGTCTGTGGAGGGTTGTACAAGGCGGGGCCCCACCTTCTCCAACAGGATGCGGGGAAAGTGGGGTCAAACCGTAGAACCAGGTGAGTTTGCGACATGGCAGCGGCCTTTTCCCGAGTAAAGTAGAATAGCAGGATGCTGGAATTTGATCAAGCAATGGACTGACTGGTGAAGAGGGAAAGGGTCATGTATTACTGCATTTTGCTACATCGAACAAGGCAGCTATAGACTGAGGTGCAAGGTTCCCCAGAACTCGTCCTACCGGTACCGGTACGGCACCGGTAACTAGCTTCACGTCTCTTCCACTCCGAAGAACCTTGACTTGTTTGCTGGATTGCTTTCCCACTCTATGTCGTGCGCGAATATGATCTCGACGCCCTGTGCTTCGAGCTTTCTGATTCTCTCAATGGTCTCTTCCGCTTGCTTGCGATCCGCATGTATACAGCAGACATGACCTTCTGCATCGTTCCACTCTCCAATGGTCTTCTCGCCAGTCAAAAGTCGGCGATCGTGACATGCGTCGCCCGCCATATAGACTTCTTGTCCACTTGCAGTCCGTGCTAGCAGATTGATATGGCCTGGTAGATGGCCTGGCGCGTTCACAATCAAAAGGGACCCGTCATTGAAAATGTCTAGTACATCTGGTAGGTTCCCATGTGGCTTCCATGGACCACTGAAACGGGCTTGGTCTGAAGCTACACCAGGATCAAACTTTGTTTGATCATGCTCCATAGGATCAGGTAGCTCTATTGTTCGTCCTTCTGGGAGGAGATCGCACTCGAAAAAGGAGTGACCACCACGTAGCTTCGAGGAGGTACCCTTCAGGAGGTCTTTTGCACCATGACCAACGACGAAGACGGAGGTGGGGAAATCGCGAGGCTCGCCAACGTGATCCCAATGAACCTACCTCAGGTCAGGTAACTGGTTGACTTTGGGGCGCGCAACCTACTCACATGCGAGTAAATCACGTAGTCAATGTCTCCAGGCGTCAACCCGCCATTCGCCAGACTCCGAGTTACGTCTGGGTCTGTGCTAATTGGCCGCCTTGTTTCGATGTGCTTCTGTATTGGTGTCGCATATCTCTTGATATCTCTGCGTAAACCAAGATCGAACACGATCCTAGTCGTCTTGCCTGATATAGCGTTACAATGTTGAATGAGAAAGGCGAGCGAAGGGACCGTTCGTCGAGCATCACGTGCTACAGGATGTACGAATTGATACTCTGGCAACGAGAAATGGCCTCCGGAAAGGACATGGACGGAGACTGATGCAAGGTCCGATGAAAACGTAGAGGCTTTTAGAACGGATGTATCATGGCGGACCATGACTTCCCACCCTTTGTTCCAGGTGATGATGAGAATTCTGAGACAGTCGAAGAACCCACAGACCAGGCAGTTGCGCGAGGCTGGTATTGATAGAGTAGAAAGAAAGGGCATACGTAATCTGGTGGCACAATTGCGCACCTCAGTGTAACACTTACTCTTTCATAACAGTCAGGTTCGAGGGTGGTCAAATGGGGCCTGGTTCAAAGTTTGGTGGAGCCCTAGTGTTGGGGAAGTGTCCCCGCACCTCACTGGCCGCGGCTGGTCGATCATGAGCCAGACGAGCGCAGCAGTTTGTGTTGTAAGAGTACTCTAGAATTTCTGGTTTCACATTGTTATTGCCACAAGTGCTGCTCATCGAGGTTCACAACTGCTCCATTCAATAATCATCTCGCTGCTCCTTTCCTCCCAAGCGATATATACGATGACAGACGAATACAGCTTCGAGAGGCTGGGTTTCATCGGTCTTGGAGCCATGGGCCGACCGATGCTATCACATTTGGCCAGAAAGTTGCCTTCTAACTCGCGCATCTGGATATACGACGTCGCCGAACAAGTGGTGAACGAGGTCTGTGAAGAGTTTGCAGATAGAGTGGTGAAAGGGAAAAGCGCTAAAGATGTTGCCGAGCATGTCGTATGTCAAACGTTGCATGAGAAGGAATGAGCTGACAAGACGCAGGATACCATCATAACTATGGTCCCCGAAGGTGCGCATGTGCGAGCAGTTTACCTCGACCCTGTGAATGGCGTGTGCTGCGCGGATATCTCGAACAAACTCCTCATCGACTGTTCGACGATAGACACAGCAACAAGTCTGGCAGTGACGGACCACATAACCAAGAATTATTCCTCGGCGTCCTTTTATGACTCTCCAGTCAGTGGGGGTGTTATCGGCGCGATCAAAGGGACAATTGCCTTTTTCCTGGGATGTGCAGAGTCGGACCCTAACGTCGACCGACTCACACATCTGATGAGCCTGATGGGTGGGAAAATAATACCATGCGGTGGCCCGTCACTGGGACTGGCCGCGAAGTTATCAAACAATTACTTGTCAGGCATCATCGCGATTGCGTGTTCTGAGGCATTCGATATGGGAATGCGCTCTGGCTTAGACCCACGAACGCTTGCCAAAGTGTATGCTGCAGGTACTGCTCAGAACACCATCTGTGACAAGTTCTGCCCAGTACCACATGTATACCCGGATGCCCCATCGTCAGGTGGTTGGAAACAGGGTTTCAAGGTGCAATTGATGCGCAAAGATATGGGCTTAGCTGTCGACATGGCAAAACGAGTAGGAGCTCGCAACGTCTTGGGACAGGTTGGACTGGAGACGTATGACGGCGCCGCAAAAGATCCTCGCTGTCGAGACTTGGATTCCCGTGTGGTGTACAGGTACCTCGGGGGCCAAGAGGACTGGCAGTCCAATGTACACGAGCCTTAAGGCACGTATAGATATCAGAGTATAATGTAGACCGATTGACGCCGTACCCGTACCCAATAAGGGAATTAGGTATCGCTTCGTTAGCTTCTGGCATACCTATGTGCTGTGATGATGCAATCTTGGTCTTGGGGATTTGGGGTAAGTTGGGGAACGGCCGAGGTCGGCCCCCACTTGTTCTCTGTTCAAAGCTTTGTGGATCGTAGGTAAACACAGTTCAAATCCCGCAATAAGTCCCAAAAGCAACGCAGAACCTACTCATTACTGTCACCGTTTCAGGCGTAGGCACACATTCAGTTCAGACTAGCATATCGACAATCCCGACAACCGATCTCCAAACATGTCGACAGATCCCAAATTCGACGAGCTCCATAAAGGTCTCTTTGAGGAGGGCCTGAAAATGCGAAGGAGTGTTGTGGGCGATGAATATGTCAATCGAGCATTGGAGAACGGGTCCACAGAGTTCTCGCGAGCAGGACAGGAACTCGTCACGGAGATGTGCTGGGGTTATGCATGGACCCGGCCAGGGCTCACGAAGCAACAACGGAGCCTGATCAACATTGGAATGCTCATGGCCCTCAATCGTGCGCCAGAGCTCGCTGTACACGTCAGAGGCGCTAGGAACAATGGATTGTCTGAGTTGGAGATTCGCGAGGCCATCATCCACGCGACCACGTACTGCGGCGTCCCTGCCGGTGTTGACGCGATGAAGACGGCCGAGAAGGTGCTAAACGAGATGGCAGAGAAGGGAGAAATGCCTCGAGAGCTTGGGAAGCGAAGTGATCGCGCATAAGGCCTAAAGATGGACGGTGGCAGGCTGGTGGGCAGACTCTGAGGGAATGGATTCTGACCAGCACGGACCAAGCATGCCGGTAGTACGGTATTGGGTACCTAACGTTATCGGTCACGTGACAGGAGGATGTTTTTGCCGACCTCCCTCCTCATCCAGGTGAAACAAGGGCACTTTGTGCCAACCACAATCATCCACCTCTTCGCATCTCATCTTGCTCCATCTCCATCACAGCATCATTGTGCCCCATGCTTCCTTTGCCGTGCACAACGAACTCTGTACATATAACTGCAATACCTACCACCTTGCTTATCATCCTCCTGTACCCTGTTGCCAAGCTGACGATTCCGCCCATCGCCTTGCTGCACCCCGCACATGACCCGTCTCATTCCCGCGGCTCTTAAAACTTCCCCACACTTTCGCACCTATTCTCCGACATAGATTACTCACAACCTGACAGCCCCCAACCTAGCTCCAAGCATCCTCCAAGCATCATTGACGCAACCTCCAAATTTGTGAGCCTCTGACGGCCAATCACAATGAAGGCCATTGGTTGAAGCACAGGGAACGCCTCAGGCCTGTTATGGAACCAGCCACTGATAGCGAGCAAGCCTCACAGGTGCCAGCAAAAGTTGTCAAAAAGGAGAAGCGCTTCAAGTGTCCGCACTGTCAACGACTCTTCGCCAGACTCGAACACTTGCAGCGGCATGAACGAATTCGTAAGTCACACGACAGAGCCTGTATCTGTGCTCTAGAGCTATCTTGACATCAGTGAAGACAGCGGTGAAAAGCCTTTTAGTTGTGTGCAGTGCAACTACTCATTTACACGCAGGCAAGTATCACAATCTGGCTTTTGCCTCACGTACTGATCCCTTTCTACAGTGACCTACTAGTTAGGCATGAGCGATTGACCCATCGCAAAGCGCAGGATAACCAACAGAATGCGCAACCCATCATCAGTACAGAAGAAATGTCTGACGATGCAGCAATCCGACCGCACAAGCGTATGCGAGCGAGCATTGACGCTGGCCGCCCGGTTCCGGAAATCCGGAGTATGATGTCGCCGTCCACAGCTACAGACGTCCAATCGATACATCAGCAATCCACTGCATCTCTTGCGTCCATGACCTTTGGACACAACAGCGAATTCTCCCTGACCGCACTTTCCATGGCAGCCGAGGCGGCTGAATATCAGGCACTGCATGGGAATATGGCAGACACCGCATCCTCGCATGCCCAACTGCCAACCCCGATGCCATCACAGCCGGGAACTGTAGCGGTCACCTTGGAAGATTTCGCAACGTCGCTACCGGCTGAGAATCCCTTTCAATTCCAAGCGTCCAGCTTTTCCGAGTCGCTCGATAGTCTGACGTATTTCCTTGACAGCGAACCATTCAATTCTTACCATTTCACGTCCTTGATCAACACCGAGCAGCCCATGCCCTTTTTCTCGCCGGACTCTTTCTCCTACGGTCAGGAGAACTTGCAGGAGACTGGATACGCTGCAGCACCTGCACCTGGATGGCGACAAGCTCAAATGGAAGAGCCACATTCGCTCTCTCGCTTCGGTTCGCGATTTCCATCATTGCAGCCAGAAGATTTGAACTCCGAAGAAGGAACTCGTAAAAGACCCATCTCGGACATCTCTCACGATGACAGACAGAGAGTCGTTGAAATGCTCAGCGAATTCTCCAATGTCGTGGCAAGTGACTTCAGGCTACCCACCAGATTAGCTCTTTGCAGGTATATCACTGCCTATATCAATGGGTTTCATGAGCATATGCCATTCCTTCATATTCCCACAATGTCCGTCAACTCGTGCTCTATTGAACTTATCCTTGCTCTGGCGGCCGTTGGTGCGCAGTATACCTTTGAGGGCGAGAAGGGTATTGAGTTGTTCAACGCTAGTAAAGCGATCGCTACGCATCGCATTAAGATGAGAGATGCACGCCTCGTCCGTCTCCAGAAACAATTCGATGTTGAGCGAGCATCGGAATTGGACTTTGACCGCGCATCCCAAGCGCATAGCCCGGTTCGAGTTGGCTCGGTATCTGGACCATTGGGCTTGCCGCATGATGCTGAGACCATTACCATTGGTGAAGACCTTATGCAGACCGCCCAGGCACTACTCTTGCTTATGGCCTTGTGTACCTGGGCAAAGCACAAAGAAATCCTCCGGGAAGCATTAGCCATTCAGAGCATACTAGCGACGTTGATTCGTGACGATGGTTTGCAAAATGAGCGCCTTACAGAAGATCTGTCGTGGACCGACTGGATCAGGCGCGAGTCGACAAAGCGAACCAAGTTCATTGTGTACGGTATGTGAAGACGCACCACGTCACAAGCAGAAGGGACAGAAACATACTGATCATTGTATATTAGGGTTCTCTAATCTACACTGTATAGTGTATAATATTCCTCCTTTCATGCTGACATCGGAAATCAAATTGACGCTGCCTTGCAGTGCAGCTGAGTTCAAAGCACCAACTGAAGCATTATGGAGAGAAGCTAGGGCCAAGTCAAAGCCCGAAATACATTTCCAAGATGCCTTGAAGCGGCTGTTCAGTAAAGACGGGCGAGACGTGACGGAACACAACTCGTCGTCCGGCAACTACGTTTTGATACATGCATTAATTCAGCAAATATTCTTCCTGCGACAAACGGCTCGCTGCCGTTACGATGGACCGGGAGACTTGAGTTCGGAGGATGTAGCGTCACTCGAACTTGCCCTGAGAAACTGGCAACTTGGCTGGCGTCGAAATAGAGAGTCCTCGCTCGATCCTTTGAGCCCGAACGGTCCAGTTGCATTCAACTCCACAGCTCTTCTACGGCTAGCATATATCCGGCTCTACGTGGACACTGCAGGAAGAGCATTGGAAACACGTGATCCACTACTGATCGCGAATGCTTTTCGCGCGGGGCCTATGATTAAGCGCTCGCCCAAAATCACTAGAGCGGTACTGCATTCAGCCCAAGCGCTGTCAATACCAATCAAGCTTGGCTATCGATTAGTCTCAAAGACACAATCTTTCATCTGGTCAATCCAGCATTCGCTTTGTACTCTGGAATGTGCGTATCTTATGAGTAAATGGCTCGAGGCACTGTCCTTGCCTAATCCAGACCCGCCAGTCACCGAAGATGAAAAGAAAATAATCGCTATTGTCAATAGCATGCTAGAAGAAACAGAGTTTGCGGTTCCACCAGGAATTCCGTCTGATTCCCCCAATTTCACAAAACATCTGAACGCAGGGGTGCTACGTGTATGGGCGACCATTTTCAAAGGCACTCAAACATGGGCTATTGTGGATGTGATTGGCGTATCGCTCAATCTTTACGCCAACATGCTCGAGTCGGAATGAACATTGCGATGTAACATCCACGTCTGAATTTAGCCTCGGCGCCAAATTGCATGATCATGTATTCTTGGAGGGCACCTTGGATCATACATAACGCGTCTCGATTAATGGCCAAGGCCCATGTCCACAACAAGCTTTCCGCCAGTACCTTTGTGGTATTCGCGCACTAGATCATTCAGGCCCGTCAGAGGATATGACTTCGTCAAAGCTCTTACGCCATGCTCAGCTGAAAACTTTAGCGTCTCGCAAAGTACCTTGTTGCTCCCCACCAGACTTCCGATGATCCTGATATCACGAAAGACGATGTCGTGTGCCGAAATGTGGAAGCCTTTCTCAGGGAAAGACACCAGAACACATGTTCCGTGAGTCTTGAGGAGCTTCATTCCATAATCGAAGGCTGTCTGACTCTCAGGTAATATAATGATAGCATCAAGCCCCATATCACCTACGTCTTTCTTTCCATCTTCAGCACCAAGCTCTTGAACAACCTCCGCTGCTTTATTAGCTCTTGCGTCTATGATTCGCGGAGATGGGCTGAGGTTCTGGGCCACTCCTTGTGCTACAGCTAGGGGACCATCTGCTGCTTCGATACCGAGAATTCTGAATCCCATCTTCGCGCCGAACTGTAGACCGAGATGTCCAAGCCCACCACCTGCGCCAAGGATGCCGACCCTGGAACCTTCTTTTTGTCCACATCGTAACAGAGCTGCGTAGATGGTGACGCCAGCACACATCAAAGGTGCTGTTTCCACGGCCGTCAAACTTCCAGGTATCGGAGCGACCTGCCTTGCATCCACTACAGCATACTCTGCGAAGCCTCCATTTCTACTAAGGCCGTTGTTACCCGCACTGACGCAATGTACCGAGTAATTTCCGTCATCCTCTGCGACCGGGTCTTTTGGTCGATTGTTTTTACACTCGAAGCATTTCCCGCAAGCATGGAAAGCCCGACCTGGTATTCCCACTCTTGTGCCAACTTTCAGTGCGCTGGCTTCTGAGGATGGCGTTTCGAAGTGAGATACCACTGTTCCAGCAAACTCGTGACAGCCGATGTGGGGAAATGATGACGGAAGTCCTGGCATCTGCCCCTCTGCCAGGACATAATCGGTATGGCAGTATGACGCTGCATCTACCTTTACCAGGACATCATGTGGTTCTGAAGGTATAGGAACAGGGATAGAGCGTAGTGTGTAGGGTTCCTTGTAAGCCTCCAAAAGCTGGGCTTGCATGCTTTTTGGTAACTGTTGAGACATGCTGGGATGAAGATGACAAGAACAGATTCAGCGCGTTGTTGTGGTTCGGAGGTTCTAGTATGAGCTTATTGCAATTGTTTTGGATCAGTTTCCATCAGGCATCCAAGCAAATTGACCCCGCAGCGGGGTATGCAGGTACCGGAGTGGGGCTGTAAGTGAGGATGGCTTTCTCCAACATGCACCAGGACTAGTGTCTATCGGCATGGATGTCACAATACCATCAACAGTAAACATCGAAAACTGTATTTTTTTTATTCCCCCTTTTTCCAACGTTGTCCTCTTCGACACGTCATACCATGTCGTCGGATAATTCCACAGTCACCCTTCCCGCACCTGCTCCAAATCAGATCTATGTCAAGATATCAGCCCTGCACGCCGGGTATCTGACATTGCCCGAGAGACTCTTCGTAACAGATGCTGACCCCGACCGTCGCGCAACCGTACCGTCCCTCTCATTCCTCATCCAACATCCCTCTACAACCAGTGCTTCCAATCCCCACACATTGGTTTTCGATCTCGGCCTTAAACGTGACATCAGCGGATACCGAGAAGCTCAACAACACCACATTGCGCAACGTCAACCCACGGCCGTAACCCCCGATGCAGCGGACAGCCTACGCAAGGGAGGCCTGGATCCAGAAGACATCAACACCGTAGTCCTCAGCCACGTACACTGGGACCACGTCGGCACGCCCAGCGACTTTTCGAACGCGGAATTCGTTGTAGGTAGTGGAACTACGCATCTCCTCGCCCACGGCGACGGACCCTACTATCCCGCTGAAATCTTCAACGCCGACGAACTTCCTGCGTCTCGAACTTGCGAACTTCCACCCGTTCGCTCACAGGACCGACATACCGCGTCTCCACAACAGACAAGTCATGTCTGGGCGCCCTTGGCTGGGTTCCCTGCAGCAATCGACTTCTTCGGCGACGGCTCGGTATACCTCATCGATGCGCCTGGACATTTGACTGGCCATGTGAATCTCCTTGCGCGAACGGGGCCAGGGAAATGGGTGTATCTTGGGGGTGACTGCTGTCATGATCCGAGGATATTGAGTGGAGAGAAGGGGATCGCAATGTATGATGATGGAAAGGGGGGGTTGAGAAGTGTACATGCTGATAGCGAGAGTGCGGCGGAGACTGTGGCGAGAGCGGCTAGGTTACTCAAGGGTGGTAATGTTAGGGAGGCTGGGGGCGGGGTGGTGGATGTGGAGGTTGTGGTTGCGCATGATGGGGGGTGGGCGGAGAGGAATGAAGGGAGATTTTGGCCTGGGTATTTGTGAATCTTGCGTCTGGCTAGCTAAGCAAGGATCGATCTTGAGTTTCTCAGAGGGAATGGGAGATGGCACTCTCAGCGTACTATTACCATGATTCCCATATCTATATCACAGCGAGGAGGATATCACGATTCACGAATACACAACTTAGAAGCATATATTATAGCAAGGAGGGCGTTGATTAAGTGACGGTCATCTTTATATAACTCTTGCTATATCATGTTTTATACTAACACCCACGGCGGCAATGTATGCTCTGCCATCTATACGCCAAGAAAAGACATAGCCCCCTGAAAGCTAGACACTCGAGTCCTGACCTTTCTAGGTGAATATCAAGGATCCGAAGATACGGCAGACAAGAGAATACTCTTGCCATACGCATTATAATAGAAGAGCAGGTCTTAGACGGCATCACGTAGAAATCACTTTGTAAATTGCCATTCTGCTGTCATTCTACTGTTCGGCCCAGCTTCCACTACTGGAATTATCTACACACCAAGAAAAGACATCCCGCCAAGGGCCTCCGCCAGCTCATCAACCTGTTGTCGGCCTTCAACAACCTCGACCACAGCCGTCAGGAACCTCTCAGCATCTTCCTGGCTCATCCACCACATCTCCTTCATCGGGTCCTCTGGCCTGAGAACTTTGATGTTCTCGGGCACAGGTGTCAAGAGCGCTTTCACCAGCGGCTGCTCGAACGACTCTTCGCACAGGAAGTTCGGCACCTCGTCACCAAATCCCAGTCCACCGAACCCCATGGTCAACCCGCCATCCGCCAAGGCAGCAGCCGCCTCTCCAGCACGCTCCTTCTTCTCCGTCATTCCGGCCATCTTCTCTCGGTGGATGGTGGCCTGCATGGCCCAGCATGCCCCATGTTTCTTCTGCGTCGCCGCATCCTGCAGTTTTGCCAACTCCCAGAATTCTTGCGCCGTACACTCGGGCTTGGTGACGCACGATTCTAACTTCTTGACGAGATCTTCCATGCGTTTCTTGGGCTGCTTACTGAACTTGATCAGGTCGTAGCGACTGCTACGCTTCCAAATCTTGCCGACAAAGTGCTTGCTTGCCCACGACTGTCCAGCTGGAATTCGCATCGCCGTGTCAATCCATGTGACTATGAAAACGCGCAGGAACTGCTCTAGGCTGGGATCCAGCTTCACGCGCTCACTGGAATCGCCAAGCGCATGTGCGCGAGCAGAACGTTGAGGCGGATGTTTATGTGGTGACTCGAGAAGGAGTGATGGCAATCCAGCCGCCAATAGAAGATTGCAGTCTGGTGGTGTACGCCGGGCTCATTCTTGCGGGCTTGGAAGTTGAGGCGCGCGAGCTCGGCGTAGTGCGTGAAGTAGTAGTCTAGCTGCATGTCTTCCGGAACTATGTGGACTTCGGCGCTGCGAGGATTGAGCTAGATCTCTGTGAGCGTGGGGAGGCGGCCGGAGGGGAAAACACGAGCTTTTAGCTTCTTCATCTTGAGCTCATAGAGCTTCTTCGCCTCGTTGTGTTTTTGAATGAGGGCTTGAGTGGTGCTGGCCATGGCGTTGGTTATGGGCTTTGTGAATGTAGTCGTGAGGATATATGAAAGTGAGTATTGGGGTGTAGAAAGATAAAACCAGGGCAACGCCGTCTACTATAGGAGTGTCCATGGACCTAAACAGGGTCCTGGGGTGCAAGTACCCTGAAACAGAGAAGTGGTTCAGAGACAGCTGGATGTACTTGTCTAGTGGCACAGTGGTGGTTAACTGTACCCTGTTTACCAACCACTCCTCCTCTTTCGCTTCGAACGAGATAGTGGCATTCCAGAGGTGGATCAGAAGCATGATAGAATGTAGTGCGGCCATGTCCTCATCTAAGATAGACGTTGTGTGCATGGGAGTTCCCTCGCTGAATGCTATCAATTCCATGCTGGGTAGTATGGGAAAGCTCAGGTCCAGAGTCTGCAAGAAGACTTATCCCAACCCTGCAGTATGGTCGAGACTTAGTGCGTGCGATGCTGTGTCATGAACGCCTGGGTCACGTGTGACGGGCTTAGCCTCTTGGCGGTGCTTGCCCATAGATAGCTCCCATCCTCCTAGACTAGGACAATATGATCACATTACACACTGCATTTGGACCCTCCTCATCGTCGGATATTGCATGCGACGCGAGGTCGCAGACTTACACCTTCGGCAAAAAAGGGACATCACAGTCTTTACTGAACGCCATAAATCGATCACGAGACTACGAACCTCTGACAGTAGAAGATTATATCGCACACATGTCTCAAGACTCAGCGAAGCAGATTCCTCAAGTTGGCAGGGTGTTGGACAAGGCCAAGACCCTCGTGAACGAGATAGAGGACGCCTACAAGGAGCTGGAGTCCAACCACAGGACCCCCTCTCTCACCGAGGCTTACAACGAGTTTGCCAGAGCGATGATAGAGTACAGAGACAGTGTCCTGTACGATCTAGTGAGTGCCTCGGTGGCGGCGGCGGGGGACGGCTCCTCCAAGCTGGGTAGGCCCACTGAGTGGGGGAGCAAAAAGCAGTGGAGGAAGCCCGCAGCTTCCATCGGGAACTCATCCAAGATGTCGGTGCTTTCCGAAGATGCGGTCGGTGTGGAGCAGAAGTTCGCCGAAGATGGAGGGCAGGAGGTGGTCTTCGCCGACGAAGAAGAACCAGAGCAGCCCGCAGAGCCAGAGCCCAAGAAGACGAGGAAGGTGGTGAGACGTGTGGTGAAGAGGCCCAAGAGTGCTCGAAACTCTTCAACTCCTACGATCGTGCCCCCTGCCCAGGCCGAAACTACACAAGGCTCGAAGCTCAGCGCCAAGGACATTACCGCCCTGAGAGTAGTAAAGTACTACATCTCTGAAGTCACCACAAGCTCTTCATCGCCGCTGGAAGATGACATAACCGCCTCCATAGAGGAGGGCGTGGCCAAGACCCCTACCATCGGGGTAATCGTGGACACTATAGCTAGAGACTTCGCCGACTCAGGCAAGGAAGCCTCGGTTTCGCTAGGCATGGAAGACGGCGTGGTGGACCAAAGCTGTATACTACCTAAATTGCTCGCTAAGCTCACAGAGGGCTAACTGTGCTAAAGCTAAAGCGCGTGTGAGTACATGCTGGCTTTTAAAAAAAATTCAAGACTGTCCGCTGTCTGGCGTCACTATTGTCCTGTTTTCACCATTCCTACAGCGTCAATTGGCTTGATAGAATCTTTCAGGACTAGCTCTGCGTACTTCTTCTTTTGGGCGGCCTTCATCTTCAGGACATCCTGGTGGAACCACTTATTTGGCATTTTCAACACGGTGTTATCTGCTACTAAAAGTTCTGAGTCTTCTGTAACAAAAGGATATTTTATCAGCTTGAATCTACAGGTTCTCTCTGGGCTCAGTAGTCCTGTACACTTGAGGATGGCTACTCTCATCCATTCTACAGTGGTCATTATGGCGGGACATGTAGATATAAGTAGAGTCAGGTGGCTCGCATCACATGCAGGCCTCCTGCCACTCACAGGCGAGGCGACCATGGTTATTGCTTCCCTGAAATCTTGGTCCCCTGGCTTTGGTATCCTTAACCCCATCTTGGAGTCCTTATCAGCATTGAACACTGTGGTACATATGTTGTACCAGTCCTTCACGTCCATATGGGTAGAATCCGTGGCCGCTAGCTTCCTGAATCTAGGGTGGTCGCGCAGCATATTGTCTATGTGCATTAGTATACAGGCTATTAGGTAGTTGCCATTAGATATAAGCGAGCCTCCGTAGTAGCTCCCCGATCTAGATGGAGCGTCGCCTTGAGGTAGCGAGACTGATGATGTTTTCGTGGTCACTTGCGAAGAACTGCGATCTCTCTCGGCTATCCCCAGTATTATCGTACACATCTCTTCGTGCCTCCTTTGAGCCCTAGCGTCGCTCTCCTTGCATGTGTCTATTAGATCCTTGATGCTACTCAGGACGCTGGATTAACCTTCTCTGATTTCTACTAGCACTCCCAGAGGGGTTTCCGTGCCTATAGAGGAGGACACAGACCTATACGCCTCAGCTGCGCTAGAGTTCATGCTAAGAGAAGTGCTGTCCGCGATGCTCTGTATCCTCTTTTGGAGATCTGATAAGTCCTCCATCTTGGGTCCCTAGGGTTCAGACGTGCAGAAAGGGCAACGCAGTTGCTCCTGTAGCACGGCGGACCCTGTCCCACCATCGCGGCTTTGTAACAACAGACAAAGACCGCGATCTTGCTAATATTGCTCTCCGCAAGCTACCACTCCACATACAAACATGTTCAGGCACAGTACCAAACAGAATGTTAGATCACAGGAGAACTTGCGAAAGAGCGCATCTACTGCCTTGGACAGGCACAGGCAGCTGCTATGTAACACTGTCTACGAGAACACTTACAGCACTACGTTACCTGAGCCCTCTAAGGAGATGATAAACAACATAGTGGTGTCCTTGACGGGCTGTAACTCTAAGGTTTGTGGCAAAACAAGGAGACTTTACACAGTGGCCAAGTTTAATCATGCAGGTAAGTCCATGTTGCGCATGTTCTTTATACAGCCAGAGGTATCTAGCGCTACTGCGATCACGAGCTTAGCATACTTGAGCATCCTGAATGGTGCTAGGTCTGAAGTGATGGATGAGCTTAACAACCCTTCGCCAGGTAGAATATCCGCCTCGAAAGAGAAGTGCTAGGTGGCGGGAAGGGTGTCTCCCTACGTAGTGGAGAGAGCAGGCCTAGCTTTGGTAGCTGAGTGGAGTTACTTCAACGCTTCGAAGTTAAGGTTGTCGTACTTATTGTCTTCCCCTAATAACATTAATCTTATGTCTATGACGAAGGAGACTATATCTATATATCAAGGATTCTGTGTGAAAGATTGCGTAATAGTGTACGTGTCAAACATGAGATGTTTTAAAGTGACTGTGGCACCCGATAACGACGACACAGGAGAGAGCCCTAACAAGTCCACATGTATGTTCTTGTACTGTGATGGGACCTTTAAAGTTTAGGGTACCCCTCACAAGAGCTACAAGGTGTGTGCACTTTTTAGAGACACTGTGCTGAGGGCACACTCTTTACAAATGTCTGCCAAAATCCTTGCTTCTCTCGTCCCCCTGGAGGAGCCTGGATCTCAACAAAAGAGCTGAAGACGTGGGATCGGGCGACTCGAGGATCCAGCGCATGCAATCTTCTACCATTATCTCCCCTAGGGTACTGTAGCCGTCTGAGTCTTTTCTTAAGTACGAGGATAGTGTGGAGGGAACTACGTTCCTGCCCAACGGTCTACGAAGGCGTAAACTGACAGGACTCGCTATGTGTTCCCTTCTAAACCCAACAGTAGATCTAGCACCCTTGTACCTCACTATAATCTCCCTACAAGGCTTGGTAGAGCTTACAGAGGTAGTGTTGATAAACTGCTAGGCTTGCTCTATGTCAGTGTTAGATACTCTTTCTATATTTCTCTCGCAAAGCTTGTAAGAGTCTATACTAAGGCACTAAGCTACTAAGTCTCTAAAGCCAGGGTCCAAATGCAACGTCTTCTTCCCCTTAAACCTCTTCTCTAGTGCTAGGCGTATCTTAGTGTTCTCTATAACTTCTATAAGGCACACCTTGTTTATTCTTATATCTTAGGTACTAACTACTTTGTGTGCAGCTTTATCTACCTCTACAATCTAACATCCCTCTTAAACTAGGTCCTCTATATTAGATCCTATGTCTGCTATAACTCTAGACGTTAAGGACGTCGTCTACTATAATATAGAAGAAAAGCTTTTTTAAAACCCTATAACTCTACTAAACACAAAAGTAGGCCTATGTGCACATAGCAGTCTACCTACAAATTAAGCTTAGCAAGGCGTTTTATAAGGCTGTTAGTAGCCAGAAGTCTCACGTCCGAGAATAGCACCAAGAACAGGAGGATGCCTTGCTCTGTCCTAGACCCTAAGTATGCCACTCTAGCAAGATCGTACTACCACTGTTCGGGCATGTACTCCAATGAAATAGTGAGAGACACTAGCTTAGAGAGGCTGTCGCCAAATTGTAACGTTAAACACGTTGCTCGTTACAGGTTAGAGGAAGAGTTGGCCCTGGGGGAGGCGGAGTTGGATGGTATAGTGTTTACCCTCGCTTCCCCTCGCGGTGTAGAGGCGTACTTTTACTCTAGAATGGAGGGAGGCAGAGGTGTGCACGGTTTGGCTATGGACGTAGGAAGAGGGTGGGAGTAGGTCTCTCGCGCCATGTTGAGCCTGTATCACTATGGTTTACCTTAGCCCAGGATAGAAGGCTTCGTCAGCAGAGACTATCTTTCCACCATCAACAACCTAAGTCCTCGCGCGTGGGACTTGAGAAGGATTCAAAAGAAGGGTGCATACTACACTCCTAAGGTGGACGGAGAGAGAGTGTATGTGCTCATATTCTCTGGAGTGATGCACGTGTTTGCAAAGTCTAAGGGGTACCCTCACATAGGGTGCAGACCGCTTCTTAAGATGATTCCTCGGACATCTCTGGTGGTTATAGATGCTGAGAACACAGTGTCTTATGGTATTCTTCTGATAGACATGCTCACCGATTATGGAGGTAAGCCTTCCCCTAGAGAAAGGGATTACAAATGGTCCCTGGGCTAGATGGAGAGACTACAGAACGCTGGGGAAGGGATACCTATTAAAGTTAAGCCCTACTCTAGCTCCTTGCTGGAAGCGGAAGAAATGTCACGGTCGGCCTTGTACCCTACTGACGGAGTCATAGCTCTGTGGCCCGGGACCACCACCTCCAGAAAGATGAAGCTAGAGAAATCGATAGAGCTGCTTGTTAGCCAGAACAACAGTCTGTATACATCAGGTGGCGACGTAGTCTTTAGCGATGCAGGCATACCTACTGGTGTCTATTAGGGAGACATAGTTGAAGTTAGACTGAAGCTATGCTCTAACGGCAAGGATGTAATAACCAAGCCTATTTTTAAGAGGGTGGATAAAGTTAAGGCCAACGGGACCAGCGCAGTGATGGCCGTCCTGTCCTCCTTTAGTTTAGTGAGGAGAGACGATGAGACCAGAAGGAGAGAGGTGCTGATGTGGTGCGACTCGTTGAAGCAGCACTTGATCAAGTTAGCTCTTGAGAGAAAGGGGAGTAGAAAGGTAGTCATCGACGTCGGAACGGGCACAGGTTAGTCCTTGGATATCCTGCGTCTAGATAAAGGAGTTTCCTATCTGCTAATAGAGCCATCTGAAAAGAAGTGTGCAATGCTTAGAAGGAGAGTGGGGAGAGCAAGAGTGATAAAAGAGCCTAGGGAGATCATGTCCGCTATAAGACCACTTAAGTCAGGATCGCAAATTTACATAGTAGCGAACATGGAGCTGTCTCAACTATCTTCTAATAAGGAGCTGATGAAGTTTGTTAGAGAAGAGGTGGCCTTCGTCTCGTGCACATTTAGCGCTCACTTCGTTACAGCAGAGCTCTACGATGTTTGCTCCTACTGGCAAATTCCTATGGTAGGTTGTATGTACACATACGACGATGTAGAAGTAGGTGGAGTCTTGGTGGACACCCTGGGTGTTTCTATGAAGCGAAAGTCGGAGAGTGAGTACACAGTGAAATGGGGAGGTGATGAGGAGTATGCAGAACCGTACACCACCACACAAGAATATGAGCCATTCTGCACAGTCACTAGAGCTATAGACAAAATCCCCCCTCCCAACAAGGAGTTAGGCCTGGAGGCTTGGAGCATATGTAGCAAGGTTTATATGATAGAGAACTTCTAGGGCTTAGAGGACCTCGCGAGGATCTAGTTTTTTAAAAAGCTTCTAACCTAAACTCCTATAAGCGAAGTTAGCGATAACCCCTGAAACGTGTACTTTAGAAATGTTAAGCCTAGTCGGCAAACTGTACATCTGTACCATCGTCCTCTCTATTTGTGGGTCTAGCAGAGGCTCCTACTCTAGGCCTTCTTACCTTCCTCCTCACTGGCTGCACTGGCTCAGGTTGAGGAGTCTCTTGAACTCTTTGAGGTCTCTCTACCGCAGTTCCTGTTGCAAGGAAACGGCGATGTTGGTGATGGGCAGGGACTATCTGATGCCGGTGACGATGGAGGGTTTATTGTTTACATCCCGATTAGGACTAGCGCTTATCGCGTGACGCGTCCATATAGTTATTTCACCCCTTTAGATTAGTTTTGAATTTATACTTCTACCACATTTCTATTTTCTATAACTATAGGTTATAAGCCTAGGCTCTTATTATTAGTTACTATTAACTCTGCTGCATCCCTCTATTAAATCTAATTCGTACCTTATTTTAGTTCTGCTACATAACGCGTTATACCTCCTTATTACTACTATATTAGAATTAACGTAACACAACATCTCCTCTTAAGCTCTACCTCTAACCTTCTAGATCTAATATCCTAGCCTTTTGTAAGGTTCTAGTTGTAGGCAATAGTATTTGCTTTACACTAGACAAAATAGTGTAGAGATAGCTATTAGTATAGTATTAACACAAGAATAATACTTGTCCTTCTAAAACCCCGCGTAAAGCGCAGGTTTTACGCACCTTAGTTACTAAGGCACTAAATGTGAAGGGCTTAGGCTTATGCCTAAGCCTAGGTCTAACACAAGACAGACCAAGTCTAACACTACTACTAAGCGAACACATTGCACACCTATAAAAAGGCGCTAAGGGCTTACCTCTCCTTTAAGATACTAAATACTATTATTAACGCTTATTATATTCTCCCCTAAGGCTAGTCTATAATATTTTAGTATCTTCTTCTAAATATACTATAATAGTAATAAGAGATAGACGCGCTAGATATTTAGAATAACTAGGTGCAACCTAATATAGTAGAAAGGCTAATACAATAGGTTTATAGATTAATAGAATAATAGGCTTAAGACTCTACTATAATAGCTATACTACGTTAATAGAATAAGGAAATACGTAATTAGATTCTATTCTAACCCTCCTCTAAGCCTACTAGGTTTAATAATATACTACCTCTGCCCTCTCCTACCTTATATTACAAACCTTTCCTAGTTAGCTTGCTATATAATAGCACTAAGGTAAACTTCTCCTCCTAGTAAATAACTATAGAGTTTAAACTATATATAGATAAGGTCTTTATTAGGGATAAGGAGGTAAGGTTTATATATATTTAGTCCTAGTTATTACCTATAGTCTAGCGTGCTATAGTACTATACTTTAAGGATAGTACACGCAAGCGTTAGGATATAAGCAGGTTTCTTAACTACCTAGCATTCTATTATAGTAACTATTATAGGTAGAAGCGCGCCTAAGTTATATTAGAATACTTATATTAAGGCTAAAATTAGCCTTTTATAGAGTTCTTTATAAATTTTATATAGCTCCTTATATAGTTAGGAGGTTTATACTAGGATAATAAATAGAAGCTTTTATAACTTTAGTAATCTCTTAATAGTTATATGCGCTTAGTTTCCCTTAATAGGGGAGTCTCTAGGATAAACTATAACGTAGCTATAAAGGAATACAAGATAATTATAGTAGATATTAAAATAGCCTCTCTAGAACTAGGTTTTCTTTAGGCTAGTAAGTCTAAGGAACCCTAGTAGAAGTCTAACTTAGATTAGGATAGTAATATAAATATAGTAGAAGTAGTAGCCTTATTAAGTGTACCTACTAAACTACTAATATTATATTCTAACTAGATCCTATAGGACCTATTTAATATATAGAAACTAGCAAAGGTCTATACCTAGTGTAGATAGGGTAGTTATTTTATGCGTGTATGCCTTAATACCCTATTACTATAACTAGTAGGTGTTAAGATAGTTATAGTATTAGTAAGCAGCTCTAATTTAGGAAACTAGCTACCCTTAACTTTAGGCTAAGTTAGGGGTATAAGGAGAATACTATAATAGAGGAATTATTAATAGTAGAGGCTATTAAGTATCCCCTAGATATTAAGGCAGGGTTAAATAATCCCCTCTTCTTTATTCCCCTCCTCCTAGGTAGAGTAGAGAATATGCAAGCAATAGTTAATTTAGGGTGCTAGTGTTTTAGTGTAGTTAAGGAAAAGTTAGTAAGATAGATTAGTAGGAACTTTATAGATATTCCCCTGCGACCCTTATAATATACCTAAGGAATTACTAAGGGTATAAGAATTTTATAGTTAGTAGTATTAGACTATAATTTAAATAGTTAGTAGTCTTAGCTTTTAGCTTATATAGTACCTAGTCTCTCCTATTAACTAATACTAGGTAGACTATAGCTATGTAGAGAGGGCGTTGTTATAGATATCCTATAAGGCAAATTAATAATTAGGAAGGTAGGAAATATAGTAGTATAAAAGAGCAGGAGACGCCTATATCCTACCTATATCTCTACTATCTTAGGTTTAGTTATAGCAGGGTTGCTAAATTAAGGATCCTAATAGGAAGATATATAGGTACAAATTTTTACAATAAATATACTAGATATTTTATAGGTAATATATAACTTACGCCTAATAAAATATCTAGGAAGTGTTAATAAGGGAGGTCCTATTAATATACACACTATCTATATTGCTAGTAATATAGTTCTCTATAAGCCTAAGTATAAAACTAGAAAGATAAAGTTGCTACTAGAACTATAAGAGTTTAGGGACCTGTTTAATAAAGAGTTAGCAAGCAGTTTGCTACCCTATTAGGGTAGTATAGATTACTATATTTAGTTAACAACTCTCCTAGATAGAACCTAGCCTAACCCCCTATAAGGTCCCCTATACCCTATATCTTATAATTAATTACTAGAACTAAGAATATAACTTACTAGATTAATAGATAAGGGCTAGATCTAAGTAAGCTCTTCTATAGCTAGAGCTCTAGTATTGCTAGTAAAGAAGCTATTAGGCAGTTAGCGCCTTTATATAGATTACTAGATACTTAATAGTATAATAATATTAGACTAATACCTACTACTACTTATTAAGGAAACTTTACGCATACTATCTAGCGTAAATTAGTTTATAAAAGTAGATATTTACGCTGCCTTTTATAAAGTTAGAATAGTAGAAGGTTATAAGTCCTTAATAGCTTTCTATACCTAGTTTAGGTTATATAAATAGTTAGTATATCTATTTACTCTTAGTAGTATACTATCTACTTTCTAATAATATATTAATACTACGCTTATAGAGTTACTTAGATTATATATAATAGCCTACCTTAATAATATCCTAATTTATTTAGGAGGAGACTAGTTTAACTATATAGAAAAAGTAAAGTGTGTACTTACGCTATTAAAAGAAGTAGGACTACACCTAGACTTAGAGAAATGTGCTTTTAGTGTTAAGGAGGTACGCTACCTAGGCTATATTATTAAGGTAGGCAAATTACTTAGACCTAACCCTAAAAAGCTTAGGGTAGTATAGGAATAGGAATCCCCTAGGAATATAAGAGAGGTAAGAAGTTTTCTAGGTTTTACTAACTTCTACTGCGATTTTATTATAAAGTTTTCTAAAGTAGTAGCACCTTTAAACTAACTAACTAGGAAGGATACCCTATTCTAATAGGGAGAGGAGGAATAGAGTATATTTAATATACTAAAAAAGGCATTTATATCTAGACTAGTACTAATATAATAGGACCTAGCTAAAGAAATATTATTAGAAGTAGACTATTTAGGATACGCTCTTAGGGGTTGCTTATTATAAAAAGTTAGGGGCGTCTAGCGCCTAGTTACTTACTACTCTATAGCTCTAACGCTAGAAAGATAAAACTACACTATATATAACAAGGAATTACTAGCTATTATTAAGTGTCTTAAAAGCTAGTTAGTAGAGTTATAAAGTGTTTATAAACTATTTATAATATTTATAGACTATAAAAACCTAGAGTACTTTACTAGCCTTTAAAGCTTAAGCAAGTAATAGTGCTACTAGGTAGAGGAACTTTTAAAATATTAGTATATCCTATAGTATAGACCTAGCTATCTTATAGGACAACCTAATACCTTAAGTAGGTAACTATAAGACTTAAACTCCTCTAAAGTAATACTATAGTTAGTAATACGCCCTAAATTAATTTAGGTTATAGTATTAGAAGCAGAGGAGGCGTCTAAGTTACTAAAGGGCGCTAGCCTTTTTGCTAACCTATATATATAGATACTATAGGACAAAGCAGTATTAGAAGATAAGATATACTAAGTGCGTCTTAATATAGTTTAGAAAGGCGCTAGGTTTTTCCTAGTTTCTACTAATATAAAGTAATAGATTAGGGACTATATAATTAGCGCACACGGCACTTTGCTTTAGAGGGGCGTTATTTAGTTACTAATATAGGAACCCCTTATAACTACTATTATATAGCAAGTATATAAATTAGGTTTAGTAGGATATCTAGGAAAGAATATAATATTTTAAATACTACGCCGTAACTATTATTAGGATAGAATATTAGGAGATATTATATAGTATATTTAGAACTACTATTATTATAGTGCTTATATCTCCTAGAAGCGCTAATAGGGTCTATTATAACCTATACTAGTTACGTTATAATACTAGTCCTAAATATCTATAGACTTTATAGTTAACCTACCTGCAAAAGATAATAGTAAACCTTAGTTCCTATTAGTTATTACTAATAGATTGTCTAAATATATTTAGCTTAAAGCAACAGTCTCTATAGTAGCTAATTATTGTGCAAGGATCTTCTAGGACAACTAGTAGCAGTTCTAGGGCTTCCTATCCTCTATTATTACTAACTAAGGCTCTAACTAGTTAGGATCCTTCTAGATAATATTATGCTAGATAATAAAGATAAACTAGTTACTGTCCACTATATATCACCCCTAGATAGATAGCAGGACAGAGTAGGCAAACTAAGAGGTACAGGTAGTGCTGCGCATAATAGTATACTTTAAGTAGACTAACTAGCCTAACTACCTACTAGCCTGCTAACTTATACTTAATAATAGGGACTCTAGTATAACTAGTGTTAGCCTAAATCTACTTTTAAATAGGTATACTATAGATACGCTATAAAAGATAATATTACTACTAGTAAAGCCTATAAATCCTTATAGAGAGGCTGTAGCGTTCTTATCGCACCTATAAAGGGGTGTAGAGCTAGCGCAAGCTACTATTATATTCTAATAGTAATAATAATAGGAAGTAATAAACTAGTCCTAATACCTAGCTAAAAAGTTCCTAAAAGGTAATATAGTTTAGTTTATAATACGTAATATAAAGATAAACTAACTAAGTAAAAAGTTTAACTAGCTATAGGTAAAGTATAGAGTAATAGAAGTCCCTACTCTACTTATAGTAGTATTAGATTTACTAGGGAACTTGCATAAGACTATGTATATAGATCTGCTAGAGAGAGCTACTAATAACCTACTACTAAGCTAGTGTTATGGACTGGCCTTAAGGGAGAATATAATAAGCGTTAATAATAGTATTTAGTATCTTAAACGAGAGATAAGCCCTCCACGCCTTTTTATAGGTGTCTAGTGTGTTTGCTTAGTAGTAGTGTTAGACTTGGTCTATCTTGTATTAGACTAAGGCTTAGGCATAAGCCTAAGCCCTTTACATACCCCTAACCTTCCCCTATAACCTATTATAAAATCGTTTTTCTAGGGGTCTAGGGTTATATCTTTATCCTCTATAATCTATATTAGGCTTTATTACTATATTTTTTAGTTTTATTATTATATCTTTATATTCCTTCTTAATTTATAATAGGCCTATATATTAAGTAGTACACGCGTGTAGCGTCTATACGCTTATTTTAGCACCCTACTATAAAAGTTCTAATATAGCTATCCCCCCCTACTATAAATTTCCTAACTTACTTTATTATATAATAGATTTTCCCTACTAATTAGCCCTTTCTCTAATCTTTTTCTATTAATCCTGCCTATCTAGTCTATATTATATCTTTATTTATAGCTACTAGTGCTAGTAGTAGGGATCTACTATAAGGTAGTTAGACCCTACGCTAGGCCTACTAAGATAAGGTGCATACTTCTAATATTCTCCCTATATTTCCTACACTAACTTTTTATTTAGCACATATCTCCCTAAACCTAGTTACTTAGTAGCTTTATTATTTCTAGTAACTTAGATAATAAGGAATATAATAGTAGCTTTATAAAGCTACTTCCCTATAATTAGTATATTAACTAGCTTTGTCTCTTTAGTAAGTGTAACTATTAGGAGGGTAGTAGTAAGTTCCCCTTAATTTTTATTTCCTTTATAGCAAGTTCTAACTATATCTAGGGCGCTTATATAAGTCCTGCTATTATAGCTACAAGACCTATACTTAATTAGAAGCTATCCTTACTAATAATCCTAATATTTGCTAAGCCCTCTATAACTAGCTTTAGTTTTATTATAGTTACTAGGAGGATCGCCTCTATATTACAAAGAAGGGGACCCTTAGCACCTTTATAGGGAAACCTACTAAAGGCACCTATTACTAGTTTATACTATAGTTCTACTAGCTCTACTATTATTTTAAGGATCTTATATTAAGAGCTTAAACTAATAATACTATTACTCTACTTGCCCCTACTACCTACTTGCGCGCCTATAATTAGTATTAGCTTAGTACTGTTATTCTATCTACTACTAGTACTCTAGTATTTCTACTTTAGTCTACTATTACGCCTTTATATAGTAGTTATAGTAATAATAACGTTATATAGCTTGCTACTGCTACTAGTGTTACCTTCTAGTATATTAACTAGCATATAAACAAGACCTAGGCCTAAACTAACCTTTATATTAATAAGCTTAAGAGCGCTGCTAAGCGTACTACCTATAGTATTAAGACTCTTATTATTAGTATTAATTTTCCTTTATTCCCTTTATATATATTCTAATATTTGCTTTCTTTAGGCCTAGGGTGCTACGCGTTAGTAGACTATTAAAGTACTACCCTCCTCCTGCCGCTACTACTACTATCGCTTATACTCCTTAACTAAGTCCTCCCCTACCTACGCTGCGCGTAAGCGTTACTACTATTACTAAGAGACGTAGAGGCGTTAAAATAATATAAATAATAGTTTAGGGGGAGCTAGGGGGGGGTTAGTTATAGATAGTAATAGTATAGACACTGCTACCTAATTATTAGCTACCTTATAAAACTTTAATAGTAGGGCACTTACTTAGAGTGTTATTAGGATAAATAAAAGATATCTCTAATACCTTTCTACTTCTTAATTATAACAAAGGTCTAAGTTATTATTCTAGTTTTCTTCTATACTTGCTTCCTAGCTTTTATGCGTATTAGGCTATTATTATATGTAATATTCCTATACTATTCCTTAAACCTATCTAGAGCCTTAGTATCCTGCACTACCTCTAGTAGGTGCTATATTAGATTAATATACCCCTTCTATTTTACTAGGACTTAATACTTCCCTTTTCCTCTTGTATTCTTTGTATAAAGGATCTCTTCTACTTCCTATTTATCTAGCGTTGCGTCTTTATTTTCTAGAGTAACTATAGGGCCTAGTTATAAGTCCTAAAGCTTCTAGCTTAGTAGTAGATTATTAGTAGCTCTCTCTAGTAGATCTACATGCACAGTCTTATACAAGTTCCCTAGTAAGTCTAATACTACTATAAGTAGAGTAGGGACTTCTATTACTTTATACTTTACCTATAGCTAGTTAAACTTTTTACTTAGTTAGTTTATCTTTATATTACGTATTACAAACTAAACTATATTACCTTTTAGGAACTTTTTAGCTAGGCGTTAGGACTAGTTTATTACTTCTTATTATTATTGCTATTAGAATATAATAGTAGCTTGCGCTAGCTCTACACCCCTCTATAGGTGTAATAAGAACGCTACAGCCTCTTTATAAGGATTCTTAGGCTTTACTAGTAGTAATATTAGCTTTTGTAGAGTGTCTATAGTATACCTATTTAAAAGAAGATTTAGGCTAATACTAGTTATGCTAGAGTCCCTATTATTAAGTGCAAGTTAGCAGGCTAGTAGGTAGTTAGGCTAGTTAGTCTACTTAAAGCATACTATTATGCGTAGCACTACCTGCACTTCTTAGTTTGCCTGCTCTGTCCTGCTGTCTATCTAAGGGTGGTATGTAGTAGACAGTAACTAGTTTATCTTTGTTATCTAGCACAATATTATCTAGAAAGATCCTAACTAGTCTAAGCCTTAGTTAGTAATAATAAAGGATAGGAAGCCCTAGAACTGCTACTAGTTGTCCTAAAAGATCCTTGCACAATAATTAGCTACTATAGAGACTATTGCTTTAAGCTAAATATATTTAGATAATCTATTAGTAATAACTAATAGGAACTAAGGTTTACTATTATCTTTTGTAGGTAGGTTAACTATAAAGTCTATAGATATTTAGGACTAGTATTATAATATAACTAGTATAGGTTATAATAGACCCTATTAGCACTTCTAGGAGATATAAGCACTATAATAATAGTAGTTCTAGATATACTATATAATATCTCCTAATATTCTATCCTAATAATAGTTATGGCGTAGTATTTAAAATATTATATTCTTTCCTAGATATCCTACTAAACCTAATTTATATGCTTACTATATAATAGTAGTTATAAGGGGTTCCTATATTAGTAACTAAATAACGCCCCTCTAAAGCAAAGTGCTGTGTGCGCTAATTGTATAGTCCCTAATCTATTACTTTGTATTAGCTAGAACTAGGAAAGACCTAGCGCCTTTCTAAACTGTATTAAGACGCACTTAGTATATCTTATCTTCTAATACTACTTTGTCCTATAGTATCTATATATATAGGTTAGCAAAAAGGCTAGCGCCCTTTAGTATATTAGACGCCTCCTCTACTTCTAACACTATAACCTAAATTAATTTAGGGCGTATTACTAACTATAGTGTTGCTTTAGAGGAGTTTAAATCTTATAGTTGCCTACTTAAGGTATTAGGTTATTATGCAAGATAGCTAGGTCTATACTATAGGATATATTAATATTTTAAAAGTTCCTCTACCTAGTAGCACTATTACTTGCTTAAGCTTTAAAGGCTAGTAAAGTACTCTAGGTTTTTATAGTCTATAAATATTATAAATACTTTATAAATACTTTATAACTCTACTAACTAGCTTTTAAGACACTTAATAATAGCTAGTAATTCCTTGTTATATATAGTATAGTTTTATCTTTCTAGCGTTAGAGCTATAGAGTAGTAAGCAACTAGGCGCTAGACGCCCCTAACTTTTTATAATAAGCAACCCCTAAGAGCGTATCCTAAATAGTCTACTTCTAATAATATTTCTTTAGCTAGGTCCTATTATATTAGTACTAGTCTAGATATAAATGCCTTTTTTAGTATATTAAATATACTCTATTCCTCCTCTCCCTATTAGAATAGGGTATCCTTCCTAGTTAGTTAGTTTAAAGGTGCTACTACTTTAGAAAACTTTATAATAAAATCGCAGTAGAAGTTAGCAAAACCTAGAAAACTTCTTACCTCTCTTATATTCCTAGGGGATTCCTATTCCTATACTACCCTAAGCTTTTTAGGGTTAGGTCTAAGTAATTTGCCTACCTTAATAATATAGCCTAGGTAGCGTACCTCCTTAACACTAAAAGCACATTTCTCTAAGTCTAGGTATAGTCCTACTTCTTTTAATAGCGTAAGTACACGCTTTACTTTTTCTATATAGTTAAACTAGTCTCCTCCTAAATAAATTAGGATATTATTAAGGTAGGCTATTATATATAGTCTAAGTAACTCTATAAGCGTAGCATTAATATATTATTAGAAAGTAGATAGCGCACTACTAAGACTAAATAGATATACTAACTATTTATATAACCTAAACTAGGTGTAGAAAGCTATTAAGGACTTATAACCTTCTACTATTCTAACTTTATAAAAGGTGGCGCGAATATCTACTTTTATAAACTAATTTTCGCTAGATAGTATACGTAAAGTTTCCTTAATAAGTAGTAGTAGGTATTAGTCTAATATTATTATACTATTAAGCATCTAGTAATCTATATAAAGGCGCTAACTGCCTAATAGCTTCTTTACTAGCAACACTAGAGCTCTAGCTATAGAAGAGCTTGCTTAGATCTAGCCCTTATCTATTAATCTAGTAAGTTATGTTCTTAGTTCTAGCAATTAGTCACGTGATATAGGGTAAAGGGGACCCTATAGGGGGTTAGGCTAGGTTCTATCTAGGAGAGTTATTAACTAAATATAGTAATCTATACTACCTTAATAAGGCGGCAAACTGCTTGCTAACTCTTTGTTAAATAGGTCCTTAAACTCTTGTAGTTTTAGTAGTAACTTTGTCTTTCTAGTTTTATACTTAGGTTTGTAGGGAACTATGTTACTAGCAATATAGATAGTGTGTATATTAATAGGACCTCCCTTATTAACACTTCCTAGATATTTTATTAGGCGTAAGTTATATATTACCTATAAAATATCTAGTATATTTATTGTAAAAATTTGTACCTATATATCTTCCTATTAGGATCCTTAATTTAGCAACCCTGCTATAACTAAACCTAAGATAGTAGAGATATAGGTAGGATATAGGCGTCTCCTGCTCTTTTATACTACTATATTTCCTGCCTTCCTAATTATTAATTTGCCTTATAGGATATCTATAACAACGCCCTCTCTACATAGCTATAGTCTACCTAGTATTAGTTAATAGGAGAGACTAGGTACTATATAAGCTAAAAGCTAAGACTGCTAACTATTTAAATTATAGTCTAATACTACTAACTATAAAATTCTTATACCCTTAGTAATTCCCTAGGCATGTTACAAAGGTCGCGGGGGAATATTAATAAAGTTCCTACTAATCTATCTTGCTAACTTTTCCTTAACTACACTAAAATACTAGCACTCTAAATTAACTATCGCTTGCACGTTCTCTACTCTACCTAGAAGGAGGGGAATAAAGAAAGGAGGATTATTTAACCTAGCCTTAATATCTAGGGGACACTTAATAGCCTCTACTATTAATAATTCCTCTATTATAGTATCCTCCTTATACCCCTAACTTAGCCTAAAGTTAGGGGTAGCTAGTTTCCTAAATTAGGGCTGCTTGCTAATACTGCAACTATCTTAACACCTACTAGTTATAGTAATAGGGTATTAGGGTATGCACGCATAAAATAACTGCCCTATCTACACTAGGTGCAGACCCTTGCTAGTTTCTATGCATTAAACAGATCCTATAGGATCTAGTTAGGGCGTAATATTAGTAGTTTAGTAGGTACACTTAATAAGGCTACTACTTCTACTATATTTCTATCGCTGTCCTAATCTAAGTTAGACTTTAGCTAGGGTTCCTTAGACTTGCTAGCCTAAAGAAAGCCTAGTTCTAGAGAGGCTATTTTAATATTTACTATAATTATCTTATATTCCTCTATAGCTACGTTATAGTTTGTCCTAGAGACTCCCCTATTAAGGGAAACTAAGTGTATATAGCTATTAAGAGATTATTAAAGTTATAAAAGCTTCTATTTATTATCCTAGTATAAACCTCCTAACTATATAAGGAGCTATATAAAATTTACAAAGAACTCTATAAAAGGCTAATTTTAGCCCTAATATAAGTATTCTAACGCGACTTAGGTACGCTCCTACCTATAATAGTTGCTATAATAGAATACTAGGTAGTTAAGAAACCTACTTATATCCTAACGCTTGCGTGTACTATCCTTAAAGTATAGTGCTATAGCGCGCTAGACTATAGGTAATAACTAGGACTAAATATATATAAACCTTGCCTCCTTATCCCTAATAAAGACCTTATCTACACGTAGTTTAAACTCTATAGTTATTTACTAGGAGGAGAAGTTTGCCTTAGTGCTATTATATAGCAAGCTAACTAGGAAGGGTTTACAATATAAGGCGGGAGGAGGCGGAGGCAGTATATTATTAAACCTAGCGGGCTTAGAGGAGGGTTAGGATAGGATCTAATTACGTATTTCCTTGTTCTATTAACGTAGTATAGCTATTATAGCAGAGTCTTAAGCCTATTATTCTATTAATCTATAGACCTATTATATTAGCCTTTCTACTATATTAGGTTGCACCTAGTTATTCTAAATATCTAGCGCGTCTATCTCTTATTACTATTATAGTATGTTTAGAAGAAGATACTAAAATATTATAGACTAGCCTTAAGGGAGAATATAATAAGTGTTAATAATAGTATTTAGTATCTTAAAGGAGAGATAAGCCCTCTACGCCTTTTTATAGGTGTCTAGTGTGTTCGCTTAGTAGTGGTGTTAGACTTAGTCCGTCTTGTGTTAGACCAAGGCTTGGGCATAAGCCTAAGCCCTTTACAGCTAGAGGCTTTAGGACTTATAACTAGGTCTAATAGTTACTCTAGAAAATAAAGATGTAACGCTAGATAAATAGGAAGTAGAAGAGATTCTTTATATAAAGAATGCAAGAGGAAAAGAAAAGTATTAAGTCCTAGTAAAATAGAAGGGGTATGTTAATCTAATATAGCACCCGCTAGAGGTAGTGTAGGATACTAAGGCTCTAGATAGGTTTAAGGAATAGTATAGGGATGCTATATATAATAATAGCCTAATACGTATAAAAGCTAGGAGGTAAGGGTAAAAGCAAACTAGAATAATAACTTAGACCTTTATTATAATTAAGAAGTAGAAAGGTATTAGAGATATCTTTTTATTTATCCTAATAACACTCTAAGTAAGTGCCCTACTACTAAAGTTTTATAATATAGCTAATAATTAGGTAGTAGTGTCTATACTATTACTATCTATAACTAACCCCCCTCTAGCCCCCCCTAAACTATTATTTATGTTATCCTAACGCCTCTATATCTCTTAGCAATAGTAGTAACGCTTGCGCGTAGCGTAGGTAGGGGATAACTTAGTTAACAAGTACAAATAATAGTAGTAGTGGCAGCGGGAGGAGGGCAGTGCTTTAATAGCTTGCTAACGCGTAGCACCCTAGGCCTAAAGAAAATAAACGTTAGAATAGATATAAAGGAAACAAGGGAAATTTAATACTAATAATAAGAGTCTTAATACCTTAGGTAGTGCGCTTAGTAGCGCTCTTAAGCCTATTAATATAAAGGTTAGTTTAGGCCTAGGTCTTGTTTATATGCTAGTTAATACGCTAGAATGCAACACTAGTAGTAGCAGTAAGCTATATAATATTATTATTGCCACAACTACTATATAAGGGCGTAATAGTAGACTAAAGTAGAAATGCTAGAGCACTAGTAGTAGATAGAATAATAGCACTAAGCTAATACTAATTATAGGCGCGCGAGTAGGTAGTAGGGGCAAGTAGAGTAATAGTATTATTAGTTTAAGCCCTTAATATAAGATCCTTAAAATAATAGTAGAGCTAGTAGAACTATAGTATAAACTAGTAATAGGTGCCTTTAGTAGGTTTCCCTATAAAGGTACTAAGGGTCCCCTTCTTTATAATATAGAGGCGATCCTCCTAGTAACTATAATAAAACTAAAGCTAGTTGCGGAGGGCTTAGCAAATATTAGGATTATTAGCAAGGATAGCTTCTAATTAAGTACAGGTCTTGTAGCTATAATAACAGGACTTGTATAAGCGCCCTAGACATAGTTAGAACTCGCTATAAAGAAAATAAAAATTAAGGGGAACTTACTATTACCCTCCTAATAGTTACACTTACTAAAAAGACAAAGCTAGTTAATATACTAATTATAGGGAAGCAGCTTTACAAAGCTACTATTATACTTCTTATTATCTAAGTTACTAGAAATAATAAAGCTACTAAGTAGCTATATTTAGGGAGACGTATGCTAAGCAGAAGTTAGTGTAGGGAATATAGGGAGAATATTAGAAGTACGCACCTTATCTTAGTAGGCCTAGCGCAGGGTCTAACTGCCTTGTAGTAGATCCCTACTACTAGCACTAGTAGTAGTAGATAGAGATATAATAGAGGCTATATAGGCAGGATTAATAGAAAAAGAGTAGAGATAAGACTAATTAGTTAGGAAAATCTACTATATAACAAAGTAAGTTTAGGAAATTTATAGTAGGGTAGGATAGCTATATTAGAACTTTTATAGTAGGGTGCTAAAATAAGCGTATAGACGCTACGCGCGCGTACCGCTTAACATACAGGCCTGTTATAAATTAGGAAGGAACACAAAGATATAACAACAAAACTAAAAAATATAGCAATAAAGCCTAATATAGATTATAGAGGATAAAGACATAACCCTAAACCCTTAGAAAGATGATTTTACAATAGTTTGTAGGGGAGGGTTAGGGGTATATAAAGGACTTAGGCTTATACCTAAGCCTAGGTCTAATATTAGACAGACTAAGTCTAACACTACTACTAAGCGAACACACTAGACACCTATAAAAAGGCGTGGAGGGCTTATCTCTCCTTTAAGATACTAAATACTATTATTAACGCTTATTGCATTCTCCCTTAAGGCTAGTCTATAATAACTAGGATTAATTAGGATTAAGATACTCTGTGATCTAGTTAATATCCCTCCTGCAACACACCCCCTAGGTGTAGGTAGATCTTTTATTGTTATTGTGGTTACGCTTATAGTTAGTAGGTAGTGTAGCTAATTAGAGCGTTATATATCTAAAGGGTTAAATTAGCTTACCCTTTAGATACTAACTAGCGCGCCTTTCTTGTTTAGCCTGCGCTTGCGCGCGTAGATATTATCTAGACAAAGCTCTATAACTCTATCTACCTAACTATAATCTTTTACTATAGCTTAAGTTATAAGATTATATAACCCTAAAGATCTAAACTATACTTATATCCCTACTAACCTATATCTTAGTTAAAGTTAAAACCTGCTACTTATACTTACTCTACCTGCGCTACCCTTATTACCTCCTGCGTAGCTAAAGCTATAGTTGCTAAAGCTGCTGCTACTAAAGAAGAGCGTGCTACTACTAAGTGTAAGGCTATTATAAAGTGTGTAGTAGCTAAGCGTGTAGCTACTGCTACTATAGCTAAGATTACAAAGCTAAGGTAAGGCGCTCCCGCTCTAGCTCCTACTACTCTAGCTCTAACTCTAGCTCCTGCTCCCCCCTAGACCCTGCCTAAGGCCCCTGCTCCTACGCCTACTCCCTCTCTAGCTCCTAAGGAGACCCTAAGATCCTCCTACTATAGAGAGCCTAGCATTTATTATGCTAAAACTTATCTAAATTATCTACGCTTAGCGCTCTTTAATAAGTCTAATAGCAAGTGCTATAACTCTTCTAGTAGGGGGACTTAGTGCTAGTAGTGCTCCTCTAGGTATAGCTATATCCTAATATATATAATCTATATAAGAATTTTTCCTTTATAATGCTTTTAGTAAGATCTTATACTAATAAACTAATTAATAGCCCTAAGCTTGCCTAACGCTCTGCGCTGTCCTTCCTAGCAAGGAAGTAGGTAGGTAAGAGCTAAGACCTTCTTAAGGATAAGAAGCAAAGGGTCTTAGTGCTCCTTAAGGAGAGCAAGGCTAAATAGCAGGAGCTAGTAAAAGCCGCTGCTGCTACTGCTAAGCTTGCGCGCAAGGCTGCTTCTATAGCTAAGGGCGCCTAGAGCTCCTTATTAGAAGATAAGGACTCTAGCTCCTCTAAGGTTCCCCCTATAGATCCTAGGGTAGAGTAACCTAGGCAGCTCCCTATAGACTCTAAGGCACGCTTTGCGCGTATAATAGAGCTCCTTAGAGAAGCTACCTAGGTAATAATACAGAGGTAGGCTATAGTTAGTTATTTTTATATTATATATTAATAGATCTTATATACTACCTTACTTTAATTAACACTATATAATATATACTCTACTATTATATAACTTTAGGTGCTCCCTAAACCTTATAAATTATTATACTATTAGGTTTTTAGTAAGCCTATTAGCTAGTATATTGCTAGTAGGTAGGTAGGCAATATAGAAAGATCCCTTTGTATGCTCTTGCCTAAGCTACATGTTTTAAATATCTACATAGCGTAGCTTAGTGGTGATCCTTTTATTATTGCCTACTACTAACCTAATAGTTTATTAATTATTACAATTAATTATCTAGGTAGTATCTAAAGTAAGGTGTATTTTAGTTAAAAAATATTTTAACGCTATTGCTTCTTTACTTACTTGCTTAAGCGCAAGGAGCTCTGCCTTAGTAGTTAAAGTAGTAATAGTTAATTATTAAGCTACCTTCTAAATAATAGGTCCTCTAAAGAGCGTAATTAGGTATCTATATAATAATTGCTAAGTATTAATATTATTAGCAAATAACGCATTACTACATATTATAAGCTTATTAGGATCCCTATTCCTATATTAGATTAATTAGTATTAAGTTTAGTATAGATAGATAATCACTTAATTAACTGTATTAAAGTGTTATTTAGATAGGTTAGTAAGGTATTAGGAGAGCTAGGAGGCTATATAGGCAATATTAGGGCGCACTATAATTAAGGTGTAAAGGATTAATCTAACGCGCTCCTAATAGTCCTTAATCTCCTTTTTAGTAGCTTCTCTAGTGCTCTTTTTAATGTCTTTACTTAATAGTAGTGTAGTAGGGAATTTTCCTATATCTACTAGATTAAATTTCTTTACAATCTTGTTAATGTATTTATTATAAATAAGTGTTATTATCTATCTCTTTCTATCCTAGATTACTCTTACCCCTAGAAACTAGCTTACAGGTCCCTTCTCTTCTATAGTATATCTTTGCTTTAGAGCTTAGATAACTTTGTAAGCTTAGCTTGCGTAGTTTTAGTAATAGAGTAATAGGATATTGTCTATATAGAATATTAACAAGATACTGCGATCTCTATTAAAGAATAGGCATAGCTCCTCTTTAGAAGTAATAAGCTTATTTTCTTAGAGTGTAGTTAAGAGCTTATTATACTATAATAATAGTGAGTCTTTTAATCTATATAAAGCTTGTTTAAGCTTAACGCACTTCCTAGGTATTTAATATCCTTTAGGTAGCTTGCAGATAACTATAGGGTGTTAATCCCTTAAGGCGTTAAGGAAAGCTCTAACAACGTTATATTAATATATCTTAAGGTTAAACTTAGCTCTAATAGCTATTATAGTCCTAAAGGTTTAAGCTGCTAGGGTAGCTGCGTAGGTTAAATAAATTAAGTTAGTAAGCTATAGATCTCCTCTTACTACTATCCTTGCTTTACACTTAATTAGGTAACTATCCTAATTAAGCTTGTATGTAAACACCTATTTAAGTAGGAGTAGACGCTCTCCTTTAGTTAGCCTATTAATCTCCTCCTAGGTACTAGCTTTTAGTAGAGTATTAATTTCTTTATATACTGCGTCTCTAAATTACTGTCCTATTTAGTAGTTATAGAGATCCTTCTATTATTTTAGCTCTTTTTGTAGAGCGTCCTAGTGCGTATTCCTTTTAGGGTTTTTAGGAGATTTGCTCCCTATTGCTACTATAATTATAGCATAGATTATAGCGTTTAGTTTAGGATATACTAAAAGATTGTGTAAGGGATTTCTAATTAGATCTATATCTAATAGATCTATTACTATGTATATCCCCGCACTTGTGGATCCTCCTAGTGGTTTATTAGGGTCCTGTCCCTAAGCTTGCTTACTAACACGCGTTAGTGGCAGTCCTTTAACTTGTAGTTTTCTACTTCTTCTAGGAGCTCTAGGTGCCGCTTATAAGGGATCTGCAGGAGATACAGAATCTAGTCCTAAAGTAGGTAGGTAGGAGCTCTGCTTACTACCCCTATAAGAGCTAGATAGGGTGCCCTTACCTATCTCTATGCTCTTATAGAGTAACCTACTAATAGCACTCTCCCCTCTAGGTCTTTCCTAGGAGCTACCTATTGTGGCGTTAAAGTAAGTTAGATTACTACTATCTTAGGTAGTATAACCCTAATCTATAACCTATATAGATCCTTTATCTCCTATACTAAAGTTTAGTTCTAGTGTTAATTTAGGAGTTTAGAGCCCTATTAGCTTAGGGGACTTTATATAGATCCTTTGTGCTAAGCTAGCTGTGCTTAGTACCTATACTAGAGGTGTCTGCTTAGGGGGTTATAAATTACTAGGCTAGCTAGCCTAATTATCTACCTCCTCTAGCTCTACCCTACCCCCTAGCTCCTACGCTAGGTTTAGTCCTCCTTACTTACTAGACTCCTTATATTACTCTGCTACAATATAAAGCTAATTAAAGATATTAAGCTCTTTATATGCTTCTCCTGTATTATAGATCTTATCTTTACTAATAACGTTAACTATCTTTTAAGCCTCTAACTATTAAAGCTACTCTAGATCTTTCTCTTTATAGAAAAGATCCTTATTAAAGGTAACGTTCTGTGTTATAATAATCTAATTAAGCAAGGGGATCTATATCCTATATATATTAGATGCTCTATATCCTACTAGATATCTAATATAACCCTAAGGGTTCACCTTAAAAACCCTTTTGTGACGCCTGGCTACTTAATCTCTATTAAGGGGGTAAGCTTAACAGCTATAGGCGTATATTCCGCTCTAATTAGGGCAGAGATTAGTAGTTGCCTCCCTTATCTGCTCTGGTTGCCACTACCTAAAGTATCTAGTAAACTAACAATCTAGCACTTTTTTAGGTAATATTATATTGTAAGTATAGGACAGGCTTATATTATAGAGCTAAGTCGCTGCTTTAATAATTTTAGGCTAGAGCTTTGTTAGTAGGTTAGCACTAATCCTTATTTTAATTAATTTTGTTATAATCTCCTGCCCTACTCTTTCTACTCCTCTATTAGGTTTATAGGTATATACGGGTGAGCTCTTAATTTTAATACTATTATTAGCTACCTAGATCTAAAAGCAAGATTCGCCACGCTATAGAAGCGTTGCAACGTTATTATCTTGTATAATCTTAACTATGCTAAGCTTATATTAGTTAAGTATTAAGCTCTTAAAATTTTTAAACACCTATATAATCTTATTAAGGTTTTTGGCTTGTAGTAGATAGGTATAAAGCTTTCCTAAGTAGTTGTACTTTAATACTAAGATCTATTGCTTGTAAGCTATACCTATTAGCATGTTAAATAGATCCTATAATACCTAGTAGTATAGACGTGGTAATCTTTCCCTTAGTTATCTTAATATAACCTGTTAGGCATGTGTAATAGCGTAGTGCTCGCATTTGCTCCTAGGAGTTCCTTTAATCCTAACGTTTATAGCTAACTTAACTAGAGCTTTAAGCGCCTTAGGTCCTAAATAGCCTAATTATTAGTGCTAAAGCTCCTTACTGTCGTGTCTTAGGTAAGTCATCTAGGATCGCTAGGGTTATTTAGGCACTATGCTTTAGATTATTAGATAAGGAGTAGAGGGCTTATATTCTAGGAAAGTTAAGTTAAACTTACGCAGTAACTTAGCTAATACAACGCTCTTTTCTAATAATCTAAACTATAAGGTGGCATCTAGCCTAAGGAACTAAACTCCTACTTTAAGTAATTAAGCTTCTAATATAATATTTATATAAAAACCTTCTACTAACACTACATTAGTAAGCACTAAATCTTCTATTTTTGGACCTCTTGGTCTATTAAGAGTATTAGGGATTACTCTTGTCCCTCTGCCTAAGATTAGAAAAGCTTAAGTTCCTGCTTTAACTATCTTATATTTAACTAATCTAAATAAGCTTTCTTCTAGGTAGCTTATATTATTAACTAGGTGCACTGCACCCCTATTGTTAAAGATAGTGCTCTTTAATAGAGCGTAAGCTTTAAAGTCTATAGTTAAATAGATCCTGTTCGTTTTCTCCGCTATTAATATAGGGTTAATTAGTGCCGCCTAGATACTGCCTAGATAGGTAATTGTGCTTGCCTTACTACTATAATCTTGATTAATAGGATAGGACTTAATTAGAGCTTTTCTTAACTCTTTGAATTTTAGATTCCTATTAATCTTTTTCTTAATCTCTAATTATTAAGTAGTAGTAAGCTTGTTACCTATATTAGTCTAAGCTTTAATAATGTTTTTGTATTTAGGAGGTTTCTATAGGTAAGATCTACTATATAGGCATAAAGACTCCTTCTTAGGTTAGTTAGAAGGTGGAGCTCCTATTGTTGCAAACACTCTAGGACCCTTAGAGCTTAATCTTATGTTGTTCTCTTAGAGCAGTAATAAATAGATCTTAGCAACCTGTAGGAGGTTGTAAGTTAGCTCTCCTATTACTAACTTTTTAATAATCCTTTAAAACATAGTTTAACCCTAATCTAGTAAGATCCTAGTAGATAGAGCTTTAAAATAATCCTATACTATAAGCTGTCCTTTAATATTAGGAACGTTATATACCTTAGCTTGCGTATATAGGATTGTCCACTCCTTCTGCTAGCGATTAGCGTCTTAGCTACTTATCTTTGCCTTAGCAAGATAAGCTTTGTACTGCAATCTTGCTAGTGTTGCAGCGCTTAAGTTAGTTAGCGCTAGGTTATTGCGGAGCACTTAGATAAGTGCTTAGAGGGTTACTCTTCCTTAATTAACAAGCTCTATATAGGCTAGGGTAAGGATCCCTTAATCTACTATGTTGTTAACCTATATAAAGAGGTTCTAGATTACTAATAACTTTAATACCTAGTCTAATAAGTAGGCTTGGTACTAAGCTATTTAGAGCTTGTACTGCTCGCTTATTATATTAGATAGCGCGATATCTATTAGCATATTAGGCTTAATAGGTTTATTCTTAAAGTAGTTTTTAACATCCTAAGTATTAGGGTCTACCTCTACCTAGATCCCTTTAGTTAGGGTATGGTATCTAAATTAAATGTACTAGGTAGGCTAGTTAGTTAATCTAGTAAGTAGGGTATCCCCCTTTAGGATTTAGTCGCTTATAGTAGAAGAGTAATAAGTAAGCTTCTACTTAAGAAATAGTATAAAGAAAAAGTAAAGCTTGCTAGCTTAGTGTCTAAGTTAAACAATACGCTTAAATAGATAGGATAATCTTTAATAAGGTAAAGCGCGAACTAGGCTTATAACTATAGAAATTTAGATTACTAAGGTTAGGAATGATTTAGGAGATAGATTATTAGATTGTATCTACTACGATTAGACTTATATATATAGAGCTTCAGCTACCCTTACTAGAAGGTGAATAATTAGTAAACCTTCCTTACCAGAGCTCCTGCTTTTTGTTAGGCACTTGGTAGTAAGCTAGCAGTCGATCAGATAGTGGGTCATACAGGGGTATTGACCAGGATTGATCGGGATCAAGATGCTCCGTGATCCAGTTGATATCCCTCCTGCAACAAAAGATAAACTAGTTACTATCTACTGCATACTACCCCTAGATAGATAGTAGGATAGAGCGGGCAAACTAAGAGGTATAGGCAGTCTTATGCATAATAGTATGCTTTAAGCAGACTAACTAGCCTAACTGCCTACTAGCCTACTAACTTGCACTTAATAATAGGGACTCTAGTATAACTAGTATTAGCCTAAATCTACTTTTAAATAGGTATACTATAGACACGCTTTAAAAGATAATATTACTACTAGTAAAGCCTAAGAATCCTTATAGGGAGGCTATAACATTCTTGTTACACCTATAGAGGGGCGTAGAGCTAGCGCAAGCTGCTATTACATTCTAATAATAATAACAATAAAAGGCAATAAACTTGTCCTAACGCCTAGCTAAAAAGTTCCTAAAAGGTAATATAGTTTAGTTTATAATACGTAATATAAAGATAAACTAACTAAGTAAAAAGTTTAACTAGCTATAGGTAAAGTATAAAGTAATAGAAGTCTCTACTCTACTTATAGTAGTATTAGACTTACTAGGGAACTTATATAAGACTGTGTATATAGATCTACTAGAGAGAGCTGCTAGTAATCTACTACTAAGCTAGAAGCTTTAGGACTTATAACTAGGCCTAATAGTTACCCTAGAAAACAAAGATATAACACTAGATAAATAGGAAGTAGAAGAGATCCTTTGCGCAAAGAACGCACAAGGAAAAGGGAAGCGTTAAGTTCTAGTAAAATAGAAGGGGTATATTAATCTAATATAGCACCTACTAGAGGTAGTATAGGATATAGAGGCTCTAGATAGGTTTAAAGAATAGTATAGGGATACTACATATAATAATAGCCTAATATATATAAAAGCTAGGAAGTAAGGGTAGAATAAAGCTAGAATAATAACTTAGAACTTTGTTACAATTAAGAAGCGAAAGGGTATTAGAGATAGTTTTTATTTAATCCTAATAACACTCTAGGTAAGTGCCCTACTAATAAAACTTTATAATATAGCTAATAACTAAATAGTAGTATCTATACTATTATTAGCTACGCCTAAACCCCTATTAGCTTCTTCCTAATTATTGTTTATATTATTGTGACGCTTTTGTATTTCTTAGTAGTAGTAGCAACGCTCGCGTATAGTACAGGTAGGGGAAGACTTAGTTAATAAGTATAAATAGTAGTAGTAGTAGCAGTAGGACAAGGGTAGTGCTTTAATAGTCTACTAACGTGTAGCACCCTAGGCCTAAAGAAAACAAACGTTAAAATAAATGCAAGGAAATAGGAGAAAATTAATACTAATAATAAGAGTCTTAATACTATAGGCAGTGCGCTTAGCAGCGCTCTTAAGCTTATTAATATAAAGGTTAGTTTAGGCCTAAGTCTTGTTTATACGCTAGTTAATACGCTAGAAGGTAATACTAGTAGTAGTAGCAAGCTATATAATATTATTATTACTATAACTACTACGTAAAGGCGTAATAGCAGACTAAAGAGGAAATACTAGAGTACTAGTAGTAGATAGAATAATAGCACTAAGCTAATACTAATTATAGGCGCGTAAGTAGGTAGTAGGGGTAAGTAGAGTAATAGCGTTATTAGTTTAAGCCCTTAATATAAGATCCTTAAAATAATAGTAGAGCTAGTAGAACTATAGTATAAACTAGTAATAGGTGCCTTTAGTAGGTTTCCCTATAAAGGTCCTAAGGGTCCCTTTCTTTGTAATATAGAGGTAATCCTCCTAGTAACTATAATAAAACTAAAGCTAGTTATAGAGGGCTTAGTAGATGTTAGGATTGTTAGCAAGGATAGCCTCTAACCTAGTGTAGGTCTTATAACCGCAATAATAAGACTTGCATAAACGCCCTAGATATAGTTAGAACTTGCTATAAAGAATACAAAAATTAGGAAGAACTTACTACTACCCTCCTAATAGTTATACTTACTAAAGAGATAGAGTTAGTTAATATACTAATTATAGGGAAGTGGCTTTATAAAACTGCTATTATACTCCTTATTATCTAAGTTACTAGAAATAATAAAGCTACTAAGTAGCTAGGTTTAGGGAGATGTATACTAAGCAAAAAAGTTAGTGCAGGAAATATTAGGAGAACATAGGAAGTGCGCACCTTATCTTAGTAGGCCTAGCGCAGGGTCTAACTACCTTATAGTAGTTCCCTACTACTAGTACTAGTAGTAGTAGATAGAGATATAATAGAGGCTATATAGGCTAGATTAATAGAAAAAGAGTAGAGATAAGACTAATTAGTTAGGAAAATCTGCTATATAATAAAGTAAGTTTAGGAAATTTATAGTAGGGTAGGATAGCTATATTAGAACTTTTATAGTAGGGTGCTAAAACAAGCGTATAGACGCTACGCACGCGTACTACTTAATATACAGGCCTGTTATAGATTAGGAAGGAACATAAAGATATAATAATAAAACCTAAATATATAGTAATAAAGCCTAATATAGATTAGGGAGGACAAAGATATAACCCTAGACCCCTAGAAAGACGACTTCACGATAGCTTATAGGGAAGGTTAGGGGTATGTAAAGGGCTTAGGCTTACGCCTAAGCCTAGGTCTAACAAGACGGACAGAGCCAACTTTAATAAGTTAGACAGAGCCTAACACTACTACTAAGCGAACACGCTACACACCTATAAAAAGGCGTAGAGAGCTTACCTCTCCTTTAAGATACTAAATACTATTATTAACGCTTATTGCATTCTCCCTTAAGGCTAGTCCATAACATAGAGCCTAACGCTATTAAATCCTCCCTTATTACTAGTACTTAGTAGTAGTTAGTAATTACTTATTATATCTCTAGTCTTAGCTTTAAGAAAAGATGCTAGACTCTCTATTATTTAGTGTAGGGAGTAAGTTAGTCCTCTAGGACTTTAAGGTAAGTTATAAAGGAGCGAACTGTTTAGTCCCTACGCTGCGTTACCTAAGCGTGCGTTATAGCTACTTTAAGTGTATAGTTAATAAGGTTAGAGAGTAAGTTAAGTATATAGGCCTTAAAATATAACTAGGTTAGCGTTATATTAGTTACTCTAAACGTGCGCTTAAAGTGCATATACTATAATTCTTATAGGTCTCCTACTAAGTACTATATAGCCTAAAGAACCTTATCCTTATTATAGTAGAAAGTCTATAGTAATAGTAGAAAAGCTCTCTTATAAGAGTAAAAGAATTCACAATATTCTTTAAGGTTTTTTCCCTTATATTCTAATAGATCCTTTAGTTTTAGTATGCGCTTTAAACATAGAGGTATTAGCGTCCTAGATACGCCCTACTTATATATATTATTAAGGGTCTTAGGGACATCCTCTACTATACTCCTTATTAGGCCTAGGGTAGCGTCCCTTTCTAGGTTTTTAAGGTATAGAATTTTAGCCTCTAGTTCGCGTAGGTGTTATAGTTTCTAGAGTTTATTGCGTTTCCTTTAGGCGGCTTAGATGCGCTTATTAAGCGTTAAGGGTGCGTCTAACATAGGGGTTTATTGCTCTTTGCTAAAGGGGGAACTACTTACTAGTTCTTCCCTTAGTTATAGTTTAATAGGGGGTTATTATATTTTTGCTAGTAGTACCCCTTAGCTATTTACGCGCGTAGATAGAGCTATCTCTAGACTATTTAAATAAGAAGTATTATTATATAAGGTTCTAGTTATAAGTAATAGTATTTGCTTTATACTAGATAAAATAGTGTAGAGATAGCTATTAGTATAGTATTAACACAAGAATAATACTTGTCCTCCTAAAACCCCGCGCGAAGCGCAGGTTTTACGCACCTTAGTCGCTAAGGCACTAAACCTAACTAGGGATGCGCCTAATTAACTAGAACACTATAAGGTGTCTTTACGATAGGATTGTTACACCTTTAACTAGACTAGAGCTTTCCTAGCTTCTCTAATAATAGCCTTAGATAGGACTATATTACTAGACTATATATCCTAGTCTGCTACCCTATCTCCTACTCTAAGACTAACTTATCCCTCTACTACTACTACTACTATAACATCTATATTTAGATTCAAGCTTAACTAGAATAGCCTTCTAAAGCTAGACTTAAGAGGTTTAAACTTCTAAGAATAGAAATTAGCTTAGGCTATTAGTTTTAAATATACGGGACTCTACTATCACATTACTAGAAAATCTAGATAACTAATAATTAAAGGTGACCTTTAAGATGCCTAGGATTCTAATAACACTAAGGCTCTAGTTATAATCTTGTCGTTAGTACATACTAACCACACTCTTAGAGTTATAGCTTGTAACACAGCAGCTGCTGCATAGAAGTACCTTAATAAGAGGTACAACTAAGACACTAGCAACACTGCTATTTATCTCTTCTAAAAGGTAGCTAGTCTCTAATATTAAGACAGTAACAACCTTTAATCACACCTTAATAAATTCTACTAACTCTAGATCTAAATATAAAAACAATATGCCACTTCTTTATACTCTATTGCTAAGGCAATGCAAACTATCTTTAACTCTAATAAAGTTAAGGGCTCCTTCTTCCTAGTCTCTTTACTAGATACTATAGACCATATTATTAATAACCTAAGTATAAGAGGCGTTATAAAGTTTACTAATATTAAACCTAAAATACTTAACTTAGGTTTAAAACACAGCATAGACACTACTTCCTCCTCCCTTATTATATAAACTCGCGCCCTAAAGGTATTATTATTAAACTATCCTTATAACGCTAATAACAAATAATACACTTAGTATAGGAAATATAACTTTAAGTATATTAGACACCTATACCCTAAATGTCGTTAACTTAAGCTATTTAAAGAAGGCAAAACAGTCTCTACACCTGTTCCTAAGAATTCTTAATAGGACAGAAAACGCCTAAAGGATAGAACTAGCAATGCTACTAACAATGCAGTTATATTAGGTAACAATAATTCTAGCACTAATAAAGATAAAGTATTAGCTTTTAGTGCGAATGTTACTGCCTTAAATACCTATAGCAAATGTGCTAGAAATTTAGTAAGTAACCTAACCCTAATATTTTTAGCTTTAGCGCAGACCTTAGATTATATAATAGCATAGCTCTTTAATTCTAGTGCCTCTTGTTATATATCTAGGTATATTAACAATTTTTCTACTTTTAAACCTATAAGAGGGAATATTACAATTACAGGACAGGCAAAGATTCCTATTAATAGTTAGGGCAATGTGCGACTAACATGCATAATACCTAATAGTTTAACCTAGGAAGCTACCCTAACAAATATTCTCTATAGTAAGGACCTCTACTAAACTCGCCTCTTTAGCTAGCTATATATAAGGAACTAAGGTTTTAAACTCTAAGCAAAAGGTAATAACCTCTATCTCCTTAAATAGAATAGAAGACATGCCCTATAGGCAAAATACAACAAAGGGGTTATAGAGATCTAACTTTAACACCCCTAAGATTCGCCTAGACTATTCTAAGCTATAGTGGCTCTCCTAGAAATATTAGACCTTTCTAGTAATTCCTAAATTAGTAGTAAGCTATCTTAGGTCCTAAATCACGCGTATTTTACCTTGTATAAGGAATTCTATTAGGTAGTTAGGCACTTTATAGTAACAAACCTAGCTCTCCTCTACTATAATTACTAATATATTCTAGTGCGCCTAAAGGATTTTAAGTGCTCTTAATATATAAAGTCTAAGTCTACCTATAAGAAGCTAAACTTAAGGACAATTCCCTCTAAAGCTTTGCCTCTATAGGTTATACACTCTAACCTCTCTAGAAAATTCTCCTGTGTATCTATAGGGGGAGCGTGTTACTATATTTCCTTTATTAATAAGGCCACTTAGTTTACTTAGGTAAGATTCCTAAAGAAGAAAAGTAACGCTGCCTAATCTATTAAGAATTCTTTTGCATACCTAGAATAACAATTTAAAGCAGATATCTAGATATTCTAAACTAATAATAGTAGTAAGTATATAGACACTAAACTTTAAAAGTACCTCTAATTGTGAAGGACTTGGGCTTATGCCCAAGCCTAGGTCTAACACAAGATAGACCAAGTCCAACACTACTACTAAGCGAACACACTAGACACCTATAAAAAGGCGTAGAGGGCTTATCTCTCCTTTAAGATACTAAATACTATTATTAACGCTTATTATATTCTCCCTTAAGGCTAGTCTATAATATTTTAGTATCTTCTTCTAAATATACTATAATAGTAATAAGAGATAGACGCGCTAGATGTTTAGAATAACTAGGTATAACCTAATATAGTAGAAAGGCTAATATAATAGGTCTATAGATTAATAGAATAATAAGCTTAAGACTCTACTATAATAGCTATACTATATTAATAGAATAAGGAAATACGCAATTAGATTCTATCCTAACCCTCCTCTAAGCCCGCTAGGTTTAATAACATGCTACCTCTACCCTCTCCCACCTTACGTTGCAAACCCTTCCTAGTTAGCTTGCTATATAATAGCACTAAGGTAAACTTCTCTTTCTAGTAAATAACTATAGAGTTTAAACTACATGTAGATAAGGTCTTTATTAGGGATAAGGAGGCAAGGTTTATATATATTTAGTCCTAGTTATTACCTATAGTCTAGCGCGCTATAGCACTATACTTTAAGGATAGTGCACGCAAGCGTTAGAATATAAGTAGGTTTCTTAACTACCTAGTATTCTATTATAGCAACTATTATAGGTAGGAGCGTACCTAAGTCGCGTTAGAATACTTATATTAGGGCTAAAATTAGCCTTTTATAGAGTTCTTTGTAAATTTTATATAGCTCCTTATATAGTTAGGAGGTTTATACTAGGATAATAAATAGAAGCTTTTATAACTTTAATAATCTCTTAATAGCTATATACACTTAGTTTCCCTTAATAGGGGAGTCTCTAGGACAAACTATAACGTAGCTATAGAGGAATATAAGATAATTATAGTAAATATTAAAATAGCCTCTCTAGAACTAGGCTTTCTTTAGGCTAGCAAGTCTAAGGAACCCTAGCTAAAGTCTAACTTAGATTAGGACAGCGATAGAAATATAGTAGAAGTAGTAGCCTTATTAAGTGTACCTACTAAACTACTAATATTACGCCCTAACTAGATCCTATAGGATCTGTTTAATGCATAGAAACTAGCAAGGGTCTGCACCTAGTGTAGATAGGGCAGTTATTTTATGCGTGCATACCCTAATACCCTATTACTATAACTAGTAGGTGTTAAGATAGTTGCAGCATTAGCAAGCAGCCCTAATTTAGGAAACTAGCTACCCCTAACTTTAGGCTAAGTTAGGGGTATAAGGAGGATACTATAATAGAGGAATTATTAATAGTAGAGGCTATTAAGTGTCCCCTAGATATTAAGGCTAGGTTAAATAATCCTCCTTTCTTTATTCCCCTCCTTCTAGGTAGAGTAGAGAACGTGCAAGCGATAGTTAATTTAGAGTGCTAGTATTTTAGTGTAGTTAAGGAAAAGTTAGCAAGATAGATTAGTAGGAACTTTATTAATATTCCCCCGCGACCTTTGTAACATGCCTAGGGAATTACTAAGGGTACAAGAATTTTATAGTTAGTAGTATTAGACTATAATTTAAATAGTTAGCAGTCTTAGCTTTTAGCTTATATAGTACCTAGTCTCTCCTATTAACTAATACTAGGTAGACTATAGCTATGTAGAGAGGGCGTTGTTATAGATATCCTATAAGGCAAATTAATAATTAGGAAGGCAGGAAATATAGTAGTATAAAAGAGCAGGAGACGCCTATATCCTACCTATATCTCTACTATCTTAGGTTTAGTTATAGCAGGGTTGCTAAATTAAGGATCCTAATAGGAAGATATATAGGTACAAATTTTTACAATAAATATACTAGATATTTTATAGGTAATATATAACTTACGCCTAATAAAATATCTAGGAAGTGTTAATAAGGGAGGTCCTATTAATATACACACTATCTATATTGCTAGTAACACAGTTCCCTATAAACCTAAGTATAAAACTAGAAAGACAAAGTTACTACTAAAACTACAAGAGTTTAAGGACCTATTTAACAAAGAGTTAGCAAGCAGTTTGCCGCCTTATTAAGGTAGTATAGATTACTATATTTAGTTAATAACTCTCCTAGATAGAACCTAGCCTAACCCCCTATAGGGTCCCCTTTACCCTATATCGCGTGACTAATTGCTAGAACTAAGAATATAACTTGCACTTAACAACAGGGACTCTAGCATAACTAGTGTTAGCCTAAATCTGCTTTTAAATAGGTATACTATAGACACGCTATAAAAGTTAATGTTACTACTAGTAAAGCCTAAGAATCCTTGTAGAGAGGCTGTAGCGTTCTTGTCGCACCTATAGAGGGGTGTAGAGCTAGCGTAAGCTACTATTATATTCTAATAGTAATAATAATAGGAAGTAATAAACTAGTCCTAACGCCTAGCTAAAAAGTTCCTAAAAGGTAATATAGTTTAGTTTATAATATATAATATAAAGATAAACTAACTAAGTAAAAAGTTTAACTAGCTATAGGTAAAGTATAAAGTAATAGAAGTTCCTACTCTACTTATAGTAGTATTAGACTTACTAGGGAGCTTGTATAAGACTGTGTATATAGATCTACTAGAGAGAGCTACTAATAACCCGCTACTAAGCTAGAAGCTTTAGGACTTACAACTAGGTCTAATAGTTACTCTAGAAAATAAAGATGCAACGCTAGATAAATAGGAAGTAGAAGAGATCCTTTATACAAAGAATGCAAGAGGAAAAGAAAAGTGTTAAGTCCTAGTAAAATAGAAGGGGTATATTAATCTAACATAGCACCTACTAGAGGTAGTATAGGATACTAAGGCTTTAGATAGGTTTAAGGAATAGTATAGGGATACCACGTATAATAATAGCCTAATATATATAAAAACTAGGAAGTAAGGGTAAAAGGAAACTAGAATAATAACTTAGACCTTTATTATAACTAAGAAGTAGAAAGGTATTAGAGAAATCTTTTAATTATCCTTATAATACTCTAAGTAAGTGCCCTACTACTAAAGTTTTATAATATAGCTAATAATTAGGTAGCAGTATCTATACTATTACTATCTATAACTAACCCCCCTCTAGCCCCCCCTAAACTATTATTTATATTATTCTAACGCCTCTATATCTCTTAGTAATAGTAGTAACGCTTACGCGTAGTGCAAGTAGGGGATAACTTAGTTAATAAGTATAAGTAGTAGTAGTAGCAGCGTTAGGAGGAGGGTAGTGCTTTAATAGCTTACTAATATATAGCACCCTAGGCCTAAAGAAAATAAATATTAGAATAGATATAAAGGGAATAAGGGAAAACTAATACTAATAATAAGAGTCTTAATACCTTAGGTAGTGCACTTAGTAGCGCTCTTAAGCTTATTAATATAAAGGTTAGTTTAGGCCTAGGTCTTGTTTATACGCTAGTTAATACGCTAGAAGGTAACACTAGTAGTAGTAGCAAGCTATATAATATTATTATTGCTATAACTACTACGTAAAGGCGTAATAGCAGACTAAAGAGGAAATACTAGAGTACTAGTAGTAGATAGAATAATAGCACTAAGCTAATACTAATTATAGGCGCGTAAGTAGGTAGTAGGGGTAAGTAGAGTAATAGCGTTATTAGTTTAAGCCTTTAATATATGATCCTTAAAATAATAGTAGAGCTAGTAGAACTATAGTATAAACTAGTAATAGGTGCCTTTAGTAGGTTTCCCTATAAAAGTGCTAAGGGTCCCCTTCTTTATAATATAAAGGCAATCCTTCTAGTAACTATAATAAAACTAAAGCTAGTTATAAAGGGCTTAGTAAATATTAGGATTATTAGTAAGGATAGCTTCTAACTAAGTATAAGTCTTATAGCCATAATAGCAGGACTTATATAAGCGCCCTAGACATAGTTAGAACTTGCTATAAAGGAAATAAAAATTAAGGGGAACTTACTACTACCCTCCTAATAGTTATACTTGCTAAAGAGATAAAGCTAGTTAATATACTAATTATAGGGAAGCAGCTTTATAAAGCTACTATTATATTCCTTATTATTTAAGTTACTAGAAATAATAAAGCTACTAAGTAACTAGGTTTAGGGAGATATATACTAAATAAAAAGTTAGTAGAGGAAATATAGGGAGAATATTAGAAGTACGCACCTTATCTTAGTAGGCCTAGCGCGGGGTCTAACTACCTTATAGTAGATCCCTACTACTAGCACTAGTAGCGGCAGATAAGGATATAATAGGGGCTAGATAGGCAGGATTAATAGAAAAAGATTAGAGAGAGGGCTAATTAGTAGGGAAAAATCTGTTATATAATAAAGTAAGTTTAGGAAATTTATAGTAGGGTAGGATAGCTATATTAGAACTTTTATAGTAGGGTGCCAAAATAAGCATATAGATGCTACGCGCGCGTACTGCTTAATATATAGGCCTATTATAAATTAGGAAGGAATATAAAGATATAATAATAAAACTAAAAAATATAGTAATAAAGCCTAATATAGATTATAGAGGATAAAGACATAACCCTAGACCCCTAGAAAGACAATTTTACAATAGTTTATAGGGGAAGGTTAGGGGTATATAAAGGACTTAGGCTTATGCCTAAGCCTAGGTCTAATATAAGACGGACTAAGTCTAACACCACTACTAAGCAAACACACTAGACACCTATAAAAAGGCGTAGAGGGCTTATCTCTCCTTTAAGATACTAAATACTATTATTAACGCTTATTGCATTCTCCCTTAAGGCCAGTCCATAACACTAATATAGAGGCACAATTTACCGCATATTACTACTATACTACTATAAATCTAATAGCCTTGCTAAGCAATTTAATTACACTATTGTCTCTGCATCTTAAGCAATGCTAGAAGATAATAATCTAATTTTTCTCTAGGCTAAACTTATACACACTATAATATACTTAAAGAATATTACACTATATACCTACCTTCCTAGTATAACCCCATATTAAGCACTCTTTAGTAGATAACCAAAGATTTATAATCTGCATCCCTAGGGTATAGAAGTCTAAGTACATATCCTAGTTAAAGCCTAAAAAGCAGGGACTAAATTGTATTACCGCACGGAACTAGGAGTTTTCGTAGGTTATAGTAACTCTTCTAAGGCTTTCTAAATATTTATTCTATTAAGAAAGGTTATTTTAGTATTATAAGATATTGTCTTTCTAAAATTCTATCTATTATTATCTAAGAGTTTACTTATCCTTAATATACCCTAGGTAGAATAGGATAATATTCCTATAGAAGCTAAAATAGAGAAAGGCAAAATTATAATAGAATTAGAACAGACAATAGGGATAACTTCGCCTCCCTTAAGTTCTCTAAACTATTCCCTACCTTAGTCCCCTATACCTCCTATCTAGAATATAATGCCTTAATCCCTAAGGACAACTAAATATAAGAAAAGAGTCTTAAAAGGGTATATCCTAAGGACTAAACCTACTATTACTAGAGCTAGTAGAAAGACTATCCTCTCTTAGAAAGCAAGAGATACTTAAGGATTAATATATATACATGCTAAGAGTTAGAATCTATATTTAAATATTCTAGATAAATAGGTTTCTATATTTATTGCTTAGGAAATAATTAACTACTTTATTCTACGTAATATTAAGGAGGCACAATAATATCTAGACTAGGATAAATAGGAGGAAGCTATTAATAAAGAACTAAAATTACACAAAGCAAATAGAACTTAGACTATAGTTAATATTTCTAAAGCAGGCAATCTTATTAACAGTCTCTAGGTATTTAATATTAAGATAGCACCTGCTAGCGAAATCCTATAGTACAAAGCCTACCTAGTGGCCTAAGGATGTTCCTAAATATATGGTATTAACTACTATAAAACCTTCTCTCTAGTAGTGTAGTACGACACTCTCTAACTTCTCCTCTATTAGGCTATCTAGCATAATCTAGATATTAACTAAATTAATTTTAAGATAGCCTACCTAAATACTACCCTATCTAATAATCTTTGTCTATTTATAAGATGCCCCCCTAGGTACAGAAAATAAGGGAAAGCCCTAATACTAAATAAATCTCTCTACAGTCTAAAACAATTAGGGCGCGAATAGTTTAGCCTTCTAAAGACTTACCTTGTGTCTACTAGGTATACGTAATTAATATTTAACCCTTATATATTTATAGGGCTAATTATAATTACTATATATATTAATAATTTACTTCTCCTAGGGAATGCTGCAAATATCTAATACTTTAAAACTACTATCTTAGTAGAGTTTAAGTGTAAAGACTTAGGCGTAGTATACTACCTCCTTAGTTTAGAAATACACTATAACTAAGAAAATAGCTCCTTGTGTGTGTTATAGAAGGCCTATGTAAAAAGGATTCTCTATTAATTTAACATGTTAGAATACAACTCTTGTAAAACCCCCCTAGATGCGAATTCTATAACCCTAAGGCAAGCAAAGGACACTCTAATTAATCTTAATATCTAGAAGGAGTACTAGAGATTAATTAGTAGCCTTAATTACCTAGTTATTAGTACAAGACTAGATCTTGCCTACCTAATTATAGCTCTTGCTAAGTTTAATTCTAACCTATCTAAATTCTATCTTAAACTTGCATACTAAGTTCTTTAGTATGTTAAGGGAAGCCTTAATATTAAGCTCTACTTTAAGCGTTCTAGAATAGGCGACACTAATTCACAGATTTAGCCTCCCTAGCTAAAGATACCTCCTATTAACCACGTTATAATGTTCTGCGATGCTTCCTATAGTTATAACCTAGATAATGCTCGCTCTACTAGTAGTTATATCCTCTAGATATGTAACAACCCCATCGTGAAGACACCTTGTGGTGTTCTAGTTAATTAGGTGCATCCCTAGCTAGGTTTAGTGTCTTGGCGCCTAAGCTACGTAAAACCTACGCTTTGCGCAGGGCTTAGGCAAGACAAGTATTATTCTTGTGTTAATACTATACTAATAGCTATCTCTACACTATTCTATCTAGTGTAAAGCAAATACTATTACCTATAACTAGAACCTTATATAATAATACTTCTTATTTAATAGTCTAGAGATAGCTCTATCTACGCGTATAAATAGCTAAGGGGTACTACTAGCAAAAATATAACTACCCCCTATTAAGCTATAACTAAGGGAAGAACTAGCAAGTAGTTCCCCTCTAAGTAATAAGCGGCAAACCCCTACGCTAGACGCAGACTTAACGCTTAATAAGCGTATCTAAGCTACCTAAAGGAGATATAATAAACTCTAGAAACTATAACGCCTATATAAACTAGAAGCTAAGATCCTATACCTTAAAAGCCTAGAAAGGGACACTACCCTAGACTTAATAGGGAGTATAATAGAGGATATCCCTAAGACACTTAAAAATACGCACAAGTAGGGCGTATCTAGGGTGCTAATACCCCTATCTTTAAAGTATATACTAAAACTAAAGGATCTATTAGAATATAAGGGAAAAAACCTTAAGGAATATTATAAATTCTTTTACTCTTATAAGGGAGCCTTTCTACTATTACTATAGACTTTCTACTATAATAAGGACAAGGTTCTTTAGGCTATATAGTACTTAGCGGGAGACCCCTAAGAACTATAGTACACGCACTTTAAGCGCATATTTAGAGCAACTACTATAATACTAACCTAGTTATATTTTAAGGCGTATATACTTAACTTACTCTCTAACCCTATTAATTACACACTTAAAGTAGCTATAACACACGCTTAGGTAATATAGTATAGGGACTAAATAGTTTACTCCTTTATAATATACCTTAAAGTCCTAGAGGATTAACTTACTCCCTATACTAAATAATAGAGAGTCTAGCATCTTTTCTTAAAGCTAAGGCTAGAGATATAGTAAGTAATTACTAACTACTACTAAGTACTAGTAATAAGAGAGGATTTAATAGCGTTAGGCTCTACACTTAAGTAAAACCTACGCTAACCCTCTCTAACGCGTGATTATAATACACGTCCTAAGGGAAATACTAGATATAGGGACTAGAAGCTAGGGGAGAAGCTACCTCCTCCTATAAATAAGCTACCTTAAGATAAGAATAGTGTTACCTATTTTAAATATTAAAAGAAAGGCTACTACGCTAATAAGTATAAAAGTAGCAACCTAAATTAGATCCCTATATATATTAATAAGATAGGAAAAGCTTAAGCCTTACTAATAACCTAGGGATAGTAAGGCGTATTCTAATATATATCTTACTAGGCATAAAGCGCATATATAGTATAGCTAGGGAGATAACCCTAGAGAGATAACTATAGGTTATTTTAGACCCTTAGGTAGATATTAGCCTAATTAGCTAAAAGACTACTATTAAAATAAGCCTACTACCTATTAAAGGAGCAGAGCTTCCTTAGTTAGGCTAGATTAGGAGATAGTAATAGAGCACTTACATAGTATATGCGCTCTAGGTACGCTTAGCTAATAATATAGGCGTTAAGCGCTATATATAGATAACTATATATAGTATTAATAAGGAGGGCTCTTTACTACTACTTAGTAATCTATTTCTTTAGTAAGGATATATTTACTTTAACTATAGCTCTTAAGCCTAGAGATAGGGATATAAAGTAGCTAGTATTTAGCTTATTACTACTAAAGAGTTAGAAGAAGATATATAATAATTAGGTCTTAACCTACTACTTCTTAGTGTTATATAGACTACTAGTATAGACTTAGAATATAATACCTATATCTACTAAGTATATATAGTATAAGAGCTGCGTATACTAGATACTTTAAAGGACTACTCTAATATCTTTAGTAAGGAGGTAGCTACTACCCCTCTAAATTTTAAGTCCTTAGACTATACTATTCCTTTTCTAGAAGGCAAGGAGCCTCTATATAGTCTGCTCTACAACCTCTCCTTATATAAGCTAAAGCTACTTAGAGAGTACTTAGAATAAGCGCTACGTAATAGCTAGATTTGCTATAGCACTAGCCCTATAGGGGCCTCTATCCTATTTATTCCTAAGAAAGATAGAACACTTTACCTTTACGTAGATTACTATAGTTTAAACGTAATTACTATTAAAGATTATTACCTGCTCCTACTAATTAGAGAGATACTAGACTACCTATTAGGCGCACGCTACTATATAACCCTAGACCTCTAGAACGCCTACTATAGAATATAGATTAAGGCAGGAGATAAATAGAAAATAGCTTTCTATACACGCTATAGTTATTTTAAATATCTAGTAATACTATTTAGGCTAACTAATACCCCTACTAGCTTCTAGGCTTATATTAATAGAGCCTTAATTAAACACTTAGATTATATATATATTATATACCTAGATAATATCCTTATCTATACTAGTAGTAACAAAGTTACGCTCTACTAGCGTGCTATACGCGCCGTGCTTTAATTACTACGCAAGGTAGAGTTATTTATTAACCTACTAAAGTGCACCTTTATATCTAATAAGGTCTACTTTCTAGGCTTTATTATTAGCACGTAAGGTATATACGCTAATCCTGCTTAGGTAGAGACTATTACCTAATAGCTATAGCTAACTAATATTAAGGAACTATAATCTTTTCTAGGTTTTACTAACTTCTACTAACGCTTTATTATAGGCTATGCTATATAGACTGCCCCCCTTACTAATTTACTTAAAAAGGATAATAGCTTTACTTAGACACCTACTATAGACAAGTCTTTTAAGATACTTAAAAAATACTTTTTAAGCGCGCCTATCTTACACTACTTTAACGCTAAGCGCCCTATTTAAGTAGAAATAGATGCTTCTACCTTTGCTATTATAGGTATCCTTTTATAACTTTTTAAAGATAGTAAATAGTACCTAGTTACCTTTATCTTAAGGAAATTACAAGCTACTAAGCTAAATTATAAAGTCTATAACTTAGAGCTACTAGCTATTATTTATAGCTTTAAGTAGTAGTAACACTACCTAGAAGGTACCTAGTATACTATATAAGTACTAAGTAACTATAACAATCTATATAGGATACACGCTATATAGAAGCTAAACCTATAATAAGCTTATTAAGTAATATATCTAGGAGCTTTTAACTTTAAGGTAGAGTATAGATTAGGGAAAACTAACCCTATAGATAGCCCCTTAAGAAGGGCAGATTATATATAGGAGAACCTATTACTAACCTAATTATTACCTACCTTATAAAGTAAACTACTTATAAAGGATAGACTTAGTAGAGTAAGTAGATCTATAGATAAGTAGAGCTTATTAGGCGCGTGTAAGACGTATATTGCTATAGTTTATAGAACTAGAAAGGTCCCTACTACTAGCGCTATAGTATGCACGCTATGCGTGCCACGCTTACTAGCTAGGGTATTAGCTAGTAGCAAACCTATAATAGTAGAGTACTAATTACTTATTAAGACCTTACACTAGTTATAGTAGAGGGACGCCTTTATATAGTAATAGGTTATAAGCTTAATACCTAAGGATAGCACTTAAAACTATAGAAAAGCGCATATTTAGCGCTTAGATAAGAAGGAAGTCCTAAGATATAATAGTAGAATATATATTCTAGAGGAACTAGCTATTAGGTAAGAGATTTTATTCTAGAACTATAACTTGCGTATAGTAGGCTACTTTAGCGTATATAGGACGCTTAAGCTAATTAAGAGGATATACTACTAGCCTACTCTATATTAAGATATTTAGGATTATGTAAGAATATATACTATTTACTAGAGGAGTAAGGCTCTAAGGTATAGCTAATATAGAAAGCTATTACTACTACTAGTCCCTAGAGAAATCTTTAAGGAGGTTATACTAGACTTTATTACTAGCCTACTACTAGTAAAGGACTCTATAGGTTACGTGTTTAATATAATCCTTATAATAGTATATTACTTCTTAAAGATAGCACTCTATATACCTACTTTAAAAATATAGGATATAAAATAGTTTATAGAGGCTTACTTTATATATATTATTTTAAAGTTTAGGATCTAAAAAGGTATTATATTAGATAGAGGAGTAATTTTTACCTCTTTATTCTAGATAGAAATCTGCTACTAACTATAGGTAAAGCGCAGGCTAAGCACTACCTTCTATCTGCAGATAGATAGGCAAATAGAACGCTAGAACTAGACCCTAGAATAATACTTAAGAATATTTATATTAAGTTCTTAAGAAGACTAGGTAACACTCTTTACTATAGTGTAGTTTGCCTATAATAATTTAGTATATAAGTTAATAAAAGTTACCTTATTCTAGGTAGTATATAGTAAGTATCCCTTACTTACTAAGCTACTTAAAGTTAGTAGGCTAGAGGGGGAGATACTAGACGTAATTAAAAGAGTAAAGTGTATATATAGCGCAAGAGCAATAATAAAAGAATAGCTAGAGAAAGCACGTAAATATTAGAGCTAATACTATAATAAGAAATATAAGGAAGAAACCTTCTACCTAGGAGATCTAGTACTACTTAGTACTAAGTATATTAACTTAGCTAAATAACCTAGTAGGAAGCTATCTAGCAAGTTTATTAGCCTATTTTAGATATAAGGCGTAGTTAGAATATAGGTATACTACCTACTCCTTCTACCCTTCTATTATATTTATAATATATTCTACATTTCCCTACTAGAATATTAGAATCCTAGGATAGGAGAAGAGGATAATACCCTCCTACTAGATATAACACCTAAAGGAGAAGAAGTTTAGGAGGTAGAGAAGATTCTAGGGAAGTAGAAAAGGAAAGGTTAACTATAATACCTACTCTACTAGAAAGGCTATAATAAATCCTAGGATACCTAGACTCTACCCTTAGACTTTAAGAATATAGATAATATAATTTAATAATATAAACTTAGTAAAGCTTCTTATATAAGGAAAGTAAGAAAGGATTATAAGTAATATATAGAAAATATAGTAAAGAAGTATATCTTTTTATATAGCCTCTAGCCTAAATATAGCCTTAGGCCTATAGGTATCTATAAATATAAAAACGCCTAATATAATTTATAGGAATTGCGCCCTACGCGTAATATACCTACTCCTCCTAAGCGCCCTTGCCCTTAACTGCACCCTCCTTGCCTTTAGCATCCTCCTTATCTCTACTACTATTACTAGCTTTAATACTAGCACCCTCCTTATTATTATTATTACTAGAGGAGCTATTAGTATTATTACTACTATTAAGAGCCTAAAACTAGTTAGTATACGCCCTATATACGCTTAATAAGCGTACTTATAAGTCTAGCTATATAGCCTATAATCTACTTAAGCGTAGCTATAATATAACGCTGCTCTATAAGGATTAAGCTAAGGAATTAGGGTAAAGTAGTAGGGACCTAGGTAGCTATACCTAAAGGTGTGCTAGTATAGGTAGTAATATAGTAGTAGCTTAATAGCTCTAAGTTAAACTAGCGCTAGTAGTATATAAGCTTAACGCCTATAGTAATTATATTAGTATCTATCCTTAAAGTAGTAGTATTTATAACTATAGTATTATAGTTAGTATAGAGGGCGTATAAATAATTTAATTAACTATTTATTACCTAGGGCACCTATAGAAATTAGCTATAGTATACTTAAAGTAAACTCTTAGTACTAATCTTAGTATACCTACTATAGTTACTAGTAGTATAGTGCTTATAGTAATAATACTTAGGTATATTATAATCCTTTTTCTACTTAGTAATATTTTAAGTATAGTATAGGTAGGTTATAGCTAGGGCTACCTAATTTACGCGCTTAGCTAGCACGTTAAACGTGTAAGGCTAGGCACTATAAAGGTGTAACTTCTTAATATATTTAAGGTTTAGATAGTAAACTATATTAATAGGCATAGGATATATAGTTAAGGTGCGTTATAGGTACTTAAAGATTAAGGCACGTAGTAGTAAAGTATTTAGTTATTTATAATATATAGAGCTTAGGCCTTAGGCTAAGTAATAAGTAAATAGTTAACTTTCTATACTATAGTATAATAACATACACGCACTATACGCCTATAATATATATAATACGTAAAAGGAACGCTTATATAGTATATCTATAGGTTAAACTATAGATACTCTTTTCCTTCCCTATAGGGTAAGGTTTTTATTAAGGCTATAGGTTACTACTAGGGACTATAGCTAGAGGGGGAGATTCTATAATAACCCTATTATAAAGACACCTTATAGTATTCTAGTTAATTAGGTGTATCCCTAGCTAGGTTTAGTATCTTAGTGCCTAAGCTGCGTAAAACCTGCGCTTTATGTAGGGCTTAGGTAAGACAAGTATTATTCTTGTGTTAATACTATACTAATAGCTATCTCTACACTATTCTATCTAGTGTAAAGCAAATACTATTGCCTACAACTAGAACCTTACAAGATAGGAGAATCTACTCTATTATAGAGTTCTAAGCAACAATCCTATATTACTAAATCTATATATAAAGCAGAATATATAGCTTATTCTTATACTACTTTATATCTAATATAGATAAAAGGGACCTTATTAGAACTATTAAAACTCTATCTAATAATAAAGACGTTCCTATATTCCTATATCCTAAAGACTAATTTATAACTAGCTCTTGCATTAATTTAGGACTACTAAATTAACACTTGTTTAAAACATATCGCAGTTTACTTCTACTACGTTTAAGAATACTATTTAAATAGTGATTTTAAGGTACAATATATACCCTCTGTATAGAATATAGTAGATATTTGTACAAAATTACTTGCCCTACCTATATTTACTATTATAATTAGGCTTCTCTATATAGCTGTTTAAGGGGAGTGTTGCAAGGAAATAGCGATGTTGGTGATAGGCAGGGACTATCTAATACTAGTGACGATAGAGGGTTTATTATTTACATCCTGATTAGGACTAGCGCTTATCGCGTGACGCGTCCATATAGTCATTTCACCCCTTCAGATTAGTTTTGAATTCATACTTCTACCACATTTCCATTTTCCATAACTATAGTTCCTACTATAGAGTACCTAGGGTTGTTTATGGAGGTTTGTGGAACAGGTGCAAAGGTCTGGGGTGCAGGCATTATGTGCGCAGAATGGAAGGGGTTATAATCGTGGTTAAGGTACTGGACAGGGCGCATCGCAATAGGGTTGGAATACCCTTAGTGCTGGTATTGTGCGGGTTGCACGTGACCTGAAGGATTATGATGCGTTCTCTTGGCATATATTATGGACCCCTTCCTTATTACCATCCCATCTTCTTCCATCGTAGAAGAGATCACCAAGCTAGCCACGGTGGAAGCATACTCTCCGTCTACTTCCTTGAGGCGCCTTGAGCTGGACTCCACCGCTGACCTATCTTTCTTCTTCCTTGTGTCTATCCTAGACCCTTGAGGCCACATCTTCTGCACCGTAGTGGAACAAGGCTCAGAAGGGATGACTATCTGCGAGTTCTCGTCGAATACCATCCACTCGTAAAGGCTACCGAGCATGTTGTGCACAGTGTCTCCGCTGAACGCTACCTGGCCTTTCTCCTTGATGACACACATCAGGTTCTCGAAAGTGGCCTGAAGGTCCTCTGGCTTGACCACCATGTCTCGCGCTTCCTCCTCTACCAGGCAGTCCAATGTACCCTTGCATCCGATAGCAGGTACCTTGCTTTGAGACAAGGGATTAGCAGAATCAGAGTTGTGCCTTCTCGTGGGCTCCTGGTCTTCAGAGTAGTCCTTGGAGTTTCCTCTTTCGCGGTGTTTTCTATGGGACTTTCTAGAACAAAAAGTGTTGGATGAGAGGCTTGATATGTGCGATCATGGAGCGGATTGTGGGTAGAGGTGAGGTGATCGCTGTTTGTAGCGGTCAGTGGGCTGTGTCTTACCACCTTCACTAAGATACGGTAAGCGTACCTGCCGCCCTCACTGAGACAATGTGCGCTGGTAAGTGATATGACGCCATAGTATCCGCAGTGAAGGTGAGAAATTGTAGTTTTAACTGGCAATAGAGCAACACATTGGCAATCACTCACTTCAGCGAGGATTCAAAATATAGCAAATAGTAAGATTCTTAGATTTGATGACGTCTGTGATCTACTACAGGGCATATCCAATTTAGCCTCGCCCCTCACTCGTCTGCGTCACAGGATCAATATCTATGGTTTACGTAGACTTTTCAACAGATAAGAGCGACTTCAGAGATGAATGCGCATGTGAGAACGGGTAGACTGCGCAATAAGATATAGTGCGTAGAAGTTGGTGAAGGATGTACTCAGAGTAGACGAATCGCTACGTCCCTACCTCCCACAGGTAGCGAAGGATAGGTATATATACTCACCGAGCTGGCAAAGATCTTGATCATTCACAATTGACGGTACGGTCCAACAGCGTAGATTGATGTAGCCATACTAAAGAGGTTTTGCTGTTGTGATTGCTGTCAAGCTGCACTACGGTAAAAAATTGTTTACTGTAGAATGGTACGCTAGGGGTTTACTATATAGGTGTAAACTGCCCTTGTGTATACCTATAAATAGGTTTAAAGTGGTAGTTTACTTTTATAGTAGGGGTTTAAATTAAGTATAATAAGTAGTTTTATTTCTATTATACGCTATAATACCTAACTAAGACTAAAAAGGGTAGAGAAGATTAGCTTCACGCTATACGCATATATGACATAATAATAAGTTATGATATTTTTACTAATAGGAGGTGGTGATAATAGAGGTGGTGATAGAGGTGGTGGTAGAGGTGGTGATAGAGGTGGTGGTAGAGGTGGTGGAGGTGGTGATAGAGGTGGTAGAGGTGGTAGAGGTGGTAGAGGTGGTGGAGGTGGTGAAGAAGATTAAAGAAAGGAGGGGTAAAATACTTAGATAGTTAGTAGGAAACTAGTTATTACTACGTAATACTAGTAGATTAATAGAAGTAGAAGTAAAAGTAGAATATATAGTATAGTAAACCCTATTTAGGTTTACTTCTTCTACCTAAACCACTTCTTAGTCTACTTTAGATAAATATGGCTACTGTAAACCGGTTTTGTACCGTAGTGCTGCAGCAGGCTCCACTCCTACTGCGCCAACCAAAGTAAAGGTGGTACGCATGCTCCATGAAAATTGACTATGAGTAATTATGATTGCTTGTGTCCTTCGGATCGTTACTGCAGAAAATATGCTATAGCTTGACGTCATTGTTGTTTGCCTTGCATCTGCCTCACTCGGGAGGTTGTGAGTGAAATGTAATCGAAGGGGTAAGTATTTGTGCCAGCAGTGAGGTAGAGAGCAACGATCATTTCAACTATCAATACACGTGTGTTTTAACATAGAGCAGACAATGGTGATGGTACAGTGGCAAAATTGCAATTGTTAATATCCACATCAGTTCAATGCCCAGGGCTGCGAAGCCAAAACACTCCTTGCAGTTCTCGAAAGAAGAAGGACGGCTCCTTAAAATGAAGAAGCAGTCTTTCGTGTAATTCTTTTTGTGAGACAAGACCTCACTTCCAATGTAGACTTAGAGCTTATCATAGCTTGGAATGGAACAGATGTCGCAACAATCTGGTCGCATCTGCAATTCAAAGAAAATTCGTAGATCACAGTTTTGCTTTATAACTCACTATCTATATCAGTAAATTTCTGGTGCTTCTTTAACTGAGGACTAGGTATAAACACATTTGATGAAGTTATAACCCTTTAAAGAAATCAGGAACCTGAGCTTTTTGCGGATATCAAACGCGATATCACTGTCCAAGATTCAGTTCCACGTTAAGCTGGTTCTTGAGATTCTCTATATTGGTGAGAGTGTGCTTTCGAGAAATAAAACTATATGGATGGTTTGAGTTAATACCAACAGACATCTCTTCTTTAAGCGACCTTGAAGGAGGTCGGGATGTCGTCTGATCTAGGATTAGACTACGGTACCGTAAGGTCCTCGCTTCCGCCAAACCGGACAATGTACCGTAGGTCTTGGCTATTACCATTCAGGTCACTTGGCCCGCAATCAGGCCTCCAAGTCGTGAAAGAACTACATATATCCTAGAGAGCTCGCGAAAACGTCGACATGCGCATACAAAGTCTCCCGAATTTCACTCCTAGGCTTTCAAGGAGTATATTGGACTTTGAGCAAACCGCCTGACAAAATGATCCTTACAGGACTTCTTTTAATGGGCGCAGTGGCAGCGCAATCAAGTACACTGTACTTGAATCTACTCTGGGATCCTCAGCCTACACTGACCCTCGTCTCCTCCGATGCAACGGCAACTACTTTCGAGAAAGGCTGTCCCTTTACCACGACCGTTTCCTCCACGCCATCACCCACACCAACCTCCTCAGATTTCTACGATGCTTATTTCTCGCCCGCTGAGGAGTCAGCATACTTGTCCAGCCTCTACTCGCGTTTTTCGCGCGAAGACAGTACCGCGCTTTATGAGATTACGGCGTCAAGCGAATTTGCAATATGTATTCCATTCACGCTGATCCAAGGTCCAGAAACATGGGGCTTCCATCTAACGAACCCCGGCGAATATCCCGGAACCAAAGACGGTGCTTGCACGTGGAAGGGTGCTTTTACGACAGCGGAAATTACGTGTACGGCCGAATGGAAGGCGCCCGACGTTAGTGGTTTGGATTTTACGTTCACAGGGCCGGAAACCATAACGATTCCACATGAAGAATTGAGGAGAGATCACACCGCGTTCGCGGTTGCGACCATTGTGAATGGGCAATCCATAGCTGCTAGCGCGACGCCAGCAAGTGTTGCAGGAACGGGTGCATCGCCGACGCAGAATGTGGGACCAGCACTCAGGTTGACTGGAACTTGGGCTTCAACCAGAGCAGCGGTGGGACTCTGGGCTGTTGTCTGGCTTCTGATATGATGTGGTTCTGTTCTCTAAGGATCTAGGGTCACCGCCAGATTTGAGAGTAGGAGCGTGATGTCGTGTCTTACATTGTGACATGTCGCGCCTACTCAAATACCGAATCGTATGATTCCAGTCCTACTTTTTCACTCCTTCCAGCTCTCATTTCGCTCCACTCAATTTATCAAGCTACGTGTACTGATCTGGGCCTTCTGATACCTCGATGAGAATGTGGTGGCCTGCAAACATGACCTCAGTCAACTCTTGAAGCAGCGCGTAGATGGCACAAGCAGCAACACTTCACCATACGATAATATGGTATGTGCCTTCAGAGCTCCAATTTCAGCTTCATTTGCCAGAGCAGAGACTTTAGAGCCTCAAAGAATCTTTCTCATTACATTCTTACTTCACTTTCAGTCATAATCCAAGTCAAATGTGTTCACTTCTAACTTCCCAATCTACTCTGCCATATCTCCTGGTGCTCCCTCAAACGCCCCTCATCGCTTCCATGATGTGTTCAGCTGTTCTCAATTTCTATGTACAATGTGCTCTCAATCCCGCTCTCACCTCGACGTCATCGATCCTGCTGTTGCCTTGCAAACGCCGCGCGCAGGTTGCGCAGCCTCACCTCCCCCAAACCTCATCGCGTCACTGCGACAGCGAGTACAGCCACGACGAAGAAAACTCAGATTATTGTAGTAATTATAAAGGCAAAGTAGAGATACTAACATCGATTCATGACAACGCACATTAGCGCAATTGGCAGTGACACAATATGGTGTCTGCGGTTGTGTGTGTTGTCGTCAGAACTCATCGCGCGCCGGTTTGAATCGTTCCTGTATCGGCTACGAAAAGTTGGTACCACGTCGATTAGTAGTAGCTGGTACCCTAAGATCTTTTTTTTTGCTCGCCTGCGGCGTTCAATAGCTAGGTGCGCAATAATTAAGAGAAATTACTTTCCTTTGTCTTTTTTTTGGGCACGGGCACACCTAACGCGAGAAGGTAGACAGATTGCATATTTTTGTAGCAAAAGATATAGGGAAATAAATACTATTGACCGCTACACGTTCCCACAGTCGCCTCTGCCTGCAATCTCTCTCCGCAATTACACAAGCCTATCCTAAGATCCTCTGCGATACTTGATAACTGCCTTTGCGACTAGCGAGGACATGCCTATACAAGTCCTGTATTCTACGTCACTTTAATTGATCTTCACGAATTATCTGCACACTTCTGGGTTGTTTGGCACAGGTGAGAGTAGACGATGCTGCGGCACAATTTCACTGCTATATCGCCTGCGATCTTCTCTAAACGCAAACGCAGGATGGAATTGGTCGCAGAGACAAGATAGATAATTAGTAGATATTGGTGCCATGTAGCGTGAGACCTATAGTTGAGTACTTGCGTAGAGTTTATACGTATAGACTACACCCTGCTCGTCTTTTCACAGCTTCACGGCAGCTAGATGCCGAGTTCTCAGCCAGATAAAGTTATTTTTATTATCAGACTCACAGCTTATAAAAACTCTGCGTTTATCCTTTACAAATGTAGGAGGTAGACGAGGGCGCCAGATAGAAGCTGGAAAAGTAATATGAATGACAGCTATGAAATTCAAGTTTTAATAAAAAAAAATTTATACGACCGCAAGATGAGCAAAAGGGTATCTAGAACACACAAATACTACATCTAATCTCTCTCTCTCCACCATGCCAGCATCGTTTCAACGAACAGGGCTAGCAGTGCGATCAGGAAGACTACTTGCGCGCGTGGTCCCCACGCCCGAAGCGAGGAGTTCGAGACGAGATGCCTGGACACGGTGTTTCTTCATGACATGTACCCATTCCTCTTCCGTCTCCTTGTCCTCTATCTCTTGACCATGCTCGTGTCCATGCTCCAACTGAGTCCTCAGATCCTCTTCCAGGATGGCAATCATCAAGCTAAAGTCGCCGCCCAGTCTGCCGAGGGAGCCGGCGCAATAGAGAACTTGGGTTAGTAGCGAGTCCCTAGCCGAGCGATCTTGGACATTGGGGAGGTATGCGTGCAGGGTATCGAAGAGCATTTCAACCAGGTGTGATGGAAATGTGGCCAGGGCTGAGGGAATGGGCTGTAAAGCATTGGACTCGTTGGTACCAACGGGCTTTACAGCTGGTGCGGATTCCTCGGAACCCGGTGCAGGCAGGGCAGAAGGAAATATACTTTTGTACATGGAGATGATTGCGAAGCTCTGTTCACGAAACACTTCGAGGTACTTTTTGAGATATTTTTCCGTTTGTTGGCCAGAGGCCCATGCTGCATCAGGCTTATCACGCTGCGCTTGTCGTTTGTCCGTCTCTTGGTCTGCGAGTTCGCGGAGGGGATCTAGGGCGCTCAACATGAGCTCTAGGGATGCGAGTCGTGAGACGAGGAAGAGGGCGCCGAGTGTGCCTTCGCCACTAACAATGCTGGGTTGTTTCGTTGACCAAGAATCATCGAGTTCCGGGGCTACGCGACGGAGCCAGCCGATGGTGCGCATTGCGCCTGCGAGCTTGATGGACTGGGATTGCAAGGAAGAGATTAGGTTGGTCGTCATGGTCTTCATTTCTTGCTCAGCTTGGGTCGCGAGTGAGGATATGAGCGCGGAGTTTGGGTAGAGGGCGTGCAGACGCTTGATGTGAGCGTGAAGATCGAGGGCCGAGGCATAGTTTGCACTTGAGGATGCCACAGAGGCATTGGCTTGCGCGGCGGCTGTGGAGGAGGAGATGGCGGAGGAGAGGAGTGTGGGTAGGTCCAGGACGTCGGAGACACGATCTATGTTCCGTGAGAGCAGCATTGCCTTTCGCCGTCTGTCGAGAATAGGATTTTCGGCGCCTCTGCTGTATTTCTCTGCGAATTGCTGGGCGGCGGTCTCGAGATTGGGCAGCTCTGCTTGTATGGAGGCAGCATCCTGGCCGATATGTGGAAGTGTGTGGCGCAGGTGCAGCAGGTGGTCAATGGATGAGATGATGGGTTGGTGGGAGCGTTTGGAGAGCGCCTGGAGAGATCGTAGTATGGACTGGGAGCTTTGGGAGAGGGACTGTTGTTCCGAGGATGTGAGGGCAGCTATGGGCAGTGTGGTGAGACGGGCAAGATAGGTGTTGGTGATGGGGTCAGTGGGTGAGGGCCGTGTTTGGGTGTCGTGGGCGTCAAAGTAGGGGATTAGCAGTTCATATAGCGGGTCTGCCATTGTGTTTGTAGCCTTGGTGGGTGGCAGTAGGGGTTGATAGGTGGTTAGGTTGGCTGGGTGAATTGGCGGCCACTTTGCATGTCGTTGGACGTGTCTCGTGTCTGAGTGGAGGTTTGCGGAGTTCGCACACGGGCATGTCCGGGCGGGCCAGGAACGGCGTCGACGGGTCTTCCCCCCCACATTAGATCGCCGCCATTCATCGTTCATCATTCATCGCCCATCGCCCATCGCCCATCGCCCATTCAATGATCCCGGTCGACCTTTCTTTTCTTGGCGGGGCAACTTCACATGCCCGCGCCTTTTGCCCTTTTCATACCAACAGCCTTTTCCACCTTGCCGGCCCACAACCACAATCACAATCACAACGACACGACGCCGCCGCCGCCGCCAATAATCCTCCCCACACTTCGCCCGAGCACTACGTAAACGACATCCATCACGAATCGCCACCAACCGCCCTCGAACTCTTCGTCGCTAACCTCCTGCAAGACGGCTTCCTCCCCGACGCACAGCCAGAGATCTCGGCGGACATACCTCGTCCCCGCCCCCACCACTACCTTATCGGTCACGAGTGGTGCTGCCATTTAGAGTAATAACCTGCCCCATACTGCACCTGTCAGCGCCATTACGCCTTCCTCTGCATTTGGACTGTCGAAGCAAACAACGCCACTCGTCAGCCTGAACGAGGATACGTCACGCCTTGCCACTTGTGCACATGCAATGCAGCAAGAACGACATGTCGTGTTCTGCGTCGAAGACACCGTTGGCCTGAAGAGCGACACGTCGGTTGTTGGTGTCATCGATCGTTGCTTCGGCGATGTCGATACTCACCTTCCTCGGCCACAGCATGAATATCACGAAGAGATTCAGCGTGACCCCGACATCTCGGCCGGAGCCTTTGCAGAGTTCCTGAATACCGGCATCCCACCACGAGGGACCGTTCTGGTCGCATGGCAGACGGAACTCAAGACAGAACTCATCATAGAAACCAAACTTGAATTGCTCGATCGCGCGCTCTATGTGGGCGACGTTGTGAAGCGAAACGTCAAAGACCACATGAGCGGGACCGTCATAGGGACTACCGCTGTCTGTACCCTTTTCCCAGCCACCCGATTCACTGGCGGCGAGATAACACAAGCGGCTGCCACCGAACTGTGCATCGGCCAAGTCCCGGTCGAAGAATTGCTAAACGTCCACGAGTTTGTCGAGGGCACTTTGGTCGTCTACAATGACTGGGTGGGCCGCGTCGAGAACGTCTACGACGAAATGGCCGTGAAGCTATCCAACAATTCCGTCGTCGTGGTCGAAGATCCAACCGAGTTGGAGCGCGAGGGTCAAGCGTCAGCGGATCGCATCAGCGTAGGTGACAAGGTCAAGACAAAGAAGGGCAATTTACGGCGGGGCAATTGGCGGTTCGGTGCGTTTGATCCCAACGTGAAGCCCGTTGGTATTGTAGTCGAGGTGCGTACCTCTGAAATCGATGTGCAATGGATGGCAAGGAGTATCAGTGCCGTCGACAACAGCCGCAGCGTTCAGGAACCACCCGTTACCCTGGGTCGCGACGAGTTTGAAAGCCCTACCTTTTACAAATATGATGCCTCTGGTAGTGCCGCAAACACACTACCCATTGCAGCCAACGGCGTCGACCGCTCTTATCATGTCGCTGATGTGGCTGTGGGGGATCATGTTCGGTTCAAGGATATCACCGCCGCCACCGTCAAGTACAACGGTTCTGGGACACTGCCGAATGGCGCTCCGAGAGGCAAAGTCACTAAGCTCCCACGCACAGACTCCATGGGTTACGATCTCAACGTCTTCCTGGTCATGCAGACTCACAGCATGGCCACAGTGCAATGGCAGGATCTCACAGTCACCCAGGACTTTGCAACAACGCTTCTTCCTGATCCAAATGTAGAAGATGACGACGAGGTTTGGCCGGGCGAGGTCATCTTCTCGAAAGAGGGCCGCACAAGCACAAATTCCTCCGAAAACTATGATAGGAAGCCTTCCAAGGTTGGTGTGGTCCAAACGGTTAATGGTCGTGATCGCATAGCCACCGTACGCTGGTTCAAAGATCCTCTGGTCGAGTTTTTCGCATCTGACTTACTACGGCCCGCAAGAACAGGAGAGCTCGACGAAGCCATTGAGGACGTCAGCTTATACGACATCTATTCATTCCCTGCCCTGACGCGACGACGTGGCGACTTCGTCCTCATACATCCAAACTCCATCGAAGGCCTCGAGACACCTCTCAACGTTACTGGCCCAGACTGGTTCGGCGAAGTTATTGACCTTGGTCTGGATGGAAAGCTCACGGTTCGACTAGGGGCCGCAAAGCCTGTTGTTGACGTAAAAGTTCCGTACGAGGGCGTCACACTCGCGTATAGTAGTGACATGGATGATGAAGAAACCTTCAATGGACTAGATGGATACTCATATTCCATGAGCGGCGAATCTGATTTCGAGGAGATGTGGATTGAATATGAAGGCATGGATGGTGAGGCGATGGCAGGTGACGACGGCGACTGGTCAACCGAAGAAGAGGATGAGGATGAGACTGACGACGACGATGATGATGATGAGTCAATGCCAGATTTCATTGACCCAGGCGAAGTCGAGACGACCAAAACGACACCAGAAAGCAAGTCATCCCCATTAACAGAGGATAAAGCCGAAGAGCCCACACGGTCACAAGAACTCATGGCCACAGAGGATGAAATTCCAACTGGCCAGGTTGCATCAGACCCAGAATCGACACCCTCCCAGCCACCAGGCGCCCCAGCTCCCTTCGCCATCCTCGAGACTCCCACGCCAGATTCGCATCACTTTATTAAGTCACCCGCCATCGCCCCTCCCACTCTCATCCGACGAGTCGCGAAAGAACACCGCATCCTTGCCACGTCCCTGCCTCCCAGCATCTACGTGAGAACCTGGGAATCGCGCCTCGATCTCCTCCGCATCCTCATCATCGGCCCAATTGACACACCCTACGAATTCGCCCCCTTTGTAATCGATGTCTACCTTCCTCCCACCTGGCCTACGACCCCACCCAAAGTCTTCTTTCACTCGTGGACCGGCGGCGAAGGGCCCGTAAATCCAAACCTCTACGAAGACGGCACGATCTGTTTGAGTTTGCTGGGAACATGGCATTCAGACGGCAAAGGAGAGGGCTGGACGAGTAAGAGCACCATCCTTCAGGTTCTCGTGTCTCTTCTAGGCTTGGTACTAGTCAAGGAACCGTATTACAACGAAGCAGGCTATGACGTCCATCGCTCTGCGCCGGAAACCAAATTGAGCAGCGCGCTCTACACTGAACGCGCGTATTTTCGCGCACGAGCGTTTATCCATCATGCGCTTACCAATCCGGTCGAGCCCTTTCAGCAGGAGTTGCAGTGGCTGTATCAGAGTAGGAAGGAGGGGGCGCCGCGACTGTTGGACAGGGCCGTGCAGGCGGCAAGGGAGATTGTGAAGAGGAGTGAAAATCGGGAGGATGAGGGGGAGCGTGACGGCTTAAGGAAGGTCAGTTTGGGTGCGCTGGTCATGTTGAAGAGGCAATTAGAGAGGTTGGAGGAGTTGCAGAGTGCGGCTGTGGAGAAGGAAAGAGGGGGTGATGAGCTGTTGTAAACTGGGAGGACGAAAAGTATTGAGCATGGCTGGCTGCAAGCTTGAAGTACCCCCGTATAGGCTTCTTGACTGGATCGTAAGGGACGTATGTTTAGTAGTCCCACGGCTTGTGGGTCAGTGTTGTAGAATACTCTTACTTGAGTGAACCGGGAGAGTTTTCAAGCTAAGCTTGAATTACATCACGACTACCGTCACCACCACCTCCCCATCAAAACATACATATTACCCTCTCCCCCCACCCCCCCCTCCTTTTTGCCCTCAATACCCTATGCGCTAATAGTGTGTCTTGGATCTCGCAACCGCTGTTTTCAGCGTGTGGGCAAGGTGCGTGATATATTGCGTGGTGTGGTGAATAGAACTGGGGTACCAAGGAGCTGGAGTTGTATATGTCACGCTGTATTATTTGTTCCAGCATTCAAGCTACGAGGCATGCCCTGGCTGAACCTTTCGGTCCTCGATATAATACCTGGTATTTAAAATCGATATGAATGGCGGGGGTTGGCATATATCGTGCTGTGCACATCCAGGGCTGTACATCAACGAGTAGGATAGAGAAAAACACATGTTGTTTTTGAAGGCCGAGGGCGATTACACCCACGGAGCTGCAGCTTCACTAGTAGCTGTAATATTTGACAGCAGCAAAACATCACCGGTCTTCTGCTCTTCAATACGATGTTCAGCTAACCACGTGTCGCCGCGAATGAACACACGTTCAAAGTATTCTTGATCGAGGATGACAGTGCATTCAGCTCATCTAGAAGTTCCGGGGTCAATTCCTAGGCCCCTTCTCTGCTAGCAGGATATGCATTGCTCTTCAAGCAAGGTACTGCCACTTCGTTTGAGGCTATTGCAGTCATCGTCCGGCTCACCTGTGTGGGATGAATTATCAGTGTTATCAAGCAAGGCCATTGATGAAACTGCCGTACGGTACAGGGTGCAATTACCGTAGCCGATGGCGACAATGAAAATCAATTATATGATCAGCTGGCAGTTGCAACAAATACCTAGCTTGAGGATTGTCAGATGGCTTTGAGGGATGTTATTACTGCATTTGAAGCTCTATCATAAGAGAAAATAGTTCTACTGTATAGTATGCTTCTTGTTCTCACATTTGGATTAGTACACTAGTTGCCATCACACCCTGTCTGATTGAATTTCTGAATAGCAGACGCATCTGAGCCGAACGCCACAGCACGGTCAATCCAAGCCTGCGACTATGTTAATTTTGCGCTTGTCTTTTGATCAAGTTATACTTACGTCGATGCTCGCTGGAGCTGGTTGTCGTTCTCTGCTAAGAATGTAGAGTGTGTTCCAATTCTGTGTCTGTACGATGGCCCATTCGACAGCATAATCTATTATTATTTTAATAAGATCCTGGGCACTTGATCGCAGTAGAGCCTACCTTGTACAATGTAGTTTGGTCCGGGGCATTCGCTCATTGATGATGCACCGGGAAAATTGACGACAAAAGCGCCACCTGCACCGTACACAGAATCCACAGGAGTTGCAGTCCCGATAATATCAATAGGCCGTGATCCGACTGTTGCAGAGTTCACGACGCGAACCGTACCATTTCCCTGCAGATTCGGTCAGATTCTGCTATCGTGGGGAGTTCCGTTCAGCGTACATTGAGTGAATAGTTCGCGGAAACGCAACGTGCTCCTGCAGTAGGACCGAATGGCGTGCCAGCGACTTGGTACCATGTACCAAGATAGGCTTCCAAGTCAAATTTGGTGTCGGGCACGGGGTAGAAACACTTTCCGTCGTACTGTGCGGCCGCGACATTGGGGGTGCTTGAGTTGGAGACTGATGCTTGACGGGGAAGAATCAGACTGGATGCAACCGAACTCAATGCAAGGACTGTACTGGTGACACGCATGTTGATTCTATAGTGCAGTTTGTGTCGACAGGATTTGAAACTCTTAGGCAATGTGTACGAATGCTTGTGGGAGCAGGGGACTGGCGGTCTATGTAGTGTGTATAATGCAGCAAATTGTGGCTGGGGCTCCACATCCTAATGCAACGTCATTTCTTGGCACACCTGCTCTAGACACAAGCTACTCTTCGCGAGTTGAGATTTCGAATAGCCTTTCGGGGCTCCCACGTGAAGGTCTTGGGAATACTCTAATACCTCCTGTGCCGGACTACTGCCCGGCCCGTTTAGAAAAAGTAAGAAAGGAGAAAGGCTGAAAAGAGTTCGCTAGGAACCCTGAAGGACGTGACCGCCACCAAGTGAACGCCGAAGCGGCCGACGATAGCAGAGTTCACACGGTCATCGTATTGGAGTCGGTTGCTTGCAGCCGCCGTTGAGCTGGTCAAAGATGCAAGGCTCAGGTACGCGATCGACGGAAAGGAACGATGACGTATGTGCCGACTTGGCATTGGAACAGCCTCGCGACGACGCGTGCAACCAATTCACTATATAGCAATTCTAGATTGTGCGTCAAATGAAGTCCTTTGAATCTTCGTTTACCAGCATCTAAATGGTGTTCTTTTTTGTACTTCCAGATAACCACAGAGACCTTGGTTTCCTCTTCGTGGGCACATGATACTCGTGAAATGATCGCTATCTGGCAATTGAAGGACTACTTTATCATGGCTACTTCAACTATAAAGCGTCACTAAATCGAAAGTACTCGGCGAAGATGCCACTTACCGTAGCCGGAACTAGGTAATCTTACACAAAACACAGGTGCATCGACTTGCCGTCAAAATTATCCGCAAGTCATGATGGTTCAAATCATCCATTGTATCTGCTCTTCACAGCCGCGCAAGATCATGTGCATTTGTGCGTCACCGCCGGCATTCAAGCATAGGGGTATTCTTTTTGATTTTCGAGATTTATGCCGCAAATGGTAATGATAAAACCTCGAGGGACTTTTACTCATGTTAAATGTGCTTCGCAATTTCGAAGAAGTTTTCTCGGTAGAAAAATTCGATAATCGCATAGCACGGCCTACAGGACAGGCTACATGAAGGATCAAGTACTATGTTATAGAAAGTCAGTTGCTGGTATATTCTAGTTTCAAGGAAACTCTCGACTGTCCATTGCAATGCCTTAATATCGTAACTCTTTTCTGATATCTCCATAACAGGGTTCTCATATTCACACTTTCGCTCAAACGCGTTTTCTTCTTTGGAATAGGTAAAACTTCTCCAAATATCTCTCACCACGAGCCTTAGACTTGATTTCAGCTCACTTACCATGGTAATCAAGAGTTTAGATTTCTCGTTTCAGTCGTGGTATGTAGACACTGCTCGCTGTGAAAATCATCACGGTTCTTGTGAAATAACTGAAATTTTGATTTTATAGCCAATTCGAAGATAATATAGTAGACTGTTTAAAGTATTAAGACGTCCACCTAAAATATTGCCTTGGCGCTATGTTTGTCACGTGACTACGTGATTAGTTTCGCGATATTGCAAGTAGCTCCGCTATATTATAAATAGCACGTCAAGACCAAAATATCAATCTATGAGACACTGCTCCATGCAACAAGCTTGGTGTTGCATCGGAGGACCGGCGAGAACTTCCCGGACTCTTTCATTCGCAGAGTAGAATGGAGAAGCATGCAGGGTACGACGGAGGGCATGTGAATATACCACGAGCTCTTCTTGAGATTCGTGAATTACCGGTAATTTGACTGGATGCAGATGTAGATAGCGCGTTGGATGAAGTAGGCAAATTTGCCAAGTGGCCTGGCCTCCGCCAGCATCTGATTGGTTGTGTGCCAAAGGCACCGGTCGACATCGCGAACCACGGTTTGAGTGTCAAACACATTGGTATCGTTTCACGGCGTGGTTGAGATAGTGCAGGTATGACGTAACCAGCTCGCTTCCCATCTTTGGATATCACTTATCTGGTGAGCAAACATCCCCGGACACGATTACTCCAACTCAATTTCATCTACAACATGTTCCGTTCATCAGACGACATCGTGCCCAGCCTGATCTCACCTCCCAGCACCCCACCTAAGAAAATCGCAACTCCATATAAGATTGGCAGGCGCTTCACTGCACAACGCCACCTGCCTTCGTCCCTGGAATGTACGAGCAACTTCCCGAGAGAAGGAACGTTTGGCGACAGTCTCAAAGATGCCTCGCAGTTGGACTGGTGCCTATCGCATCCTCCAAACACTCGAGGAACACTAATGGATGAGTACCGCACCATTGAGATTGAACACTTGGTCCGCACCGGCGATGAATGCGGCGCCCAAATCGTCCTCTTGCGAAACGGACTGATTGCAAAAATCTACGATCCACTCTTCTACAACTTCCACTACGACTACGACTGGGCACCGCCGAAGAACCCGAAAAAGCGCAATGTGACACTGATTGCAGATAACGAATACATTGCCGAGACGGCAGCGTACCTCGAACTCCAAAAGACGACGGGTGCAATCGGCGTCATCACGCCCGCTTTCCATGGCTCTTGGATCTTCAATGTACCCGTAGCAGGCCGGAGTGGCTCTCGTCGAGTGCAAATGATCCTTCTAGAACACGTCATAGGCACGAGCATGCGCGACATGAATCCCCAAGCGCTGCTGGACGGTGAGCGTGAGAACATCATGGCCAAGGTCATTGAAGCGGAATCCGATCTCGTCGTGGCCGGGATACGTCACTTGGATTTCGAGGCACGCAATATTATACTGTCGCGTTTGACGCCATCGTCGGGCCACAGGGTTCCTGCTAACATGGCACCGTTTGCTGATCCTGACTTGCGCGTGTGCATCATCGATTTCGCACTATGTGTCATCTTGCCGAATGTCGGGGACGAGCCGTCGTCGTTTCAAGTTCATAACCCGCTGTTTTCCTGGGGCGGTCAACCTCTCTGGAGTAATTTGGGATGGCTACCGCCCTCTGAAGAAGCAGAGGAATGGATGTGGGGTTTGTGGGGAGAGGGCGGCAAGGATGGGAAATATGTTGCAGTAGAGACGGATCCGAGGAGCTCTACTGTCGTAGTCAAAAGAAGTAGTCTCTAAGATTGAGGATTACGAGGCGGTGCATGCGGAGATCTACATAATCCACTTGTACCCAATGCCAGACAAAAGACTGTGACACTCGAAGCTGCTAATATATACGTGTGCTGTCCTAGTCGGTCTAGTGAAAATTCACAATAGGCGTCATCACGGTGAATCCCATCTCGAAGAACATGTCCAGAACCGACAAAAGACCAAGACAAGGAATATTTGTTGATACCCCTATCATCACGCAAACCAAGGGCTCTGAAAGTACATCCTAGTCAACCCCACATACACGTGAGAATGAGGCAACCTAAGCTGACGCCCAGTTGCACATGGCTCCATGTGGGATATCCCCGTGACTTTTGAATTGGGAGAGGGAACTCCACTATTCCAGAATTCTCAAAGTAATGCATGAGATGAAGTTGTGTGGCGTGGTCTGTAGCTGACATGTACGTACGTGAAACTAAAGGAAAAGTGAGAGTTGGCGGGGATTTGAGATGGATAGTTCTTCATGTCACTACGTACGGGCTTCGCATTATAAGTTCTTGGTTAGCAAAAGTCAGGGTCAACGCTAGGAAGAGTGCATAGTCTTGGGTGCTCAAAGGTACTTCTCGAGCCTGGCGTAAGCTGACTCTATAAACCAACATCTCACCCTTACATTCAGTAATTCACGTGCGCATGGTATGGATCCACATGATAAAATCTCATGTTGAGCATGAATTTCATTTCTCGTATAGGTAGTAGGCAGTGCAAGATGCCAGCCTAAACTCGTACAGCCATGGTGTCCCAAGTTTGACCGGCTCTCTTCCCTCGTCAGTCATTCGCTCATGACCACCATTCCGTGACTCTACTCCGCCTGCACAACAGTAACCTCAAAGATGGTGCCTTCAAGCGAGCTCTCAACCCCAGCGGTGATGTTGCCAAGACCAAACCCAGCGTTGCTATGACAGCCGCCCTTGTCCACCCAGTTGACGAGCAAGTGAGCAAAGTAGCCATAGCAATCCTTGACCTGCCAGAAGACGCCAGCTTCATTCTTGGGCTGCGCGGGAGGGTAGACGGCAACTGTTGATTGCGAGATTTAGCATTGTGTGTGATGGATAGGTACAGCGATGATGGCTGTGGGAGGTGACTTACGTTTTGCCTTCCAGCCGGGGAGTCTTCCGTCGGGGCCTTGGACGAGGGCATTCTGGATGCTGCTCTTGGGTCCATCGAGTGCGAAGTCAATGGTCTTGGTGCAAAGGATGCCTGGATGCTTGTCGGGGTAGGCGCAATCGGGCATCATGGCAGCGCAACCTTGGTTGAGCACTTGCCCCATCTGAGGACCGACGTAGAGACCAAGAAACTTGTCGGACTTGGTATCGCACGTGACTGTAGTACCTGGAGAAGGCTTCCAGTTCGGATCTTCACCGCTCTGGGGCATCGCGAGGGGTTTGGCGAGGGTCGTACTGGCGCAGAGCGCAAGCAGAAGGGTGATGATCTGCATGATGGTGTTTGATTGTCGCGAAGCAGGAGTGAGGTGGAGACTGCTATTAGTTGTGTAGGAGTGGGAGACAGAATTTGAGGTGGGCGGTAGACGTTTAAATATATGTCAAGTGCAGCTGACGGTCTCCAGAAGTAAGGGTCGTCGTCGATGGTGAAGGTGGTAAATGTCGCGCTAACCTCAACGGGGTTGTGCTGAGAGACGGCAGGAATATCCCGTGTGACGTTGGCAATTCGGAATTGGGGTGGAAGGTGAAGCAAACGACAGTGATGAATCCCAGTGGAAGGATCAAGTGGTCTTTGTATATACTAACAGTTGTCCTGCGCAAAGCACCTTGTCATACGTGTGTAATAACGCCGACAACAGCCTGGTATTATAGGTACCGGTAACCGTAGGGCGAATAGTGGCACGACCGAGATGCGCCGCAGCAGCGCAACGTCCCAGAAGAGGCGACGATCTGTAATGATTTCACTTGTACAGAAGGCGCCTCGGCGCAGTCTCTGTTTTAAACAACGCTGCAGGGAACGATGAGGATGAGGTGAAGATGGGAGGGCTGTGATGGTGTCTTTGGTAACGTTTCGACACGGACTGAAATTGGAGGAAATGAAGTCATATGGAACACATATTAAATGACCGGAATGTGGGGTTGGCAGGTGTGCTTTCATGCCTCCTGAACAGTCAAGTCATGTCACGCATCGATATAAAAAGATGCGGTTCATTATTGGGATTGCCCGATGAGTAACTAGAATCGCAAGAGGGCCAGTGAAGCGTTTGCATGTCTCGTACAGGCCAAGAGTTTCGGGGAAATCCCAACAAGGATGGTATTTCGATCGTCGTGAATATTCGTCAGAAAAATACTGGGAGCGTACAGTCGTTTCCGGCCAGTGCTTGCTCAAACTGGTGCCATGAAACACCGAGGGGATGAGGATGGCATGATGAGGATCGGAGCGACAAAGCTTGCGCCCTTGGAAACGGCACCGTGGGTACCGACATGGACAAATCGGGCCAAGTTTGCTGACTCAGGCTCCCCGCCCAGGCGTCCATTTACTCCGCGACATCCTACACAGAGTCTCGGCCAAAGAGTAGTTTTACCATTTCTGTACAATGTGTTTACCTTGGCAAAATCCTTCGGATGTTCTTCATGCAATCATTCGGGATTGCGAGCGATGACCAAGAATTAGCTCACCACCCTACATACCGGTACCATGGCACGCTGAACAAACTACCGCACTGCTCACATCAGGCCGCAGATTTTGTCTCTTGGATGAAGTAGTAGCATAGAATTGCGAGACTCTGTCCTTCATTAGTGTTCTTGTGCGACCTTGCAAAATCCGGGCGACAATGGAGACATGGTGGTTCGTTGTTGGAATTGCGATTACAGCTGTATTCCTTGCTTGGTTGTGGTGTAAGAGGAGATTGGACATGTTGGGTGGATGTGTAATCACGGCCAACATGTGTCTAGCTTACCTATGTCCTGGGTTTGTTGTATACACGACACTGTGTCTGAAGCTTGAACTTAAGATTTCACCAAGTACAACTACTATCACGAATTCCCTCTCACACAACTCGTCTTAAAACCCCACAGCACAGAAAAAGACAAAACAAAGCAATGACGCAAACCATGTCAATCCATAATGCATCATAGTGGGATTAAACACACATCAAAACACCCATCTCATTCTGCACTATCCCTTCTCGCTGTCGCTAGCTACAGGATAAAACAAATGGGGTATATATACATCTCTCGCCGCCCCTGGTCCCATAAATGAGGGAGAGGTAGGATAGGAAGAGAGGGAAAAAACAAAGAGGCTAGAAACTTTTGGTGGCGTTGGTTGCTTGATTGGTGGCGGTGGGGGTATCCAGCGAGTTGTTGTGGTATGACAAGTAAACGCCGGGCTGTGAAAATGCTTTGGGATGAAGGTGAGGGAGGAGAGAATCAGGACCAGCTCTCACTCTCTCTCGCTGTTGGTCTCGCGCCGGAGAAGGGGAAAAGAAAGAAGAAGAAGAAGAAGAACGCCAGAGATGGATGCAGCCCATCCACGCCTCATTATATCGATGCAGACAGGCAGGCGTAGAACCAAACCTTGCATGCAATCGTAGTCGTCGTCAATGGAAAAAATCGCCAAAAGGAAAGAAGAAGACAGCTCTGTTCCCCCGCTATGAATGGCCGAATCCGCGGCTGAACCTCTTCCACGCACTATCCATACTCCGCCTCACCCCATCCTTTTCACTCTCCACACTACTCTCACTGCTCGCACTGCCCTGCCTCATCGTGCGCGGCCGGGGCTTCATCTCGTCGATGAGGTTGCCGGCGCCGCCGCGGCCAATGTGGTAGACGGGGGCCTGCTGACTGCGCAGACGTTCTTGCTGCTGCAGCTCCTCGTCAAAGGAGAACATGGCGCGGTGCTCGGTGCGTGTCTTCATGTTGCCGGCGCCGCCGCGGCCGGTGGCGTAGACGTTGTTGGTGGGAGGAGAGGGCAGCTTTGCGCGTGAGGCAGGGCCAGAGGCTGTGGCGCCGGGGGTGAGGGTGCTTGGGGTGATGCGCAGGGCGTTGCCGGCGCCACCACGGCCGGAGTAGATGTAGGGAGCTTTGGGGGAGGGGTGGGGTTCGGTGATGTGGAAGGATGGCATGTTGTTGGTTGGTTGGTTGGTTGGTTGACGTTTGTTTGGTAGAGAGTTGGTGTGGTGTGTGTGTATGGTAAGATTCGAGTGAGATTTGTTGTGATGTGGTGTGACTCAAGTCAAGCAGTGGCGACTATATCTCTTTCTCCCGTTGACCAGGTATTGTGTTTTTAATGATGATGATGATGATGATACTCTAGCGTATCAGTAGACCAGAACCAGAACCGTGGGCGATGATAGTGTTGTAGTTCCGGGGTAGATGATTCTTGTAGTGGTGGTCGTAGTAGTAGATGGTTGGTAGTAGTGTGATGTGGTGATTTACAATCTCTGGTACAAAGCCATTTCACCCCCAACGGGCGCCAACACCCTTAAATACACAAAAAAGCCACGATGCGCAAATCTCTTACCAAATGACTCCGCACTTCACCCAGGTCACACACGCATCATCACGCAAGGGGCCAGGGGGGTTGCCGTAATGGCTCACTAGGCCCCATGGCAGACATGAAGGGAGGGCCACTAACCGATGCACGAGGCCGCGGTACGCACGCGCGTTAACGAGGGCCCCCCCAATTCCCCAACTCTTCAGCGTCCTTTACTAGTAATCGAACAAATCGAGAAGACTGGGGCCACGAGAAAGGAAGAAAAAAATAAATAAGCCATCGGAGCAGGCAAAGGTCACAACGCAACCGCACTTTGCAGTTAACGGCAATCAATACATCATGTGTGCGTCGGCCCAGTCCATTGCCAGGCTAGGGGAATGGCATGTTGGGAGTTAGCAACAAAGACGTGAGCTGTCCAAGGCCTCCAGACCCCTTGTGCTCGTGGTCTTTTCCTCTTTTCTCGCTCGCGCGGTTGGTGACAGACAAGAGGGCAGAGGGCAAGAAAAGTCAGCGGCTTCAATCGGCGGTAATAAGTGGTCGCGCTAAGGGGAAGCGGGGGCGCCGAGTGGTCGCAGGCGTCGCAGGCGTCGCAGGCGTTGCAGGCGTTGCCCACCTGACCCGGTGATCCAAGCGTGGCCCGGACCTGAATGGCCAGGGGGGGCAATTTTCTGGGGGTAACAGAAACTCACGAGAAGGGAGGAAGGGGGGGGGGAGATGAGGTTGGATCGTGGGCCATGAGAAAGAGTTTTTTTTTTTTTTTTTTTTTTTGGTTTCCTCTTTTCTTTTCTTGCGTTGGCTGCCTGTTTTGCAATCTCGATGACGAAACTTGTCACTGTAGAGTACCCTACCCAAGGCATCAAGCCGCAATTCCTTTCACTCCTCCTCTTCCTCTACTCTCTTTTTGCGTGTGCAAAAATATACACACCATGCGCTTCGGTGTGGAGAGGAGGCTGAGAATCTCAGAGGAGGGCTTCTGGCCGCTTCTCCAACGCATCGGTACCCAGGGGTGAAAAGGTGGTGGTGGTTGATTTGCCCGCCGCCGAGAAAGACAAAGGGCTACTAGAGCACTCTACTCCTCCTAGAGTACCAACGCCATACTCTATAGTGTGTTGGTCCCATGGCATGTAGGTGCTGCACCTACATCCATGATACCTACCCACCACCAGTCTGTGGAGGCGGATAGGCTAGAAGAGATTTTTTTTCCCCATCTTCCCCATTGGAGAGGACTGGCGGTGCCTGGATTGACTGTGCAGGAGGAGGAAGGATGGCAAAGGTGGCTGGATGTCGTGGGTGGTCATGGTAGAGTAGTAGGAGTGGTGGGGTGAGGGGGGTCTTTGATCGCGATGGTCGGTGCAGGTGCAAGGTACCGCAGTCCTACACCGAAACGTCTACCGTGTTGCATGTTGACGCAATCATCGTTTGCAATATCCTCATCCCGATCAGAACGCACTGCCAGCCTCATCCTTTGTCTATTCTGTCAAACCACCCCCTTTCGCCATCGTCTTTGGCCCCCAGCTTCCGATCGATCCGTATGACGTCTTCGCCTCATCTTGCACGGTACCCCATCTAGCTAAAGTACCGCACAATCGTACTTGCTTGGTACCGCACCAAAAGCCCACGCGTAAAGAAGGAATGAAAGCACTGCCACATCCGCGTCAAGCCAGCGAGCTCCCTCCAAGCTCCCCGAATTTCTCCAAAATCCCATCCCATTCCATCCCATGCCCATCCCATGCCCATCCCATGCCCCAAACTAGGGGTCCAATCCGACCTCAAAGTGCCCACCTGACTTGGCCCATTGCCTAAACCCGTGACACCACATTACCTCTACTCTAGTCCAAACCCACCAAATCCCACGACACTACATGACACGACACAACACAACACAACACAACACACCATAACCCAACCCCAACTCTCAACCACATTCTTTAAGATCGGTCATTCTGTACAGGCACACCCTACCCACACCAATCCCATCACCAGAGCACAAGGAAAGATACCGAAACCCCCAAGAAAAAGAACACGCTTTACTTCTGCGAGTTTCCATTACCCCCTCGAAACTGCTGCGGTTGGGTCATGGGAGGAAGGGGGGGGGGGGGCCCGTGTTGTTGGTATAACATTGTACACACATGCGTTTATGCGTACTATACTTGTACGTACAGTGTACACACATCATGGCGCCAATGACATGTTGTCATTGCAAGTGTGCGCACTGCTACTACTCTAACATGTACATGAGTGAAAACCGGTGATGACGATGCGCGCTTCTGCATGGGATGGGGTCATGGCGATTTCCCTTTTGACCACGCACATGGCTTAGTATGGGCCATGCATTCCATTCATCCCATCCATCCCATCCACCCCACACTCTACACTCTACACTCTACCCCAAGTCAGCTTCCGAGCGCAGGACCAACTTCACGATGCTTGGCGTTGCTGACGCGTGGGTTTTGTTTTCCCTGTCCCAATCTGGCTTCTGGACTGGGGTCTGGTCACCTACCTGGCTTTTGGCTTTTGGCTTTTGGGTTGGCCACCCACAAAAGTAGTTGGCTAAGTCTGTTCGCCCATCCCGTGACGGAGGTGAGCGCATTGATTTGTATACACACACACACACACACACACACATACATCCTCTCCCTCCTATACCCTCTAACCCAAACACTCGACCCTCCCACCCAACAGGCTGAGACAAACTGCACCCCAGATTTTCACGTAATAGCACATCCGACCCCATGCGATGCCAAGCCCCAGCGCTTAAGTAACAGAAATGCACGGCAAATGCGGGGGAGAAACAAGACTAAGCCTCAAGTGGCCGCCGTTCCCGTCAGGGGCACCATCGGCTGACACGGTAGATCAAGATCAAAACGTCCGCTGCCCACTCTCTCTCGGTCCGCCGTCCATTGCCCTCCCAATCGCCCTCCCCTTGCTCCTGGCACGAGTGTTGGATCCCCGGCTCCGCCTCGAGACCGAGGCCGAAACTATGACTAACAAGCCTATTGTACACCTCCCTCCTCCTCCCTCCTCCACCTGCCCATCCATTCTCGAACATGCTCTTCTCGACGCGGCAACGAGGACGGGGGTGGAGAAACAAAAGTCGGAGGCTGTCTGTTGCGGATGGGCTGCCATGCCACCAAAAACCCCAACAACGCATTGTGCATTGTGCCGCATTAGGCGAATTTGGTGTGGATAATGTCTGGGTTTTCTTGCCATTCGTCTTTTTCTACCCACATCTGTATTGGCCACGGTTAGCTGGATGCGATCCACAGCCTCCCTCTGCCACGAATGCCTGCCTACCTTTTTGAACGTGCTGAGGCCCGCGAGAATGCTGCCTCCCGTCCACGTGGTGTATATTCGCTCTGGCGGTGCTAAGATCTTGATCCTCATATCCTTCACCGCCAACCGCTGCACCTCGTGGAGCAGTCGGTTTCCAAACCCTTTGGTCAACGTGGAACCACCTGAGAGCACAATGTTACCGTAGAGGGCTTTGCGTAGGTCCATGTCGGTCCGATGTATCGCTTCGACGACGATTTGGTGTACTCCAGGGTACTCGAGCCCGATGATCTCAGGGTTGAAAAGGATTTCTGGCGCCCGGAATCGTTCTGCACCAATCTGCTTCTTGTCAGCCTCTGTCCACGTCCCAGTTGTGTGACTCTCTTCTAGACTCGCCTTCAGTTTCTGCCCATCCGGTAGTGTGTAGTCGACGCTCTTGCCCTCTGATCTCGATGATCCAGACCAGTCCTTTTCCTCTTTTGCCGGATCGAGCGCTACGTAGCCTGTGGTTTCCTTGATGTTCTTGACCGTTTCCTTCTCTGCACTCGTGTGGAAGATTCGTCCACTTTTCCGTAGTAGTTGCTGGAAGTGCTCTGTTACATCCCGGCCGGCCACGTCGATTCTCCGTATGCTATTGGGGATCGCAAAGCCTTGGAAGACTGGGACTGCATGCGACACACCATCGCCCGAGTCCAGTACCAGTCCAGTTGTCTTGCCTGAGGCGTATAGGGAGAGAACGGCCTGGACGGAAGTGTATAGCGCTGGCACGTTGAACGTCTCAAAGAGTATCTGGGCAGCAGTATCACGATTGTCTCGAGGATTCAGCGGAGGTTCTGTGAGAAGGACTGGATGCTAGTGGTCATGGTCAGCTTCCATGCTCATCCCACACCGCCCACCTTTCTGCCCATGTACATGTGCCCACTCACATCTTCGCTGACAGTCTTCAAGCCTTCCGTGTATAGATATTGCCATATCCTCTCCATATCATCCCAGTCTGTGACAATGCCATGCTCCAATGGGTAGTTGATCTTGAACAGTCCCCTGTATTGCTGTGCCTGTGGGCCTATGAAAAGATCACCCTCCAATGCACCTGCCATGGTCCGTACATGCTTCGGCCGGCCCACGTACGAAGGGAAGTAGCATTTGGGCACGTCTTCTCCTGCGAACCCTGCTCGGATCGTGCCGCTGCCATTGTCGATGACAATGGGGGCATTGTGTAGTCGGGAGCCCATGGCGGGGTGTTGGGGTTTTGGTGGGTCGTGACAGTTATCCTCGAAGTGTGGGGAAGAGGATGCAAATGCAAACGTAGGTAGAGTGCAAACGTTTTAGGCGGCGAGACAGGTAGGAGCTATCGTGTCGAGTGCATTTCGAGTGGCAGCTGGTTCAATGTTGCCAGCGGTCGCGAAGTCGTTCACGACGCGCTTCGGGGGTCCGGACTGGTTAGGCTCTAGGCTGTCCTAGGATAGGCCCACTGGGGACCCCTGTCGTATCACGTGCACCAAACCTCCTTGAGGTCTGTCAACCTTGGTCACAGTCCAAGGCAAGATGGACTAATCAATGACTACGCGCAGAGCTTCGAGCAGACAATCTTCCTCTTGTACAGAGCATCATCATGGTCACTTCAACTGTGTCACATCCAACAAATTGGACCTTCGTCTTCGCACTCTCAATATTGCCTAGCCACTGATCATCTTTGACTGGACATTTGCGTAGTCACGATTTCACGAATTTGGTATGCCTGTGCACCTCCACTCTGTCACCGTGTTCCAGTAAGATTACCCCGCTTCAAGTTGTTATTGAAATGGATCTTTGCCGTGGAAGTTTGCTTCACCCACCCATTTACAATACTTGCACTTGAACCTGCAATTACACCTATGCGGGATGCCTCTAGTATTATAATAGCGGTATTATTATTGATACTCATTTTAGATGCAATTTTATGAATCTTAGCTGTGAAATCGCGTTGATTTGCAAAGTGTTGACTGTTGTGTTTGGCAGCACCCGACGAACTATGAGCAGAATTCTCAGGTTTATTATTGCCCTCAATAGGATATGAGAATGTGGATGTTCATACTTTAAATTGAGCTGTTTTCATTGGTCCTGGAGATCGCGTAAGGATTCACCGAATGGAACGGGGCGAGATGAGTGTGATTTAGCCAGTTCATACCTTCGTTGATCTGGTAATCTAATACCGGTAGTAGTCACGTCAATCAGTGATGCTCGGAACTGTCCAAAAATCTCATCGTTACCCTATGAGTCCATTCACCGCAATGAACTACTAATTCACATTGTACCTTTGTAATGTGTTAGGGAACAGCCAAGTAGAGAATTCAAATCTTTGATCAAATTCTTGCACACTTGGCAGTCCTGTATTTCTCACACTATCCCCTGTGTATAGACGAAATCACTGCGACGCTACTCCAATGCTCTTGCGGTCAGATATGACTAGATCTAAGGGTCCAGATTGTAGGCAGATGCTGCTCATCGGGTTACACTGCACCTGCTAGGCAGGAGTGATTAATTTTTTTCATTTCTTCTTAATATCGTGCACCACTGGGAAATTACAGGCAGTATCAATTACCGATACTCTTCACTCAGCCGCATACACAACACTTGCCTAATTTCTCTCTGCAATCCAGATTGGGAAATTTTGAAGCCTCAGCAAAGTACTCCTAACTGTGAAGAATTGATCAGATTACTCTCGAGCCATTCTTGAACTGGAGAAATACCCCCGGAATCAACGTTTTCGTGATATTCGGTCTCGCAGGAGGCCACTGCCCGATGTCAATAAGGCAGACTACATTAGCTCGGTTCGGGTCTATTACAACATATAGCAGTTCGATCTAAGAATACGTTTTGGTGGAGACGCCGAGTTCATTAACTTCTAGATCCACACCATAGCGATGCAGCAAGATCGACTACTATACGAACTTCGAAGCCTGACTGGTGGTGCGGCATGGGTGGATGGCAACGACAGAGATGATGAGATTAAGTGCATGGGCATGAGCGGTTCGGGACTCAGTTATGCACAAAATCAAAGCAAAAGAATCAATCTGTAACACAACTGCACAAGCGCAGCTGTGAGGTACTTGCGGGAAAGCAAACAGAGCGCTCGTAATTTCTGTATCCAGCTCACTTTTATTATTTCTAATGACGTGAAGGGAATTACGCGAGATAGGTACGTTTGATGGGTGAGGGACTTTGTGTTATGATCATCACCGATCATGCCATGTCATCGCCTCTGCAGGTCATTTGGCCGGCTTCACAGGTGAACTAAAGATCGGCTAATGAAAAACCCGATTAAAAGTATGCTCAGCTATTAGATGTTACATGGATACTCTGGTCGTTTCTATTTTGCTAATAGTAAAACGTGATTTCGCAAACAAACATATTCCTTCAATCTTCTCCTCATCCACATATTCACGATGCAAGATAGTATCTCATAGACATAACCAGAATGCTAGATACAAGTTGAAGGTTTTGTTTATTTGCTTTATCGACTCTTCGCACATCACACACGAATTGTACAGCTTTCCCTTTTTTCTAAACCGTTGTTTAATCATCCCCTCCACCAATCGGACCGCTGATCTGTTTTGCAGACTTGGCAGCGACAATGTCGTCGACTCTCAGCAATAGACATGCGCTCTCGACTGCAGTCTTGACACTCTGCTCCTTGACTGCCAACGGTTCCCACACATTGTAGGTACGCATATCGACGACTTTGCCAGCATCGCCATCAATACCCCAGAAACTTCCATTCATCTTGCCATCTTCAAAGCCTTCAGCGTGCTTTGCGCGTAGTTGTGTGAGCACCTTGATAGGGCTGTTTCCTGAGTTCTGAATGAGTGTGCGGGGGATGACTTCCATTGCTTCGGCGACGGCCTTGTAGGGCCATTGTGCGACACCTTCAATGAGCTTGCTTCGTCGATCCAAACCAACAGCAATGGCCATCTCCGTAGCTCCGCCGCCTGGGCAGAGCTTGGGGTTCCAGATGACGTTCCTCGCAACGCCCATGGCATCGTGCAGATTCCGCTCGATCTCGTTCAGGATATCTTTTGAGGGCCCGCGGAGCAGGATTGTGCATGCCTTGGGATCTTTGCACTTTGTGAGGAAGGTGAAGTACTCGTCGCCAATCTTGGAGATTTCGAACAGCCCACACTGAGTACCAATGTCTGCAGCAGTGGCTGAGAATACAGAGTTCACGATTGTGGCACCGGTCGCACGTGCAATGCGGTTGTTGTCTGTCTTGCGGACTCGGCGAATGGCGGTGATATTGGCCTTGACGAGGTAGTGTTGTGCGAGATCTGTGTAGATTAGCAGCCGTTGTGTCCGTGCTGAGCTATTTGTACTTACCACTGACGCCCTTCTCAGTGATGACAAGATCTGGCTTGAGCGCAATGATGGCATCGCACATGGCCTTGACCTGTTCCTCTTCAATTTGCAGTATCCTGTTCCAGTCCTCCTCTTTGCTGATCTCAATGTTCGTTTGACTCTCGCCCTTCTTGTACTCCAATGTGCAATCCAAAAGCAGAACGCGGGGGTTCTCGATCCTCCGCCGCATCTTTGGATGTGTGATGTCCTTGTTGAGCATGACGCCGTCCAGCACTTCGCTGTCCTCGATCTCGTTCCCAGGGATCTTCTCGATACGGGCATAGCGCTTGATGTCGACCTCCTTCTTTCCGGAGCCAATGTCTAACGAGACAGTCCGCACAGCCTTGAGTGCCAAACTGCACATCAGCTTCGTCCACCGCGAGACAAATTTGGTGCCGATAGACGAGCTGATGATTCTGTACATTTGTTCATCGTCGTCAACATCGACATCGATGGCGACTTGGTTGATAATCTCGAGGGCATCGGCGAGGGCCTTCTTGAAGGCCTGGATGATTACAACGGGGTGGATGTTTCGCTCAAGCTGGGGGAGAGCTTGTGCCAGGATTTCTCCAGCTATACAGTATTAGTGACCTATTCATTCATCACACCGGTTTTTTTTCTGAACCCACCCAATATGATGACTGTGGTCGTGCCGTCTCCAACTTCTTCGTCTTGTGTCCGACTCAGCTCAATCATGCTCTTGGCTGCTGGGTGGGCGACCTCAATCTCTCGGAGGATAGCGTGGCCGTCGTTGGTTAGGACGATACCACCCATAGGGTCGAGCAGCATCTTCAGCATGGCCTTGGGTCCCAGACATGACCTGATGATGTCGGCGACAGTCTTGGCGGCTGTGATGTTTGAAATCTGGGCTTTGCGACCAAATTGCCGCTCCCCGCCAGGGGTTTGCGTGTCTGTAGTCGTGTTAGTGGGCTGCACGGGATTTGTGTAGAGACTTCGGACGCACTCATAACCACTACTGGCGCCTGCATCTTGGATAATCCTGAATGGACGAGCCTGACAACGCTATAGAGAAGAAAGAGGAGACTCGAAAGAAGACTGACGGTGGGGTATCTCGTAGTTTTGGTGCCTTGCAGTTCCTCCCACCAACTTTTGCTATCCCAAAAAGCGCGTCTTGCCCGCCCGCCAACAACTCCGCCGGCCGGCGAAACAAGTCTCCGGCGGGCCTCTTCAGCCACACGCTACCTCTTCTTCAGCCACAGACTCCAGGCTCCAGCCACAGACTCCGCTCGAACCATCTCGAACCAGTCACGTGTAGCCGAAGCCTCTCATTCGGTCCTTTCGGCTTACACAGAGCTTGGCGATTTCCCAAAACGGCTCGGACGACGCTCGCTACAACAGTGAAACCGGCCAATGCGGGCTTCACGCCTCACTTGCCCTGCACTCTGGAGCTTCCCCCGATTCTGCCGGCCCTGACCGCGCCCTCGCTCCAGCCTCTCACGGGACCTTTCAGCCCGGAGCTTACAAGACCGCCCTGACGCCCTCCAGACAGACCATCGTTCCTACACTTCACTTCCATTGCACCCACAACTCGAATCCCCCCTCCCCCCCGGCCCTTCGTGCAATATTTATCTTGGGCCCCCCCCCCCTCCTCTTACCTTTTGTCCTCTTCATTACCCTTCACTCTACTCTCCTACTTCAGCTCACATCATACCTTCACCTCCATCCAGCCTCCACACTACGCTATCCTCGCCTGCCCTATCACATCGTCGCGTCTAGTGACCTTTGCGTGCCAAGCCCTTTGCATGCTTCTCGTCTGTTCATCTTGTTGAATAGACATTTGTATCATATAAACAACCATTAACGTCTTCTGATCTACTAAACACACAGTATCGTAACCATGGGTCTCAACTACTTCGCATCCTCGCCCACCGTAGTCCTGCCACCCCAGCAGTCACGATCATGCTTTCCTCACCACCACGGGGCGCACTCACCACCAGCAATGGGTAATTTCCGTCCAAAATACCCTACTCCACCATCGTTAAACTATCTAGCGGCCGTTTCCAACAGCTCTGCTGGGCGCAAACGATCCATTGCCGACGTCGACGACCCGGAGGAGAATCAACCCGTTGGAGCAGTCGTTACTCAATTGCCCGTCAAGCCCAAGCCTGAGCCCATCTATGGCCCAGGTATGACGCTCATCTATCCTGACGAGCCTGGGTACAAGATGATTGCCGAATCCCAATCTGGCACTTGGTTCGAAGAGAAGATGGAGAAGGAAGAGAAGGCCGAGGCTGTACGTCCTATTGCCGTCTCGCGCAAATCAGCACGCATCAGCCCCTCGGTCAATGTAGAGGTGCCCTCACTCAACGACATGGATGCACAGAAAACCGAGGATCTGATTGACGATAACGGCAACACCATCAACACGCTCATTGCTTCGCTCGGCGTTGGCTGGAAAAATGTCATGACCAATCCCAACCTGCGCGACGCCGCACGCGCTTACTCGAGGGTCATCGAGCGCCACTTTGACTTTACCGATGCGCTCGTGATGCTCGAGAAAGAGTCGCTTTCAGCTTACCTTGTTCGCGCCAAGCAACACGGCGTCCAAGGCTACTGGCTATTCTCGGATAGCTTGCAATGGTGTCAACTTGTCGGATGGTCGCTGGAACGCACCGTCGCGAATCTCATGTCTGGTCCAACCCCTCGTGTTGAAGGCGAACGCATCAACGCCCGCCGTCTCACACCCCCAGTCTCCACTGCCCCGTTTGCCCAACCTGCCAACGACGCACCGGTTGACATGGACGCCATGGAGATGTAACAGACTTTTTACGTTCTCGCTTGGCCCTCTCTTCCTTTTCTCATCCAATCTCTGACGGCAACAAAAGTTTCTCGCAGTTGCATTGAGTTTCCTCTTTTTCCATTTCCGGTATCTTTTGTCCTTCAGCGACTCGGCGTTCGGCGATGGTTCGGACGGACCCCCAGATGGAAACGGCCGGTCGGTTCCCTATCTGACGTGTATTGTATATTATTAGGCCGTGCTGCTGCGAAATATTTCGATTTTGCCATCGAGTTCGCGTCGTGTAAGCTTTCTCCTATGCCACTGATCACACCAGGCAACAACATGAATGAAACTATGATTATTACTCCAATCCCCATTTCCACGATCAATTGACACGTGACTTGACAATTCTGCAAAACAAAAGATAGGTAAGTCACGTAAATTCCAAATATGGCGTGACCGTCCGCATCACCGAGGCTGCCCCCAGTCCACACAAAACGAGTTCTCCAAGTCCATGCCGGCCCCAGCCGAACGGCCACAACCCCCTCAAACACGAGACTGTCGCGTCCCCTCCGCGTCAAGCGCGCCCACACCCTTTTCCTCTTCCCAATCTCCAAACTTTCCGTCACCCCGTCAACGCACAACCCCCCGCTCACTCCCCAACCACCAAATCCCCGGTCGATCCTATTGGAAACCCTAATCAAAGAAAAGCCCGGCCGATGTCAGGGTAGCATGGTAGAACGCAGAGTAAGTTTGCGGATGTATGCAAGCGTATAGGAAGACAGAGGGGGATTCAGAAAATACCCCGAGATCAGACCATGGCGCGGGGGTGTGGGAGCTGACGGTGCAGTAATCACGTGGGAGATTGTGTGTTTTGGGGGGGTTTCGGAGTGCGGTAGAGATACGAAGACGCCGTGGAACGTACCTAGTCTCTCTCACGACCTGACCACCTCACTCGAGAAACAGCATCAAAAGCACCTTGTACCAGCATGGAGCTGGACCACCAGTCCGTCAAAATGCCGCTCGCTACCACAGTCACATCAAGCTAATCTTCAGCGTCAGCGTGGTCAGCAAGTCCGAAACAGATTCTTAATACACCATAGAATCTCTGCTTATTGAAGGATACTACCACTATTCCAATTCTAAAGATTGTTCTTGATTACAGCAGCAATGGCTGATACTGCATGGAAACTAAACGCGTCCCGGGTAAACCCCTAGATCTTGTTCTAGACCGACTTTAGTCATCCTCACAGTCTACTCCCTTCCGATGATGAACTATGAACAGTATAGGCACTATCATCATCGAAAATGGGAATCTCTCAGTCAATGATGCCTGAAAGAGCAGCAGCTACCATAATTTCACATATATTGGACGTCTACTTGTGCAAGAATAGACTTGGGAGAAGCAGACAGATGATTTAAAGGGCTTGTTATAGCAGCACATGGTTCAACACAAAGTAGATCGCGAATCCTAGTTGGCTTTACGTTGCCTTTCTCCTTTGCTAATTTCAACGAACGTGGAGATGAGAGACTAGTACAGTTTCTGCTTTTGATGTGTTTTTTGGCACATGGAGAAGATGGCTGGGGCGCATGGTTGGGTAGAGAGAGATGGAGGGCCTTGGGAGGGGTTGATGAATGTTTAGGGTCCAGAGAGAGGAGAGAAATGACTGAGAGAAAACAAGAGTTGTAGGTATGTATAGACCATCTCGCCGTTATACCAAGAGCACACATTATCACAAAGTCTATATCTAACCAGAGTACAGGATTGCGATCAAAAAGCTTCACTTTCTCTATATTTGTGCGAGGGAGAGGAACAATGACAACAACACTACAACAGGCGTAGATTTGATACAAACTATACAAATTGATGCAGTTAGACGCCCAAGAACAATGCTTTATGAAGGGTGAAATGGGCAAAAACGACAACCTGCTTGAAGAAAGTAGTATACTCATCACATTTACTTGCACATGTATCTGACCCAAAACCCTCCACTCTTTCCTCCTTTCCGACACACACTCTCTCCAACCATACAATGAGCTAGGTCTTTCTATAGTTATGTAGAATTCCCCATCTCAACATAGCACGATATGCACTATTGTACCTCACTATTCCACCGTCTCGGCGCAGGCGGTAGTCCCTGACCTCCGCCACCCCCGGGCATGGGACCCCGACTCCCTGGTCTCGACCCAGCATCGCTGGACCCTGGCGCCGTTCTGATAGGCAGACTCATACTGCCCTGACCTGGGGTATGAATGCTCGTACTACTACTCGTTCGTGCGGGATACGAGGGTCTCGGTGGCGCGGGACCACTACCGTTGCGCATGTGATGTTGCTGCTGCTGGGATGAAGAACTAGTTTGTGCAGTGTATTGGCCGTGAGATGAGGAGGTGGAGGAACTGGGCGCGTGGTGGGATTGGGATTGGGATTGCGCTTGCGAGCTGGACTGCGTGTGTTGGGGGCGCGAAGCGCTGGAGTCTCGCCGGGGTGGGGAGCGTTCGCGGAGTTGCTGTTTTATAGTTGCAGACGCAGACGCAGGGGCAAGGTGGGATTTGCGCTTGCTGTGTTCGATCATGGAGATCGCCCAGGCCTCAAGGTCGACGGGGGTCCGTTTTGCGGCTTGGAGAAAGGCGTCGTGATCCTGGTATTCTGTTAGCGTCTGTTCTCGTTTGTTTCATGTCGAGTATTTTGAACATACGTATAGTTCTTTAGGCGTTGGGCGCTCCTTAGGATCCTTCATCAGACACTTAGCGATCATGTCTTCGAGAATAGAAGGGAAGGCGTCGCTTTTGGGAAGTTTGGGTGAGGGCTCTAAGACGATTTGTTGTAGCAGATCGAGAATGCCTTGAGGTCCGCCTGCTTCGTCGTCGTCGCCGCTGCCGGCAAAAGGGAATTTACCAATAGCTAGCTCCATGAGGGTCAAACCCACACTCCAGACGTCTGACTTGACAGTGTACGGCGACCCTTGTATACGCTCTGGTGCCATGTATGTCCCTGTTCCCACAAACGTCTCGGCGATGGAGCCTTCAAGCTCACTGGACACACCAAAGTCACACAGCTTGATGTTGCCCTTTGAGTTGACGAGGATGTTGGACGGCTTCAGGTCGCGGTGCATGATACGGTGGGCACTGTAGAGATAGGCGAGTCCGCCTAGGACGGCCTCTGAGATCTTGCCGAGGACATCGACGCGTACGGGACCGAATGTGCGCGAGACCCAGTCCAGCGATCTGATGTTGCACTGTCAGTGAGCCGTCCGTATGCCCTTGGTAACAAGAGAAAAGGTACTTACCCGACATCCATGTACTCCATGCACATGATCACGTCGCCCGACGAGTTTTGGAAAGCGCCGTAAAAGTCGACAATGTAGTCCGAGTTGCAGTCGTGCATGATGCGCAATTCTCGCACGATCCGTTTCCGTACCTCGTTCTTGGCTTCGACGTGTATGACCTATGGTTACCTCTGGTCAGTCCTCTCACTCGCATTCTCCTCAGTAGGCCTTCCAGAAGGGGGAAAGCAACGCACCTTCCGCGCCATGATGACTTTGGTCGCCGCGTGCTGCACCTTGCTGACGGTCCCGCCGTTGCCCGAACCCAGTTCTCGCAGCACGATCAGATCCTCCGCCTTGAGATCCAGCTGGAACTCGACGCCGATCTCCAAAGTGTCCTGCTTCTCATCGTTGGCCAGGGCACCGGGTATCTGGGCATCTCCTGCAGACGGTGCGGGCTTGGGAGGAGGCGCGCTGAGGGCAAGGCCCTTGACGTTCTTCCTCTTCATCGTCTTCTGCTTGAAAGGATCGGCCATGGCGGATGATGATGCTGGTGCTAATGCTAATGTCGATGCTGGTGACTGGGGTTTACGTGTCGGCCACTGGCGTGCTACAAGTAAAGGCGTAAGAGGGAATGGAGCCTAGCGGTCAGGGCAAAGTGAAAGCGCAAACAACAGCGCAGTCAGTCCTCTTGTGTCAATTTGCCGCCCAAAGTTGGGTCGACGGGGGTTCGCCAATCACGGCAGGCTCCCCACTGGAAGACAGCGTCTATTGTGAGATTCCGATTTTGGCACACGTGCGTAGCGGCTTTGCAACCAAGGATGTGATAAAGGGCCGGCGCTGATTGGAAGAGAAAGAGGGAGGGCAGGCAAAAAGGCCAAACGTCTTGTCTTGGGCCGGTGCAGGATTCAGTGCTATCAAAGGGGACGTTGGTGAGGTCGTGTCAGTCTAGAGTAGCGGGGCCGTGTTTGGTGGGGGAGAAGGAAGCGCGTGCAGCAAGCTCAAGGCCTTGATGAACTAGTAGTACCGGTAGCTCTTGCAAGGCTGCAGTGGCGCAACAACGTACGGTGTGTGAAGGAGAAACGGGGACACTGGAGAGAGAGGGAGAAAATAAGGGAGTGGCAAGGTCTGGCTATGCGATGCGACGTCTTGTATAGCACGGCTGCCAGCACACCGTCACGGCTGCATCTCTCAGGAGGTTTCAGCAGGGTGCATAGCCATCGTCATCATGCTTCACCAGCTTCTAGCGCAGAACATCGAAACGCGGACCCTTGGAAGACTGCAACTGCGTAGGTATGTACATACAGTGGATAAGCCCTTGCTTTTCGCCGTTTAAGCCGCTGCTTTTACCCAAAGGCTGGCCATCCGAGAGATCTTGGTTGCAACTTGCAAGGCAAAAGACTTGCGGTAGGAACCTAAATGTCTGACAGTGGACTCTGGATCAGTTAGATCAACTTACCTGGCCTGCGACGACAACTCCAGTCTCCATCAATACCTATACACGTGACTCAATGTGCAAATTTTACGGTACCGTACCGTACGGCACGATACGTGAGAGAGGCTAGGTACCTATCCGAACATCTTGCACAGGGCCATTAGAATCAACATGCTCGTCAACAGGCAATATGTACTTGTTGAGTCATGAAAACAGCAGGTGGGCTGATAGATTCGGAACCAGAAGTCATGAAAGGCTGGTTTCTTATCATCCCAACTTAACTCCACATCCATTGTTCGCTCTGTAGCGTCTTGGGGGTCGCGGGTCGCAAGACAATGCGCGAGCGCGCGGCATGATCACGTGCGCAGCGTCAGTGCGGCGAAATGTTGATGCGCGCCGAACAGGCCTGTGTGAACCGTTGCAGAGACCGCCCATCTGTCTTTCTTTTTCTCCTTTACCTCGCCTGCTCTCACCAATTTCTTCCGCCGAATCGCCACAATCATCAACCTCACCGCGGGCCGGAGCTTGCGAAATCGCGTGGTGAACCCCTTGGAGCGACTTGCGCGCGTTTCTCTTGTCACGACGTAAAACATGTCTACACGAGACCTCTTTGATACAATCGCCGACGAAGGCAGCGAAGAGGAAATAGATGAGGACTTTGATGGCGAAGAGGGAGGTGTCATTCCCAAGAAGATCAACGGCGTAAATGGCCTAGACGACTCGAGCGAAGAAGAAGAAGACGATGATGATGATGAGCGGCTACGAGAGGCAAGCTTGAAACTCATGTACGTTTGAAACTACCTGCTAACTGATCGCAGGAAGGTGAAGGCTTCATCGCTGATGAGGAGGAAGAGGAAGAGGAAGAGGCACGTAGGCGGCGGCGCAGGAAGAAGAGAAAGAACCGCGAAGCCGACGAAGCCCTCGATGACGAAGATCTTGACCTGATTGGCGTCGAAGTCGAGCGACCAGAGGAGCCACAAGTAAGTAAGGGTACGCATTGCTGGGATAATCCAACTGACCAAGGTCTAGTCGAAATACAAGCGACTGAAACGCGGCCACAAGGAGCGCGTCAAGTCGCGCGGCATCGACGACATCTTCTCCGACGACGAGGCAGGCGAAGACATTGACGAGCCGCGACGGATCGGCGGTGACGAGTTCGACGGTTTCATCGAGGACGACCAGTTCGAGGACGAGATCGAAGACGACCGCGACGTCACACAGCCCGGTATCAGCCTTATAACACAGGGTCTTCAAGCCGCCGGACTAGATGAGGGTGCCGAGGAAGACTACAGGGCCGCTTTTGGTGATGGCACTGACTACGACTGGGCGCTGGAAATGCAAGAGGCCGAAGAGGAGGAGCAGACTGGCGAAGGCCGCGAGCTCCAACTCAAGGATGTCTTTGAACCATCACAACTGCAGGAGCGCATGTTGACTGACGAAGATAATATCATTCGCGAGATTGACATACCAGAGCGCCTGCAACTAGCCCGACGGCCGTTCAAGCCACTCGAGCTCACGCCCGAGGACATGCAAGCACGCTTAACGGAAGAAGCTGCATGGATCAGCACTATGCTTTGGCCAAAGAAAGGGCTCCCCGGCTACTTCCAACAGCCTTTTCAAAGGGCTGTGCGCAAGGTATTGGAGTTTATCAACATCGAAGACTATGAAGTTCCCTTTATCTTCAACCACCGCAAAGACTACCTCATCCATGCACCGAAGAATAACGACGATTTTGATGACGACATCGAGAATGCGCCGCCCCCAGGTGCCCGCCCCGAGCGCCTCCTCAATCAGAGTGACCTGTGGGAAGTCTTTGACATGGATCTCAAGTTCCGAGCATTTGCTGAGAAGCGAGATGCACTTCGTCTAAACTACGACAACGTCCGGGCAGTAGCACCAGAAATCAATGACACTGAGATCGAAGACCTGGCTTCGAAAGCCTTGACTATCGAGGAGATTCAGGAGCTGCAAGATTACCTGCACTATCGATATCAGCATGAGATAAGCGAAGTTCGACAAGAGACAAATACCGGACAGAAGCGCGCCAACAATGCACGCAACTTCTTCGACAAGCTCCGTAGCAGTAAGGCGCAGCAACTGATACAGGCTATTGGTATCACTCCAGAGGACTTTGCAAAGAAGGTTGATGGAACAAGCAGGGGCGCTCACGTCATTGAAGATCCCCCAATGATGGTGCAAGAGCTTGCAGATCAATTAGCCGAAGCTCCAGAGACTGGCCTCGGGTTACTCAAGTCTGCCAAGCTGCTTTTTGTGCAGGACTTGTTGATGAGCTCGCGACTACGAAGATTCTTGCGTAGCAGCTTTTATCAGAACGCCCAAATTGATTGTATCCGGACCGACAAGGGTATGCGGAAGATTACTGAGGACCATACTTACTATGAGTTCAAGTATCTTCGTAGACAAACATTCATGGATCTACAAGGCCGACCAGATCTGTTCTTGAAGATGCTCAAAGCTGAACAAGAAGGTCTCGTGCAGGTCAAGATCTACATGGGCGCATACCATCAGTTCAAGGCGCGTCTACAAGAAAAGATTGTCTCTGACAATGTCAGTGAAGCTTCAGATTCATGGAATGCTCTCCGGAAGGAATTACTCGATAATGCTCTGGATAAGCTGCAGGCCATCATCGCCAATGGAGTGAAGGAATCATTACGCGCTCGATGCGAAGACGAACTCGCCAGCCGTGCTCGTGAGAACTACTACAATAAGCTCGATCAGGCCCCATTCAAGCTCAAGCACGCGGCCAATGGCTCTGTGCCCAACGTTCTGTGCCTATCCAACGGCAAGGGTCAGCGTGGGGATGCCGTCATGTGGGCTTACGTTGAGAACGACGGTCGTGTTCTTGAGCAAGGCAAACTTGTTGAGATGAGGCTTGGTAACCAGGAACGAGGCATTCCTGAAGGCCAGGACATTGCCAAACTTGTTGATGTTGTACAGCGTCGACGTCCGGATGTGATTGGTGTCAGCGGTTTCACTGTAGAGACGCGAAAACTTTACAAAGACATTCAAGAGATTATCAACATCTACAATCTCTCAGGCCCAGCATACGAGGACGAGCAGACAGGCGCGGATCGGAGCGATCCTCTCGAGGTGGTCATGGTCAACGATGAGGTAGCTCGTCTGTATCACACCAGCGCTCGTGCCGCTGCCGAGTTTCCCAAATACTCTGCACTCACCAGGTACTGCATTGCCCTCGGACGATATCTGCAAAATCCTCTTGCAGAATACGCCTCTCTCGGAAAAGACATTGTGTCGATACCATTCATTCCTCAACAGACATTGATACCACAGGAGAAACTTTTGGAGAAACTAGAGACTGCCATGGTTGACATGGTCAATCTCGTTGGTATCGACCTCCCAGAGACGTATGACGACGCGTACATGTCAAAACTGCTTCCTTACGTCTGCGGTCTGGGCCCTCGCAAAGCGGACAGGTTGGTCAAGGCGATCCAAGCTAATGGCGATGAGATCCTGTCGCGGTTCGATCTACTTGGTGTCTCTGAGAACACATCTCGTGATCTCAAAGCGGCTATGGGCCCCAAGGTCTTCCAGAACTGCGCAAGTTTCCTCTACATCCCTTACGATTCAAGCGAAGAGACATCAGACTACCTTGACTACACGCGTGTACATCCCGAAGATTACGATCTAGCCCGGAAGATGGTCGCCGATGCTCTCAACATGGACGAGGAGGATGTCAAGGCCGAGACCGACGAAGGGGGGCCAAGTGCTGTTGTTCGCAAGATGGTTCGCGAAGACACAACCGACTTGGTGAACGACCTAGCACTGGAGGACTATGCCGACGAGATCGAGAAAAATTTTGGTCAACGCAAGCGCGCAACACTTGAAACCATCCGTGCCGAGCTTGAAAACCCTTACGAAGAGATCAGACAAATATTTGCGCTCATGTCTGGCGAAGAGATCTTCACCATGCTTACTGGAGAGACCAAAGAGACGCTTTATGATGGCATGGTCGTTCCCGTCACCATCCGTCGCACGTTCTCCGACCACATTGAAGTCAAGCTCGAATGTGGTATCGAAGGTGGCGTATCAGAATCTGAGTTCCCAGAGGGTGTTGGTAGTGGCGGCCAAGAACCACGACATGTATACCAACCACATCAAGTCGTCCGCGCGCGCATTCTTTTCATCAGCCGCAAAGCTCTTACGGCGCAACTGTCGCTTCGCGAAGACCTCATCCGCCAGCCAGAGAAGAAGCTCTATGATCGCGCAGCTGGCGAGTGGGATGATGCACAAGAAGCTGCTGATAAGAAGGCCGCGGAAAAGGAGAAGGAAGTGGCAACTGGTCGCCCCAACCGCGTGGTAAACCATCCTCTCTTCTTTTCCTTCAACACCGTGCAAGCAGAAGAATACCTGGGTTCGAAAGAAACCGGCGATCTCGTCATTCGTCCATCGTCTAAAGGGTTCGACCATCTGGTCGTCACATGGAAGGTATCCAACAACGCATACCAGCACCTCGATGTCCTCGAGATGAACAAGCCCAACCAATTCACCCTTGGCAAACAGCTCAAAATCGGCAAAATGACATACTCTGATCTCGACGAGTTGATCGTGCTCCACGTCGAAGCCATGGCAAGAAAAGTTCAAGAACTAACTCGAGACGAGCGATTCCAACCTGGTACCAAAGAGGAAACCGGTATGTTATTGCCCATCCATTCTACACACACACACACACACACAAACAAACAAACCAGCAAGCAAACATGCTAACCTCTCCCAATAGAACAATGGCTAGAAACCTACTGCATAGCCAACCCCCACCGCTCCATGTACGCATTCTGCAGCATGCCCAAATACCCAGGCCACTTTTGGATTTGCTACCAAATGGGCGCTGATGCCCCGCGTGGCGCCTGGCCCATCAAGGTCGTACCCAATGCATACGAGTTGCAGAAGCATATCTATCCAGACATGGTGGCGCTGAAGAATGGGTTCAAGATGCTGATTGGGGCACAGCCGAGAGGGGTTCCGAGGAGGTAGATGCGTGGAGGTGTTCTATGGACTACGAGTTTCTGGAGAGAAGGAGGTTGGCGGCGGGTTTCTCCATTCGTGGGCGATGCTGTACTGATATGGGTATGGTAATTTTTCAGGGCCTATTTCTTTGTTTTGCTTTGGAGAGAAAAAGAGAGTGAGAGGGCGAGAAAGAACCAGGGACAGAAAGACATGGAAAAGTAGCTCAGCATCAGCGGTTTACCCATTATATCCGCGGGGTCGGTTGGTTTTTTTTCCCTTCTTTGCGCAGTCTGAAGCTGCACATGTCGGTGGGTTTATACCACCAACTAAGCATTTATGGAGCAAGGCATCATCTTCTTTTGTTCCTCATATCCGAGAGAGTTTTGAAAAGTACAATTTTATCCAGTTTACGCCTGCAATATCTTGGCTCTTGACCCACACACATACTGAGCTCTGAAGCGCCTCTGTGCATCATGTATGGGATTGCGCATCGACTCGTCTTCACCTGATGTGGCATTTTCTCCCCACGTGTGTGTGCCTACGGACCTTGGGTTCCTGTGCTCGATAGCAGATTTCAAGACGTAAGAAATTGGAATTCTGGGAAAGAGGGAGTAGATGGTAGGGATCATGGTGTATTATGATTTTGCATATTCAGGCTCTGGGGACTATGGGCCTGGGACTATGGGCATGGTGTGTTGTAGTTGGGCATGCATGGTGATTTCTTTTAAACAAAAAGCCCCCCCTGCAGACTGCGCGGAGACGAGACCTTTTGCAGTATGTAGGTCTGTGAGTGTCTGTTGCAAAGTAGATCTAGGGGTGTGGGGGTTGGGGTTGGGATTGAGATGGGGGTTTCCTTGATTTCAGGGATGTGATGTGACGAACGTGGTGATGGTATATAAATTCGGTCTGGAGTGAGTCCTTGCTTGAGAAGGATGATTGGAGGGAAAACGGCGGGACATTGTTGACTTGGAGACAAGCAAAGTCATGTATACGCTATGCGGGAGAGACCTACACCATCAGTCTCACACTTCGGGTAATACACGACTAATCCACATTACAGTCGAATAATCGCGCAAATCCCATGGAATCTACACCGAGATAGGATAGCCTTCACATGACCGTCGGTCTCGAACGCAGATGTTCCAAGACCAAGTGCGCAACTTGCTGCAGATTTTCAAAAACGTGCCAATGGCTGGACCCCTCGATCACCTTCAACGTCGCCTTGCCACGCATCGCCTCCACATACCGCGAACATGCTTCCGGGGGCGAAGCTGCATCCTTGGTACTTGTAATGATAAGCGTATCCGCCTGCACCGCGCCTAGATCAATGTCCTCTGCGTCTGCAAAGGCTGAGCATGCCTTTGCAAAGCCCTCGGCATCTTGACCAAGCAGGGACATGCGAATGGCTGCTGTGACTAGGAGGGTTTTCTGGGTTGCTGCTTTGCTGGGCGGCAGAGACGTCGTGTTGTAGACGTCGGCCACAGCAGACATGCCTTTTGTACGGGCTGTGCGGGCTAGATCTTGTAGGGCGCTGCGGTAAGGCTTTGCGAGTGATAGTGGGGGTGGACCCATTAGGATAAGCTGAGCGATCTGTGATGGATGTGTGAGGGTGAAATGCAATGCCACCAGGCAACCCATGCCATGTGCGATGATGGTCGCTCCTGGACCGATCCCGCCGTGCTTACAAATACCAGCAACGTCCGCGGTAAAAGAACTGATGCTCAATTTACTGAGCGGCGATGTAGACGAGCGCCCATGTCCCTCCAGGTCTAGCAGATGCAGCGAGTACGAGGCGGCCAGGATCGCTGCTGGGATCAAAGGTTGGAAGTACTCTGAGCTTGCACCAAGATCATGGATGAAAACGATTGGTGGCCCTGAGGTCTCACCGACAGTCTTGAAATAGAGGGACTTGATATTTTTTTGTGTCAGCACTGTGCTAACAGCGACCTTGGCCGTATTGCTAGATCTTGAGTGAGATAATAGTACGTCTTGGAGCCGATTGACCATGGGGTTTGCTGATGATGGGTCTGCGATGCGATTGGTCAGGGTGCCGAGTCCGCTCACAGATACGGCCACGGTGTCACCGGACTTGAGATACATCGGCGGCTTTTGTCCTATGCCCACACCTGCAGGCTGTTGCGGCATTAAAAACTTCTATTCTTTTCTGGAAGACTTTGTATCCAGACTTACGGTACCGGTCGCAAGGACATCCCCTGGTATCAATGTCTGCCCCGCGGACATGGTCTTGATCAAACAGGGAACAGAGAAGATCAAGTCTTCAGTAGTTGCACTCTGCCGCAATTCTCCATTGACATGCGTCTGAACGTGCAACACCTTACCAAGTCTTGCTGCAGGTACAGCAATGGGACCCTTCCAGTCGTTAGTCCATTGTGGCCTTTTTCTTTGGGACGCATTACGAACCATGGGACAGAAAGTATCGGCCGACTTGCCAATGTAAAACTGTTTGTGGTCTCGTTGTCTTTCACGCGCTGTAACGTCATTGATGATTGTGTACCCCCACACATGGTCCATGGCGTCATCTTCTGCAACGCGATAGGCATGCTTGCCAATGATCACACCAATTTCGCCCTCGTAGTCGAGTGTTTGGGTGAATTCAGGATGGGGAAAGATATCTTCGCCATCTGCAATGATCGACGTCCAACGCTTGGTGAAAATGACAGGGTGCGATGGCGTGTCGACTTTGTCGGAGCTGTCAAAGCCAGAGCTATTGAACTCTTTGGCATGCTCAGCGTAATTCTTACCCACGCACAAGACATCGCGGTCTACCAATGGGGGTAGTATTTTGACCGATGACACTGGAATGTGATCATCTGCGCTGCAGATGTTTGCTTCCCCAGCCTCGATGACTTGATATAAATCAACGATTGGTGTGCCGGAAACAAAGCTCAGTGGGATGATGACCTCATTGGAGAAGTCCAGATGTCCGATCCGCCTCTGCTGGGTCTCGGCATCTTGGTAGGCAACATAATTCGTGAGGGGTCCCTCTTCACTCATGGCGTGAGAACAGAGCATGGAGTACCCAGCCTACCTACGTGATGTTGTCGTCCAAACTTGTCGGTCGGACTCAAGATAGACACGCTCCTTACGATGACCGTAGCTCTGCGTAGTGTGGAGGTCAAGATAAGGATGCAGATGTTGCCAAGTATGCAATGCTGCGATATCAAAGATTGTGTTTCGTTCTTCTGTGGGTATCCAACAGTTCTCGGCGTTGAAGCCAATGCGTCCGATAAGTTGCGTACGGCAGTCGGCTGAAGTCGCTAGGACTGTGCAGTATGTGCCTGTGGTAAGCTCGCGTCAAGCGCCCAAGGCTTGGTGGATCGTGAATGACTAGTGACAGTAGACTAGGCGGCTAGCCACCGTACCTAACAGCACGTAGACTGACTGTGCAAAGACTAACAGTAGGTGGTAGAAGTAATACGGCACGCACGCAGAGTAATGTAACAGTAGGTAGGGGGGAGGTGGAGGAGGTGGGGGGGAGTGTGCACGTTCAATTAAGCAGTCGAGTGGCGGCGCCTAGTGGTTGGCGAAGGGTGCCGGTGAAGTTGCCGCATTGGCTGGAATTTGTGGGCATCTTGGCAGGGTTTCCGGCACCGGGCCAAGGGGGCAGGACATGCGGCCAGTCTTTCGGTAGCTTGAGCCGACCAGCTCTTTTCAGCTTGAAGGGGCGTGTGTGTACGGAGTACATAGTACTCTACTCTACCTTTTGGTAGGGCGCAAGGTCCTCCGGCTTACAAGAAGATGGCAAGAGTACAAGTAGGTATGTGATTGCTGTAGTCCCGCAAGCAGGCTGCTGATGCTGGAGACCGATGCGAAACCGTCCTCGAAATCGACCTCGAAATCGACCGTCTTTGCCTGCGCCGCCATGTACCCGCACCGGTCACGCCCACCCTCGACTGTCGAACTTCCAATGCAAACGGGAGAAAAGCCGCAACCGTGGCCAGTGCGGTCCTGGCCGGTAGCTGCGCTGCGAGGAAAATTTCTCTCTCTGGCTCCCAGGATAACCGATGATTGTGCGGCTCAACGCGCATGGGGCTACTGGCAAGCATGGAGTCCCCCAGCAATCCCCTCGAGACCCCGACATCCACCCACAACTGGAGCTGGGCCGTGCTCGCTGTTTAATCACACAAAGAGTCAGGAGTCGGTGTTGGTCGTGCATTTCCCCAAGGCTCAAGGCGTGGGCATGGGCATGGGCTTCCCCGGAATCTGATGTACCATAGTATTCTGTTACCTACACCATCCAGTCAGAAAACCTTCTGGAAGCTTACGTGCATCAACCGACATGGGGAATCCGTCATCACTGCGTGTGATGTGTTGGCGCTGGCGGCTTACTGTACATCATTCACTACCAACAGTTTCAGATCACGAAAAGATGGATCGGAGTGCATACCGAAGAAGACGCGCTCAGCGGAGATCCAATAGAAGAATTGCCAATCGGCCTTATTATGACGTAAATACTGGAGAAGACACCAGACGCCAACCAGCAAAGCCCCCGGCGTCTGGCGGGAGCTTAACGTTAGTCGTCCCGGAATCACTGGGATCACCCAGGGATGCCAGAACCCGGGGATTCTCCCGTGCACCGTTCGACTCTTTGAGGGAGGACACTGCGCGGCAGTAAAATTATCAATCCACAGAGAGCATCTCCGTTGGGCGGCTCTGCGGGCAACACCTGCAACGTAATAGGAAACTATGGCTCGTCAGAACTAGCTTCTAGCTCCCACACTAGACGTTCCTTGCCCCCTAGGGGTGCGGAGCCCCGTGAAAGTTGCCGACATCTGGGGAAGGTCCCGGCACGCGTACGATGTATGTACTATGGTACCATGATATTCGCTAACCGAACTCAGCGCGCCAGTACAAATGGATTGTCGAATATGGGGACTACCTGACACGACTATAATAAAGTTGGGCCCATACCCACCACACCTCCAGGCAGATTGTCGCTTGAAGACCGCGCTTGGTCCTTCGAAACTGCAGTCCTCTTCTGTTTCTCATGCTCTTTGTTGGGCATTTTTAACTTGAATCAACGCCATGTCCCCTTACCCTACCCACTACACAGGAGGTAACAACACAGAAATGGCGCCAAATACCAGCGAGAAGCCTGCTGTTGATTCAGACTACGAACGTGGTGGAGTGTTGACCGAGGACGCCGTCTTCGGTGAGGTCGTAGAGGGCGGCCCAAATTATCGCAATGCAAGCCCATCGATCACGCGACATGTTCAACATGGCTAACACCCAGCAGGTTGGCCTTCTCGGAACAGCCGGTCTGATGATGAAAACGCAAATCGGTCTCGGTGTCCTATCTATTCCTGCAGTCTTTGATACTCTTGGTTTGATTCCTGGAGTGATAGCTCTCCTCCTTATCGGTGGCATCACCCTGTGGTCAAATTACATGGTGGGAATCTTCAAATTGAAACATCCAGAGGTCTACGGAATTGATGATGTTGGGCAATTGCTATTTGGCCGTATTGGCAAAGAATTCTTCGCCGTCGTCTTTGTCTTGTGTATGGCATGTCAAGATCCGTTCTATTTTATTCACTGACATTTTGCAGTATGGGTCTTCATTGCTGGCGCTGGTATGCTCAGTGTGTCCATCGGCCTGAACGCTATCTCCATGCATGGCACATGCACAGCAGTATTTGTTGTTGTGGCTTTCATCATCGGCTTCGGGCTTGCCAGTGTCTCCACCCTCGAGAAAGTCGGATGGCTCGCCTGGGTCGGTCTGGCTGGTATTATTTCATCCAGTAGGTCTATTTTGCCTGATTCGGCAGGAATCTGCTAATATTCTCTAGTCTTTGTCTTGACCGTCTCCGTCGGTGTTCAAGATCGTCCCGCCGAAGCACCACAATTTGGCCCATGGGAGTCGGACTTTGAGCTTTTCAAGAAGCCACGTTTCTCCAATGCTGCTGCCGCCCTTGCTTCGCTCGTCTTCGCCTACGCTGGTACTCCTGCCTTCTTCAGTATCGTCTCTGAGATGCGCGATCCCCGCGATTATGGCAAGGCGCTGGCCATCTGCCAATCAGTTGTCACGATACTCTACATTACCATTGGCATTGTCGTCTACTACTACTGCGGATCCTACGTTGCATCCCCCGCGCTCGGTTCTGCGGGTGTATTGATGAAGAGGATCTGCTATGGTCTCGCTCTGCCTGGTCTTCTCGTGACTGTCATGTTGGTCACCCACGTAAGTTACCGATGCCAATCTACCCTCATATTGCGCAAGCTAATAGCCACCCAGATCTCCGCAAAGTATGTTTTTGTTCGCGTTCTCCGAGGATCCTACCACTTGAGCCGCAACACTGTCAAGCACTGGGTTGTCTGGCTAAGTCTGACCTTTACCACCGCCTTGGCTGCCTACGTTATTGCCAGCGCGATTCCAGTCTTCAACGAGCTCGTATCGCTCGTTGGCGCATTGCTAGGAACCCTCATGTGCTTCCAGCCCATGGGATGCATGTGGTTATACGACAACTGGACCGCTGGTAAAGTCACGAAGACCCTCAGGTGGCGGCTTATGGTTGTTTGGAGTATATTCGTTATCATTTCAGGCTTCTTCCTCATGATTTCTGGCACGTATGGATCTGTTGTAGCAATCATGGACAGTTACAAGGAAAATGGTGGCACCCGCCCTTGGTCGTGCGAGGATAACTCGAACTCTGTTCCTCAGTCATAGAGGATAGGATAGGATAGCATTCTTGGAAGTAGCGCAAGGGGGGATCTTGACCTGCATGCACAGCGGTCATTTTCTGAGTCGGGTTTGGGACTCGCCAGGAGTCGTATTAAAATCATATCTCTATAGAGTTTGAAGCCAACAACTTACCATCGTACATGTCATATTAGTCGAAGTTAACCATTCTAACATGATTTCCTTCCATCTCACAACTTCAACGTGTCGTGACACTAAATGCTAGCACTGACCTCGCATAGGCACCAAGAAGAAAACTCTTTTTATTTTGAGCTTTCCATCCATCCTGATCCTGAACTCCAACAACATTAGCCTCACGTACTTGCGTGACCTGACTTTGAATCCCCACAGAACACAAGAGACCCACCCGCAACCACGATAATAAACCTGGGGTACGGGGTACCATGGAAACTCGCGAAAAGCAACAACAGTGTGCCTATCCACCCCCACAAACTGCATACTCCTCACCCGCACAATTTGTCAGTCGAGGCAGTCTCTCACTCAACATGCCGTTCAAAGCCGTAGTGGCAACGGCTACCTTCGCACCTTTAACCCCCCTGCCGTGCCCTGGGCGTAGTGTCGGAAGGAAGTCGTAAGCAGGTGGATCCTCCTCCCCATGCCCCCAGCGCTCTCTCCTCCCCCACGGGCTCGGGAGCTTTTTGATAGCGCAAGCCGTCCCGTTCTCGTCTATGTCCGAGAAACGGGTTTCCTGCGCTAGTTCCCGCTGTATTAGGATTGGGTTGCAATGGGTTGGGGTGGTAAGGGACAGAGCAGAATGCGGCTCCAAATGGAATGGTAGCAGACTGCAGCGGGCAGAGAGGATGGAGGATGAATGCTTCATTGGGGTCGCTTCCGAGGCTAGTGCTAGGGTGGTTCCGAATAGCTCCGATGTACGGCCGTGGACGCTGGTCCAATGGGCATTGTACGGATCACGTGGAGATCGTGGATAGTAAATGGAGAGCAATTGTATACAATGGATTGAGTAATGGCTTGTGAAAGATCTCAGGAGGATTGAAGCCCGACGAACGCACGTCCTTTACCGGTACGGTAGCTACGGTAGGAATTCCACCATGATACAGCACGATACCTACTCACCCCGCAATGAACTTCACTAGTCCATGGTAACCGCGAATTGCTCCACTACCCCAACTTCCAGATGCCACGTGTAATCCGCCTTTCATTCTCTTACACAGTAAGGACAAAACTAGGATCAACCCATCCATTAGCCTCTTCACCGCCAACCCAGCCGTCCCGTCGTCTGATCCCGCAAATATGAATAATCCACATTCGGCTCTACTACTAGATTGCAGTAATTAATCTATGTGCTGTATATAAAAGCCGCAACAACCTTGAATATCGTTCGTGAGCAATGCACTCAAAGATCCCGTGTCGAATGCTCTGAATGCACCGGAGAAGGTACGATTAGCATTGAAATTTGCATAGTTCGTATTTCGAAGTAGGGTAAGGGAAAATCAGCAACCATAGCCGCGTGGAGTAACAGCGCACTTGTTCTAGTCTTTTCACCTCGAGCCTTCATATTCATATTCAAGTCCATGTTCGTTCGCCTTGGGGATTCATCTTTATATTAGAGGTTTTTCCTGTCTTTGTCTAAGTAATAGTTATACTGCTTTCTCTCTTAGTAGACCTTGCCTACAATTTCAACCATCTAATCCAAACACTACGCCGCCCCCAACGAAAAAACCCCAAAAGTACACTCACTCCTAATCACATGCTTCGCGAAACCCTTCATGTACCCAAAACACAGTGACATCACACCCACCCCACCTCCACCCTCACACTCCTGATCGAGAACGTCTTATCCCAATCTATCGAGAATTTTTCATATTCTGCATTTACATCCCACAGCTAGCACCATTAGACAACTATGAATTTCCCTTCAAGACTCCTGGCCCAACACGATTATTTTCATTCATGCTTGCGGGATGTGAGATTGGCACGAGCCCGTTGTTTGGAAGTCTAGGCGTGGGCGCGAGTATGTACAAAGGTCCTAAATATATGCAATAGCTATGACTGGGTCTCAATCCAGCCAACACTACAGTGCTACAGTGCACCACTCCAACACTGGCCTGGATAACTTATTGAAATATAAGGAATTGCTATATCATGTTCAATTTTACAGGTTTAGATGTTCAAGCGTAACCGACACATTGACTGCGACAAAGTACAACCACTGTCACAGTTAAAACAGCAGCGACGACCAAAATCCCCAATAATTATTAACAATACCCTTGAGGGATGATATCGCCTCACGAATGCGAATGTCCAGCCTACGATATCAGCTTATGTTTGCGACAGCACGAGCACTGCGTTGCCTAAGCTGCTTAAACTCAGACCAAAGGTCTCGTTCTAGTGTGGAGGAAATTTATAAAACGGGGGTACACTCAAAGTATTGGTTTATGGGTGATTGGAATGGTATAGGTAAGATGCGTGCTGCATCACGTCTTGAGATTGCGTTGTGTATGACAGCTTCTTTGTGTATCTGTTTATCCACCCATGTACTCAAACTGCAGTATACGTAACCCACAAACTTCGCCGTCCGCAACGCCAAAGCATGGGGTATAGCATGTAGTACAAAAACACCTCCCAGGTGACAAAAATCCCGATGCCCGCAGACGGTGTACGGGTGAAGAGTGACCTGCAGGGTAGGTCCGTGGAGAAACAGGCAGACAGCAAAGAAGTCAGCAAGGAAGCAAATATATATGCTGACTGAGAACCTAAGTGCCTGGTGTCTGAGCACATCCCGCCCCACAGAATTGCATCTGAGCGTATGTCTATCATAGCTCGATGGGAATTTGAATGTAACATGGACCGAAAAAATAACGAGCAACTCGTCCATGATGCGCGCGACTTTATTGCTGTGAAAGTTCTTAGAGAGGAGATGTTTCCATGGTGCGCTGTTACAGAGAAATGAGATGGATTGAGTGACTTGGGCGTGTATGTCTTGGGCTGGGTTGTTAGGGGGCAGAGGTGGAAGAGTAGGTAGAGGAAGAACAGCAAGTATAAGTAAAACTACGCACCCTCAACCCCTAGAACAACCCCCAAAATCTCTACCACACGCATTAGTACAACCAAAGACATCTGATACAACAAATCACCTCATCTCTCATACTCAATCGCTCAAGACTTAATCCCATGCATACTTCCACACCCCAACGCACACACGCGTACGGCAGAGATCGAAAACAATGTGGGTGATAGTATCTACTCCCTGTTTTGAGTGACAAGCCAATCATAGTATGTGGCAATACAAACAGTCAGCATTCAAACTCTGTTCACCACGGCCACTCCCATCTTTATTCCCCCTTAATCCCCCCCCCCCCCAAAAAAAAGACCAGCGCTATGCACTACAAACCACAACTTCACAAATGCACACAAAGTCACAAGAGCACTGGAGTTCTAGATATCGCTGATATATTGGCTGTACAGGAAGAAAGAGATATGTACACGTTTCTCAAAAACGAATGTTTGGTTCAAGTCGAGCGGACTTGGTGACCGTTGGGGTGGTGTCTTTGGGGTGCTCAGCATCCAGAAGAGTTCGCAGTGTGGGCGTTTAGTTGCTGCCGCTGTTGTCTTTGTCGCCGTTGCTGCCACTGTCCTTGCTGCCGCCGCTGTTGTCGTCCTTGCTGCCACCGTTGTTGTTCTTCTCCTGCTGCTTGCGAGCCTTCTCCTGCTCCTTCTCAGCCTTCTCCTGAGCCTTCTTAGCCTCCTTCTCAATCTTCTTCCTCTCCTTCTCGGCCTTCTCCCTTTCCTTCTCGGCCTTCTCCCTCTCCTTCTTGGCCTGCTTATCGTTGTCATCTTTGTCGTCGTCGCCCTTACCACCCTTGGACGGCTTGGCTATGTTCTCGTTAGCATCCTTGTTCGCTCCCAAGATATTTCCGTCTTGGACGAGTACTTACGGGAAGGGGAAGGCATGGGCTTTCCCCAGCCTCCTGGGCCCATTGAACCGCCAGTGGGCCGTGGTGCACCGACGGGCCAGGATCCAGAGGGTCGTGGTGCACCCATAGGCCAGGTTGGCGTAACATCACCTGGAGCCTTTGATCCATCGGGAGTTGGGAAAGTGCGCCGTTCAACGACGGGTGCAGCAAGGGCGCTGTTGGTACTGTTAGAGTGTGTGGTAGAGAAGTGGCGAAGAAGTGCCAGCGAAGACGTACCCAGCGGCCAGAAGAGCAATGATGGAGAAACGCATGATGAATTGATTTGGGATGGTTTGTTGTTATGTAACGAACAAGCTGTGAAGAATTGAAGGAGAGTAGAATCGAAGCGATGGATAGTGGATGAGATGTCCGCTGATGATGACTTGAAACATTCTGTCGAGGAAGCATTTATACTTGAACTGAGGGCTCCCCTCCCGGCTGACTTACTATCGAGTCCCGCTTCATGGATAGTATTTTGTTGATCTCGCGGTCAGTGCCACTCGGTATCCCCGGTCTTTCTTTCAACTCGAGGCATCACAAATGATCGGTGTTAATGAGATGGTATTTAGCACGCCAATGCAACTAGTGTAAGAGACATACCTCCAAAGTAGAAGAAAAATGGAGTACCAAACGCTCCTACGTGGTCAGAAATGGTTTGTGTATCCAAAAATGAAACTTGACGTTGCGGGGGGGGGGGGGGTGGCGTGCATTGAGATCGGCAAAAATGGGAGAACCAATCTACGTGTTGCAGGTACTATGTTTTAGAAACAGCAGCATGACGCGGTCGGTGCTATGTTTACTACACACCACCGGCATTCAGATGTCCTAGTTCGAGCAGTTCTCCTCTCGGGCTGTGCGACAATGCGCATCAACAATTAGCCATTTTGAGTTTGCGACAAGTTGGCATCATCTCATGTCGACGTTGTGTCCTCGACCAAGCGACAGATGGTATGATTGAGCGAATAACTGCATCGCGTGAGTAAACGTTTACAAGTATCAATCAATCGCCAACCTGTTGGAGCTCTTGACCAACCTGTTGGGACGTTTGAAACTCGATGTACCTGCCCATGTTGTACTGAGCGATGTGTGACTAGCTTGCATTAGCCAGGACCAATGCTGATCCACCAGGGTGAAACAACATGAGCTGGGAACTGCCAAGCGAGAGCCTGATTGAGCATGGCATTCGAGATGGGCTAGTTTGTCATTCTGCCTACTCTCAAGAGGGCGAGTGTACTTGGTTGATAGAAGAGGTGATCATTCCAAACTTGGACGTCGTTCACTGAAAGAGCATAGGTATCGTTTTGGCGGCCAAAAGAGGGAGGCTAAGCGGCTTGGAGAAAACCAACATCGATCGAACAAGCCTACCTTATCCGGGGGACCGGGGGTGTGCGACGAATGGAAACATACCCGTGGGCAGAATGCAAGCAAGGTAGGGAAGAGAGAAGCCTCGGTCATCGTCTTGGGAGCTTCTATCGTTGTTGCTTCGAGCCGAAAATAGTGATGCAGGACCATGGCCAGGCTGTTTTGTTCGACGACAGCTTTTACGACATGGAAAAGAAAGAGAATACGAAGACGTCGCTACAGTAAGCTAAACAATGCAATGAGTTCGGAAGATTGATGGCTATCAATTGAGTGCTGACAACGCATGACGACATTTCCGAGCAGTCGGTGATTCTTCATCGACCAAGGAACCGAAATGGCAGCGCACGACTACTCTGGACCCTAGGTAGTGGTGATAGCAGTAAACGTCCATGCTGTGTGTGCGTGAAGACGTCCAAGACATGGTCGTGCATACCGGTACCGGTAGACCATCATGTCGTTGTGTTAAGCAATGTGCGAGCCGTGCATGCTGCATCCATGATTGGGCCCCTCACTTTCAGCCGCAAGTTTTTGACCGGGTCTCATCTATTTGAATATCGCTCGCTGCGTGACAGGAATGCCGATCGGTCAATCGTCATTGGGGCAGACTGCGCGCGTGTGTCAGATAAAGATGATAATTGAGGAGAAGCATGGAGGTCAGAGAGGGAGTGTTGAGTAGGTAGGTAGAGGCATAAAAAGGGTCATCAGAGAGTTGACGATTTGGTCTTTCCACCCTGATTCCCTCTTGAGGCGGGAGTCTTGCATTGCAAAACAACCATTCCCAACAGTGGAAACACGAAGCCATAGAGAGCGATGCAACAGTTTCGAAACGAGTAGGTACATGGCTTGTTTGTATTGTAGATGGCTCCACCCCCGCCCCCGTCGCCCCCCACTCTCCCCCAAACCCACTCGTATGCAGTACAAGAATAAGACCGAAGGCACCAGCTCCTGCAGGATTGATCCACAAAATAGGCCCTTTCAAAAGAAAGTCGCCCGATACATACTATTAGGTCGTCCAGAAACTGGGTCCGAAAGTTGGTCAGTTGCGTCATTCCAGGCTAAACACCTGCAGGTGTAGTTGAAGTCTAACATGGCATGGTAAGTTTGGCGGTTGATTTTATCTCTCTCTAGCCCTCCAACAGGAAGCTAGGATAGAATATGTCGTTATCGTCATGCAGGGCATCCTGTACCAGGGACGTAAGACGTATGCAGAAAGTTGTCGAGGCAGATTAATTAGCTTAGTTTTACATGCGCAAGTCACCTACCTCCTGCGCTACCGTACACAACACGTGCTTGGTACCTATGGCAAGTCCACTACGCTTCTGAATGACGACTTGATACCGCTATGCTCACGGGCGAGAAGAGAAGAGTAAGCAACGTGGCCAGATGATTTCCATCACTAATTGAACTTGGCCAACGACCTCTTTGCCCAATATCTCTCATCCTTCATTCCCAAGCTTGGTCAATCCTCGCATTCGAAGATGCGAGAATATACACAAGCATTACCCTATGCCTGTTGTCATGCTGATTTGAGGGAGCCAAGTGTGCAAAAGTAATCAGAGATGCAAAAAGTGAAGTTTTACAAGAGAAAATTAGTCTACTTTTGATTGACTGTAAAAGGGGTATCGCATAACCACTTTGCCACGAACTGAACAGGCTGCTTCCACACCATGTCATGTGTTTACTCGTCGTCCTCAATGACCAGGCCAATTTCTTCGACGTTCTTGACCGCACCCCCTTGATTGGCGTCTTCCTCTTCGTTTGTCTCCCCATTACCTTTTCCCTCGGCCCTCGGCGCCAACTTCTTCTTCCCTCCAGCCTCATCAGCCAACGGCGTCCCCTCTCTCGCGCTGTCCTCAGCCCCCTTACCCCCCTTCTTTGCCCTCTCCTTCCTCAACCTCGCCTTTTCCCTCTTGGCGCGATTCTTCTCTGTCCTCTCCCGATCCCTCTTCTCCTGCTCCTCCTTTTTCTTGAGAAACTCGCGCTGCTGCTCCTCCTTGACCACCTCCTCGTCCATCAAGCGCAGCCTCTCATACTCGCGCCGCCGACTCGCCTTATACACATGGAACTCGCCGCTGCCGGCACCAGCACTGGAGCCTTGGACGTTGGCGACGATTTCTGGGGGCAGCGCGACGGATTTGGAGAGTGAGGAGTTGGGGAGTTGGATGTTGCGGTCGGGCTTGGCGAAGAGGGCTTCGACTTGCGAGGAGAGGGCTGTGCGAGGAAGCGCGCGCTTTTTGGTAGGCCGGTGGGAGCGGGGGTCTGCAGAGGTAGGGATGGATTCGGGGATTGGCTCGGACATTGCGGGTGGTGGTGAAGGAATCAGTTGGGGGTTGTTCAAGGGAGGGCGCAGTGATGGACCGCGCAATCGCCGCCCGCGTCGCGCTGGGATCGTGGAGACGCTGGCTGATTAAGGCAAAGCTGAGAAGCCTGGATGTTTTCGCGTTTGTATAGTAGATCAAATGACGGAGGGATCGGCTGTCGCGTCGAGGAAAAAGGGCGTGAAGTGGGTAAGCAAGTGGGTGGTAGGTATGGGAGATGGATGATGGGCGGGATGGATGACATCTTCCGTGACTGGATGACGGAAGAAGGCTAGGCTGGCAATTTGCGGCGGCGGAGCGGAGGTCACTGCGGGTGGCAACCCAAACCATGAACGCTGCCCAGTCCCCGCTTCAAAGGTGAGGATGAAACAACAAGGCTCGAGAAGTCGCACATTGTCTGGCCCCTCTGGACACATGATTGCCATTTACTGTTCCGACCCTTGTAGCAACACGCACACGCACACAGACATTTAGCACCTACGTACATACCTACATTCTCTGGAGGAAGAAGTACATAGCATCGTGACACAGCCCGCCGCCTTCACCATGGGGAAACCTCGGGTACGTCCACACATATGCTCCTTGCCGATAGCCCCAAGTCAGAAGAGATTCACAGACTCACACTCTGACCACAGATGATCATATTGATCCGCCATGCGCAGTCAGAGGGAAACAAGAATCGCGATATCCATCAATTCATCCCCGACCACAGGGTCAAGCTCACTCAGCATGGCTGGACTCAGGTACACACGTCTATTCTATTCTCTCCCTCCTCACTGGAATCTCCTCTCTCCCTCCCCTCTCTCTCCCCTCTCTCTCCCCTCTCTCTCCCCTCTCTCCCCCCCCTCTCTCCTCTCCCTTCTCTCAACTGTTCTCTCAACTGGTCTCCCCCGCCCCCTACACCCTGATCCAGCCCACTGAGCCACGACATGTAGGCAGAAGAAGCAGGCCGCACCCTCCGCTCCATGCTGAAACCAGACGACACTCTCCAATTCTACACCTCGCCCTACCGCCGCACCCGTGAAACGACCGAGGGCATACTGCGAACCCTGACCTCGGATGACCCCACCCCGTCCCCTTTTCCACGCAACAAGATCACCGTCTTTGAAGAGCCGCGACTCCGCGAACAAGATTTCGGAAACTTCCAGCCATGCAGTGCCGAGATGGAGCGTATGTGGCAGGAGCGAGCCGATTATGGCCATTTCTTCTACAGGATCCCTGACGGCGAGAGCGCGGCGGACGCCTATGATCGAGTCAGTGGATTCAACGAGAGTCTATGGAGGAGCTTTGGCGACGACAACTTTCCGAGCGTGTGTGTGCTGGTTACCCACGGCCTCATGTCGCGCGTCTTCCTCATGAAATGGTACGTTCAGAATATACCTGCATGCATGCCACGATCACAGTCACTAATGCGATAAAAAAAAGGTACCACTGGTCTGTCGAGTACTTTGAAGACCTCCGCAACGTCAATCACTGCGAGTTCATCGTCATGAAACGCAGCGAGAACAACGGGCGATATATCCTCGAGAACGAATTGAGGACATGGTCTGAACTCAAGCGACGAGCAGCAAAGGATGGAGCGACAGCTACACCCACATCAAATCGGCCTACTCCCCTCAGCGCCACTGCAGCCTCACCCACCATACCCACCCGACGCTGGGGCGGGTGCGTGAATGGTTGTGACCACGACAAAATAAACTACCCCCGTCGCCCGATGCGGAAAAATACTATGGAATACCAAGCCACCTCCCAACTCCCTCCACCCGCTACGCCCCTTGAGACCCTGGAAAGCGACAAGGAAGACATCCCCGCTGCCACTGCCACTGCCACTGCCACCACCACCCCGCAAGACTCCACCGAAACCCCCATCATATCCGAACCCACCCCCGGCAAGCTCTCCCGCAAACATAGCGCCAAAGCAATCGAGCCCGCCCTTGCGTCCCCCAATGATGCCTCAAACGATGCCTCGAGCTCCGACGACGGCGCCGAAGCTGCATCCGCAATCATCTGGTCCCACCAGCATCCGCAACCCCGCACAGCAGCCATCCTGCGCCATCTCCAGCCCTTGAAGTCGCCGGCCGAGGGCTTCTCAGACGACAGTGATTATTTCCCGGGCATGCAGCATATTAGCGGGCACCGCAAGGTGCTGCGCGCGAGTAGCAAGCAGAGACAGCAGAGTAAGGAGAGAAAGTTGGCCCGGAAGCAGACGGAGAAGGAGTGGAAGGAGGAGAGTGGAATGGGAAGAGGGGAACGTACGGATAGGTTGGGCGATGGGGAGGGGACTTGCGATGAAGCTGGGACAAGTGGTGGTGGGGACAAGCACGACGAGGGACGCGGTCAAGGCGATATCCTACCCGAGGCCAGAAAGGGTGATATGCAGGTCAAGCATGGAGAGAAGGATGAAGTAGGATCTAGGGCAGATGAGGGTACGCAGCGAAGTGCGGATCAGCTCGAAGGCATGCAGGATAAGGAACGCAAAGGATTTGGAGAGGTTTATTGAAATGGTCATGTACATGTGGTAACTGTCGAGATACCTAGCAAAGTACAGCGAATGAGAGATTTCCACGTCTGCCAACGTTTCTTGGCCAGGTCGGTATGTTCAATGTAAGAAGAAGAAGAAGAAGAAGAAAAGCATAGTACCACCAACCCCGCATCATGCCTGTCCTCTCATAAACCGAACTCGCAAATCCCATGTTCCCATAACTTCACATGTCTCCTCAACACACCACCCAATTAATTCAACCCACCCCCCCCCCCCACTTCTACCAAAACCAAACCCTGCCATGATCATGATACCTATATCTTCCACATACCATAACGCTACCGCATCATAATACCACGATTACCCGGTCTTTGACATATCCTATGCTTGTCGTTCTCATATTTTCATCTTCGCTCGGAGGAAACGCCAGACGGAAACAAGATTTCAACCAAGTGTTTTGTATCATGGGGAAACGGATACCATTCTTGACACATAGGTATAGATGTAGTTTCATGGACAGGCTGTTTGTGGGTCTGATGTTTGTGTTGTTCGTGTATTATGACGTTCATGGCGATGATCTGGCGGGAGGGTGGAAGGATGGGGCTTGAGAAAGTAGTGGCTACATTTGCAAGTAGCGAAAAAGATTCCGCCATGTGGTGAACTGCACGGTGTCTTGTAGAAAAGAGCAAGCACATTCACCAACCCACGCTCTTTTCCCCCACTTTACCAGATGACTTGACTCTCTTCCTCTTCGTAGATGAATCCCCCGACGCCTCCACCTCTCCCAACATGTTCTGATCAATACGTTCATCCTCATCCTCAACCTTCCTCTTCTTGCCGCGAACAGCGTCGACCCCCGTGTAATCGCTGCGGACGTACGAAGCATCCCTTGGATCAATCTTCCTGAACCCAACTTTGTACAATTCCTTCAAGCGTCTTCTTTCCCGCTCTCCCACTTCTTTCTCGTTGATGTCTGTTTCTTCCCTCATATTCCTGCACCGTGCAATCTGCTCCGGGTTGTCATGTGCGTGGTCGTGGACGTCACACCAGGAGCTGATGACGCCGGTGTCGTTGCCGTAGACATAAGGATCCCTGTAGTATGCGACCTCGTATAAGAGTTTTGCCTTAGTTTCCACGTCGAACTCCTTGTACTCCTCGTCGAATTCGGTGTACGGGCCTTCTACTCGGGTTGGCCAGAGGAAGCAGTAGACGATTGCGATCCACTGGCAAAAGGGCGCGTGCTGTGGTAGGAACTTGAATGCCCGTAATGCTAGCTGCACGGGTGGCATGCTGCTGTTCTCAGGACACATGGTGTTTTGGAATCGGAGTAGTACGGTGTAGGCAAAATCGTGTTCTTCTCGCCTAAAGGTCAGAATGTACAGGTTGAGAAGCGCATAGTAGAAGTCTTCGGCGGTACCGATTCTCTTCCTGTACAGTCTGTACGAAGCGATGGTTGCTCGCTTTCGCAGTCCGCTGTACATGAGCGAGACCACCTGACGCATCTGGCCGCTGAGGTCTAGCCCAAGCTCGTCGGCATAGTCTAAGATGGAAGAACTACTTGATCCGCTTGTAGGTGTTTGCGTCTGCAGACGTGATTGTATGCCATCGTCCAAGTCTGGATTTATTACTGAATCCTGAGAATCTCGCCTACTCTTCTTTGGGATTTCAAGTACTGGTGGCTTGTTGGTGGTGGTGAGGCGGTCAGAAACTGCCATTTTCTTTGATGTCTGCTGGAAACGAGGGTTGGGTTCAAGCTCTGGTTCAGCGGTGAACTCGGGCTGGAGCGGCATGAGGCTCACCCCTGGAAACTGGCGTTGCAATTCCAACTTGTCTTCCAAGCTCATTTTTGCAGCGTCGACCGTAAGCGTTACCTGCTTTACGAAGGACGAGAGAAACTTGTCCCGGAAGGAGTTCCATGATGAAGGCTGTTGTGTGTCAATGTTGTGAGGAGAGGTCTCTGTCTGAGTGCTTGATATTGTGGCCTCATTGAACGGGGCAGTCTGTGCCTGCGTGTCCCTCTTCTGGACAAAATCAGTCCGGCTAGCCTGGGTCTGTGCATCCTTTTTCTGCATGGCGATTGACTGCATTCCTCGTTCATGGGCGTCCGGCATCTTGATATCATCCGTTTGTACTGCATGATCTTGATGAATTCTGCGTATGTTCTCATTGTCGACAGCCTGTGTTCCTTGTACCCGAGGCCCTGGTATTCTGATCTTCTCCGTCTGCACGGCTTGATCTTGACAGAGTCTGGCAGGATCCTTTGAACCAGAATTGCAACCGTGGACTTGGATCCTTTCAATATGATCACAGGTTTCTATGATGTCTTTTCTAAGTCGCTTGAGGCCGGCGCTTACTGAACGGAATGAGGCATGGACGATGTCATTCGCAGCAATCTCCCAGTGTTCAAGATCTTTGCGTCCAGTGTAGTCAGTGCCATCAGATACAGAAAGTATCAGAGTCTTGTCGCTAGCAACTATCAGCCATGTGCTTAAAGTGGGCGATTTCTGTCGGCCGGCTTACAACTTGGAGTCATCCTTTAGTTTCGCTTTTGTCTCCTCAAACTTCGTTTCTTGGTTGCGCATGTATCTCAGAATCTGACACTCATCTTTGTTCACTACCAGCTGACTGGTCTCTTCGTATCGTTCCATTGGCCAGTCTGCAAGGAGACGATGAGGCGAGAGTTTGTTGGCGCAAGATGGCAACCAGAAAACGAGGGGAGCTAGCCTATCCGCCTTGCTGTTCCCCGCTAACCAGATCTGGAAATAAGACCCGCAATAAGTTGTGTTCCACTGACTCCTGCGCGCGCCGGGCCTTAGGCGCCCCCTCCCGTCAGCATCTTAATTGAGCGTGTTGCTGTGGCCCAAGGCCAAATATACTGTATTACTACCGAAGATGGCAATAGAAATCCAATGTTATTCCTTGCTTTCTTATCAACTGGATGACTCGGAAAGGGCAAGATTTTCCTTGGTATGCGATGGAATATGAATGATCCCCCTATACCGGTACTGCCACGCATCATCTTTCTTCTCTTTGGCCGTCAAGCATAGCCTTGGTATGTGTCTAGTCCACGGGTAAGATTCACATCAACATTCTTGGTCAGATTGCCAATTCTCAGGACGAGGAGTGGAGGTGTACCTAGGGTGCAAAATACGATATGTTTTACCATCCCTGGTACGGTAAAAGCAAGCACTACTGATGACAAGTCACAACTTGGTCTTACGTCTATTCATAGCCACCACGCCCATTCATATACAAGGCAACAAGGACACGGCACCCTTCTCACACAATTCATAATCAGGAATGAACGTAACCCATCGAATATGTACATCTTCATCAAAGGCAAGTATTTACAAAAAGCACCTCCATCTCCCTCTCCAAGTGTCACGGCCCAAGCAACACTTGGTATATAACCTTCCCTGAACCCAAGAGATCCAAGGAGTTCGTAACTTTAGCCCAGATGTGAGCCAGCTTAACCGGGGCAGACACCGTTCTTCTTGGGCTCGCAGCCGCCAGCACAGCCAGTGTACATCTGGCACTTGGTCTTCGCATCGGAGCACACGTTCTTGAGAGTAGCGGTGTCGCCGTAGTTGCTGTTGATACCGGCGAGCTCACCACCGTTCTTCGCGGTGACACCCTCGATAAAGACGTTACGCTTGCATTGCTTGGAGCACTATTACACAGGTCAGTCATTGACTGGCACCATACTTTTGGGCATTCAAACTTACGTTTCCGCAAGAGCGGTACAGCTTGCCGTAGTCCTCGACGTAGAAGTTGATGATGTTGACGGTACCGCAACCGTTGTGTTGGATGACCTTGTCAGAGGCGTGGTAGGCACCACCACCGATGACCCAGGATTCCTTGCCCGCTGCATCTTCCTTGATGCTGAGAGCGTCCTCGCAGACGTCCTCCCACCAGACAAACTAGAAGCATTGTCAGTCCTGTTATTCTACTATCACAACCATCGTTTCTCTCACCTCAAGGGTGCAGTGTCCCTTGCAGTGGACACCCTCAGCCTGGTTCTTTCCGATGATCACGTTGCGAAGAGTGGCTCCGGCATGGAGCAGGAAGACAGCATCAGCAGAGCCTATATCACATGTCAGTTACGGATTATGAGGGGAAAAGAACTCGACAAATGACTTACCGCCTTCAGCCTGGTTGGAGCAAGCACCACTACCGCGGTCATAGCGGTACCATTGACCGTCAAAGGTCTCGCCAGCCTTGACTTCAATGACCTTGCTGTTGGTCTTTGTGCCAACAGCCTTGGGAACACCACCCTCATGTCCAAGGCACGCAAGTGCGGTGGGAAGGAAAGCCGAAACGGCAGCGACGAATGCAGCGACCTTCATGATTCCGGAGGTTCTCGAGTGAGTGGTACTTGTTGTTGTGAAGAAGATGTCAGTGAAGTGAGTGTATGGCTTGGTGAAGAAAGATCCTTCATTCCACGACGAAGCCTTTGCTACTTATACACACAGCTCACAGATACATGATATACCTCCTTTCACCCATCGGGCTATCGCCATGCTCGTTGTCAACTTCCTTGCATACAACCTAATCTCCACTCCGTCCACTGGACCAGGAACCACATCCTTCGCCTAACCTCATCCTATTCGTACAAACCCCACCACAATCTGGATTTTCTTGGCCTCCAGCGCTTCCGCCCAGCCATGGGACCTCGCCAAGCATCTACCGTGATGCTTGGCCACGGAACAATATGTCTCGAGGCACATGAGAATTCTTGGGTGATACCCCAGAAAAAATGCCGAAAGTCCCGGCTTTTGATTCAACGTCGTGGTACAGTAGTACATCCGCAAGTCTGCATGCGCCACTTGGTTCATGACAAGGTTCTTTTGTTAACTCGTTACCGTGGGAGAAGCTGTCTTCGACTGTACGAGATTTTGAATGCCACTCATGGAGAGCGCGTTTGGAGATCTCCGTCAGCATCCCCAACGCGGATGTGTAACTCCGAGCAAGATCAGCGTGGTTGGCCTGACCATCGGTATGGTGTGCATGTAGGTACCGTACCAGACGTCCCAAAAGCCGACCCTAAAACCAAAGTCGCGTGTGACGATAGTAACCCTGCGCCGATCATCCTATGATTCAAGTATCCCAGCCGAGACCATCTCATTGGCCCCATGAATCCCATCATTTCTATCATGAAACATCTTGGCCTGTCAATAAATCGCGGCTTGCGCCCATTGGGACACGCCGTAGGGGAAGGTGTCAAAACTTAGCGCTTCCGCACCTTTCTCCCCTCACAAACCCTTATTTCCAATGTAGTTATTCCGCCATTGAGTATTTCACCGCCCGTCTACCGGACTGGTTCAGTTTGAATCCGGGGTACGGCAAAAATTTCATTCGTAGAGAAGAGCATACCGGTATGCGGCTGGGCTGCGGGAACGATGCGTGCAATCGCGATCGGTGTATGGGCGATGGGTGAATTACTGTGCTGTCTCAGGCTCGTATGCCACTGTGCCGTCTCAGGCTCGTATGCCACTGTGCCGCGAGAACGCAGCCTTCAGATTTGGGGATACGGAGAGCATCACTGGGCATGCACTGCGAAGGCCGTAGAGAGCGAGGCGATATTAGAGGGTCTCGACGGGTGGTCCTAGTCAAACCCCCCTTGCCCTCCTCCACCCTGAACGTGGTTACTACTGTGGATCTGGTAGTGGGCTAACAGAACAGTGGACTATTGCCAGCAGAACGAGCCAGATGTTGAGAGCGTTAGATGCCAGAACTTGCATACTGGGCAACGCTGCTCGAACCATCTCAGCTCGTGACATCAGGAGATTCAGAATACACTCCACTTCATGAGTCGGGACTTGACTTTCAATAGACGGCACTGTAAAAACTCTCTGGTGCAACCGGCCGGACGCCGTGCCTTTTCCACATAGAATTCTCCGTAGACCGTTCCCCTCATCGGAGAAACGTCAAATCAATTCTCCTCATACCCTCATGGCTAACCATCGAATCAGCCCACATCACACAGCAAACCCCCTCCCTCTTTTCCACCATTGAAAGTGAAATCCCATTTGCCATCCCAACCCGGAACCACCACAACTACCAGTACAGTCATCCTCGCCCCATGACCCCCTCCCCCACTGGTGGACTTGCAAAACACCCACACCTATCCTCAGCGGCAAAACACACAACATGCATCCTGCACCATGCACGGCACTGCATCAAAAACCGTACTCATGCACGCCCCAGAAATCCGGGGAAATGTCCGATGGAGGAAGGTCTCGTGGCATGAATGCTTCGCTACGGGACATGCCGCAGTCGGCCAATACCAAACATGTTTGCATCTAGAGTACCTCTGTTATCTTGGGAGACTTGGAAGAGAGAAAAATCACCTACCTCAAGTGTATTCAATGCCGGAATAGGCGATAGTTTGGGAAAAGTCCACCAATAGTGGTGTGCTATTCGATGGAATACTGGTACCATGGTGGGGGTGGTGCGTGATCGGTGTATGCGGAGACGCTCCAAGTCACGTTTCCTTGTAGCCTTCCTAGGTCGTGGTGGCCTCCGGCTTGGCTTGAAGACTCATCGCAAACTTTGTTGTGATTTTTCTGTCTCTTCGTGTGCTGGGTGTGTTAACTAGAGGAAGCGCTTATGTCGGTACTTTATTGCTCGAGCACTTGTTCTCGTATTCTCAAAGGAGAAGGCAGATGCAAAATTTGTGGGGAAGAATCGAGATTGCGTGATGGGTAACTTGGACGACGGGAGATTGCGCATGTCTAAGATAAGGGCTATGTGGTACTGACGTTAGGTAGTGAAGATCTCACACGTGGCAGATTCGTTGGCCACGTTGTGGCTAGTTTGGTGAACATGTTTAGTTAGGATAGTTTCGAGATGGTCAAGTTATGAATATTGTTTCATACTTCAAGACTACTACCGGTTCGTTTTGCTCGAACTGGGGTGACTCACGCTCAGTCTTGTATCCTCTTTTTTTCTTTGTACTTGCAAGAACCTGGACGAAGTGAGGTTGCGTGTGCCTAAAATAAGGCTACTCGGTACTCAGTATCATTCATCGGGCATGCGTTTGTGAGTATGTTCACTTGCGACAAATTCGAGAGATTCTGTCGAAGGTTATCATTTCATACCTACTCCACACCACTACTACATTGCCTTTGGCATAAAAACCAAGACTGAAGAATTCTTGTTTTCGACAGAACACAGAATATCTGAAATTGCATCTGCCCAATGTAGCGATACACTATCATGCTGTGGATATGTCAAGCATGACAGATTCCTATGGCATTTTATAGTCACTTCCGGCGCGTACCAGTATTCTCACCTTGGACAGCTTCATATCTTTCCTTGCGATAATTCTGAACCGCAGTTCAGCACGCATCCTCATTCGAAACCCTCCCACACAGTTGCAAGACCGTTTGCAATGACGCAACCACGCCGCATTCACCTCTGGTAGAGTACGAAAACACTTTCTGCCCACACCCCTTCATGTTAGACAGCTGCTAAACCGTCAAAATCCCTCCACCACCACTTCTTTCCAAGACTGGGCGCACAAGACCGATCTAAGTCCAATGGCAGGCCCACCGAGCGTAGAACCTGCATTTCCAACAGAGGCTTTAGCTTTAGAGCATTTCAATGAAAGTACTCTCAGCGAGGCCATACGCTGGATAAACGATCAAAATAGTCAACCTGCAACTGCTACAGCTAATCCAGGCACACTGAAAATGCAGCGCACACTCCGACGCCGGCGACTAAAGCAGCGACAACCTTCATCGCCGCGCATACCACGGAGGACACCGATGTGTGCTTGCTAGATGAGTGCCCAATATGTCTGGACAACTACATAGATGACACGTGTGTGCGCATCATCGGTATCCAAGGATGTACTCACCGTATTGGTCTGGCCTGCCTGCGCGAGATGCTCCGTCGCAACCCCAATCAAGAGAAGCGATGCCCACTCTGCCGGACCATATGGATCGCAGAAGCCACGGCACCAAGGAGGCCTACACAACTATATACTGGTATGCCCAGTAGCGGGCTCGATACCCTTCAGGGCTTACAGCTTTACTTAGGCCAAACACTCCATACCCAAGACAGACGTATGGCTAGAGTAATTCCTCCAGATCCCCGGCCCTACAACGGCGCTGAGGAAGTCAGGTCCAGTGCCAGGACTGCTGATGAGGAGCAGGGACAGTCATTGCGGCAGCAGATGGATGCACCACATGACAGTTCCACCCGTGCTCGCGCAGCTGAAATCGCTTTGCAAGAGAATTACGCAGCAGAGGCTCGAAGCTTTGAGAACTTCAATCAAGAGCTTGAAAGCATCCGGCAACGTGCTCACGGCACATCGCTCAGAGGTCGCCGCAGTGGTCGCGGTCGTAGGCCTGACCGTCGTTCTTCCCGCAGTACGGACCCAGCACATGAGCTTGCAGACCCAGCTAATCGGGTTGACGAAGGTCCCACGAGCCGTCTGCTCAATCGCTTACGATCTGGTAGTGGTGATCATGCCTCTGGTCATGAGCCTCTTGCCGAATCAGAAATAATCCGCCCTACTCCGCTTGAGAACCAGCGTACACAGGTCGAGACCCAACGTCTGCGTGCTCCTGTTGCGAATACTCTCCTTGCAGATATAGCCGCTAGGGCAAATTTTCGAACCAACCCAGCGCTACAACGGTCGTTGAGCACTCGTAGCACTCGTAGCACTTCCCCGGCTCATCCGCCGCGTGCCAGTTCACTGCGTGAAACGTCCGCGCAGGTACATTCAACCTCACCGGGTTTGAGCGACTTCGGTATCGCTGCATCGCAGCTACCCACTCCATGCGAAACAGCTTGCACTCTGGCCCAGAACGCGACCGCCTCTGTCCAATCTGCAGCCCCGACCATTATCGGCTTTCCCAGCACACAGCAGCTCAACGCGCGTATTGCTGCCCTGGATGCCCGTGAAGTACGTCTGGCGCGACGAGAAGTCGAACTCGTGCTCCGCGAAGCCGAGTTGACAATTCGAGAAGGAAGGCTCCTACATCCAACTTTTGTCGCTGAGATCCTGGGGAATCAACGTCGCCGCCAGATGGATGTGATGGATCGCTTGTTGGAACAACAAAATGACCTCTTGGAGGCACTGCGACGGGGTCCTGAGTCTTGAAGGCTGTACATCATGAAAGTGGAGAGCGGCCGTTCTGAGACTTTAGTGGCATAAATGGTAGAAACATTCCAGAGGCGTGATTTTGGCAGCGGTAGAATGTCTACTTCTGAAGTGAGATGTTGACGGAACCGGATTGTCTCATTAATTTCCCTTGTTGGCCGACGGAATAAAAGACTAGAATCGCCGTAGGCCATTCGTCCCCACAACTTCTGTAGTGTATGAACTACAAGCCTCATTTTCTCCGTGAGGAACATGGACATGTAATCAAAAATATCACTTGGACAACGACAAAATCGGCGAACATACCTTTGAATTATTGTTGGCGTAGTCTTCTTTTTCCGCGCAAATATTCGAGGGCAAGTCCATCTACCACATCTTCCACGACTTACGCACGTGTACCCAATCTTACACTCTCTCATTCACGCAAACCATGCGTTGTCTTTCTTTCATGCTAAAATCACCATTTCAAGTAACTTTTTAGTTGATCAAGTTCGCCGATCATGGATCTTCGTGTACCTAACGCTGTTGGTGTTGACAAAGTCTGGTCACTTCTCTGATTGGCCGCCTCAAATTTCATCGAAGCAACTTCACTCCCGAAAAGAATGCCACATTTTCAGTATTATTTTCGTTGGTTGAAGATCATCTTAGCAGAATAGAATCCTATGGATCTTGGAAGAATGGATGGAGTCGCGCATTTCATGAAGCAGAGGTGCCTCCTGTCGGCGGAGCCACTCGCTTCACTATTCGAGAAAACCCATAGCGACAAGCAGTGAGGGATTGGAAGCGAAGATCCGAATAAAGGCAAATCCATCACATTTTAGGCGTCTTGGAACGGTAAAGCTAGGGTGCCTCGCAAAGGATGACTTGAGTAGTAAGGGAGCCGAGCTGCCCCAATCCAGGGTTTTTGGGAGGGCGCTGGAAGATCGAAGGGCATACGGATGTGAGATGAAGATCGAAATGCTCAGCGCTGGCCAAGGTACAGTGCCTTGTAAGCGATGCTGACTTAGCTGACGACCTTTCCAGGTATCCTTCTTGTTTACGTTGCATTGATTGCGCAGTTATTATCGGCTGTATACAGAAGCCGAAGTGACTAGGCTAAGCATGCGTGGTCTGGTGATTCATAGAGCTCATCGGGGAACTGCGGGTAACGATACAACCGAACAATATTAAGGCTTTCGAGCCATAGCTGTGGTAAATGTCTTGTCGAGGTGACGTCTCAACGAGTTTCAAAGGCTTGCAAGCAACACCTGGTTCATAACCAGTGAAGCTTGCAAAGAATGTCCTCTTCGTCAATCTTTTTCGCGAACTACTTCACCGCTCTTATCGAAATATTTTGCTTTTTTCATGGCGGCCGAGCCAAGCAATGACTTTTTCGGAAGGCTCGAAAGTGAAACTTGCATTGCACCCAGGCAAAGTCCTACTAAGGGCCTTACGGAGCCTGAACGCAGTGTGAAAAGATTGACCAGAGTTCGGCCTCATCATACAAGCTGTAATGGTTTATCAAATGTTGGCTGAGTAGACAAACATGAGATGACGAGACTGAATTTTTTCTTCCGCTTTGCGTCCTAGCCTGGAGAAAAGTGCCCATTGATAGTAGGTTCTTCTGGCTGAGCGCTAGCCGGGAAGCACTTGAGGCATGAAGGAGATTGAATTGATATTGATGAGAGTTAGTCCGTCCAGTTGGCAGCCCACTGTTGCCTCCAAGCGTCGACAAGTACGATAGTGCTCCTCCTGAGGCCCATGGTTCCCTGATTGGGGGCAATGCAAGACGAAGACACTCAACATCATTGCGGCAGCTTAGCTTGATCCAGCCAGAGCTCCCCGCCGAGATTCCTCCAAGTATAGTCATCGACGTACATACAGTAGTTGTGAGACAAGGAGTAACGTGATGTGAGTAAGTTGTTGATGTTTCCAAGAACGTAAGGGTCATTACGCACTGGTACCCAGAAGCAAAAATGAGCTGACTTGCACAGGGCCACTTTCTGCCACGTTGCACTACGGCACCATGGAACCATCATGATCTGGTACCGATGGTGGAGTATTTCGGCTTGCGCCATGTCCCGCTCGATAAAGACCCTGTTCCGGACTTGTGGGATGCACATAGTCCAGTCCTGGCCTGATGGGTAGTGCGCTCGCTGGCCATGCACTCATCATCTTGACATAATCTTCACTCGGCCGATGCGTCTCTTCGCCCACTCAGCACTGTCACTGTCGGTGACTACACTGTTGCTTGCCTAGGACCGCGACCATTTACATGACGTTATGGAACCTTAGCTGTTCGAGGCACGTACATATGATGATCTGGCGCCCCTGCGACTATGCTGGAACACGCGGGGTAGTCTCGGGTACTCAGCTCAAGAACCATGCATCGTTGGGTCAAGCGACCTGTAGCTGGCCAAGATCGCCCAGGCGTTGGGCATTGGGCAGACATACGTGTCGTGGTGCCTGTATACACATTGCATGCGGACAGTCTGTTTACACGCTGGGGTAGCTAGCGAGGCGAAGTAAGTCGTCACTCCGTCGATTCATGTAGGACCATGCGAGTCCCTTTATGCTGCATCGACCGAATGATATGAAGAGACAAAGTCTGGTATGTGAAAGGTTAATCCTTGATGCTGGAAAGCCCTGCCATGCAAAGATTGAAGGGTTCAGATCGGGAGCCGATTAATGGCCGCTTGCCAGTATCGGGGGGACTATGTTGTATCTTAGCCTCCTCTTCGCAAAAGTCTTCTGGCTGGTCCGTAAAGTGACAAGCGGGGTAATCCAAATCGAGATCCTTGAAAAGCTGTAAAGTGCGTTGCCATTAAGGATTCATTGAAGCTGGCGTATACGGCAAGATGACCACACGATTGGCAGGACGCTAAGTAGGCAAAATGGCATGACGTGATGCCTGACTACCAAAACTATGCTATCTAGACTTGCGGTCTGCTGGAGTAGCGGTAGCAGGTAAGCCGAGGATGCATCAGGTATGAAGGGCTCTCCCTGCCATGATAGAAATGCTCCAGGAAGTTGGCGGAAAGGGCAGCGGCTAGATGAAGTTATCGCGCAAGTATCGGCGTCCTGTAGTGCCGGCCATGCGATTCGGGAAGGACTATACAGTAGGTGATGTGATCGTACATATTCGTATTGTGGAAAATGATCGACACGGAAGGTATTCGCCAGGACGTCCACGACACCGCAAAAGCTCGGCTGCAGTCTGGAAAGTAGCGCTCAGATGGTAGCAGACTTTTTGGAAAAAAGTATCCAGAAAGTAAGTCATGTCGCAAGCATGTTCCAAGTGCATGGTGGCGAAGAGATCGTCTTAAGCAACCGTCGTGGTGCAGAGGGTTCAGAGATTGCCAACGTGGCCGTTGCGTTGTCACCGACAGAATGCACCGGGACCCCAAGCGTGCTGAGACGACCGTGAACTGCCTGTGATCCAGAGAGTTCAGACAAGTGAAGGGCAATTTTGTGAGTGGGCAGATTCGACAAAGCGCAGTGCAGCGGTCGGTGCTACTCGCTGCCCAATGATGGCGTTGGGCTCGACAGGGCGAACAATGAGGCGAGCGGCATCAGTGCATCTCCGCCCAACGAAGGACGACATCGACTCTGCAGCCACTACAATTCACTCTGTTGCAGGCTGATAAGCAACCGGTGTGAAACATCTATAGCAACAGGGGTTCCATACCAACCCGATTCCAAGCCTTGCCCGTAGATTGGTATAAGGTTCCATGCGCCCAAGCTCACATAATTCAGCGTATGCACCAATACCACGACTGGCTCTGATCATCCCTTTCGAAACGTCTACTCTTGCATTGTTGTTGATACTAAATCATGGCGGTCCCGAATTCGTACTTTGTCCCAGGCTATGGCATCTCGAGGGCAGTGATCCAGAATGAGATCCGCTATCACTGCGGACCTGACGCCATAGTGCGACCGTACACTTTTCAGGCAAGTGTGCATGTCAATGGCAAGAGGGAGCTGTCGAGGCTGACAATCTGGATAGGGTCGAGATGGGTTTCTGATTACGACCATTGGTCCTCCCTTGACCAAGGTATGCCACTCGTATGCTGTGATCTCGCTCCGATGCTGATCGAGTAGGCACAAATCGACGACCTGAAGCTCTCGTCGCGCGAGTATGAAGAGAAACAGTCTCGCATCGCCGATGAGCCCAACGTCTTTGTGAACGCACCAATTCCTATCAACCAACGGATACGAAGGAGTACATGATTTAGAAGCCAGTTTCTTATATTCTTGGTCGCGCCGGCAGCATACTACCAAGCCTGTGGGGCGCTGAGCGCATAATACTTTGCTACGATTGGGATCGATTCGGTGTTTTCAGCGTGTAAAAAACCTCTTGAGGAAATCCTGGGTGGTAATCTTTGACCAGCTACAATTTGGACCTACAACTGGCGTTGTCGACTGGAATGATCATGTGTCATGAGGCGTACGATCACCGCGTTTTCATTTTTGGCGAGAAGATGTGTTTCCACACTGAATCGAAATCTTCACCAATGCAATTGCATTTCTGGTTCTGCAGACGCTTCATGCTGTGCAGGTGTGATATGACTGGCTGTGGTTGGATGAGGGACACCAAAAGCCCAAGGCGTCGTGTTCGATGGCACGTTTCTCCCGTTGACCGGATAACAGGCGATTCAAGACTACATGTCTGCGTTTGCTTGAGCACTAACATGGTGCGCAGGAGCAAAGGAAAGTAGAGTTTGAAGTATCAAGTATCAAGTATGACAGGTGAGAGAGCGTCGTTGAGTGGCATCTCAGGCGAGAGTGGGGCAGCTTGCACCCTCGGCTGCATGAGGAACGCAGGAACGCCTGGAGCACTATTGGACGGACGGCGATCTTAGTCAGCACCAGCTGTCAGCCTGACGACAACATCACGGGTAATCACCCCTTCAAGGTCAATTATTGAAACGACGTCACACAACAGCCTCCCATACAGTTATTCTAAACCATGAAGCGATTCCCCAGGTACCCGGCCAACAAACACCCTTAGGAGCGCCACTGTGTTCCAACATTGTCCTACATCCATCCAACTCAAGCGCTATCAAGAGCGAAAAGGGCGTGTAGCAGCCTATCGGTCACAAGCGACTCCTAGAGGGACAATTCTTCAAACGTCCAGGATGGAAGGAAAACGAAGGGTCTGGTATAGGCCCTTAAAACACCAAAGGGCCAGCGCTTTCCAATGAGCGACCGACAGCCTGCGATGATATTTCTCTGCGCTGTCGTGTCTATCTGTGGAAATGCGCCGATGAAAGGGTACTTTGCGTAAGAAGTCCACAGGTCTGGGTGTAAGAATTAATATGCTGATGCTAGCATGTAATAACATGAGTAACATAAACATATAATAAGCAGTGTTGTAGATATATGCAACCAAAGGCCCTTAATAAGATTCGAGCTGAAATTTGTTTTCCCTGGGTATCTCGTATGTGTGATATCGAGTATATTGTAGTAATCAGGTATCCAATGCGTAGACTTGCGCCCTTCCATGATGACGATGATGTTACTACAGCAACACTGCAAGATGCTGGGACATATTGCACTGTGATTTGCTGGGAGACGCAGATACCATGTGATGTGCTGATTGGCTAATCGCTTTCACTGTCGCTACTGCTATCGCTGCTGCTGCCATTGTCGCTGCTGCTGGACGATGAGGCGTCACTGTTGGTACTCTCACCGGAATTGGACTCTTCGCTGTCAGACTCCGAATCTGAATCAGAGTCGGAGCTCTCGTCGCTGCTACTATCCGAGCTGCTTTCATCACTCGATACCTCAGTCCTGCGCTTCCGCTTCCGTGCATCTCGTTGGAGAGGAGCGACACTCTTCATCATAGGATTGATGCTGGAGTGCTGATTCACAGCTGGCAGGATGGGTGCAGCTCGTCCAAGCGCAGCCAACAGTGCTTCGGCGCGCTTCCTTTGCAGGCGGCGAATGTAGCCATCGCCGTGGGGGTGATGCATGAACTTCTCGACGTCGGCTTCCGTTCTTCTTCGCTTTCGCTGTTGGATGATACGTTCGTGCTCTGCCTCTTGCTCTGCCACTTTGCGAGCTTGAATGTCGTCCATGGGTTTCTGCGCGTCCTGCTCGTCCAATTCCTTCAGGGTTGATAGGCACCGTTCCCGTAATCGCTCAATGACACCAGCACCCTTGAGTCCGGTTAAGTACTCTGAGAGAGCCTCGGTGTGTTCGTGAGGAATCCGGAAAATGCTGAGAGCGTTGTCAACCACGTCGTTTTGCTTGGCTTTGTTGAACTTCCAGTTATCGCGGTCAGAATAGTACTGTGTAAGATAGGAAATGTAAACAGCTGGATCCTTCTTCTTGCCCTTTGTTGTATTTGGGGAGGGCGTAGATGCAGAGGCCACTCTTGACGTCGATGATGTGTGATTTGCAGGTATAGAAGTATTCTCTGCAGGGTCTGAAGCCGTCACGGAGGTATCCTCTACAGCAACCTTCTTGTCCAATTGCCCGTTCTTACGTGCAGCCTTTTCTTCCTCAGCAATCAAAGAGTGAAGAGTGAAATTTGACACGGCTGGGGGCGCGGAAACATCTCCTGTCCCCTTTTGCTCGGCGACCCACTTCTTGAACAGCTCTTGCCCGCTGTTCCCGTCAGAGGTCTTGGTGTCGGGGGTAAAAGCAACAGATTTTCGGCGGTCGATTTGAGATGGAGATGCTGAATCAGATTTTTTGCGGCTGGTATCCTTCTTTGATGGTTTCTGGGTACTGCTTGGCGCCACGTGGTCCGTCTCTGTTGAGGCAAGTAAAGTTGGCTGCGTAACGGCGTTCGCAGTCTCACTGGGTGAGGGAACAGCTGGCTTGGGTTTTGCATTTTCCTTTCTGCGTTTGGTTACCTTCTCTTTTTTCTTGCGATAATTAGGATCTCCTTTGGGTCGAGCGGCACCTGATGTAGGCTTCTCAATGAGCGCATCAGTTGTAACATGCGCGGTTTCTGAGACGACGGGGATTTCCTGAACGGCCGTTCCAATCTTCTCGACCTCGGGAATATCTGTCTTGTTCCTCTTCGAGATCTGGCCGGCATCTTCAGCTGGCTCCGGTTGGTGTTTTCGCTTGCCAAGCGTTAAGGATTTTCCGTTTACGGGAGCGTCGAGTGGTGATGTGTAATTGTTTCCAGGCTCGACAGGTGCATCAAAGACCGGGACTGGCTCAGGATTGTTGTGCAATGGTTGAGCTTCAGGCACGGCGACTCCGGACGGGTCTTGGTGCTTCAGGGAGAGGCCCAGTCTGCGCCAAGCGGGTACTCTCTGGCCGTCGAGTGACATGATGATCGGATTGGGAATATGAATGGTCTCTTTACATTATGTTCGGGTAGTTTCCGCCTCGTGCATGCCCGAAGAGCTGATATAAGGTTGCATAGTCACCTGTGGCCGTCTGTCAAAGGTCGAATAAAATGCATGGAACAGAGAATTTCCAGCCTGATCGAGAAGGCGAAGCACGGGCCTCTGGCGATCCCGACTGAAGCTCCAGGCCACCAGCAACGCGTACAACAGCAACCAACCTGGACAAGAACAGCCTCGCCCCTCACTACCGCCCAACTCGACGCCTCTAGAGCCTACGCAGTAAATCTCCTGGAGTTGACGAAGCCACTGAAGACCTCAAATATAAGCACATCGTCGCCGCCATCATGTCTGGTAATTGGCAGTCCTTCCACACCCAGCGCTTGCCCGCTTGCCCGCTTGCTTTCCTCCTGGCCATGTCTTTACCTATGCTAACAGCTATTCCCTTCCCACAGGAAGCGCAGGCTATGATAGACACATCACCATCTTCTCGGACCAAGGCCGCCTATATCAAGTCGGTATGGATACCCCCCACCACCCTTCCTCATCTTGGGGAGAAACACGGTCGGTGCAGTGCCGCCACAGCTCCGCAAGCTCCCACGATTTCCATCTCGAAGCTTATTAACATTGTGACCACAGAGTATGCATTCAAGGCAATCACGGCAGCAAACATCACATCATTGGGCGTGCGGGGTAAAGACTGTGCGGTAGTCATCTCGCAGAAGAAGGTGCCCGTAAGTTATGGGAAAAGGCGAGCGGGGGCATGCACAGGTGGCTGACGTATGGAAACAGGACAAGCTCATCGACCCTGCCTCGGTCTCGCATATCTTTCGCCTCTCACCGTCGGTTGGATGTGTCATGACTGGCTCCATCGCCGATGCAAGGGCGTCCGTGAGCAGAGCGCGGGGTGAGGCTGCTGAATTCCGCTACAAGAATGGATATGAGATGCCCTGCGACGTGCTAGCCAAGCGGATAGCCAACATCAGCCAAGTCTACACACAACGTGTAAGCACTGCATGATGTGTAGGAGGGAGAGAGGGTGCTAATGAGCGGCAGGCATACATGCGACCACTAGGCGTTGCCACGACGCTCATCTCACTGGACTCGGAGTACGGACCTCAGCTCTACAAGTGCGATCCTGCAGGTTACTATGTTGGCTACAAGGCAACAGCATCAGGGCCCAAGACGCAGGAGGCGCTCAATTTCCTGGAGAAGAAACTGAAGAACAAGGAGCATGCAGAGGGCAGCTGGGAAGAGGTAGTCGAGCTGGCCATCACCGCCCTGAGCACTGTACTCTCGGTTGATTTCAAGAAAGGAGAGTTGGAGATTGGCATTGTAGGAGGACCGAAGCTCAAGGGCCAGGAGGGCACAGAGGCCGCTTTCAGGGCGCTCACCGAGGAGGAGATTGACGAACGGCTGCAGTCGATCGCAGACAAGGACTAAGGGCCACGGTCGAACAATTGGGGTTGGAGGAAGGCTGCGCGTCGTAGTGGTAGGGCGCGGGAGCCATGACGCTATCCAAGGTAGCATGCAACGACCTCTTCAGACGTCAGCTGTGCTCGAGCAGCACCATGAATACAGACGTTAGACTGACAGTGTCCTGCATAAGCGCGACTGTGAAGCAACCAGAGCAGATGGAGGACTTCAGCCCTGAATCCACATGGCCTTTGTACTCCATGCCCCTTGTAGGCTAATGAGTCGCAGATCTGATAGCTGCTCAGCTGCAACGACCTGTCAGTACTCAGGAACAACCGCATCGACGTCATGTCACTGGCTCTCTCGCTGGTCGGCGCCGCAGCACAGCCATACTTGTGGCTGACACGATCTTCTGCAGCAGTCTCTCATCCGATGCCGCCCACCCCTGCCAGCTCCCCTTGGCTGCGCTCGTCTTTTGGCTTCCTTTTCAGCGGACGACCACGCGAGAGTCCGCATCGCTAATAATACATTGTGGCCAATGAGCGTCCTGATTGCGGCCGGAGCACACAGCTCGGCTTGCTGCCTTGACCCGATGAGGCCGAAAGGCTTGGCGACACCTGTCTGCTTTGGGCGATGAGGCGCTCTCGCCGTCGCTGAGCTGCTCAAGCACAGAACCACCAAAGGTGCCCATTCCAGCTGTCATGGCCTGGCATCGAAAGATGGGTACCGTGCTTGCTTCCTTCTTGCATGCTGCACTTCCTCCATGACTGACATGGCGGACGTCAATGCCACTATTACACCTCCATATCCAAGCCTCTTTGGCTCAAAGCCTACACCAATCCTCCTAGCGGTCCAGCCTGGTAGGCTGGTACAGCTGGACGCTACTCATGTGTCCAAATGTGGATCTCGGCATCAACGTAGGGGCGGGAGCAGCCCTGTCTACCTCATCGGGCCTTGCCAGAGGCATGCTACACTCATGACATTTCCATTCTGATTGTCTATTCAGTACTTGTATATAATACTCGATGCGCCACTCTTACCTCTCATTCACAAGAGCAAGCCCAAGCTCAGTTCCTTCATCATTGCAGCTTTTCATACACTTTGTCGCCAGTCGACTTTACCGTTTCTCTCTTATCATCAACATGTCCGACGGCCGTAAGTCTTGCTCTATTCAGTCTTCCTAGTACAAGTCGAGCCCTGGAGATTTCTCTTTATCAACTCCGTCACTGACACGATCTCACAGTCAACGATGCACGAGCTATTAGAATAGCAGAGATCATGACGGATTTCAGAAACCTCCAACACTACCTGGTTCAACTTCGGCCCATGCCTACAGCAGAAGAGTACTATCTTGAGGGCTACTCACTGCTCCGAGAATGCACAACCGAAGCTCAATTGACCCTGCAACAACCATTTTCAGGCAGCGCAGGCGCTGCAACAGGAGACCCAGAGCAGGAGAGGCAGCAATTGAAGGCGTAAGTCACCATGATTACCAATAAGTTCGACCAAGATAGTCGTATTTGCTGCTGGGGACTTCCACGCCGAGTTTGGAATGCGGCTGAGACAATCCCTGAAGATCAGCACGCTGACGTCAGAGCACAGTATCATCACAGACGCAGCTGTACGCCGCTTCCAATGTCAACGAGCCTATCTCAGAGCCAACGCTGGACTCCGGTGGATGAACAGTCGCAACAGCATCCTGCGTGGACAAAAGCCCAATGCCAGTCACCTCGGATTGCTACAGCAAGCTGATGCCACGCTGAGAAATGTAGACAGGCCACCAGACCCGCGACTCCAACGAGCAGAAAAGCTGATTCAAAGAACCCATTAGGAGCTACGCTTAATCTCAGACAGTTATGTCGAAACCACGCTCCGCAGCCAAGACGCGACAGCGGGCAAATGGCTCGACGAAGACCCTTCACTCCCTCAGATCCAGCAGATACTCATGACACGACGATGAAAATCTGCGATCCCGACGCGCAATGCACCACCCTATACGATCAGGGAACCAAAATGCTTCGATGAATCTTCGACCTGTTCAGCTTGATTCAGCCGCACTCTTTCAACGGCCCCCAAACGATACTCCCCCACCTCTCCATCACCAACATTGCGCGCTCGCTGCCTCGGTGTTCCCCGCGATATCAAAGTCATGCGTTGCATCTAGCCATTCACATGTGCTCCCGACCATATCCATCACGCCTAAAAACCCAAGTCCAATGCTCCATCGGACATGCCGTTGAGCCAAAGGCCCGCAGGCCGTTGGTATTTCACTGGTCTAGTGCTGGTCACTATTCATGTCTGTTTATTTCTTTGGCTTCCTTTTCCTGTCTTAACCGAACCAGTTTTCCATACATGTACGTACACGATAAAGCTTGAACTTGACTTTTCTTTTGCAGCGCGACTTGCGAAGCGACGAGGTCGTTTGTGTTGGCGTTGGCGTTGGCGTTGGCGTCGGTGCTGATGTTGGTTCCTGTTGGCGTCGGTAACGCGATTGGTCCAGGGGTATGGGGTGGGTTTTTTTCTAAAGCTTGCCTGGTTGGGTATTGAATGCCATGTACTACTGCTACTGCTGCTGTTGCTGCTTGCTGGGATCTGCAACGGCATCTATTTTCATTTTTTGTTATCTGGGGGTTATTGGGAACGGGGAAGGAGATTTTTTGGGGGTTGACGATGAGCTGTGTTCTTCCTTCTTACCCTAGCTTCATGGTGAGCATGCTGAGAAGTCAAGCAGAGAGCAAGAAACCAGGGGTTTGCAAACTGCAAAGTGATTTTTTTTCTGGGGCGGAAAGGGAGGATCCGGAGGGATGGGTCCGGCAGTTGACGTAGGAGGACACTTTCCCGGTGCCTTGGTTTTTTTTAAAAGACTTTTGGGTGGCATGATTGTGGTTTTTGTTTGGGGGGGGGAGGGGAATTGTGTTTTGATTATTCTTCTCTGTTGATTTGGGAGGAGATTTTGGGCGGGTGGCAGATCTACTCTGGGTGTGTGTTTTTTTTTCTGGCCAAACAGATGTCTACATGCTGTGCATATATGTCCACGTGTGCATGGAAAAAGAGGGAAGTAGTCAAGTTCTTCGACTTTCATGGTTAATATAATATGTACCATTTCCTACTGTGCCTCGTCTCTAGCATAGTTGTATATTCATACCATGGAGATGATAACTGCCAACACCATTATTACCTATCCACCGTGCCTACCCTCCCCTTGTCACCTTTCACACACACTTTCCCAATCCAACAACCCTCCTCGCTTACCCACTGCCCCCCAATCGGTCCGTTTCCCAGCCCTATCCATCCACCAGCTCGCATGTGCTGTTTACTGTATAGCTTACCTTGGCTTGGGTACCTGTCCTGCCCTCGCACCTTCACACCAAAGATTACAGTAGCCTATACAAGTAGTATTCTGCGCGATGGAGGGACCTGCTTGAATGTGGGTCTAGGCGTGAGTGTGGCTGTGGTGTTTGTGTGGGGTGGTGGGGATGGGTGGAGACTAGGAGGGAAGGGGAAGGAGCTGATGAGCGGCTGCGTATGGTGAGGTGAGGAGGGATGGAAGTATTTACTGTGTAATTCAATTGGCGGTGGTTGAAGATGGGATGGGGGGTATATTGGTATTGGGGGAAGATTTTTTTTATTACTACTGTTGCGTATATTCGATGAGGTACCGGTAAGTAGGCTGCGTTTTGAACTGGTCATAGATGGCACGTGACTTGGCTGTGTGCTTGGTAGCTAGTAGACTTTTTTTTTACATCGAGATGACAAACAAGATGACGACCTTGTGCTGCTGTATATTGACCTATTTGCCTGTGGGCGTCTATGCGCTGGGTTAGACTGCCTGCAATTGGCTGTAACAACATCGAGTATTTGCGGCGATGGTGATACAATCACGTTCGCGTTCATCATGGTAGGTACAGATACTCGTCGTAAGTGACAATCTCGATACGAGAAACTTAAGCAAGGAGGCCCTCGACAGGTTGTGCGACGGCTTGTCATGGCGAAGTCACCGAATTCTTGTCCCAGATCATGAAAGCCATTTCTGAAACAGGATCAGCGCGTGAGTGAGAGGAAAGCGATAATAAGACTGCAAGTCATTGAAACCAGTCCAGTCCCAGTCCAGTAGTACTACTATAGCCGGTATGTATCACGAAAGTAATGGTTCATGGCTCGCTGTAGAGAGTACTCTAGAAAATGGCCGGCATGAAACGAGGGTGTGCAACGTCGTCAAGCGACCAAGATCAGGTGTCATCCAAGCTCCTATCCGGATGAAGCCGCACCGCATGTCCATACCGGTGCAGTAAACGTGCGCACAGCAAAGCCACACACAAAGTCGAGTCCAGACCTGCTGATCGTCGCCACGGTCAGAAATCCCCGAAACGCAAGGGCGACCCCCAGAATCATGGTAGGAACAGAAAGAGCGTGTGTGGGCTGTGAGTGGCTGGAAGTGGGAAATTGCAAAAAAGGGACTTTTGCACGCCAAAAGAGCCAAAGAAAAAAGGGCCAATACGTTTAGTGGCTAGAATTGGGGCTCGGCTGCCAATTCGCCATGTTTTGTGATGGCGGGTGTGGGGACGTTTGGCAGGACAGAGAGACCGAGTCTGACGAGGTTGCCAGGGGGAAGAGATTCGAGAACAGGTTGTACGACTCCAAGACAGTAACTCGGTACCGTATACATACATAGTACCGTGGCTGGGCCGAGTGCTCGGTGAGGTGGTGGCGTCGTGTGATTGATGATGCCCACGGTCTGGGTCCAATGCCCGTCGGCTGAAGGAAGAGAAGGAAAGAAGAGAGAAGAAGGATTGGATGGGAATGAGTGCAAGCATAGCAGGAGAAGACGGAATGTGAACGGATGGTTGCACGTGGTCATGCGATGAGGTGTGAAGCCGATATATTGACGGCCGAAAGTGGGTGGAACAGGCGGCCAATCAGAAGGGGCAGAATCTAGTAGCGCTTGTGAGTCGATGAACAGGTGGCCAGGAAAGGCGGGAGGAATAGAGTGCCATGGATGCAGGTAAGCTGCAAATCTACTCTGGGCAATACTTAGAACCAAGTCTAGAGAGAGAGAGTTAGAGTACGAACAAGAGGAGATGCGATCAAGTCGCGTCGTTGTCGTTTCGAGAAGAAGAGTAGCAGCAGAGTCAAAACAGGCACATGCAACAGGTGCCTGCCTACTGTGTGTACTAGAGAGAGGTACGTTGGGTATGCATGTAGTATGCACAACTGAACAAGACTCCTTTCTACTACTATGCAGGCACTCTTTACTCTCTACCTAACCTACCTGGTTATCGATCACGGGAGTACTTCTCTCTCTCTCTCTCTCTCTCTCTCTCTCTCTCTCTCTCTCTCTCTCTCTCTCTCTCTCTCTCTCTACATGTCTTGCCTCGTACCGTTAGGCGTTACAATAAATAGATTAGCTTTCGTGATCATTTTAGGTACAGCCGCCCGCTGCTCCCCTTCTTCATTTCATGCAAGCCCTTCCCCTCACTGACACAACTGCCGTCCTAGTAACTGTCAGTTCCCTTGCGACAACCCAAATTCGTCTGCTCCGACATCTTCCACCTTGGACCTCTATTTGTACAAGACACTTTGTTCTCGTTGTTGTTGTTGTTGTTGTTGTTGTTGCCAGTGCACGTCGCAAGAATCTAGCCGGCGCGGGACGAGACGAAACACGCGCGGCCTGTGTGTGGGTGAGTGTGTGAGTGAGAGGTGTGGGTGTGTGCGAACCAGGCCCCCCCCCCCCCCAACAAGCCAAACAGCCTACAGCCTAGTACCAGCCCCAACAGTCAGCCCTCATCTCCCACTGCGGCTCCTTGCTGCGGGCCTCTTGTCAAACCACCTGCACACATCTGACATGCTCCTTCTTTGTCCCGCTGGTCGTCCATTCTAGTCTTTCGAGTCTTCCAGTCTTCCTAGTCTCTTCCCATTGTCACTAGAACCCGTCACTCGTTATTTTGCTTTTTGTTCACGAACGCCTCGCCCGCTTCTCGCCCGCTTCCTCATTCGCTCGTTAGCGCCTGCCTGCCTTGCGCTGCTCCATCCTTCTCTCCCCCAAACGCCTGCTTTGTCCCCCGTCGTCGATCACCAAGCCATACTTCCGCCTTGTAGTCCGCTTCTCTCGTCCCCGGCCCCTTCTGCTCGACAGCCTCACACGTCGTTGTCGTCTCGTGTGCCCGAATCCATCAAGAGCTGGCTTCTTTCGCCTCTTGCCCTGGGCCTGTCGATCCCCTGAATTCCCCCCCGCCAAACACCCAACCTCACCACCATGTCGGCCCGTGCTCGAAGAGGTGAGCCCAAACACAAAACCATTCTCCCTCGCCGCCATCCAGTGGGCTGACCAGCTTGTAGACATAGAAAACATTTTCCATCTAGAGAGGCGATGTGTCGTATGTCCATCCAAGGACGCGCTCTCCTGCGATGGCCTCGTCTGTCCGTCGGGCCAGGTGTGCGTCCAGACTTCGGAAACCTGTGATGCCTGCGCGTCCGTGGGCTGCGCGGTAGATCCCATGGCAGGCGCCAAGAAAACCGATTCAACCAACGTCGGTGCCATAGCCGGAGGCGTCATTGGAGGAATCGCCGCCATCGCCATCATCACATTCATCATCTGGAAGTTCTGTCTCAAGGGCAAGAGGAGGCCAATTACGGAGAGCGACTGGCAAGAGGTGGACATGGCAACACAGCAAGAAAAGGCCGAGACCGACTTCCAGTCGCGACGAAGTGCACGCGCTTCGACACACACGGTTGCCTCGATGGCTTCCTCTGTCCTCACCCGCGCCTCCAACATCATTCAGATCGCCTACATTCCCGGTGTCACGAATCGCTCAGGACCCGGATCCCCCGACCTGCTCGTTCCTCCTGTACCCCCGATTCCCTCCATGTCGCCTTCGTCGGCCATGAGCAGCCCCTACTCTGGTTCCGAACAGCACTTCTTTGTTCCCGACTTCCGCGACTCCATGGCATCCTACAGCACCGCAGGTCGTACCAGCATTGCACCGAGCGTCGCCCAACGAGCCAGTGTGGCCTCGACCATGTACCGACAAAACGCCATTGTGTCTCCACTACCAGCTCAGACCATTGTGCGCGGAAAGGCGGCTGTTGTCAGTGTCAAATCCACTGGCTCCAGCAGCCCAGCAGACACCCCTGGAGCGGAAACACCGCCTGTACCGTCCATTGACTCCAAGCACACCATCAAGCCTATCCGCATCGCCATGCCCGGTATCAGTCCTGCAAGCTCGGTTCGCAGCACTGCCCAGCTCGGCCCCGTTCGCGCCCTGAACATCACCAAGAAGAAGTCGACCGAAATGACCCCACCAAGAAGCGCAGCAGGCTCCACCAGCAGCGCCGACCGAACCCTGGTCAACACACCCAACGCACCCGACGTCCTTGTCCCCACCCCCCGACCCATTACCGCATACTCTCTCGCATCCACTGATGATGGCACCCTGCATTCACGCGCACGACGAGGAAGTCTTGCATCGGAAAACTCAGACTCGGAGTCGGAGTCGGAGCACCAGCGCAGCAAGCAGACCCTTCTGGGCAAATCGACCAGCAGTGACCGCGACTCGGACCGCACCACGGAAACCCAGCAGACACCCACAGGAAGCCAAAGCCCATTTTCAGACCACTCCTCGGTCGATGCCCCGCGGCCAAACATGTCGCAGCGCATCACTTCGTACGATACGGCCCGTGATTTGCGCACACCCATGACGCCCATTGTCGAAGAATCCTCTGCATCCAAACGAGCCAGCACAGCGTCGCATCTGCGCGATCAAAGTCCCTTTTCCGACGACAATCGGAGTAACTTGTGATTGATGGGAGACTTGTGTACATGGACGGGCTGCAGGTAGACTACGGTGTGGATATGGATCCAGATACGACCAACCTTTTTCGGCGTTTTCATCTTTTATTTCTTCCCCTCGCCTGTTTCTCTTGAAGACGGTTGGGTCTGGGAGGAGAGGTAGCGGACAGGGGACTGGATCCCGGGCCCCCCTCTTGGCCTTTTTATGCCCCATTGCTGTTTCTTCTGGGCCGGGGTGGCGGTGTTTGATGGCCGGGGTTTTTTTGCTTTTGTTCTTCTTTTTCTTCTGGTTTCGTCTGATATCCCCGACATGTATGTGTGTGACTGTGTGTCTCTCTACGTGTGTGTCTTTTTTCCTTTTCCTTTCTTCTTTTCAGGTCAAAGAAGGGGGCTATTTCATCTCTGCTACCTAGGCCGCTAGGCTCTTCTTTATATTTCATGTATGTATCCAACTTGGGGAAGGGAGGGGGGGGGTTGAGATGGTGATGGAGGGGTGGATTGGAAGTGAGATGGAAGATTGTGGCTGAGGGAGATTGGGTTTGAGGAGTGAGGAGTGAGGATTGGAAAGGGAAGTTGACAGAATAGAGGGATTCTGTGTGTATTTTTGTGGATGTTGATGATGCTTGTGCTTGTGCTTGTGCTTGTGATGCTTGTGGTTGGGGTGATGGTAGTGTGGTGTGCTCTAATGGGGTTGATGGACTTTGTACATGTATGGGAGATGAAGGGAAGAGCGCAAATGACACAAGCTTGTTGGAGTTGTCTATATACACGCATGTGTGAGGTTTTTGTATGAGCGGAACTTGAAGGTATCCTCTACCCTGTGTCCATCCACCCATCCACCCTCTCCACTTCCAAACCCCAAGTATCCTAAAATCCTTGTCCCTTTACACAAGACATATCCCCTCTTCCACCTCCCAAGAAAGTACCCCCTCAACTCCCCCGATACGCAGTATACCCACACCCGCCCACCAACACCGGCACATGAAAATGCTCACCCCGTTCCCGCTGCGCCGCCCTCACCACGAAGCGCACCTGGACCTCTGGGAAAAAGGTATCTTGGCCCTTGGCGGCGAAGTAGGGTTCGGTGGTGAATGTCAGGGTCCAATGGGTATCGGTGCCCGGGGGCAGAGCGGTGTAGAGGGCGCGCAGAGACGGGGCTGGGTTGGGGGAAGTCGAGGTCGAGGTCGAGGTCGAGGTCGAGGCTGAGGGGGTCCAGGATACGACGCGTCCGTCGGCATTGGTGGCGCTTGTGAACTGCACGGGTTGCTGTTGATGTTGCTGCTGTTGTTGACCCGGTGTTTGAGCGCGATAGGGAAGTAGTGTCAAGGTGACGGGGATATTGGCGGCGGGCCGGCCGGCGCCCGTGTCGAGGACGTGGCAGGTAATTGGGGGTTTTGCTTCGGTTGCCGTGGAGGACATTGTTTCTGGGGGTTCGAGGTGCTGGGTGAGTGCGGTTATGCGGGTTTGGGGTGCGGAGGGGGGCATGCGGGGGTGTTTGTGGGAGAGGGGGGGGGGGGCCTCGAGGGCGCGGGAAAGTATGTAGAGACTGGTGGGTGAGTGTGAAAGAGGAGTTGGATGTGTAGGGGGGGGTTGTTGGAGGAAGAGAGGGAAGTCGTGACCTATGATGCACCCCCACCTTCTCTTTCTTGCACCTGCCCTGTGGTTGTTGTTTTTTCGTCGGCCCGCTCCGATGCGCCCTCGTCCTCGTTTTGCTGGCTGCTGCAGCCCATGTACATAACAGCCTAGAGGCCGATTACAGCGTGCGTCCAAGTGCGCATGCTGTACAGGACAGCACGTTAAGGAATCTGGCTACCTATTTGTAGTATTGTGTTGCTTGTCAATCTAGGTGCATGATGGAGGAGGAGCATGGCTACTATACTTTGTGGAGCTTCATGGAGAGTACTAGGCGGATGCTTCCATGATGTGCTTAGTTGGGGAAGTATGGTTCCAAAGTCAATTTCTCTTCATGATTCATAGTTGGTTCATGGGCTTATGATAGTGGTTGAGCGCTCTACACTTTCTGCATGGCAGATTGCTCATCACGTGTACAGTGTCAATGTACAGTGTAGGAGTAGTAGTCAGTTGTATTGCTGCGACGACGGGCGGGGACGAGGATGGGAAGCCGATGGGCTGGCTTTTGGATTACCATTTGTGACGAAACAGGAAAGTCCAAAGAGGCTAGGCTAGGGCTGGTAGTTGGTGCATGCATCCGATTCTAGCCCGTCTGATTGGCAGAATCCCAGGCTAAAGAGAGAGCGACTTCTCTTGGGCTGAGAGGAAAGGCGAGAAGACAGTGGGACACAATGGCCTAGTGCCCCCGATCGAGCAAACGAGTGCGAATCGATGGGGGTGTCCCTCCTCGGAACAGAGTTGCGACTTTGTGGCTGGCATTGCATCGAGGACCAGCCTCTGTCTCTGTGTAGGGCTACTCTCTAGAGTACAAGCAGTACCATGGTGTTTGCCAGCCGGCCGTCCCCAACACTGACTTTGAGATGTCATGTTGTCGCCATGTACATACTGCTAATGTGATTGTAGTACATACAAAGTACAGTACTCTACCTATCTAGTAGGAGTAGGATGACCGGCTGTACACGCCCGTCTCTCGTGGCAAGCGGGCTCAAACGGGCTGCGATCATCGGCGGACGGGGGCGGGGGGGAGCGGTGAAGGAGCCTCGGGCTGTGGTTGGCTGGAGAGGGGTGCATTGATTATGAACCCAGAGGAGGATAACGTGATTTCTTGGCAGGACGCTGCGTCACTCTCTTCACAAATTGCTCGCTCGCTCCTGCCCTCAGAAACTGTGACCTCATCGCCGAACGCCTCACTTGTCATCGTCACCACGAGCACAATCCAACCCACCCCCCCCCCAGGTTGAGCCTCATACTGCGTCCCAGCAAGCAAGCACGCACTCGCACACACACACAGACACACGCATCCAGCGCAAAAGCCAAAATAGTCGCCAGTCTTTTGGTGTCGCGTGAAACTGTCGCGACTTTGGCCACTGCAAAGTCCTTTTTGCGGACGGGCTGCGAGCGTCTTTTCTGGCTGACGTCACCGTGTTGTGTTGTGTTGGACAGGTCGACAAACTCACCGCAGCACCACCGCCGTGCTGCTACTGTTCGGCGCGCCCACTCGCTTTTTCTGAATAGCAAAGTTCGGTTCGAGACGGCCGTCAAACTTGTCCCGCTGTTGCAGTCAGTCGCAAGTTGGCGTCGAGGTACGTACCCGTAGTCATGTCGGTTGCCCTTGGGAGAAAGGGCTGCTTATGCCATTTTTGCTGTTTGGCTCTGCCCCCTTTTGCCACGCCAATTTCCCCCGCCCCCCCCCCCAAGCCCGCCGCTCGCCTGGCTGCGACTTGCGAGTCAACTGCGACAAGCCTGTCCACCATGGCCCTGCACCCAGCCTGTCGTCGCATCGCGCCGTATTGCGCATAGCAAGCTGCCTTTTGACATCGACATCGACATCGACATCGAGTGCGCTGACCAGCTCGCTTGCAGACCCCCTCCCAGGTAAACTTGCCATCCCAGCCCGGCCTGCACGCCGCCCCCTTGTCAGACAAGACAAGTCGCGCGTGGAGTGAGAGAAAGAGGTCAAGGCCCGAGCAGCGAGAGTACCACACAAAGTCTACCACAAGCGATCGCCCTTGTACACAACTGCTACGTCACCACCCACCCACCATGGCTGCTGCTGCTGCAACGCAACCCGCGCGAGCCTCCCCCCAGAATTCCAACATGCCCTCGCCCAAGGACAGCAATGCTAGTCTTCCCGTCGTGACCAAGCCTGAAGGTGTGTACGATCATGTCCTCGTCCTTGCCTTTGCTTATGACCCCCTCTCACCACCTCTTCATCCTTCGCTCCGATTGACATGTCAACTCCTCGATCTCTCCTTTGCATTCACATTGCGCGCGCCTCATCGTCACTTCCTCTTGTCCTTGTGCTTGTTCTTCTTATTCCTCCTCTCCCGTCGTCAATTTCGCAATGCCTCAGCATGTAATCAACTAACCATGGCTGCGCCGACAGAAACCTCCAAGCAAGAGACGTCCCCCAAGGTTCAGCGTAAGTCTCTCTTTCTACCACGGCGGCTTCATCGCTGCGTCTTCCACATCCCATGACTGCGTCATACTGACGCAACATGCAGCTGCCACGGTCGAAGTCACCAGCGCTGCCGACTCGAAGCCTGCCACAACCAATGCGCGACCTTTGGCTCCTCCACCAAAGCCTGCGCCTGCCTCCTCGACGACTGGCGATACCCCAGACTACTTCAACACGGTACACAATCCCTTCTCGCTCGAGCCCAACGTCTTTGAACAGTCCTTTGGTACAGGCTCGGGTTCAGTGGAAACGCCCGGCGGCCGTACGATTCTACCTCCTGTTGCGAACATCACATCACCCAATCCACTCCCTGGCATCACACCTGGCTGGCAATCTTTGCGCGCAGGACCTCTGAGCCCTGCAATGCTTAGTGGGCCCGCCGATTACTTCAGTGAAATCAGAGGTTTCCCAACGCCAAACGAGTCCTCCCTCCGTACCGGACTGACCCCTGGTGGCGGTGGGTCCATGTTCCCGGCTCCCAGTCCCAACACGCAAGCCATCTTCAACCTTCAGAGTGCCGGCGTGACCCCTGGCACAGGCGACTTCCAACAAGCTGCCATGCGTGCAGCGGCCCAGGCCCAAGCTAGCCACAACAAAGCCCCCACCTCGGCAGCCCCAACCTCGCAACCCGAAGCAGTAACCGTAGGAATGGATCGACAAAACAATTACCAGCAGTCCCAGCCACAACACCAGCGGTCTCAAAATGACCCATATGCCAATCATGACGTCAGCAGCGCGGCCAACGACCTCCTGTCCTTTGCCAGCCAAAACGGAGGTGCGCGTAACAATCAGCCACCCTTCTCCATGGCGCCCCAGCAGCCCAACATGAACGCGAGCCACATGCCCGTCCAGCCAGTCAATGCGAATCAACATCGTCGCGACACCAAGGGTTCCATCAACAGCATCCAATCGCAGGAGACGGGCGACTTCTCGGAAAGCGGTCAAAGTGAGCAGAACAAGGCCACTCGATCGCGTGGAAAGAAGGCCGCCAACGGTAAACAAAACACTGGCAACAAGCGCAAAGCGGACGATGCGCCCAAGGGCGGCCGTAAGAAGAGCACCGCTGCCCCTTCGGTTGGCGATGAGATGGAGGAGGACTCCGAGGACGAGAATAACATGGTCAAGGAAGAAGAATACGACAGCAAGGGCAAGAAGATGACGGACGAAGAAAAGCGTAAAAACTTCCTCGAGCGCAACCGGTATGTACATGATCAGCTTGGGCGTTGGTTCACTCGTGCTAATGCAAGTCAGGGTCGCTGCGCTCAAGTGTCGACAACGCAAAAAGCAATGGCTGGCCAATCTCCAGTCCAAGGTGGAGCTCTTTAGCACAGAGAATGACGCGTTGTCTGCTACTGTCACACAATTGCGTGAAGAGATTGTGAACCTCAAGACGCTACTCCTTGCACACAAGGAATGCCCAGTCTCTCAGGCCCAAGGCCTTCACGGTGCTGCGATGAACAACTTTCTTGGTAGCGACATGAACCATCAGAATCCATATGGCATTGCTCAAATGCCGCCCAACGGTGTTCACATGATGCCCATGCAGCAAGGCCAGATGATGAACCGGTTCGTATACCCACCCCCTCGGACCTCGAGTGCCGGCGAACAAGAAAACGCACAGTACCCTCCGAAGTATTGAGACCGTAGCTCACCAGCTTCCAGGTAAGCATACTCGGAGTAGGCTTGCGGCGCGGTCCATGCGCAGCACGCGCATGGACCGATTGGGCCGTCGACTACCTGTCTGTCGTACTGCCCACTTTCTCGGACACGACACCACAAATTACATCATTATAATTACTATGGCCACCCAGTTTCTCTCCTTCCTCGGACCTGGCGTCGTCTGTGCATGGTTGGCGCATGGTGTCGTCACGTGGTCTTTTTTTACGCGTGGGTTGCCAACCCAAGATCTTCTTCCATCTCGTATTCTCTTCCTTGAGTTGGGCGGCGGAAAACAAAAGGATGCGCTACGCGGAAACGAATGTTTTGGTCGACGAATGGACGACCTCTCTCCTTGAGTAACCTGTAGCACGGGCTGTACATATGGATGAAACTTTTGCGACTGGTGTTGTGGCGCATATATACTCGGTTGAGCTCTTTGTTATTCAGCATGCCTGTTGGTCTGCTGCGGCGTTGGCATGGCCTCTTTTTTCTTTCCCGGCGGGCTTTGAGCCTTGCTGTCCTTCTGGCAGTGTGTTAGTTTATTCAAGATTTTTTTGATGGTTTTCCTCCTTCCCCTTTGCCTCTTTTTGTTGTGCCGAGTCTACGGCGACATGGAGATGGCTGGGAAATACATTGATCTTGTGGAGCTTACATGGACAAGTGGGCGCGTATACGTGTCCTTTTTTCTTTTTGGAGACTGGATGTGTGTGTGTGTGGTTTTTTGGTTTTTGGTTAGACTGGATCTCGCATCCCTTGGAAGGGTAGAGGTTTAGTCGTAGGGGTTTTGTTTTGGAAAATGGTCAACTAGCTGGTAGCTTGCTTTTAGCGCTTTTGGACAATGCAATACAATAGGAAAGAGATGAGAGAAGAATTGAGAATTTGAAAATTAAGTATATTGACTGGAAGTGACTTGTCTATACCTTTGAATGTAAAATAGGGGTTTTTTTGGGGGGGGTATTTTTGGATGAGGAGGATTGAGGGGATATCTGCTATCTTATCGAAAAGGCTGGGGTTCCCTTGGGGGGGGGGGATGGAGTTTTCAGACAGTTCGGAGGTGAGAGGGGAGGGATGGATGGGTTTTGTTGGGTGAAGTGTGCAGTCTCAAATATTACCCGCGTTCGGAAGAGGCTTGAGTTTTGTATGAGTGACGGCTGGTATTTGTCAATAATATACACTATTATAGCAAACTGAAACGACTTGTCCTGTCCAGGTACTGTTCTTGACGTCTCCGATGTAGCAATAGGCACAGTGCCTCAAACAAACCCCAGATGTATATTCCATATTCCACATCTATACTCGAACAGATAAAACAAAACATCGTCTAAACATCCTCGATTATCACACACTACCCAGGACCAAATGATCACGCGCCTTGCAGAGCAGTCATATCCTCCTATCGCGAATTGCTCGACTCGCCAAATGGCCAGAGAGCTCTCGCACGTTCTTCACTGCCCCCAGCATCCTTCACACTCTCCAAAAACTCGCCGAATAACTTTCTATTCTCTGCTATCTTTGCAGCCCACTGGTCAGCAGGGACCCACCCATCTGACTCGGCATCCAGCGCGCGCTTAAGGAACAGCTTTAACTGCTGCGCGGTTTCGAAATCCTCAAGCTGCTCCTCGTGCTCGCGAAGCTCTTCGGGTGTTGGTTGGTATGGACAAGAGCCGGGGAGGCCAAGTTCTATCCATCCTTGTGAGATGTCGATGAGCTCCTGTCGTAAAGCCGCTGCGCCATCTCTCCAGGAGGTGTCGCAGTATCGGAACAGGCGGAGCAGTGTTTCATCCATGGCCCTTGCATTGTGAAGTTTTGGCACAAAGCCTCATAGCACAACCTCGTAGGTTTGTTGGCATGTTGAAACGTCCTTCTCATATCTTTTCCTTGCTGCTTCTTCTTTCGGGTCTTCCGTCGAGACAGCCTTGGAGGACTCTATATGTGGTGCTTCAGCCTGCATCAGCTTTTCCAAAATTCGGATATCGGCAGCAGGATCCTCAACAAAATCAGGCGTATGGTTGGCGTAGACGAATGCTGGCTCAATGCTTGTAGATTGCCAGTCGATGATTGCGGTCACCTGGGAAGGGTCTTCCTCAGACACGAAAACGTTTCGTGTGTGAATGTCAGGGTGAAGCAAAGTTGGAATCGCCACATTTTTGATAAGTGAACTTTGTGCTAACTCCTGAATAACTCTGCTGCTGCTTTCCAACAGACGGAGATGCTCTTTGATAGAACCGCGATATGGGAGAATGTCTGCTTGTGAATCATGATCATTTGGAACACGTGAAACGCCGGCGTCGATCAGACCCGAGCAGTATGGTTCGAGATCAGGCCCTAGTAATACAAAATCAGTATATAATTTCCATCGGTGCGTAGAAGGGGTAGCTTACAAGGCCCTCTGTTGGGAGGCTTCCTTTGATAAAATCTGGTCTCTCCAGCATTACAATCCCAATACTGTGGGCCGCAATGTGGCCCAATACAAAAACCTTCAACAAACACTGACTTCAGGCTCTGCTTGATGGGTGCGTCGGCAAAGTATAGACTTCCGTACACCGGAAATGGAAGCTTTGCCATCTCAGCCATCAAGAAACTCACGTTCTTTACGCACAACATATGTTGGTGAGGGGACATGGAGGGCCACTTCTCATGTAACTGGATTCCGGCAGCATGCTCCATAATGATGTACTCCGTGCCGATGGAAGAATCATCGTCGCTCCAATCAAGAACTTTGTGGACAGGGATCTCTGTGAAGGAGCGTACTATCAGTGTGAGCTGAGGATTCGGTGTTGGTGGAGATCTTCCGTCATACTGTAAGCCAAAGTAGCCACTTCGGAGTTCGTGATCAATCGTCGTGGACCGGCGATGCGATAGGGCACTCTTGCAACAACGCAAGCCCCATTATCCAACCACAAAAGAAATACTCGGTTGAACCCTCCTTCTTTTTTTCTCGTAACGAACCACTTTCGTTGCGCCGGTGCACACCTTTACAGCTCTTGCACAAAGCGCAGCGAAATCAAAATCCACTCGGCGTGCGTCGCGATGAAGAAGGTCATTATTCAACCAACGCCCAGTAGTGTAGATTTGTGGATTCAGCTCTATAAGTATATTTACTCAACTGAGTGTCTCATGAAGAATCCGACTGTGCTTACCGTGTCCAAACCGTTGCTTCGTTTCCGCCAAGGCAGGGACGTGAAGGGCTCGGCTTGTCGTTGTTGCAAGATCGTGACGGCTTATGCGAGTGGGCCTTAACAATCGTCGAAACTGCTTTAACATGGTATCAGAAAGAGGAGAGTGAAAGCAAGTCTCGGGAATATGAACGCCAGAAGTGGGTGTTTGCAATGAGGAACGAGAGGGAACCCAGGTAGGCACCTCCACCCCGGGGTCCTTGCACAATGAATGCCGAGCGGCTTGGCATTGCGCGACGACGACGGGATGCAATCCATGGGGTTAAGGATCAGGTTGAAAATGTGGATAGAACGAGTCATTATGTAGCAGGCTAGGTAATTTACAATGTGTGGAAGACATAAACTCTTTTCAGACATCATGAGACCAACTTTCCAGATCCAGTGCATCCATGAACTCATCTATCCACACGCACTCAAACTCATGCCCAAACAACACAAGTCTTTATATTCGATACCAACACAGCCCGGAATCCTCCCACCTGGCTCAACCATTTACCCACTCGACTCCATAACAGCTTCCTGTACACATATTAGCACACTCTCAATCCTCAGACCCCTCTACTCGACCGCACTTACCCTAGCCACAGCGTATAACGGCTTAATTCCCGTCCAATACTCAAACTGATGCACGCCCTGTCCCACCAGCACTTCGAGACCATTCACCGTCGTCCAGCCCGCATCCTGCGCCAATTGAATCAGCGCCGTAACGGGCGGTTTATACGCCATCTCCAGTAGAATCCGTCCATTGCTGCCCACGTCCGCCTCGCCCTTCTTCGCCTTCGCGAACAAGGCACACAGCGTCTCTCGGATCGCTGGGTCGATGGGCTGGTCTGCGGGAATCGTGCCAATGGCAACTGCAGGCATGGACTCCAATGATTCAACTTGTTCTGGTGAACTGATGATTTGGACATTATATTCTGCGGGGAAGTCGTCTTTGAGCGCCGTTATTTTGGAAAGGTTGCGCCCGAGGAGGTAGATCGGAGCATAGCCCATTTCCCGCAGTGCGTAGATCGCTCCGCGACTGGTGCCGCCACCGCCGATAACGAGAGCGGAGCCGGATTGGGACAGTGCTCCAGCGTTCTTGAGGACGAGAATCATGCCGAGGTAGTCTGTGTTACGGCCGATGAGGCGGGTGACTTCTTGGCCTGTGGTTTCGTCGATAGAGGTCTCTGGAACAATAGTGTTCAGTGCGCCGATAGCTTCGACTTCTGGACCTACGCCGTCAAGGAGGGTTCGTACATCCTGCTTTAGGGGGATCGTGACACTGGCACCGCCAAAGTCAGGGGCGCGAATGATATCGCGGACTGAACTTGCGTCTGTGGTTTCAAAACGACTATAGACATGGGGAAGGCCAGTCTCACGGAAGAGCCTGTTGTGTAGACGTGGGCTGGGAGATTGGGAGACGGGAGAGCCGAAGATGAATAACTTCTTGGTGGGGATCTCGCCCATCAGGGAGAGGCCAAGACGGATGTCGGCGGCTGAGAGCTGGCCAGGCGCCGTGGCCGAAGGCAGGAGAGGGTGCGATACGGGTGTCAGGAAACCGTTGAGTATCCTGCTGAGCTTTCCGTGTTCACCCATGTTGATAGCGATGAGAGGGACAGGGTGTGCGGTATCTGCCCAGCTCTTGAACTCTGCGAGCGCAAAATTATCTTTTATGGACTGAGCAACACCGACCAACTTGATGATGGTACCATACTGCAACGCGCGGTTATAGTATTTCATCCATGAGCCGTTGCTCCAATTGAGCTCCGACTTGGGGTCGTGATGACTGGCAATGATCTCGGTGTAGCCTCGACCCTCCGACACCTCGCGCAAGATGTCTTCTGACATTGTCATTTCAAGATCCACAAACTCGCAACCAAGTCGTAGCGCAGTCAAATATAGCGCGCGTGCTTCATCGTACGCTGTGTCGGGGAACTTGCCACCCTGAGCCTTTGTCCTGATGGTGAAGATAATCGGGGTGGTAGTAACCGTCCGTAGTATCGTCAACTGCTCGATAACATATTCGGGTGTTGGCAAACCTTCCTGACCGTTTGGATCGACGAGCAAATCAACCCGCAACTCAACAGCATCGGCTCCGACTACAATCTCAGGCAGTGTTTGGATGCATGACTGTAGTTCAGGGGCGGACAAGCAAACAAAGAAAGAATGCTTCTTCTTCTTCAATGCCTTCAACACCGAATTCTTGCCTGTGATCGTGTTCAAGAAGCGCGCAAATTGTGCTTGAGTGCTTGCGAGACCAACCGATTCCAATGCCTGACTGTGGAAGCGGTAGTTACTACACTGATCGTAGAATGGTTTTCTGCGGAGCCACACTGGCATGATGTCTTCGACATAGGCCGGGCGGCTCTTGTCGATTTGCAGAAATTCCACAACTTTGGTGATGTCTCGCGACACTAACAGCACAATACCACCTTGCTTGTGCCAATCAACTAGCACTTCACGAGCTTCAGGACTCTCTACGATGCCGCCGCCGCATGCGAAGACGTAGCCGGTGGGTTTCTCTTTGACCGTCCTCTTTAGTAATTGCAGCTCCTCATCACGGAAGCCATCCCAGCCTCTTGTACTTATAAACTCAGGTATGGTCATACCAACATGCTCCTCTAATGCAGTATCCAAGTCGATCAGCGGTCGTCCAAGAATCCGCGCTGCCCATCCACCAGCAGTTGTCTTGCCAGCGCCTCGCATGCCGATGATGAAAATCGACCTATCTGCACTTTTCGATGCAGCTTTGCTACCATGCGAATGAGTTGACAATTCCACACCCTCAAGGCTTACTTTGAAGATCTGGTTCAAGGAATCCCAGTAGCCGGGCCACGTCTTGCCTGTACAATCCTTCTCTAAGATGAGCACAGGGGCAGGAGCGACCAGAGAAAGGACAGCGAAGCTCATTGCGACACGGTGATCATCATAGCAATGGATTCCAACCTGTGGAGTAGCCAGGTCATATCCTTTTCCGTCGACCTCGATGCCGTCATCGAATTGCCTGCATGTGACACCGAACTTTGCGAGCTCGTCTTCCATGGCTTGAATACGGTTGCATTCCTTGACGCGCTGGTTGGCGATACCGTAAATGCGGGTGGTGGTTGAAGTTCCGTCGGATGATGCCACAGCAGCCAATACTGAAGCTGTGAGGAAAGCGTCTGTCATGGGTTCCATATCGATCTCCTTGACAGCCTTGAGCTCACCTCTTGGCGGGCCAGTAACAGTCGTCGAAGTCTTTGACTGCTCAACCTTACAGCCCATGGGTCGCAGGACTTCAATCGCGAAGCGGGCATCCCCTTGTAGGGATCCTGAACCAATGTTTGGTACCGTGCAAGTTGTTCCCGTAATGGCAGCAATTGCGAGTGGGTAGGTAGCCGAGCTGGCGTCGCTCTCGACTTCGTATGTTGAAGGGTTGGTGTAAGGCTTGTTGGGAATGTGGTAGGTGTTTGGGTCGCTTGCAGATCGCTCAACCTGTACGCCGAACGATGCCATCATGGCGATGGTCATGTCAATGTAAGGCTGCGAAATGACTTTACCGCCCACCAATCTCAGTGTAACTGGCTTCTTGGAGTATGGGGCGCTCAGCAGAATAGAAGAGACGTATTGCGATGACACGTTAGCGGTCAACTCGATGTCACCAGTGAACGAGTCAGAACCAAATCCGCTGCAGGCCTGGATGCGCAATGGAAGACCACCCTCCTTTTCTACGTACTCAATCTCAACACCTATGGTTCGAAGAGACTTGACCAGCGGAGCAATAGGCCGCTCCTTCATTCGTGCGTTACCGGTAACGATTGTTGATGTGATGCTTTCAACGGGCCGGCAAAGCGCAGTCACCGAAGTGAGAAAGCGTGCTGCTGTACCTGCGTTTCCAAGGTAGAGCTCGCTGCTCGTTGCCTTGAGGTTGCCCCCATTTCCTGTAACGACCAGTACTTTGCCATCATCTTCCCATGCAAAGCTGGCGCCTTGCATCTTGGCAAGGGCATCCAGCATGACTTGAGTATCGTCGGAGTGGAGCAAGTTGGTAATACGGCACGGGCCCGTTCCTAGCGCCGCAAGGACGAGCACTCTGTTGGAGATGCTCTTGGATCCGGGAGGCGTGCAAGTTACATCCAGGTCGGATGGGACACCGGGGTGCACAGCAATGCTCGGAGAGAGGGCAATTTTGATGTCGCGATCTGCAACGGAGCTTGCCTTCTTCTCGTAGGTCCTTCCAATGCCCGATAGAAGGACGATTTTCTTGACTGCGCCAGCATTCTTCTTGTCCACCGCCATAATCTTGATGAGCTCGTCGACTGGACAGTGCTTGTTCGCCGATCGCCTTCGCACAGTTTTATCTGCCAGTGATGTGGGCAATCCATGGCTGGCGATGCACTTAGTCAAGCGGGCAACTGCAGACGGGTCCAGGACTCCTAGGTAGCGCGCCAACTCAGCCTCCTTGACCATGCCAATGGCAACACATTCTCCGTGCAGAATCTGGGGTGTGAGGATGGCCTCATAAGCGTGGCCAATCGAGTGTCCAAAGTTCAACAGGTTGCGCAGTCCACCTTCACGCTCATCTGCAGACACCACTTCAGCTTTGACGCGTACCGAGCCCAGCACTATCCTCTTGAGTATGCTCGCAATCCCATCAAAGTTCCTGCGCCCATGCACAGGCTTTTGATCGATTGCGGCTAGTATCGTGTTCGCATTGCCTTCGAGTGCGGTGAATTCCTCCTCATTCCAGATAGCGGCCGTCTTGACCACCTCAGCCATGCCATTGATAACCTCGCGCTTGGGCAGCGATTCCAGGAACTGCAAGTCAATGTAGATTCTTTCTGGTTGCCAGAATGCGCCGACGAGATTCTTGCCAGCAGGCACGTCAATGGCCGTCTTGCCGCCAATGCTAGAGTCGACCATGGCCAGCAGTGTGGTAGGCACATTCACAAACTTGATACCGCGCATGTAGGTCGCAGCTACATAGCCAATCATGTCGCCAATCACACCGCCGCCCAGTGCAATGATGACCGTGTCGCGCACGCATCCTTGCGACAACAGCCAGTCCTCTACCGCTGCTTTTGTACTCCGCGATTTGGACGTCTCACCAGGCGGGATCTGGTATGTAAGGAGCCGCGGTGTCGTGGATAGCGTCGACGCTGCGGTAGAAAAGGCACGTTCGAAGGTGGGTGTGTAGAGAGGGCCGATGTTGGTGTCGGTGATGAGGACATAGGTTGACGAGGGAATGTTGCTAAGCAGGTCTTGAGCGATATAACCCTGCCATAGACCATAGTCGACAACTATGGAGTCCTTTCCCAGAATTTTCACCTTGGTGGGCTCTACCGATGTTCCCTCCGTCGCCATGGTGGGCTGTCCGTCTAGTTGCGAGTCAGACGTCGCCAGAAAAAGATGGGAAGGGAGCAACCACCAGTCGCAGTTTTCAGTGTGTGTATATGTAGCGAATGTGGAAGAAGCAACGAAGAACAGGCAGTCGGGCAGTTGTACACTTCAGCGCATGGTAACGTGGAATATTTGCTGGTGACTCAATGCGTTGAATCAACTTTTAATTGAGTGAGGGCTGCTTTCTTCTGGTCTGAGCTCGCCGCCCGCACATCGGACCTGGAGCCACGCTAGCTCGCGGGGTGCCCCTCTAACCTATCTGGTCCTGTCATGCTTGACATCACACCTTCAGGCGTCCTCACCTCACCATTACCTGACAAACAATTACACATTCTCTCAGTTCATAGATGGGATGCGTTGAACATCTACGCTTGTGTCGTCAGTATCAATCTGGAGTTCAAAGATAATTTTCCTCTTCGTCCACATCTACATCTTACCCATATTACCAGTGTCTTTCTAGGCATGTTGCGCATGGAATTATTTTATCACCTAGATTTTTCTGCAATAGCCAGTTATATGACACAAGAGACTGGAGGTTCTCTTTCCCTGTTGTATTGGTCACGATATGGCCCATCGTGCTTGACTTTGGTGTCGCAGTAACGGTGATGACAGTCAAAATTATACGGTAGTGCTTCCTGGACCAGGAGTCATGGCCGCCATAGTCTTGCTCGGTTCTGGGTTATGCCAATTAGGACCAGAAGATTCTGTAATTCAATACCACCTGTAATATATTTCTCTTCCACTTCACCGTCTGGGCTTTGTTCCGCTTCAGTTCCTACTGGGTACCAGGATTGTTGGGGTCAAGTGCTAGGGCTATTGTTAAGTTCCTTGGGGTTTTTTCTCAATCAATTCTCTGTTTGAAAACATTATATGAGCCTTATACCTCGAAGTGTTTTTCTCCCTTTCTTTTCAGATTTTCAATAGTTCGTCAAGCTGTTGCGTGTATACGCCTCGCAGCGTATCTCCTCGGGGCCAAGTCCGCATATGTTAGCTAAGACCCTGGCACGCTTGCTCCTCGATTTTGGTTCCTCTACACAACAACCAAAGAATGGAAACGAGAAGTATATCTAAGCGAATTATCTCAGGTCTTACTATCATACCGTTCGGTCCTGCTCATGTCGCTTGCGAGACTGAACTCAGACTGGTATACCATTTAAGCGGGTTCTTGATGTTTCAGCATCAAGCTAGATGTTGTTATCCATGATGCCCATAAAATAACAAGTATTGTAAATTCCTGGCATCTTTTAAGCTTTTGAATGGCATTTCCAGAGTGCAAAAACTTTTACGAGGATATGATGCACTATCTAAAGCCATCTACATTGGGGTGAAAGAAATCTCACGTGAAGGACTAGTATATTTACGGAACTAGCTTCAGGTACCAGAGATCTGATTCGACATGGACTACCTAGGTAGACAACGTCCCTGAAGAACATCGCAAACACGTCATATCGCACAACACCAAGTCTGACCTTCCACAATCCTTCTTTGTTTGCCCTCCACACTCTGTGTATGCTGCATGCCCAACATCTCATTTTCAGGAGCCAAGAAACGAAAGACACGCCACTCAGGCTACATCTTCAAGATGGCGCGGCGAGAACCCGGTGTCACACAGCTGGGGCTTGCATCAAGCGGTCTGCTATCGCTCGTTGACGAACTGCTTCTTAACATCATCGATCAAATCGACGCTCACGAGACATTATACAACCTTGCTGCAACATGTATGCGCTTCCAGGGTCTCATCGAGCCCTATATTTGGCGATCGTTGCTGGTGCTCAAGGGGGATCACGCACGCCGGATCGCTGCGGCACTGGACAGTCGTGCAGATCGTATAGACTACATTCAAGAATTGTCTATCCGATACAGAGATGAGTACAGGGATGGGATAGAAGAGTTGAACCATTTCATGGCCTTGATGAGTAGGCTGCGTCATCTGACCATTGAAACCCCATGTCCGAATAACACAGAGTGGAGGCAGGGCATGTACTTCGATGGATGGTCGCGGATTGATTATACGAATTTACTGGCTGCAGCCGTGTATCCTAGATTGGAAATGCCACTTACGCTACCTGCATTACAATCGTGTAAGTACTGCTCAGGTGGACACGGAAAGGATGATTTGCTGATGGGTAATAGTGACATTGCATGCACATAATGCTGGTGCTCAAAAGTTCGTCCTCGGTCGCGCAGTAGCCATGTTCAGGCACCCTACCTTACGAACGATCAATCTGTCTTGCTTGAATTTCGACGGGGACATTCTTTCAGAGGATGAGCTAGCGGAGTGTCGCAAGTCGACTGCCCTGCAGTCCTTGACGTTGATTGAATGTAATGTCAACGTCCACTTTCTCGAATATGTCCTCAGCCTACCGAAAGCTCTCAAGGAACTCTCCATCGGCGAGAGACTCTTCACCTTTGACGAATGCGAACCCTCCAAGGATCCGACAACACGCACATCTTCTCCCGTATTTCTCAAGGCACTGCAACAGCAAGCAGACTCGCTGAAGAGGTTGGTGCACGTCGGTGGCAAAGTAGCGAACATGCCACCTCTTCAAAAAGACCCCAGCGGCGCTGCAGGTGCTGCAAAGCTTCGCTCCCTAGTAAACCTCGAATACCTTGAGCTGGGCCTCGAATCGCACCTCTACTACTACCTCCGCCAAGATGGTGGATTCCCGCCTGCTCTCAAGACTCTGAAACTGACAAACGCGGCCATATCCGTAAACGCCGAGCACAACATAGAAATGAGTTCAGACATTGTGTTCCGGTCGCTCAGCTCGCTCGTTACAGAACATCTTCCGTACATGCTCAACGCGGGATTCCAACTCCAATTAAAGTACCACGATCACTCCTTCTTCCGGCTTTTGGCCCAGACCGCAGCCTCCGTTACGGAACAGTCACAGCTCCTCAACAGCCTCTTCTTCGACCGCCCGACCATCTACCGCATCGCCCGTATCCTGCAAAGCTACCAGGCTTCCTTTGTGGCGACGCGTGAGACGTTTCCTCATGGGATCGCGTATATCCCGCCATTCATGTACGGTGAGGAAGTGCCGGTTGAAGAGGTCATGTATGATTCCAACCGCATGTGGCACTTCAACGGGATCGATTACCAGATGATTGACGATAGGGAACTGAGGGAGGAAATGAGGAAGAGGGGGGAGTTGGTGCGGTGCGTCATGTGTAGGCACATGGGCATTGAGGATTGCTTGAATGCGGGGGATGGGAGCCGGTGTGTAGAGTGCAGGAACAGGATGTTCGAATGTGGTTATCTGAGAGATGAAGACGGGAGGATTATTTCGGCAGTTTGAGGGAGGGAGTGGGATGGGAATTCGTGTCAGTCGAGGCTTGTCGCGATGGACTTGCGGTACCAGGATGTAGTCCCCCCTACACGCACGAGAAGCCTTTGCAATCAGTAGAGTCAATCCTTGATGGCAGCCATAGATCGTCATCTCACAGTGCGCACAAGACGCTTTTATATGCGCAGACGCAGTTTCCGAAAGTCCCGTTGCTTGCATGGTACCAGTACACAGACTGCTATGGTGTGTGTAGTAGAAGTACCGGTAGAGTACTCTAGACATCATGTGTAGACGTAGGCGTGCGTCATAGACCAATCCCACCTGCAACCGGACATACAACAACACCCGAACGGAACTATCGTACGGTAGACGCATCAGCATGGATTCCAGGCCCCCCCCCTCCATTTGCCCCTCACGTCTACGCATTGAATCTGCACAACTACGCGCACAGGCATCCGTGTTTACTCGATTCGCGACTGCTGTGCATGCGAAGAAAACCAGCCATTCTCCATTCTGCCCGGTCGGCTACTAGGACACAGTCCAGTACTAGAGTATATGGTGTAGAGCAAGTACACTCGCAGTAGAATACCGGGTACACCATCCATCTTGCCCCCACACCCACACCCTCACCCACACCCTCACCCACACCCTCACCCACACCCACACCCTCACCCACACCCACACCCACAACCGCCACTTTGCCCACAAAAGCCTCAACGTCACACAGCCCATGTCCTCCCACACAGACACACTCTGCACCGCCATCCCGCCGATCCTTACCCCGCGGACACACCCTACGGCGCGCTAGCGTGCGCGGGCGGCTTCCCCAGACAAACGCGTCGGATGGCGCGAGTCAGGCGGGGATCGTCAGGCCAGCCATATGGCCGCACATGAGGCAAGGGGATCAGGTAGATGCGTGGCGTTTTTCTTCTCTTTGTCGGCTTTGTGCAAAGGCGGATGGGGGAGTGGGGATGTGACGGGAGTGGATGAGCTGCAGCGTGCGAGCATGTGTGGGTGCGGTACCTATGGGTAGGTAGGCAGGTGTGTATAAGGATCTGATGTGCCCGGCTATTGTGCCTTTTTTTTAACTGTCCCTGTTGCTGTTAATCTAATCGTAACATGTGCTTTCCAGGCCGCAATGGATGTAAAGGGTGATTTGCCGGCGAGTGAAGATCAACGACTGGAGCAAGTGAAAGATGCGGAAAAGACAAGCTCGCTAGATAACGAGATCGAGGCGCAGTATGTCGAAGATGAAGCCGAGGCGAATCGCGTGTTGAGAAAGGTAGATGTTAGGCTTGTGCCTATGCTTGCGCTGTTGTATCTTGTTGCGTTCATCGATCGGAGTAATAGTACGTATCATGCTCCCCCACAGAAGACCCTCGACGTCCCACGACTAACGCAGCGTATAGTTGGTAATGCGAAGATTGCAGGCATGACCAAGGATCTCAATATGCCGGACAACACACTGCAGTATAATACTGCTGTTACCATCTTCTTCGTGCCCTACACCTTACTGGAGGTTCCGAGTAATATCATCCTCAAGATGATGAAGCCGAGTTATTGGATGGCTATTTTACTGCTGAGTTGGGGCACTGTCATGACCTTGATGGGTTTGGTGGATAGCTACGGTGGATTGCTTGCCGGGCGATTTTTCCTGGGTGTCACAGAGGTACGTTCACCCCCCCCCCCACCTCTATATTCCCAACCACAACGCTCCCAAAAAAAAAGCTTACTCAACCATAACAATACCTAGGCCGGCTTCTTCCCCGCTGCAACCTTTCTCCTAACACTATGGTACCGCCGCTTCGAACTCCAACGCCGCATGGCTGTCTTCTACGTCGCCGCCTCCCTCGCCGGTGCCTTCTCCGGCCTACTCGCCTACGGCATCGAAAAGTTAGATGGGAAAGCCGGGCTCACCGGCTGGCAGTATATATTTCTTCTGGAAGGGCTAATTCCCGTGGCTCTGTCCTTTATCATGTGGAAGATCTTGCCTGATAGCCCTGAGACGGCCAAGTTCCTGACGCCGGCCGAGCGCGAGATTCTCACCCGCAGGATTGCGAATGACGTGGGTTCTGGACAGGGCAAAGTCACGAACCAGGATAAGATAGGGAAAGAGTATATTCTGGCTGGTCTGTCGGATTGGAAGATTTGGGCTGCTACAGTGATTTTTTGGGGAAATACGGTCGGGGTCTACGGGTAAGGGAGAAACCCCCCTTTTTTTTCCACCCAATTTCTCTCCTTGATTCCCACCTCCGCTACATTGAAACTACCTCACTAACAAAGACAACTAGATTCACAGCAACGGTCCCCTCCGTCATCAACGGGCTCGGCTACTCGAGCGCAAACGCCCAACTCCTCACCATCCCAATCTACGTCTTCGCCGCCATCGTCACCCTCATCTTCGCATGGGCCTCTGATCTCACACGCATACGCTCCCCCTACATCATCCTCGGCTACTCCATCGCCGTCTGCGGCTTCATCGCCCAACTCGCCATCCCCAAGCCAAAGCACCCAGGCATCACCTACGGCTTCCTATTCCCCGTCGCCGCAGGCCTCTACTGCCCTTTCACCTGTCTCGTTTCCTGGATAGGCAATTCACTAGCGCCATCTTCAAAACGCAGTGTTGGCATGGCGTTATTAATATCCGTTGGAAATATGGGAGGAATTATGGGAAGTAACATCTATCTCGCGCGCGAGGCGCCAAAGTATACAACGGGCTTCGCTGCCAGTCTGGCCATGTGCGTGGCCGCCATTGCCATGACGTTTGTGCTGCGCTGGGCGTATGCGCGCGAGAATCGCAGGAAAGATGAGATGATTGCGGAGATGGGGGAGGAGGCGATTCGGGCGCGGTATAGTGAGGAGGAATTGGTGAGGATGGGGGATAAGAGTCCGTTCTTTAGGTATACGCTTTGAAGTGAGGGAGTTGGGGTGGGAACATCGGGGAGGAGGTGTGGGCTATGGGGGGGTTGTGGCGTTGGATTGTGGACATCTTTGAGGTCATGTTGCATGCTGGTTTGGTTCTGTGCAAGGGCTTGGGGGATGTGAGATGTTGGATTGTCTTTGCAGAGACAATCTCGGACTTGTTGATCAGGACACTTGGCTGACTACGTTATATAGTTTAAGAGTGAGAATGAAATTATCTATCTTTGTTAACCCAGCTCATTCGCTGAGATAGAAGCATGTCAAACGGCTAGTAAAACTCATACTGACTGCACAGGAGCCTGCAGGTGAGCGCCTGCCTCGTTCACCTCCACCCCGCCACGAGAAAGAGCGAATATCACACCAGCTTTGACCCTCTACACTCACACAACACACCATGAAGCTCGCGATAGTCTTCAGTCTCGTCGCCATCGTCGGCCTTGTTCTTGGTGACACTGGATGTCCAGGGTATGTATTGCGGTCACACTGAGCGTACAGTCACGTCACGTCACGCCCGAGGCCCTGTTTTCAAGCACACAGACTGAGTACACAATCCAGCTATGATCTCGGCCGCATCTCCGCCTTCAACATCACTGGCCTATGCGCTCAACGAGGATCGGACATCACGGTCGCCGTCGGATCACCGCCTCCAAAACCTCCACGCCCTTCATCGCGCCCAGGCCAGCAGCCAGCAGACGATGAACTCTGGAACCAATGCTCAAACAAGGGCTGTACCCTCAATTGGGGGACGCACGCCGACGACGCCGTTGTGGGCTCCGCCTTTGCTCCCAGTCGCAACACCGCCAAGTCGCCATACCAGAGTGGTGCAGACCTGGCAAAGTGGGGGTGGACTGTCTGGCCCTATGAGAATATCGATGACTCTTTCAAGGATCTCTATAGGACTTGGGGTATTGGGTGGGCACTCGATGCATTAGGACTCGACACGTACACGACAGACTTTGGCGGTCTCAACGCCCTGTTCGTCATCGATCATGAGAACCACCATCCCAATGCAATGTATGTAGATTTCCAGAAGTATCAGGTGGATGGTAAGTGGTATCGGGCAACAGGCGCGAGTTATTCGTTCACGCTCAATGTGGCCGAGGGGGCGATTATTGCTTTGAACCGGAAGAGTCCCAAGTACGCTGCGGGGGAGCGATCGCCAACGGTGCCGTTGGATGGTTTGCCAGGCCTCAATCAATTCTCAGACGTTGCATGGATTGGTAGGTGGTCTTACGTAAGAATCTGTCGCAACAATTGTACTCATCAGTGTAGGATGGCAAACGCGTGCACAAGTGCAAAATCTGCCCGTGAATAACCTGCGCTACTTCTTCTCCGTTGGTATCGTCAACCCGGCAACCAAGGAGGTCATCTTAAGGGCACTGCAACAGAAAGGATTGAGCCTGGATGAATTCCCCGGCTGTATCTTCGAACCAGATGATGCAGAGTTCAGTGCAATCTTAGGTAAAGTCGGCCTTGCGAGTCAAGACGAATGCTCCAGTCCAAGGACAAACCAACGAATCTACTAATGCAAGCCAGGCACACCAAATGTCCAAGGCTTCGCCTACCTCTTGATCGAGCACAAGGAACAGCTGGGTAACATGTTTATCAGCAAACTGCAGGTCTTTTATGCTGAGACGACGCATCACAGCCCATGTGTCCTTGTCCATGTTTCTCGTCCCATCTCGACTTCGGCTGCAGAAGGTGGGAAGGCGGTGCGGCGGGATAGAGAGGGAGATGTGGTGATGACGCATGAGCTTCGCTGGTAGGTGGATGGATAGCGATCAAATGGAAAGCCAGACGGTCGCGTGAGAAAGCAGTGGCCAAACAGGAAACGATCTCTGCTGGGGTTGCTCTTGCCCATGGGGAAGATGGCGACGTGGTCGTGAACTTGTCTGGGGAGGTGGTGGCCAAAGGTCATGGCTGCTCCTTCCACTTTGACCCACATGAAATGTCAACCCGCCTCTGTAGTCCAACTCTCCAGTCCATGCTCGCTCACTACACTTACACTCTTACATGTTTCCACGAAAGCGGTGGGAAAGTGTTTTCCCCTTTCCTCCCAACTCGTCTCTCATACCAGAGAATAAGTCGAATCGCCGCTACTCGCGCTAACCAGATGCAGTGCCGAGGAAGTTACCGTACAAGCTCTCCTAGGAAGTACGCTCTCATCAGCGCCAAAACGACGGCGGATACCGGAACAGACAGGCTGCCATGCCTCACACGATCGTCTCTCACGGCTCCGGCCAAGTCAACGTCTGTTGAATATGGATTTCAGCCAATGATGCTACTACCCTGAGAAAAGCAGACAGGTTCGGGCGATGCGGTTCCGTCTGCCCGCACATGGCTGTTGTGAGGAGACACAACGAGGCCCGTCCAGCATAAATATGGCGCACGCCTCCATGTCACCATGTGCCCCGGATTTGCATTGGATGCATACCCATGGCCGTTGTGCGACACCTCCCTTGCGTTCGGCATGGAGACTACTTGACCAGTTTGATGCTGCGCACTGTTGATGTGCCACATCCCCTCGGCTACCTACAGCACAACCATGAACTGCCCCGCGTCGCAGTTACATAGGGAGACGGCGCGTGACGCCCACACAACCTGGGCCATATGCCCGCAGCAAGACCTGCCGCTGCTTTCCAGCAATCAATGCACGTACAGACGAACCGTCCGCAGGATAATAGCCGCTCCGCCGACTCACCTGCTGCTTGCGGACCTAGGCAAAGTCCAAGCTTGGGGCTCTTCGAAGGCTTAAAGGCTTTTCCATGCCTCCTCGGCTTTCGTTGCCCCGCTAGCGACTGTGTCAGCCACCGCCGTCCCAACTAAACAACTCCCTTTGCCGTAACTTTACTGCGCAATCGGAACCGCGGCCGGTAGTCATAGTACCTTCCAATTCTCGTCGAGATCCTCACGCCGAGGTTATACCCACGATGATATCCTCCATGGGGCCTCCAACTTCTGCCTCCGCTGCTATCCGCACCGCATCCTCTCTGGCCAGACTTCCTCGACGACAACTTTGCAACTTTGCGACTCGCTGCCTAGCTTCCCAGACAGTTGCGAGATCGGCCCAGTACTCTAGCACTCGACGAGCCACCGCAGTCACCCTGCCCACATCCAGCTTCTATTCGCACATCTCCCAGCGCAACATGGCGTCCGCTACTGGAATCAAGAAGATCAAGGTCGTCAACCCCGTTGTGGAACTGGACGGCGATGAGATGACCAGGATCATCTGGCAGGTCATCAAGGACAAGGTAAGAAGACACGTGAAATCTAAATCAAGGCACACACTTATAGCCATAGTTCATTCACCCATATCTGGACATTGACCTCAAGTACTACGATCTTGGGCTGGAATACCGTGACGAGACCAACGACCAGGTCACACTCGATGCTGCAGAGGCCATCAAGAAGTACTCCGTTGGAGTCAAGTGCGCGACCATAACACCTGATGAGCAGCGAGTGGAGGAGTTCAAGCTCAAGAAGATGTGGCTATCACCCAACGGTACCATCCGTAACCACCTGTATGTTAGAAGCGTTTGCGATCAATTCACACAGCAGCTGACAGCTACCCCAGAGGTGGAACTGTCTTCCGCGCGCCCATTGTCATTCCCCGCATTCCTCGCCTAGTACCCAGCTGGAAACAGCCCATCATCATTGGTCGTCACGCTTTTGGAGACCAATATAGGGCCAAAGACCGTGTCATCCCAGGTGAGGGCACCCTTGAGATGGTCTTTACACCAAAGGGTGGAAAGCCTGAGGTGATCAAGGTCTACGACTTCCCCGCGGAAGGAGGTGTGGCACAGACTCAGTACAACACCACCGAGTCGATTTCTGGTTTCGCTCACGCCTCATTCAAGATGGCGCTTGATAAGAAGCTGCCATTGTACATGAGCACCAAGAACACCATCCTAAAGGCATACGACGGAAAGTTCAAGGATGTGTTCCAGGCCATTTACGAGGCGCAATACAAGAAGGACTTCGAAGCGGCCGGTATCTGGTATGAGCACCGTTTGATCGACGACATGGTTGCCCAGATGATCAAGAGCGAGGGCGGTTACATTATTGCCATGAAGAACTACGATGGAGATGTTCAGTCTGACATTGTTGCACAAGGTTTCGGCTCCCTCGGTCTCATGACTTCAGTGCTCATTACCCCCGATGGTAAGACCTTTGAGGCCGAGGCTGCCCACGGAACCGTCACCCGTCATTATCGCGAACACCAGAAGGGTAACGAGACATCGACGAACCCCATTGCTTCCATCTATGCGTGGTCGCAGGGTCTTGCTAAGCGAGGAGAGCTTGACGGCACGCCGGAGCTCGTCGTTTTCGCTGAGCAGCTTGAAAAGGCTTGCGTGGACACTGTCGACATTGACGGTATCATGACTAAGGATCTTGCGCTTGCGTGCGGGAAGAAGGACCGAGGCAGCTGGGTCACGACAAACGAGTACCTTGATGCAGTCGAGAGGAGGTTGAAGGCCAGCTTGAAGGAGAAGCTATAAGTGTGCACTTGGTAGAAGAGAATCGATGTTCATTAAGCGGCAAAAGCAAAGTTCTAGCGTCTGTCGCGCATGTGCATGGCGTTTTGCTTACGTGTATCTAGAAACTAAATTTGAAGAAGCTCGTCCCATATCAATGCACAGACTTGGGTGGAGAACAATGGCCTGTGCGATATATCGAGATCCGAGCTTCCTCGTCAGCAAAGATCAAAGACATAATTCAAGTTCCTTCAGCGATGCGACAGCTCGTGCATCTTTTTTTCCATGTCTCACAGCGTCATGCGCGTCGGGAACATTTGTGGATTTGTTTGTTACACACGTTGTTCCAAACAACCGTTGCGACTTTTGATATTGTGCCGTCTGGTGTACTAATATTCATCCCATGGTCATACTCGGCCTTTAAGGTGTGGCCTCTAATCAGTGCAGCCCAATTCAGATCACATGACGACAGCTTTCACCCACGTTCAAGCTCACGGACCGAGTATGTGTGACGCCATTGGTTCGCCCTCTGCGGCATTCATCTCTCAAATGGATCAGGCTCCAGCGGCATCAACAGACAATGCCGATCCACACTGTACTCCACCTTCCTCACCTAACAAGCAACGGCGACCCTCCACTCCAAAGTCCACACCACTGCACCGGCGCTTCCTAGAGGAAGTTTCAATGTCTCCAGCATCGCCCGCGACACCAGCAACACCTCCACAAACTCCAAGTCGCAGCCAACGCGACACTCCCACAAAGGAGCGCGAAACTCCTGCCAAAGTCCGTGCCACACCAAAGCATCGCGGAAGCCCGGCCACGCTGGAGATAGGCCCAAACGGCTTCTATTTTTCTTGTGAAATCCCATTGAGCAAAATTACGCCTAAGAAGCCGGCATCGCCCCCCAAGAGCTCGCAGGCTGGGACACCCACGAGACGAACGCCAAGCCCATTGAAGAACGTGACTCCGGTGAAGCAAACGCCTGCGAAGCGGGCCCTCGCCAAGGCGTTATTTGGACCGTCGATGGGGAAGGGCAGTGATTCCTCAAAGCATCAAGTGGGTACGCTAGTTACGAAGGGTATTGAAGATGGGAGCCCGGCTTGGACATCGAGCAAGATCCATTCCAAAGAAGCAAGAGATCCGATATCAATGCCGGTAGCATCGCTTCGCATCCCATCCGAGTGTCTGCCAGATGTGAATGAACGGGATATTCGCGATGCTATTACAGAAGCTTCATCTATCACCAGTTCCCACCAAGCACAATCACAGATAGACAGAACACATTCAGCAAACGACACACGGCCCGAGAATATCGGCCACATGATGGCGAGGCTCACCTCCGGGTCTTTCAAGACAAACGAATGGGCACGCGCGCATCCAGGCGTCGATCCAATCAAGTCGCCCGCACCTACACCATTGCGCAAGGCATCAGAGACTCTCTACTCTGGGACTCCGCCTTCGTTCCTGAAGCTAAATGCGGAGCAGCGTACAGTGACGATCGATGAGCCCACTAAGAAGGCAGGAAGTATGTCTCCAGTACAGTCACAAGGATTGCCTGTGCTGGCTGGGAAGTACTTTGATGAAAGCAAGCGCGTCAAGAGCCCGGCTGTCAAGTGCGCAGGAACGATGGCAGTGCAGAAGATGAACCCCGCTGGGTTCAAAGTCAGGACCATAAAAGCATCACTGGTAAAGCAAGATGATACAGTTGGTAAAATGGAGATAGCAGAGCCTTTATCTTGCCCTGCGCTACTATTCTCAGGCCCAAATTCTAGGTCAGACAAGGTCGAAGACGCATCACTACATCGCCTAGAGAAACATGTCCAGCAGCGCAATCCCATTCTCTCCCCCGCAAAATACAAATTCCACCCATCAAGCCAGCACCGACGCGCCGGGACAGACCCAGAGGTCTATCTCGCAATGCAAAAGGACATGGCATCGATGGGGGAGAGTTTACGCCGATCTATCGGCTCAGCACTCTCACAAAGCACCCTTAACACAAACGAACTGCCGTCCATGTCCAATGCCATTCTCATGCGTGAAATGGATGCCAAGATACCCAAGATCTCCACTCCCTCCACCGCCAGACATCGACTGACGAGGTGGAACTCGGATACACCAGCTGTCCGCCCCAAACTGCCGCATAGCCTCGGGGTTGCTAAGCAACGCGCTGCCACGTTGACGGGGCCTGGTGTGCCAGTTTGGCATCCGGACTGTAGTGTGGCTGGCCAAGTGCTTCGTGAAAAGGTCGCGGCACCGAAGGATGCGTGTGATGGTGCTTTTCCTCCTGATGCGGGCAAGGCCGATGGTGCTGTCACATCAAGGTCACGGCCTGGAAAGATGGTAGCGGAGAAGAAATTGAAGGTTCCGACGACAGCGGTGGCTGCGACGCCGCGTCGGCAGAAGACTGGAGGGACTGCTACTATGACTTCTGTGCGCCTTGTGAATGGGACGCCTGGAAGGAAACAGGTGACAGGTGAACGTACCACTACGTCTACGCGCCCAGCCATCGGAACACCTGTCAAGAAGCAAATGACAGTTGAACGTACCACGACTCCTGCGCGCCCAGCCATCGGAACACCTGCTAAGAAGCAAACACCAGCTGTTCCACTCTCGAAAAGTAAACCTATCCTGCCTACAACACCTCGTGCCGCAACAAAGCTCAGAACCCCCCTTACGCCAGTGACACGCACGAAACCAGCTACGAAACCTCCAATGTCCTCTCGGAAACCTATACCCAAGACTCCACAACCTTCAGCAATTCGTAAACTGTCTAAACCCGAGACCCAAAAGCCGTATGATCCTTCTACCGACCCACGACCATACGAGGAGAAGTTTGCCAGTGCCGCAGTTATCGCTGAGCGGGTCACGCAGTGGCATAGCGAAGAGCGGGATGGTGTGTTGAATGTGCATACCAAGCAGGTTGTTGCAAAGACACCCAGCAAAGTTGGTAGTAAACACACCGAGAGCGCAAAAGCAGCAGAAGCAGTTCCAACAATCGAGTCCACTACACCAGTAGGCTCACCCACCAAGACTCCCATTCGCAGCACCTCACCCAGCAAACCCACTCCCACCCCATCCAGCAAACCTCACACTATTACACCCCGCACACGTCTCGCACCACGCAAACCACCCATCACCCCAAACCCAAAAAACCCAAAAAACCCAACGTCTCGCCTCCTGCCTACACCAAAAACCCCACTCCCTTCCACCACCGCGGCCAAACCGCCTCCCAAACCCCAACCCCTGACCAAACCTAAACCCAAAATCACCACCACTACCACCACCGCCACCACCACTCCCGCCAAACCCGCACACCAAACCCCCGCGACTGAACCCACTGAATTCAATCCCCGCACGCCTGTTCGCTATGATGCGGGCCCTTCGCGCATCGCGGTCCTCGATCGCAATGCGTTTCGTACGCCGAGTAAGGCGATTCAGGGCGCTTTGGATAGGGCGATTGATGAGAAGATTAGGGAGGATAGGAGGATGAGGGGTGGGGGGGCAGGGTAGGATGTTGGGAGAGTGAGGAAGGGAAGGGGAGGAGAAGGGAAGGGAAGGGGAGGAGAAGGGAAGGGAAGGGGAGGAGAAGGGAAGGGAAGGGGAGGAGAAGGGAAGGGAAAGGTGGAGTGTTGAAGAGGGGATAGTGGTCTTTGGTGAAATTTGCGAGTAGAGCGAGATTGTGAGAGAGGGGTGAATTGTTTGAAACGGCGTTTACAAAAAACTAGGGTGGGAGGGGTTGGGAGTTGCACATGTTGGTATATGGGTGGACGGGGTATTGGGGATTGTGTATTATATTCATAGTTACAGTGGCTTGGTTAGAATTGGGGAAGGGCGGAGTTGGGGTTTGCAGGGTGCGTAGATTGTGTCACAAGATATTGTAATCTGTCTTTGTGCAATCTCTTTGTGCCCGTTTACTGGTATTCGTTTACCATGCACAGGGAAGGAGGGTCAGGTTTAGCATGGTAGTAGGGGTTGAAATTGGGGAGGTTGTGTTCTATAGATGTAGGAGATTTGTTGTTGGTTAGTACATATACGGTATACCTTGATCAGCGTTTTCACGCATCACAGAACCAACATTTCATTCATTGCAACACGACGGATGATGCGTGATGAGTATAACAAGCCTACATGACAAGACACTCCATCCCCGCACTCTTCGCCCCCTTCTCCGTCGTAGTCTTCGCACACGTCCTCGCCACATCCTCCAAAACCTCTCTACACAACTCCCCTGTAAGCGCACTACACTCTGCATAATGATCACACAGCATCTGCTGCGCAGCCTGCAATCCCTCATGCGGCATCACACTCGGGCCCTTACCCATCCCCCTCCCTTCTTTCCTACCCACACCCCTACCCACACCCTGCCCCAGATCCGCGCGCCGATCCTCCTCCCCAGCGCAAACCTCATCCGCGGTCCACTGACGGCGCAAATCCCGCTTCAGGCCCAACACCATGACCGGCAGGTTCTCATCGTAGTTGAAGTGCTCGTTTACGACGGGGAGCCAGCGGGTGCTCAGGCTGTGGAGCGAGGGGCGCGAGGCGATGGAGTAGCAGAGGATGACGAAGTCGGGGCGCAAGAGGATGTATGAGGTTGGGGAGGCGGTGTCGTAGAAGTGGAGGCGGTAGGGGCGGCCGTAGAGGGTGATGTCGAAGGCGAAGGGTTGGGAGGAGTCGTGGAGGGTGGGGAGGGTGTAGGGGGGTGGGGCCTCGGATGTGAGGGGTGTGTTGGGGGATGGAGGCTGGCGTGGGGAAATGCCTAGGGATAGGCGGCTGGTTGGGTTATTATGCGTGTCTTTGTATCTGTGTTTTTGTGTGGTGTCTCGAGGAGTAGGTATAGAGGGCAATGGGATGGGTTTGGTGGGTGGTTTAAAGGTAGGGGAGGGATAGTTGACATACGATAAGAACATGGACTTTCCAACATCGGCATCGCCTAGGAGAAGAACAGTTATCTGGGGTATCTCTGGTGGCACGGAGGCATAGTCCATTGTAGTGAAGTTTGTGCCTGGACGGCGTTGTTTGCAATCAAGGCGGCTTCATGGCGACCGCCGCGGTGGTCGTGACATGCATGTGTCGCGTTGTGGTTGTCTCGGCGTGGAGGTCGAATCAATCATTTCTTGTCTAGTCCTAACACTGCCTAGCTTGTTCACGGCGTCGTTCGGATCCGATCTCATGGTCCGACTCTGCCGCCTTCTTGCTCCGTCTTGTGAGAGGATGGGACATTTCCGATAGTCTTAGCCAATGCCTACGATAGACGATAGGAAACATTGACAGAAGCTGGGGAAGATCAAAGTACTGCACTAATTTTGCTGCTGTATATAAAAGACTAGTATGACCTCAAACTACAGGTTTGTCTAGACTCCAAATGCTGTAGTATGCATGTAGCACTAACCATACGGTACACAGTCCACAATTTACATGGTGCAGATCATTCGCTCTGTGTTACGCTGGGTCATATTTCAGCCTGTGAAACTCATCCTCTCTAGCTAGGTCTACCAGCGTTTTCTCACCACCCACGAACGCGTCCCATACAAAGAACATCAAAGTTTCGCGGCTTCCCAACTGCCAAATGCGTTAGGTTAAAACCTCTCTGAAGTCGACAGTGCATCTAGACTCTGTTTATGATTGCTGCAATCATACTGTAGCGCTAGAGTTAGCTATCACCCGTGTGGCGGGCCACGCTAAACTCGGGGAGCATGTCATGGTTCATGAACTTCGCTCGCCAAAGCACGTCTCCATGTCTGCCATGACCAGAGACCAGGATTCCGGATCCTTCAATCAGCATGGAAGCGTTACTTTCATACTGCCCGGCTGCAAAACCCAACATTTTGTTATCGCAACCGACAGTGGGAAGCGGGCCAAGATGTTTGGTGTCTTGGTAGGGAAACGAGCTTCCTCATCGATGTTAGCTCCATTTTTCGATTGGGATCTTCTACAGGCACAAGTGCAGCTGGTAGTACGTACCGGCTTGAATCATTGGCATATATAACAAGGGTCAAGTCAAGCCTGCCACTGTCACGACTTGCTTCTCACCTTCTTCCCGACCCCTCGACTACACCTCATCATGAAGGTCTCTACACTTCTTGGACTCGCCGGAACTGCGATTGCTTCGGATGTTCTGAGTGTCGCCTTTTATGCCAAGGAGAAGAACCAACTGTACGACTTCATCTCGGCCAACAGCGAAGTCGACTATGGCTGCCGTCCTGTCGTCCTGGCCGCCAGAGGAGAGCATAAGCTCCATGCGGTCATTTCAGAAGACCGCTACGACCACTTCAAGAGGAACTTGGATCCTGAGGTCGTACGTATAGAGACCCTGCACAACTTGAACAAGCGTCAGACTGCCACCGCACCAATCGGAAAAGGTGATCGCTTCAAGGGCGGAGAGGTCGCACCCCGAGGCTTGGGCTCCAGAAACTCTAGCGAATATGCTGCGATTCAGAGCGCTGGCATTCTCAACGCTGATGAGGTGTACACGGCAATGAAAGGTCTTGAGAAAGAGTATGGAATGCCCCTATTCACTGCGCCTCACAAGACTTACGAGAATGCCACGGTCATTGGTGGCGTTGCCAACAAGGCGGAAAAGATGAAGAAGGACAAGCAGTACATTTACTTCATCAGTGGTATTCATGCCAGAGAACGAGGTGGTCCCGACAACCTCATCTACTTCATTTCTGATCTCCTCTATGCCAATAAACACCGCAAGGGCCTTACATACGGCAACAAGACATTCTCCAACAAAGACGTCAAGACTACTCTCAGCGCTGGAATCGTCTTCCTCCCCATGACCAACCCCGACGGTGTTCGCCACGACCAAGCCAATAGCAATCTGTGGCGCAAGAACCGCAACCCAGCCAGCTCCACGCCCAACAATCCTCTCAGTGTCGGTGTGGATCTCAACCGCAACTTTGACTTCTTGTGGGACTTCCCCAAGCACTTTGACCCAAGCGTTGCTCCCGCTTCCACAAATGCCTCCTCCCAGGCCTTCTACGGCACCGCGCCCTTCTCAGAGCCTGAGAGCAAGAACGTAGCTTCCGTCTACGACCAATTCCCCAATATCAGGTGGTACATGGATGTCCACTCTGCAGCTGGAACCCTCCTCTACTCATGGGGCGACGATGACAATCAGTCCCACGATCCCAAGCAAAACCTCAACAATCCCGCTTTCGACGGCAAGCGCGGCATTGTCAACGACGACGTGTACAAAGAGTACATCGACCAAGCCGACTGGGACAACATCCGCCTCCAAGCCAACCGCACAACAAACGCAATGGTCTCTGTCGGCGGACGATCTTATGTACCCCAGCAAGCGGTCGGCTTGTATCCCACGTCTGGTGCAACCGACGACTATGCATTCAGCAGGTGGCACACCAACAAGAACGTCAACAAGGTCTACGGCTACACGCTCGAATTTGGATATTCCACAAACTTTTACCCCACGAGCGAGGAGTATATTCAGAATATTATTGATACGAATGCTGGGTTCATGGAATTTATCCTGACAGCGGTGGAAATTGGTCTTAAGGATTAGATGGATCCTTTTATGAACTGCGCTTACTTCTAGCTCTGAGATATGAAATGCGGCGCTTTTCCGCCTGCTGTTATATATTGTGTATAATTGTATATAACATAATATTCCATTTACGACTATCTACACATATGAGTCCCGTTAATGCCGGTTATAAGCTTACGTCTCAGGTGCGAACTCCCGTCTGGCACATAATCATGCTTGGTTCTACGAAGCTGTGAAAAGAGGTCGGCCATTATGCACGGGCTCAGCTGTGTCAAAAGGGCAAGTTGAAGCTCTACCGCACTATCTTAGTCAACTTACTGTTGGCCCCCTAAGCATCATCGCGATCTTGAGCTGGGGGCGTGGTATTCCCACTCCTAGCATCTACACTCTGCTCCGGGGTAGCAAGTACAGCGACTCTGGGTACGACATGATTACTCTCCTCCGTGTCGATATCACCCATCAGCTCTGAAGCATCATCGTCTACTTCCATATCCTGCCACCCCTCCTGATCTTCATCGACAGATACATATTGCACTTCTTCTTGCTTAATGTCCTCTTCCACTTCCCTCTCCATCTCCTCCCACATCGCAAACGCCTGAGCCTGAGCCACCTTATACGCCCAATACGTCGCAACCTCCGTCCCAAACCCCCTCCACCCCAACCTAACCCTCCACCTCGGATGCCCCGCCCCGCTCAAAGCATCCCACCACGCCCAATGCTCGCCTCGAGCCCGCAGCCCGCAACCCCTCCCCTTCTCCACAACCGCCACGCAATCAAATAGCAGCCCGGAATTCACTTTTCCCCTCCTCCCGCACTTGATCCGCAACCCGCTCAATATCCTCTCGTCCACTTTGCGCTCAAAACACAACCACTCCACCCTATCCGCGCCGGCGCCTCCACTTGCAGCCCCCGTGCGGAATCCTAGTGCTGACCCGCCGTTATGGAATACAGAGGCCATATACACGACTTCTGTGCAGCCGGGAGGTGTTTCGTCGCCTGTGGGAATGGGGTTGGAGTGTAAAGGGTCACGGCTCAGGAGCGTGGTTATGTAGCCGTGTGATGGGCGGGAGAGAAGGCTTTGGAAGAGGGGAAGGGGGAGGTAAGATGAGGCATAGTGGAAGATGCGGAGGGATTGGCTGTAGCGGAGGTAGTTGTGTTGTTTGAGTTTGGGGTGGTGTTTGGAAGTTGTGGTGTTTGTTGTTGTCCTTTTGGTGTTTAGGCCTTGGATGCTGGTGACTCTGCTGGCGTATGGGGTGTTGGCTGTGCCGCGTGAGTGACCTTGGCTGTGGAGGCCTTGGGCATTCTTGCTGGCGTGTGGCTTGGTTTGTCTGGACATGGTTTGGGTGGCGTGGTTGACATGGGGCTTACTGAGGAGATACTGAATAGGAGGAGCCATGGCGGGTTGGCCAAAGTATATGTACAGTTGGGTCCGCTACTTGAGGCCATCACGGTGAATTTGGAGACTGGTGTAGGTGATCCGTGCACGAGAGACGGATGGCACATCTGAGTGGCCTAGTGGCAGCTTCACGGTTATGTGAAAGTTGTGCCGAAAAGATGTGATGCTGAAAACTCAGGCAAACACCCCGCTACCCTTCGCCAACCTCGACGCGCCCATGTATGTGCGGTGGCTTATCTCTTCTGTTCTCCATCAGCCAGGCCACTGTTGATCCCCAATCAGCATCCAATTCTTCCTCGTCGAGAGAAAGCGGATACTCCTCGTCATCCACGCCATCCTTGTTTTGCCGCAGATATAATACTGTTTCGGCGCGGTCCAACGTGCGTTTTCTTTGCAGAGCAAGCTTTTGGAAAGCTTGGAAGAAAGCGTCGCCAGATGCACAGAGGTCTAGCCAGAGCAAGATGGGCGTTCTGCCCCATTCGAGGAAGAGTCTGATTCTGCTGATGGGAGCGTTGGGATCACTGGTCTGGTGTGTCGAAGCTGCAAGAACAGCGGGAGTTTGGGCAGGCCTTGAAGTATCGATTTGTGTTGTTGGACGCGGAGGATGCTTGATGATGGGACTTGAGTGCTGCGGAGATTTGTACTGGTTGAAAATTGGTTGTAAGAAGGGTGGGGGTTGTTGATAATGTTGGGATGGCTGATGTTGAACAGTTGTCGTGCTAGAGTCGTCGGTTGTCGTGCATGTGGCCGAGCGATGCCAAGATGGTACAGGTGGTGTTTGTGCATATCCTGGTATATTACCTGAGCTCCCTCTGGAAACATGGCCAAAGTCGCGCGATGTTTGCGGAAGATTATTTGGTAGACTTCCTGGGTACAGCGCAATAGTCTGTTAATTACATGATCTGACATGACTTCTACAAGGGGCCGTGTACTCACCTGAAGAATATTCACCGGTTTCCCCTTCACCCAAAAGTACATCTATGTCTAGCAAGTTGCTAACAACGACGTGAAAAGTGGTTTTGTGTGTCATATCAGCGCCAGACCGTAACCAAGTCAGCTCAATGGAATATGATACAGGTACTTCTGTATAGACGCCAGGAGCCGCAGACCTGGATATGGGCACTTCCAATGTATCTATTTCAGCAAGTCTATCAGTGAGATCCAGCCTCTCGATCACAGCCATTCGGATCACGCTATACGGTATCGGTGCATGCCTTACGCGAACGGTCTCCTCTTTGACACCATTCTCGGTATCGGTCACAAGATTAATCCATAGTCGTGGAGTAGATTCACCTTTCGAAGAGGTACGTGAAGCTTGAGATGCCGAAGCTGGAGGACTGATGGGATTGTTATACGGTGGCTGCGATGTCCCGAATGAAGGGCGATGCAAGGGCTTCTGGCGTACGGGAGGCATACCGTGGTGATGAGAATCAACGGGCGACGTCGAATAAGATCCTTTCTGATTGCGCGAGAGCTCATAACTCTGAGACTGTCCACTTTCGGGGTGAGTTAGATAGCCATTGATTTCCGCCTGGACTCTTGGGTCGTCCTCGAAGTGCCTCACGAGATAGTCAAACGCTTTGTCCGGGTATCGTGACATGAATTCTCGTACAGTCATGCGCGCACCTACGTGTCCGTTCATAATGCACGTTCGAAGCAGGCGGCCGTAGATGTGGGCCTGCTCTACGTAGAACAAGCAGGTCGCCGCGGAGGGATGCGCTAGTCCGGGTGGGGTTTCTCGATGCGCATGTTTGCGGTGTGAATGTGAAGACCCTTCGATTCTCGAGGCGCGGTGCGTGCAGACAACCTTGGATTCATGGATCCTTGACGGTTGGAGACCAGGCAGAAACCGGTGGGGGCTATGTGTAAGGCACACGCATACTACCAAGGCGCACAACTGTCCGTTTCGAGGTGACCGGTCCGGCAAGTGGCGCTCATCGAGACGTCATGTGACAGCTCACATCCCACAGCCAGTCATGAAAGCAACTCGATACCTGACCATTGTCCTTCTACCGGTACCCCTCGTAGCGCATCTGGCGCAGCCACCTCACCAGGGTGTCGGCTTTCAATGCATTCTCAGTCTAGCCTACACGGTGTGTGCTGTCCTTCTACAGTCCCCAAGCCTTTCATCGTAGGTAGGCTACAACAAATACTTGCGAACTGCCTCATTAAGAGAATGAACATCAGATATTCCCCACGACCCGAGTCTCCAATGTCTTCTACGAGCCCATCTGATCGCCCTTTGTCGAAGAAGAAAGTCACGTCCAAAGAAATCATCATAAGCAAGAATCTCGCCAGCGGCAATGCTCTTCAGATCAATGGAGACGCAGTCGATCAAATGTGGAATGTCCATGTGTAAGATCGCTTCTTTCACGTTTTGCACTGTACCCATGTCTGACCTGGCCCAGAGAGAATGTATTCATCATCTATCCCATCAGATCTGCCACAGATGTTGCTTCGTCGAGACTGGAATCAGCACATTCACCCAGTTGCAAGTCCCAGAAGTCTAACGTGGATAAAACTTACAAGAGGCTTGACCGTACTAAAGAAGGCTTACCTGTACGATTGCTTGAACCTCGAAGATCCAAGACTCGAGTTAACCCTGCCAGGCTAGCAATCTGAAGATGGGAACGATACCGACAAAGAATATAGTCCTCTACCCCAAGCTCAGCAATAACCGTGAAGTTGTTCGGGCGATTTTTCGACCTTCCATCCCTGAGAATTTCATCGCACGTAGGATAGTCCGACGTCTGAAAATGGAGATTGACGGTCATTCCGCAACTGCGAAGTCTCTCATCTTGGGTGAGACGACGGTTTCATCCACTACAACCTACGTCGATCTCGCCTGTTCCGCGGAAAACAGCAGCAAGCGCGTCACACACCGGTTTTACATCGCCCGTCGGTGCCCGTTCGATGTGCTTTTCGGCTCACAGTGTATACGCTCTGTAGCCGACTGAGTGAGGGAGCAGGCAGAAGGTGGCGTTTTCGTTTGCGTAGGAGTGTCTATGGAAGCGCACACCTTTGAGGGGGTTCAATGCACAAGTGGTCAATCGGCTCAGCTGTGAGCCATGTTGGCCAATTTAGAGGTCATCGTCATTGGTCACCACCATGCGAACATGCACCCTCTGCTGATATGCGCCAATTGCTGCAGGCTCTTTTGCGACAACACATCACTGGTCACAATCATCTAATGATGCATGCAAGCTGCGAGCTGCTCACCGGATAGCTGCGAACTCTCCTGCCGCACCTCCAGCACTGCGCCCCGCTGAGGGCGTTGGGGAGGGTTCATCTTCGAGATAAAAACTGCCATCGCTCCAAACCAGCAGGTTGCTGAATGCAATCCAATCCACAATTATCATTTCACCTCCTCAAACCTTGAAACATGGTACATATGCTGATCTCGTACCTGTATTATAGACTGACCCAGCACGATAGGCTGAAGTTCTCGTGTTCCTAGCTGCTGTTCAAGCGACCACTCAACTGGTGGAGCAAGCCTTTCGCATACTCGACCGCATCCGCAGCGCACACAAACGCCAGAAAGCTCTGGTTTCCGTTTTAGAGCGTCACGAGAGCGAACTGAGAAGTATAAAGACCCTCATTGGAATCATTGAGGATGAAGAAGAACTGCAAACGCCGAGTGTTGGTTCAGAAATGGTCCGATTGAGAGATGTCCAGAGCAAGCTCGCTGAGTTGCTTAACAAACTCGATCCTAAACCCAAGGGCAAGGTGAACCAGTTTGCGCATCAGCTCACGCAGGGATCCTCAGACGAAGAGAAACTCAGCGTGGTGATGAGTGAGTTGTCAGACGTCAAGGCGACTCTACTGCTACGCATTCAGATATCCAATGTGGGCATCGTCAAGACTATGGAGAAGAAGCAGCTTGTAGCCAATGCAGAAGTCATTGAACGCATTGATCTCTTCCTCCGAGAAAAAGTAGGCAACTGTGAAGGCCTCCGCATCGCCAAGCTCCTTCAAGGCCGACGTCCGTCAAGTAAGTGCCAACACACCCGTTAAACTTTGATCATCCTTTAACAGCATCAGACGACGGAACCATACCCCTAACTCGCGCCGACCTGAAATCTCTGACCGAAGAAGACGGCGACGAAGACAGCGGCGACGAAACCCTTGTCGACGACTCGGAATTTCCTTCAAAAGAGTTGCCCATCAAAACAGAGCGTATAATCTTGCGTAACTCGGCACGCCACCAAGCTCTGCAGATCAATGCTGCCGCAGGAGAGGATATCTGGAAGGATATCAGTCGCCTGGTGATTCAGGATAATGTCGCTGAAGATCAAGCTTTGCAAGTCAATTACGGCACGACGTTTAAAGTCACAAAGTATCTACTCGCCGAGCAGAATAAGCGGATTGCAGGGTCGAATAGGACCATGGAAAGGAAACGGCATGATAGTGTACATGAGCTTTGATGAGCATGCGTGATGGTTTTGTAGGGGTATTGTGCACTTACGATGCTCGTGTCTTTAAAGTCATGAATACAACGGCACTCTCAACTGTTGCAAATATAATTCAATAATCAAGAAGAATAAAATTCTACTATATCTACTAATTATAACCAGTAACCATCTCATAGCCACGACCTCATCCCAACGCGAGCCACAAATCATGCTTATCTGGCCTTCCACAATGCTGCGGTGCTACTTGATAAGGAAACGCGCGCTTGAGCGGCGGTACATCGGGTGCGGCAGTAAACTAGGTGCCCTGCTGGAAAGCATTTATATGTGAGGGATAGGGGAACGCACTTGTGTGTATACGAGGGGGAGGTACATAGGCAACGGAGATATTTTTCGTGAGAGTGGTAGAGATTTTGGGTGTGAATAGGACAGCGTGGGGATTTAAATTGCTGATTATATATTGCGCTATAATGATTTGGTTATAAGTATTGCAGGTATCTTATATCGATGAAGTAAAAGGGGAGACATTTCATGTTGTTAGGACCAAGGAGTATGAGCGATCGTACACTTGAACTGAGTGCTTGGGAGGTTTTCATCTACAATCCCAAGTCCCGCGTTATCATGTTGGTGGTATTTGTAGCAGAAAAAACTTCGTTGGTAGGGAGAAAGTGGTTGAAAGGTCTTTAGAGTCGAGTGTGTTGTGCACCGTGAACCGGTAGTCCCGATACCACGGTACCTGGGACCACAGCTTGTGTTGATGAGACAATACCCTCATGTCTGTTCGCTGAATGATGGCAGTAATGAAGTCCGCAGATGCTTATCCAGATGCTTCTACGGACATGATTCTCCAGGACATGCAGATCGGCCGACTATGCCGTGGCCATTGCAGTAAAGGCATTTTTCACCGGTACGATATCTGTATATCAGGTCTCAGCATAGATGATTGAATACTTGCAGTGAGAGAGCACTGATATTGAGATTTCCGGTTTTGAAAGGATAGATATCCAGGATAAACTTACTGGGTGGGATGGCCCATACACTTTGGACATGTTCTTATGCCTGCGCTTTGCACGCATTTGATGCAGCCAACACAGGCACTGACTCCCGCTGTTGAAGTAGAAACGGAATTCGTTGTCGTTGCTGACATTTGGGGTAGTGTTTCTGTTGTTTTGCCCACTGGAAAGCGGAAATGAATGTTCATGAACTCGGTCGATGGTCGTAAATAGTGGTAGTTGACAAGTTATGGTAGACAATCCCCAACGGACTGCCACTTTATATCTACCCAGCACCGCTTTGCCCCTCCCCCCAAACAGCAGGAAAGAAACCCATGATCTAGCGTCGCCATATTCGTATTGATGACGTTCCGAATACGCTCTGCAATGCGATTTTCGCATTCGTGTGTAAACCCATTTACCTGATATTCAGCTTCGTCTACCGTGCTACAGACTGACCAAAACTTGCTCTGTACAGTAAGAGTCGACGCAACAGGGGGGGAGGAGCAGCAACCACTCACAACAATGATCGTGATGGCAAAAGTGTACGGCGGTGATGTCTTTGCCCTTTGTGGGAGTGTGCCGCTGACAGCCTTTCAATATCTGGCCAGGCGGTACGTCTCCATCAGCTGACCGAGGACCGGGACATTGTTACTCAATGGCGCTGGGCTGGGGCGTGGGTGGCGTGGTGCTCACCTGCACGCTCGCTTGGCCTGGTAGCGGCGCTGTGAAACAGGTCAATGTGGCTGCCAATGCTAGTCCAGGAACCGGTAGCACGTTGTAAGAATCCCGGGACCTCGAGGGCGTGTAACTGGGACATGGTCGAAAGAGGTGAGGTATGCAGGAGAGGCTTCGGAGCTTTTTCAGGTTGTAGCGTTACAAAATTGAGGTTCTTCATTCCCTGTTCGACACACTGAGCTGACATGTGGTGATTTTGCAACCTGGGTGGGACTTTTCTCTTCTTCCTTGTACCTTGTACTCGTTGGTTTGATGGATTCCACTGGATTGACCAATGTAACATTGCCAACCCACCAGCCCTTAGCCCGTCCCATGATCCAGGGTTGATCAAAAGTATCACGTTCTACACTGATGTGCTGAGCGAACAGCAGGGACTGTAGCATCTTATGGAACAAAGAAGTGGTACGGAAGCACCCCCGTTTACAAGCTGATTGTTGGACCAGAAGGTACATGGAGATATGTCACGGCGATTGCGGCTTAGCGAATCAAGAGGGAAATAATTACCGTATAGGAGACATTTTATGTAATCTGCGCCTTGTAAACATTACACAGTGGCTCGGTATGGTAAGTCTCTGAGTGCATGGTAACTGGATGTTCATCAAGTAGCTTTTTTTGTGCAACCACATTGGTAACCGCTCCTTCAACTGGCTCTGTCTCTTAACGCGCCAAGTATATCCTCAGTCCAATGCCCAATAGAAGTATGTACTAAAGACATCACCATGATCACACTTCATCCATTCAATCCCAATCACAAGCACAAAATACAGTACCACACTCTAATCCAAATCCCCTTTCCCCTCCTCAGACCCCATTACCCCTTACCCAGTCCACTCAACCATCCCCTTCTTCCCCATCTACCATGAGCCCAGAAACCACCTAGATACAGCGGGAAGAGGCAAACCATCGCATGTACAATCCAACACAGACACAGCACAGTCAATACAGTAACAGAAGCCATATTCCACTAATTCCACACTATATTCTAATCCACAACACACTCTAAATATACCATACCCGCCAACCAACCCACCCAAAGAAAGCCGCAGGCAATGCAAGTAAAACCGCTGACCCAATAAAGATAGACCAAGTTCACACCTATATCCATGCAAAACCGGCACACCCAAACAAATGAAGAAAAAAGCAGGCGAGACTAATGCGACGAAAGAGCAAAGTGCGGGATATGGATAAACAGTATGGGCAGGCTATGGGACAAAAAACAGCAAGCAGGCAGGTGTGCAGGTTTGGAAAAAATCCACCAACTGGGAAAACATTTACAACGGTAAAGGAAAATAACACAAGGAGAGTATGGTAGCTACTGTTGTGCCAAAGGACAGAATTGATCTGGTAAGTGCTCCTGCTGAGTTTGCTCGTGGTGCGTTTTATACGGCAGGTGTTGGGTTTTATGTGGCGGTGTGCCTTCAAGATTAGTCCAGTGCAATTTCCAGTGCAGGTCCCAGTCCAATGCATCCAATGCTACAAACAAGGTCCAATTAGGCTGGCAATTTTGCCCGAGAAACATTGGCGATCCAACCTTATTATTCGAAGTTGAAGATCATGGTATAAGTGCTCAGAGCGTGTTGAATGCAATGGAATACAATCAGAGACACAAAGCCACCGCACCCATTATCACGCACACGACGCGGCAGAAATTTTGAAACCCAAACTGTTCAATTACTACACCATCTGTTAGCCCATGTATACACAAAAAAAAGCTTCACTCCATCACCCTCACATCCCTTCCCTAAAGAGCCCGGGGGAAAAGACAGGGACAAGAAAAAAAAGCGAAAGACTTACTAAATCTCCAACGGCGCAATCTGATCCACGTTATACAGCCAGCCACCCCCTCTCTCCTCACTCTCCAGCCAATCATACGGCCAAACCACCAAATGGCCCTGCACCAACTCGAGCAACTTCTTCGCATCTTCCTTGTCGAGCATAATGTCCGCGTCTGCGGCGTGGAACTGGCGGGTGCTGGACTTGGTTGTGGCGCGGCGGCGGGAGCGCTTGGTGCTCGTGCGGGTGGGAGGCGTGTTGGTGTTGGTGTTGGGGTGGATGGGTTCGGTGATGGTGACGTTGCGGGTGCGTGGATTCGTGTTTGTGGTGGTGGTGGAGGTGTCTGGGTCGGTGGGAATGGGGGGTGGGGCGGGGAAGGTGAATGTTTTGCCGATGGGGGAAGGGTTCATTGGGGAGACGACGGCATCGTCTGCTGGCTCGTTGGGTGCGAGGCCGTGTTTTTCATTCGACGCGTTGGTTTCCAGGTGGAGACCGCCGTTACTGAAGCCAGGTGGTGGAGGCGGGGACTGCGATTGTACGCGCTTGTCTTGGTCTTCAGCCCACTGTTCTACGCCGCCGATGCGCGAGTGATGGTTCGGGTGGGAGGAATCTTGTGCACCACCACCACTCTTTTCATTCTGATTTCCCAACTTATCACTTAGTTTGTCGCCCAGAGCCGTTGCCTGTGCACCGACAGTCTTTCCTACATTCCCCATTTTATCGGTGAGTCCTGTATTCGCCCCTGGCGGTCCTGTTTTACCAGCTGCATCCTGTGCACGATGTTGCTGGCTCTTCTCGCCGCCCTGATATTTGGCAAACCGTTCGGCAAAGGCAGCGTATTCTTGGTATTCTTTCCACGTGCGGACATCATTGTCGGGCATACAACGGAAGACCTGACGGAACAGCTTCGTGTTGTTCTCAGCAACCTGATGCCACGTGTCGAGAAAGAAGGAGTCGTTGATTGGGTCGCGCATACAGTCTTCCGTAACAACAGGACGGCGCATTTCAGCGAGGAGAGGATTGATGACGGAGGAAGAGGCATAGCTAAATGTGCGTTGCAGAGGCGGACCGCCAATGTCTGAGTCGTCGAGAAGAGGCAAGGCGGGGAGTTGGCTGAGTTGTGTGAGGCCAAGTTTGGTAGTGTCCATTCGTGGCATACGAGGTGGTGGAAGGCCGGCGTAGCCTTCCGTTTGGTTGCTCAGACCGCTGTTGCGGGTACCAGTTGTGCCGCTACGGCCACGAGTTCGAGTCGTCGAGCTCTTCTTAGGCGTGTTCTCTGCGGCGACATCTGTGACAAGTTTTTCGTAGCCGTGTTCATCAATGTAAGAGTCGCGAGCATGAGCGACCGTAGGCCGATTCTTCTCAAGCTCTAGCATGTGATCTACACCCTCGCCATGCACATCCTTCTCATGCTTCTCGTTGTGTTGCACGCGAGCATCGCCAGATGGCTTCTTGCTATTCTGCAGATGAGGATTCTCCTCCTGTGCCCAATCAAAGTCATGATTGAAGCTATGAAGCTTCTCGGCACGTGCTATGAGTTCGTCCTGCATCTTATGCTTGTTTTCCTCTAGCTTCTGCTCGGTCGCACGTTGCGCCGTGGGTGAATTCGGTCCAGAAGACTCGGTGTGGAAGCCAACACTATCAGCATCAGACGCCAATTGGCTGATGAGGTCATCCTCGGTAATGCTATCAACATCGATGCCCAAATGTTCGCGCATCAGACGCATACGTAGTGTGTGCGGGAACTTGCCAACCTTGTATGGCTGTCCGGCCATGTAAGAGTCGAGAAGTTCAGTGTCACGGACAACAGCCGCAATTTCAGAGTCTCGTGATCCCAGCATAGAGCGCTCGTTAATGTTGGCCGAACCAATGATTGCCACCCGGTCGTCTACAATCATGACCTTGGCATGGATGTACAACTGCTCAGTGACGATCATCTTGTTGGGCCCAATTTCACCCCACGACCGCAGTGCGTAGAATTGGATGTAGTCTTCTGGCTCGATACCAGCCGCACGGAGTCGTCCAAAGATAGAGGACTCGCCACGACAGATGCTGTGATACTGACATGTCATGATGAGCCGAACGCTGCTACCCTCTTGCTCATCGACCGTGTTCTGGTAGCCTGGCATGAGCGGAAGCATGATGCAAGCCCTCCAATCCTCGTCATTGGCGTGGGCACGTTTGATGCGATCCACCAAAGCGTCGTTGATCTTGTTTTCAATCTTTGTACCCAAAACCTCACTACTGCTAATGTAGAATTGGTTTTCAATGTACACAAAGTGCTCAGACGTGGCAATCATCTGGACATAGGCATTCATGATGCTGTGCTCCACCTTGTTTGGCGTTCCTAGCGACCAAGCACATGCTGACCGCAAAATCTGGACCTCGCACGTGCCATCAAGGCCGAGAGCCTCAATGTCGGCTGGGTTGAAGTCTGGTGGCGGAAGCAGGAACGGAGTCGGTCGAGACGGCTTCCGTTGACGAAGCAGATAGTTCCATCGCTGTACAAAATGCCTCGTGAGATCGCGAGCTGGCTGCCCAACAATCTGCATTCCAATATCGTGCCAAGGCATCCTGGGGACCTTGGAGCGGTCGTACATTTCTTCGTAGGGCTTATCTAGCGCAAAGAAGTCTTGAACACGAGGGTTCGAGTAATCCTTGCCAGGCCACAACTGACAGTGGTCGGCATCCTTTGGCGTGTCGTCGAGCTCAAAGCCTGTTGGCTTGTCGTCCATTACAGCATGCTGCGGTGTATCCCATCGACCAAGGCACAGATCAACACCGCCACAAAAGGCCACTGTATGATCAATGACACAAATTTTTTCATGGTGCGACCAGAAGAAGGTGTTTTGACGAATCTGATTCGGTGACCGTTGGACAAAGACATTTGGATGCAGATCAAGTAGCGAAAACTTGGAGTATTCCGAGTCGATGGGGATGGCTGCACCAATGTTGCGGTACATGATGACGAAGATCTTGACACCTTCCTGAGCCTTGCGCTGGAGCAGTCTGTCCAATCTCCACTTTTGGCTGATAGCCGCTGGACGACGCAAGTACAGCTCAGGGCTGAGCCACCAGTCGTGAATGTAGATGACATCCCGAGCCATGCTGATCGCCCGCGAGACATTCCACATGTAGTCGCGTCCGTCAACAAGCCATTGCGCGTAGATCTTCCTGCGAACAGGTGCGAAGCTGTCGAATCGTTGACGCTGCGACCACAACGTGTTCTGCGCCATGAATGAAATTGATTCCTCGAACTGCTGCAACATTTTGTCGTTCCTGGCCAGCAACTTCATCTTGCGCTCAGAGTTGGATAGCTTGAGCTGGTGATGACCTGTTGCCGATGCTTTTGCTTCGCTGGCAATGTCTCTGGCCTTTTTGTCTCGTATCCTGCCAGACTTGGATTCCAATTTGAAGTCTGCATCGACTAAGAAGACGTCGTACACGTTCATCTCTTCCGGTGAGTCTACGCAGACGATATAGCTATGCCTGACCAAAAACCACTTGGGCCAATGCCGATTCATCTTGGGTATCTTGGCCCAAGCTTTACGGTTATCAACGCCCTTTGAAGACTTGATCATCATGTACCCTTCCTTGCCATGATAGCCTCCCTCTGCGGCGAGCCGTACACCGAGAGCAGAGAGCTCCAGAAACTTGCACAGGCGGTTGCTGTCGGGTCGGAAGATGAGATAGGTCATGAGACCTCGGAGGTAGGCTTCGAGCTTCTTTCTTTGTCGCTCGTGGTGGTTCTGCTTGATTTGCAATGGCCCTGGTGCGCCCCCGACACTACCCTGACGGGCTGCAGCAGATTGGCCAGGCGTACCGGGGGGTTGCGTCCCACTTATACTAGACTTGCGGCGTGTGAGGAATGAGGATGACTTGTTGCGCCTGGAGCGTCCAGGACGATCGGTGGCGCTGGCATCACCGTCGGGCCCGCTAGCAGCAGCAGGATCTTCCTCCTCCTCCTCCTCTTCCTCTTCCAAGCTACCATAACCACGGAGACCTCGGAGGTAGGGCATGACACTTCTGGGGAAGCGCGGAAGCTTGGTGCGTGGATCCACCTTGTCTTCCTCTTCGTTGTCACCATCCTTGGCCTTGTCTTTGATCTCTTTGGCGCGAGTCGAGGGTCGGTTTCGGAAGGAGTCTTGCTTTTCTTGAATCTTGAACTTGAGATGGAGGTTTGCAAAGTCGGTGACAGTTCTGTAGACTACCCACTTCATGCGCGTCATGCCACTTCCATACTCAAGCTCTAAGCGCAGAGCGGTATGTCGGTCGCCATCCTTGTCCTGCTTCTTGTCCACCTTGGACTTGTCGGGGTCACTGATGGTGACTTTGAGCTGCTCGAGAAGGACGGGTATGCGCTTGTGACCATGCTCATCGCGCTGGAACATGCTGGCCAGGAACAGAGCAGCAGGCGCTCCGGCCAGCAGTTCGGCCATGAGCTCTGCCGACTTTGCATGGTCGACTTGCCGTTCTGCCTTGGCCCTGTTGCCGAGTAGCTTCAGGCTGTTCTTGATCGACTTCCATTTCTGCGCACTCAAACTAGAAGTGCGCTCACTGCGCATACGCCACGGAGAAGGCTGCGTCTCGCCGGCCGCTCCCTTAAAAGCGGTAATGGCACGCCGCTGGCCCGGGCGATGTTCTGCGGTCTCTTCCTCAGCGTTTGGATCGTGTCTGCGCAGACCCCCATACGACAGCCCCCTGGCACTGTGCAGGCCTCGCGACCACGCACTCTCCTTGGCTATGCGCGAGCGGCCCTCGTCTTCCGAGTAGCCCTGGCGGTCGGTTTCGGGTATGTTGTCCATTGTGCCACGGCGCAAAAAGGCAGGCCGTGAGGATGTTGGCGTGCCGCTGGGCGAGTCGCGCGAGAAGAAGGAAGGGCCTGTATGCTTTGGGGTTGTAGGGGCCGTTTGTGTTCCCTCACCTTCGCCATCAAACCAGCGCCGGGTCCTCTTGCGCCGTCTGGGCAGGCGTGAGCCCCCTTCGCCCGCACTCGACTCGCCGTCTGCATCCGCTTCGCTGTCGTGTGCGCCGTCATAGCGAGGTTCGTCACGCTCCGAGGTTGGGGAGAGCTGGCCATGGGGGGAGGTGTCGGGCCCCAAGGAGGCTCCCGTCAAGGCGCTCAGGCTCCGACCATGTCCCTGCATGGGCGATGCCAGCGCCCTCAGCTTGCCTATGAGTGACGAGCTGCCCTGCCTCTCTCGCTCCCTCTCTTTGCCTTTGCCTTCAGTCTCGCCCTCGGTAGCCTCCCATGACTGTTGGCGTGAGCTTGCTGGCAGCGGGTCCGTCGTATTGTTGTAGTTGTTTGGGCGGGCAAACTGGACGCTCTTGCGCTCGCGTGGCACGTCCGATTCCCCTCCACCGGCGCCGTCGCCGGTGGGTTGTCGGGAAACAGGGGCAAAGGGGGGATAGTAGGACCCGGTGGAGCCATTCGATGTGTGCGACGAGGGCTTCGGCGCTCTGACAGGAGGGGGCTCGATGGTGGCAATGGGGCCGACAGTGCCATTGGCTATGGTGGCGGGCGCGTGGAAGGGGAACTCGCTGGGCTCTTTGGCCGACATGGGCGACCCAGTGGGGGCAGAGCGCATGATCTTGGGGGCGCCGCCATTTGAGGGAGAGGGAAGATGCATCTGCCCGGCTGCTTCTTGCGAAGTCAGCCCCTCTCGCAGCGGCGACAGCATCCGTGGCCCGTCTTCTTTGCCCGTGCCAGCCGCTGGAGAAGTGGACCGTGGGCTGCGTGACTGGGACGACATGCTGAAGGGTGCGTGGGTGTGGTCTCAGCCACAATCAATGATCAATTTCAAGATGCGAGTCCACAGATGCCTAGGGGGAGGAGAAGAGGGGGTGCCAACGAGCTGTGGCAGCTCAGGCGGTTTGGGCGCACACTGTGTTTGAGATGGCTGATGTCCTTCAAGCTCGCGGTGGGGAGATGTCCAAGTTAGAGGTGTAGATAGATGGTAAAGGCGAGGTTTCGTTATAGGGCCATGGCGGATAGCTGGGATAGCTGTTGTCGTCACGCGTCACGGGAGAGATTCTGGATGGACTGCCTAGATATAGTTGGAAACAGGAGAAATAGGGTACCGGTACGGGGGGGGGGAGATTAGAGTAGAGAGAGCAGGACCAAAATCAAGTTTTCCATGAGAACACATGCACACGCGGCGTTGGCTGATCGAAATAAAGGTCTCGAACTGGCCCTTGCGGCTCTTGTGGTAAATTTAATCTCCCATGAGGCTTCCCAGACGCGCGCTGGTCACGTGAACAGTTGACTAGAGGAGCATTTGCCGCCCCTGGCTCACTCCGCCTTCTTGACCGCCCGCGCCTCACCCCCGAACCCTCCGCAATCCACTCTCGACGACGGGTGCCTACATGGTTATGAAGGGCTTACACAGTACAGTGCATCCAGTGCATCCAAACAACCAGACAAACCGAAGCCTATGACAAGACCGTACTATCCCGACTGAACACCGCCTTGTTTTCTTGAGAGTAGCCATGTAATCATCTCATCATCCACCACTCAACTGCACCCCGCATGCACCACGCCCTCCACGCCATTTATCCCAGCTGCTTCATGCACTCGTCGCGTGACCGATTGTCCAATGGGCCCTTTTATCTGTTCGTTTCTTCAGCTCACCAGTGAGTCGTGGTAGTAGATGATAGTAACATCGCCATCATGGGGCAGTCGTCCGTTTCAGCCCTACAAGCCAACCACCAAGGTCAACCTCGGGAAGTCTAATTTAGTTACCGTAACTCCGCAGTTATTACCGACCGAGATCACATTCACGAGACCTAGTCATAGCCATCTTCAACCATACTCGGCTAACTCGCTGGCTCCCTAACTCAGACATCAACACCACCACTCTCACACGTAACAATCCCAACCCACAATGGCAGCAACCAACAACCCCCTCGAGGACACACACTCCTCCTCCTCCTTCCCCACCGTCTCCGCCACCACCTTCACCATCGCCGGAATCATCGTCACCGTCCATGGGCTCTCCGAACTTCCCCCTTCAACCCAAGAGGTCGCCTGTCTCTGGCTTCTCCATCCGCGTCTCCAAACTGCCCAGACCATGGCGCCCCTTGCCAACCAAATCATCTCCACCCACAACGCCCGCAAGTCCTCCTCCAAAGGCCTCATAGCCGTTGCCTTCGACCAACGCAACCACGGCACCCGCTGCGTCGACAAACTCCACAACGAAGCCTGGCGCAGCGGCAACCCGCGCCACGCCCAAGACATGTTTTCCTGCTACCACGGCACCGCAACAGACGTCTCCCAACTCATTGACCACCTCGAATCCTACATCCTACACACCCCCGACTCCCCACCCATCACCACCCACCTCGCCCTCGGCATCAGCCTCGGCGGCCACGCAACCTGGCACTGTCTCCTCTCCGACCCCCGCATCACCGCCGGCGTCGTCGGCATCGGCTGCCCAGACTACACACGCCTCATGGCCGACCGCGCCCGCCTCAGCAAACGTCCCTCATACATCCAATCCCACCCCCCAGGCGCCCACTTCCTCGGCTCCCCCGACTTTCCCCCCGCCCTACAAAACGCAGTCGCCCAGTACGATCCCGCAGGCCTCTTGCTCCCAACCTCCTTCAACCCCGTCGCCCCAGACACACGACCGCCTTCTCCCCACACACTCGACCGCTTCAAGCGCATCGCAAACGACCGCTTACACGGCAAACACATTCTTAATCTCAGCGGCGGCGCCGATAAACTCGTCCCTTATGCCGCCGGCGAACCCTTTTTATCCCTCTTCAAGCAGATCCTCCACGACGACGCTAGTCTGCAAATTCACCTCGAAGACATCGTCTTTGATGGCGTCGGCCATGCGTTTTCAACACAGATGGCAGATAAAGCGACATCTTGGATCTGCGACTTGTTGGCGCGAGAGAGGGGGAGAGAGGGGGTGCAAGGAGGGGTAGCTAGTAAGATTTAAAACCCTGGGAAAAAAAATTGAAATGGAGTAGGTAGATGTATATTAGATTCGTTGTCCTCCTCTGCCGCACTGTTTAAGGCAATGTCCCAACTGCGTGTATATACCCTGTTCTCCTATTTCACACTCTGTCTCATATCTCCTCTTTTGCAGTAGACAGGAGCGTAGCGTGAGGTAGTATAGATCAACTTGCTAGGTAATCCTACAATAGTGTGCATGCTGCAGAGATATCTGTATGTGCACAACAGATATGATGGATATATTGAATTGGGAGTTCACATCACTACACCTTGTATTTCTCGCATATATAGGTCATATTCGTGATTAGAAGTATGTACACAGACTACACTACACCTATAGACACGGTATAACATGTACAAGGGGCTGCTGTGTGCTACTATAACGCCGTGGTGTGGGTTATCCTGATCCTTCCCAACTCCTCCTTATTTTTATACATGTACATACTTACAACTACCATGCCATCCCATCCCACCCTATCTACTTCCCCCTTAACCTCCTCCCCACACCCACCCCCATCCCCTCCACCAACATCTCCACCTCAGACTTCCTCTTCGCCCTGCCCTTCCCTTCACAAGCATTAGCAAGCGGCACACGCTTCATCGCACACAGATCCTCACTCGCAGTCAAGGCTCTCACGTGTTTGGCGACGGCGGCGCGGGCGCGGGTGGCGTGGGGGGAGGTGCGGAAGCCGAAGATATTGGTGGCGGTGGTGGGTTTGGGATGGTTGGTGCTGTTGTGGGGGTTGGTGTTGGAGGGAGTGGCGGGGGTGTTGGGGGTGGGGAGGGAGATGGCTTTTTGGTCTTGTTTTTGTTCTTGTCCTTGTCCTTCTTTTTCTCGCGGTTTCCCGTCACCAGCTCCCGCACTAACAGCCGGAGACATTGTGTCCTCCTTGCTTGCAGCCTTGGTATCGCCACGTGTATGTCTCTTGCCATACCGCACCTCAAACAAAGGTTTACCCCTGGCTCTCCCCTCACCCACCGTCTTCTTGCTTCGCCGCCCAGGTCCAGGTAGGGAGAGTTCATCTGCCGACTCGGCGCTGTCGTCCCGAGATACTGGCGTGTGTGCTTCCTTGCTGCGATGGGTCTGGGTGCTAGATTTCCTCTTCGACAGAGCGCTTGTGCTTGTTTTTCCCTTTGTTTTCGCCGTGGAGGGGGAAAAGAGTTCGTCTGTTTCGAGGGAGGGGGAGAGCGGGGTGGATGTAGTGGACCCTGTGAGCGTGATGCGTTCGGTGGAGTATGTATGGTTTTCATCTGGTGTTTGAGGTGCACTATATCGCACACTTTGTTTTGCAGAGCCGGGGCGCCGAGATCGGGGCTTACTGTTTGAGAGGGCGTCTAACTCGCGGGCGGAGACGGTGGGGCGCGATCGGGGTGTTCTGGTGTGCATCGACTTTGGCTCTGGGGTTCTGGGGAGCGCGCTGTTTTTTATGTCGCTGAGGTGGCCTTCCATGATGATATCTTCCTCCTTGACCGCGCTTTGGGCATCAGCGGTTTGTTTAACGAGATGCTTGGGGGATGGTGGATAGAGTGCTTGAAGGTTTTTGACTGGACTTGCCTGCTTTCCGTAGGCGAATCGGTTGGGGCGAGAGGGTGTTGAGGATCCTTTGACCTTGTTGAGTTCGTCATACTCAGTGCTCTTGTCCTCATATTCAAGTAGATTGAGCGCCTTGGAATCGCCTTTATCGGAGATTTGTGGAGTGTCTTCACCCTGATCTTGAGTGCCAGCACGTATGTCTTCGTCCATAGCATCATCTTCCTCAGGCACGAGTATCCGTGCCTTCTTCTTTTCCAGGGCCTCTTCTTCCGAATCGGGCATTTTCTCTGCCTCCTCCGCTGGCTTCTTTCGCTTTCGAGTGGCTCCTGTACTTGCGGTGGGTACGATGGACGAACTTGGCCGAGATAACTCTACAGTGCTATTAGTTGCATCCGCTAATTCTGTTTCCTGTGCTTTTGAGCCTCCATCAGCTTCATTTACTGGAATCTCAACCCCTTCCATTCCGGAAGACATGTCCTGAGGCTGTTTCTTCACCTCCGGACTCTCGCGGGCATTGTCCATGGCTACCTCGTTAAACGTGTAGGGGCGGAGCGAAAGCTTCGAAATCGCCACAGGGACAACTTCTGCAGCCGCCTCCCGAAGCTGTGATTTCCAAACCCCTTCTTCGATAATAATATTGCCAGGGGTATCCTCCCCTGCAAGTGGCGAGTATACAACATTTGTGCTAGTATGCACAGTGTCTGGTGATGAGGCCTGCAACTGCTGATTTTCTCCAGCTCCGCCACACTCATTCCGATCAGAAGCAGCAGTAGGTGCGTCTAGAACCCCCGGAGGACTTTGCTGCTGCGAAGAGTCAGATGGAACACCGGCAGCTTTCTCAGTAGGCGCGCAGTGAACCTCCTTTAAGGCATTGTTCTGATGACGCTCAATTGAGACCCCCTGCATCTCTCTACAGAGCTCCTCGTCTCCAGGATGCTCAACTGCATCAGATCCTCCAACCCGTGGCCCCAAAACGCGAGGCTCACCTTGCAATAATGGAGATTCAGCGATCCCAGCAGCGATTGGGTTGCCGTTTGAGGTCGCCTCTTGCTCGTTATTTTTATCTGAAAAGTCATACTCCGTTCCCTTGCCACGTGGTTGCGCGACCGATACCTCATGTGAGGCCAATGCGTCACTAATCTTCACGTTGGGTCGTTCAGGACTTTTTATCCCGGGCGGTGAAGGCGAATCAGAAGCAATGTATGTTGTTTGTGTTTCCGCCTCGTTTTCGAGGAGTATTTGCTGTATTGATGATGGTGGAATTGCGGTCTCTTGCTGGATATCGGATGTTATTTGGTGTGTCACTGATGCTTTCTCATGGTCGTCGCTTGCAGTGATGCTATCGACAGTGTCCAGTCGCGCTCTGCTTTCAGGCAGCCGAGCAGATTTATGGTGTTGGGGAGTAGAAATGACTCCAGTCTTTGATGTCGTGGCCTCTGTTGTGGGATCAGCAAGACCCGGCTCATCACACACCCTCCAATTAAACTGCTCAATCGCCTGCAGCCCATCATCCCAAGCATCCGAGTGTGGCGGGCTGGGGCTGTAAGCGTAGTATTCGGGTGGCTGCAGTGCATTCTCTATCCGTCCGTCCGCATGGAAAATCCGCATCGCGTCAGAGTCATCGCACCCAGTTGCATCTACTAGCGACATCTTGAGCTGGCTCTGGTGTGTCGTGGTCGAATTCTGTAGCAAATAGAGCGGGCTCATAGATTGAGCAAGGAAGATTGGGATTGTCGGATGATGCGGTATCAGATGTGATACTCAAGAAGTGGTTGTGTATGTTGTACCTTTGCAGATTGTAAACAAGGATATTGTCAAAAAGGAAAGAGTGCAAACGCTGCTGTTGACACGAACGAGTGTTTGTCGAATTTAGACCCTTAGTCGCTCACAGGCCCTCAATTCGCTCACCTTCAAGTGTATCAATGTGAGAAGCTCATACTACCCGAATATTCTCTGTGGTCGCGGCTCGGTTTATGTTTAGCTTTAGTGTTGCTGACATGTACGATCGACACTAGGATGGCGAAACAGATGGTCAAGATAGCTAGGCCAGAAGATGTTAGATTTCTCCAAGGCTATCATTGTGGCTCTGCCCTCAGCAGTGAATGCACACTGTCCGTCTCAAGGTGAGTTTGTTAACGCGTGCTCAGGTGATGATGAAGGGCAAGATGAGTCTAAGCGTACGCGCAACATGACCGACCAGACAGTGCTCAGTATGAAATGATTATCGGACAACAGATGAGGTCATAAAATCGGGTATCAGACTATTGACAAGAAGGCTGTTACCTGTTCACCGGAATCGCTAACTGGAAATTCCATGCTGTAATCATTGGCATAGGTAACGCAACGCAGGAATGGTAGAAGACCGAGTGATTGTAATCGAATAATTCACCGGCAGTGTAACGGAGGTTCCCATGTGGCCGGTGTAGTCTGGTCAGACTTATATGGGTATCGCGTTGCTGATGGCGTTGCCTGTATCAACAGGCAGGCCGAGAACCCTGTAATGGTTAGGGAGACCTCTTACTCGTACTCTTCATAGACTTACTTCTTTCCCGCATCTGTCGCGCAACAGCAGCATAATAGCGAGGCCGGCCAGCAGAAGATCTACGGAAAGTGAGTGTGCGTTCGTCGTTGATGGCCTCGCGACATACCGCCATGCCTACTGTGACGACGAAGCCAATGGTTGGGCCTATGATTTTACAGTGGCAGGGATTCTGGTTGCTAACTGATGTGTGAGCCAAAGGCAGATGGCAGGTAGATGAAGTCTTGGGTGCCTACGTTCCACACTGGATGCAAAGGGGAATGGGCACACAGTCGCACATGGTGTTGAGTGGGCGAGGTTGTTTGGAGGTCACGTGTGTAGTAGGTAGAGGGGAACAATTAAAGGGCAGCGATATAGCAACAGAGGATGGATAGCTGTGGGCTGCGTGCTATGTAAGAGTGAAGGAGGATAAAAGCTGGCAAGGTGGAATGTCAGATCATCCAAACGGCCGCGAAGTGTGATGTTTGAGGTTGTCTGAACTAAATTGCTTGTTTTTCCCCACGTCATCACCGCTGGTTGGCTGGCGATCGCGATTGTGCCCAAGACACGCGTCTCGCCCTGCCACCCATCCATCCTTGGTCTCAACATCGACCTCAGAAGCACCATCGTGTAAGCCGGCTTTTTGAATGTGTTTTGGCATCTATTCCTCTCCGTGCGCGGTACCGTACCTTTTTACAGCTACAACAATAGAACATTGCATGGTGCAGGACCACAACAATTTTGCGGTACCTAGGAGCACCTGTCATGAAGAGACCCCCACACACATCACGGGCAGTTCCCGTCGATCCGGCTATGCAATTCCTGCTGCCGATGCTGACGTGTGTTGTGTACAAACTATAAGACACACGGGTAACGAGCGTGCATGATGGGAACCGTTTCGCTTCCTTCGAGATCCTTCCCACATTTTTGGAGCTATTGTCCCACTTTTCTACCATGGCATGGGGTACAATGGGTCTAAGTATGTACAATAAATCTCCTGGCTGTCGACGCTATCTTTACCTCGATCTCTATAGTATCCCAACCTGCAGACGCCTCTAGGATACCATGGCCGTTTATCATGCAGCCATACATGGCACTGCCGAGCCTTCCTTCGACGGCTGGGAACAATGTCACACACAAATGGTAGATGGAGAGTCCAACCAGTCGACCTCCGCCGTGAAGTGCTTGGGCAGACACTTGACACATCAGCCCATACATTTCCATTGAATCGAAAACTACATGGACACATGGGGAGTGAGGGCAGAGAGGGGAGAGACTCGAGTCGGAGGACTTCATATTGTGAAAGGTACGTACACATATATATATACTATATGGATACCACATCTACCTATACCTCACTACCTCGCATTATACCTACTGACTGGCAAGCAAAGTCGTCGGCACATGTCCCGCCGAGGATTCGGAACCCCACAACTCAGTCACCCGCCGATCCTCCCTTCACAGTCTACCGGTACGCCGTTGATTCGACCCCTCCCACCGCTATAAGGTAGCTCCACTTTCTTGTGCCTAATCCTAGGTACTTACCTCGGCCCCCTCTGTTTTATTCCCGGTAAAATCATGTAGCCACGATGAAGGAGGAAAGGCGTGCTTGGGGGCGAACGAGCGAAAGCTCCCGCCCTAGAGCTGGCATTCGCCTTGCCACACCGTCTTCTGCCTTTCTTGCACTTTCGCTTCTTGTTGTTGGTGCGATTGTGTCGTCGAACATCCTGGAGAGCTGGGCTCGTGGTTACCTACGCTACCTCGTATAGTTGACCGTACGGACATTACATTTGTTTGTCTGTACCACCGCAAGGGGGCTGACAGGGCCGAGGTCGCAAGCAGCGGGGTCTGAGGGTTCGGCGCATTATGTCGCACGCGATGGCTGTCAGCGACTCCAACAACCAAAATGACGTCGACATCGGGCCTTCGTCAGCACCAGCAACCGCAATAAACCAATCTGATGTATCAGAAAAACCGACTTTAGTCGAGCCAGTCGACACAGCAATCGACAATCACTCCATATCAAGCACGTCAACAGACTCAGATTCCATACACTCGAATCCTACCCACGACCGCCCCGCTATCCACCAGACATGGAGTCGCAACACTGGCTACTCTTGGCCCGGCGACAAGGACTGCGGAGTCACGACGGTAGTCACAAATGCCACCCAAGACCCGCGATTTGAAGTCGATTTCGACAACAATGGCGAAAACCCGCAGGACTGGCCCATGGCCAAGAAAGCCCTTGTCACCTTCTTCATGAGCTACTCGACCCTCGTTGTCGTCATGTTCTCAACCAGCTACACCAGTGGAATACCTGGCATGATGGAAACCTTCAACATACAATCCAAAACTCTCCTCATCTTGGGTCTGACCACCTATCTTATCGGTCTCGCAATCGGATCTCTGCTCATGGCTCCGCTGTCAGAAATGTACGGTCGTCGACCCGTCTACCTCGTCGCCGTCGCCGCATTCACAATCCTCATTATCCCATGTGCCCTGTCCAACAACCTGCCCCAAATCCTCGTCTTGCGCTTCTTTGGCGCAATCGCAGGCGCCGCCATGATATCGAACGCTCCAGGCACAGTCTCCGACATCGTTTCCGACGATTACCGCGCCCTCGCCTTTTCCATCTGGTCTCTAGGGCCAATGAACGGTCCAGTACTGGGGCCGATCCTTGGTGGCTTCGTCTTCGAAGCACTCGGCTGGCGCTGGACAAACTGGGTCGTGATGATTGGCTCAGGTACATCATGGTTCATGGTATTCCTAGTCAGCGAAACCTACGCACCCGCCATCCTCCGTCGCAAATCCCTCCGAAAGCGCAAGGAAACAGGAGACGAGCGGTGGTACTCGCGCTACGACGACAAGAAACTCTTCTGGCCGCTCCTCCGCGAAAACCTCTACCGCCCCTTGTCCATGGCCGTCAGAGAACCCATTTGCATCTTCTGGAACGTATACATAGCATTGGTTTACGGAGTGCTCTACTTGTGCTTCGTAAGCTATCCCATTGTCTTTGGCGAGCTGCGCGGCTGGGGCCCCGGCTTGGTGGGACTCGGATACCTAGGCATTGGCGTCGGCGGCGTCATCACGATAGCCTGTGAACCGCTGCTCCGCCGGATGATCAACGCGCACGCCAAGGATCCTGAGACGGGTAAACCGTTCCCAGAGGCCATGGTGAGCGTCGTGTGCATCGCCGCCGTCCTTGTCCCCGTTGGCGAAATGATCTTCGCATGGACGTGCACGCCCAACGTACACTGGATTGCCCCGCTTCTCGCAGGCGTGCCCTTTGGCGCAGGAAATGCAGGCGTTTTCATCTACGCTTCAAACTACCTCGTCCACAGCTACGGCATCTACGCCGCCAGCGCGCTCGCAGGCAACGCCGTGCTGCGCTCTGTAATGGGCGGTGCGTTGCCGCTCGCTGGCCCTAGCATGTACAGCACTCTCGGTCCGCACTGGAGCGCCACCATGCTGAGTCTGATTGAGTTTGCCATGATTCCCATCCCCGTCGTATTTTATCTGTTTGGCAGCAAGATTCGCGAGAAGAGCGGGCTGATTCGCAGTATGAGGGAGGATAGGGAGAAGTTGGAGGGAAGGAAGAGGAGGGCGGTGGAGAAGAGTTTGGCAAGATCGGGGAGTGTGGGAGGGAAGGAGAAGGGGGAAGTTTGAGCAGGAGAGTTGGTGTGTAGATTTGAGTAATGTTAATGATACTCATCCCGTGACTGGCAAAATCTTGTGTCATCTTGAACTCCCTACTTGCACTTAGGTCATCTTATCTCTGCTACGAAATGCTCATCCCCCTATCTTCGGCGGTCAAAAGGACTCGTGTTCGATGAATGATTAGACCCACAGGAACAGGAGGCGGAATGTGCTTTATTAAGATCTCATTTAGTACGGTAGGTTTATCGAGCAGATGATTGTTTATGATTAACCACAACTCCAAGCAAAAGGACACAAGAGACACAAAAAACAACTTCAAAAAAATACACCCAACCCTCACAACAACACAACCCTCCCACCCCCCTTGCCCCCCTACTCACCACCTACAAGTCATCCACTGCGGATTCACCACCACAGGCAACAACGCATGATTCACCACCACCGTCAACAACGGCCACCACGCCACCACATCCCGTACGCGCCACTCAAGCGGGACCCCAAACCCCAACACCACCATACCCACAGCCACACCAACACAAAGCCCCAAACTCCACTTGAACTTGCGCGCAACATCCCTGATAGCCTGGAAAAAAGTGACGCGGGTGTGTTCCTTGGTCGTAGCACCCCACTCCACATCGACGCTGCAAAAATGGCAAACCAACGCCTGACTAACATGCAACGACACGCCGCCAAGAAAGACGGTGAGCAAAGGGATGAATTTTGCATTTTGCACAAGACCCAGCCAGAGTGGGGATTCTTGGATACGGTAGCGTAGGATCGCGAGGGCGAGGTTGCCGATGAGGGTGAAGACGAAGATGAGGGCGAAGTAGACGCGAAAGGATTGTGTGTAGAAGTGGTCGAGTGCGCCGTTGAAGAAGCCGATGAGGAAGTAGTTGAGCAGAGTGAGGAGCCAGGTGGAGCCGATGGCGTAGTATGTGCCGATGTAGGCGAGGATTGTAATTTTGGAGGCGAGGGGCATGGTGGAGGTGAGGAAGGTGCGGAAGAGGAGGGTGAGCGGGCCGGCGGTGGGCCAGTGTTTGAGTGGGTGGAAGATGAGTTCGTTGCAGCTGTAGGCATATCTATATTGATTTTCATTGTTAATCACACCAATTCTGAGGACTTTGATGTTCTGGGGGGATCCTGAGAATCTGGGTACGCACTTTTCCCAACGAGCTAGCTCGTCGTAAACAGTGAGTGACACGCCTTCTTTAAACCCGTCATTCTTGTACGCACCCAGTCGCACAATATAGCCTTCTGCTTGAAGCCGCAGCGAGATATCAAAGTCCTCCGACACCGTCTCCTCAGATTAATACTTCTCATAGCCGTCGTGCCGGCAATCATACGCAATCTCCTGCATCGCCGACCAGCGGAGAATAGCATTGTGCCCGACAAACGGAGCCACGTCGCCGCCGGCCACGGCAGATTGTATCATGATAGAGATCATGTTTGTGAAGAATTTGATGCCTTTTTCAAAGAACTTATACGTCACGTTCATGACCCCGGACGAGTATCGTAGAAGAGCGACTTGCGGGCTCACGGTCATTTCGCTGACGGCCTCGAGCAGGCAGTCACTTGGTGCGCGTGTGTCGGAGTCGATTAGAAGGATATAGTCGCCAATGCGAATGCTACCCTCAGCCCATGTCTCGCTCTCGCGCTCCGTTATAGCGGTCTCGAGAGTTGTGTTGTAGGCAGCGTCCTCATCCATCTAATTCCATGTATTGTGGCGCTCTACTTTTGCTAAAAGATCCTCTACCATCACGCTAAGTCGAAGGGCATAGTTCATATTCGATGCTTTTTTGAACTTTCCTCCGCGGTGGAAGGGTTTAGGTGTTTCCTCGTCTCGTATCAATTGCACTGGAAAAGTGTTAATGACCAAAGCCATCATCGTCTATGTCCATAAGACTCACTGCCGTCATCACTCACAAAGAGGTTCGCTGTTCCACCCTGTAGCTCGTATGTCGAAATTGCATCCTTGATGGAGCGTACAGTGGGTTTAATTCACAGCTCGAAGGCCTTCTCGATATAACGGCATCTGTATTGTTACATGTGGGAGCGTGCCGCCATATGTGTCGCGATGCAGCCGACGCAGAGCTTTCCCTGAATAATATCTGCTGTTCTCCTTCATCTGGTCTGTTGGCCCAGCAATCTGCGCAATGTTCCCTACAATAGCTTGAAAAAAGAACTGCAATTACTAGCGGATAGAAGCACGTTGATGGAGACACGCATACCAGAGAAAGCCAAGCCTGTGCTGGTATGACAAGCACGAAGAGGATGCGAAATCAATTTGGATCTGAAATATGCTGAATGGCAACTTCCCGGAAGCCAGAGCCAATGCAGGTCGTCATTAGCATGATGGATATGCCCGTGTATATCGACTGCCACAGTTTAAGCTTCCGGGGCTCTTCTTCCAATGTCTCGCCGGGACCCAGGGTGTCGTTGTACTCGGCCATGCCACTCCAGGCAGTCTTGCCGGTGATCTCCTCAAGTTCGCCATCGTCTGGAGAGCCATACTCGTCACTGCACATCATTCGCACAAGGGAGTTGATAATGACTTCTGCACGCTCTACGAACAGCTTAGGATCGTCTTGCCATACAACCAATAGTTGATGTGATGCGACAAAAGAAGCAGACTGGCCTCTTCGACCATGTGATAACGCTTCAAAATCGGGAACAACCTGCAACCGCAGACCTGATCGAATCTGAACATATGGCACATCGGTCCGCTGGAGAACATATCTGATAACACTCGTATTAATCGTCATAGCGCACTGTGCAGATTAGCCATCGCTGTCTGTTCGTGTGCTGGATATTGTACCTACCCTCACGTTCATCTGCACAATCAACTGGTACAAGCTTGTATCCTCTGCAACGTCTTGTGGCGCAAATGTATAATGGCCTTTGGATCTTTTGATGAACACACCCTCGCCGAAAGCGTTGGTAGTCCATAGCTTTTCTTCTTGCTTTTAATGTAGCCAGTTTGCCAGGATATCACACTAGATATCCCGTATCGTATCCGAACTAGCGCTACGGGATACACCTTCAGCTTCAGCATTGAGAGGGTGTCCATTCGTGGAGTTGTTACTGCTGGAGGCGCGACATCCGTGGGCCGGTGGGAGCACGTTGTTCTCCGACAAGGATGTGTTCGAAGGAGCTTCTTGAGATGCTAGAGGATCTGAATTGGGAATTTGGTGGCTGACCACTATTTTCTCTGGTACCTCCTCACACGAATCATGATCTGGCCCATCGTTGTTTCTCTGTTCAATGTGGAAGAACCGCATTTTTTCTTGTACTAGAGTAGATCAGATAATTGATACATACTTACGCGTATAAGAATGTTTGATGCTGAACATACGACATTCCTCTTATCTACGTGCTGCGAGTACAAGATACACCATGCCATCGTACCCGACACGTAGTTGAGACGAAAGTATTACAGGTGTAATGAGCATCCCAAAGGTTAGGCCGAATTATCCATGGAAAAAGCAGAGTGTGCCCATGCATATATTTCGCAATTGTAGGTGATAGATGGGGATTCGAAGTTCGATCGCATAAAATTCTAGCCGCTGCTAGATTATCATGAGGCTCCCGTATGCTTGCCACCTTTGCAATGTCCCCTGCAGAATGTCAGACGGTGTTGACTATCGTATTATTTTCCTGTGTTACGTGCCATTTTGACATCCCTGTGCACATTTGCGGCTATTCCGTACACCGAGGTAACGTTATCATGAAGCCAATAGACGCTGTACAGCAGGAAAACATGCGGTGCAATCTGGGATTTAAAAGAAATTGAGAATCGGCCAATGTTCCAGCAGGCACGCTAGCACGAATGCCACCTTAATAGTGGATCCATCGCTTGTTGCTGTTGTGCAATAACAAGTCTCGTACGCTTTTGCTCTCTAGCTGGTCAGCCTGGCATGGGCTCACGCATATGGCAACGTAGTGCTAGCTACTTGACGAATAGGGAACTTGAAAGATGATATGGCCAATAGACATATCGTTCGGTGACAATTTTAATCATTCTCATGGGTTGTGTGTGTATGCGCAATTAGAGCCCAGTGTGTTGTCGCGATTACAAGACTGAGCTCACACTTGAGCTTTGATCCCCGCAGAATCGGTCACGGTCTTATCGCTGTTCGGTAGTTAGGGCTAAGCATAATACTATATTGTGTACCTGAAGCCTCTATCTGGCGGCGCTCGAACTTGATATTAAAGAGAATTGTATGGTCGTGATTCGGGGTGTTGCAATGCGCCCGGTTCCACAATGATGTCATCATCGTGCTGGGCATCAAGGTTCTAGTAATATATATCATGCGGAATGAGATTGGGGAGAACAGTAGCAGGATTGTAATGAAAAGTGCCGTATAGGTAGTATACGAGACGCCCGTCTCGAGGATTTGATTAGTACAATCCCCATGTCAGAAGCGACTTTGCATTCAGTAAATAATTTGCTTAGTCACCAAGCCTTTTGTTGTTAGCAGATGGAGAAATGATCAAGAGCATTGACTTACCTGTAGCTTACGAGCGTGTCCACACGGTGGTTGCTTGTACTGAAATTCCTCAGCTGCACCTTTTCGCCATTTGTAATTTCTTTTGCGTCACTGTCGCCCCACTCCATGGGAACATCGGAATCCGCGTCGGCATAGACAAGAACATTGAATGTGCAATTGCCATCCAGCATTGGTAGGAAAGTCACAGATGCTGTAATCTGCCGAAACACGGCTTGGATCTCAGACTGGATCTCGGCTTCCGTCTTCTCTTCTTGAACCTCACTTGACCTAGAGCAAGACTGTCAGCTGCGACGCAATCTGCCGCTGGTGTATCGTTGAACATACTCTGGAGCTGAGTTTTCTTGATCGCCTGCTTTCTTTGACGCTTTTGAGGCGGCATTTTTGCCGAAAATTTGGACCTGTGACTTGTAAGAGAAGGCAGCATGGTATTATGGTCTCATGGTCTTGCTTACGTCAAACTGCCATCGCTCCACATGCTCGCCTGTCTCTTTGCTCGTGATGACAATGACGAGTTTGGAAATCTTGCCACCATACATCCACTCCTTGAGTTGTGACATGATCTTCTTAATGTATGCCTTGACTTGATCATCGGCAGTGACCATCATTGTCAAGCCGTATTTTTTGACACTGCGCAACATGTTAGCAGGATACAGTTGTAGTGCATGATGGGAGTCTGACGCTGTAAAGTCTTCTGCTGGATATACGCCTCGCTGAAAACTGTAGACGATTAGGTGCGGACAGTGATAACATGATGCTATGTTCGAGAATTCTTACAGAATCGTGTTAATCGAGTATTCAAACTGTAGCGATTAGCGCGTGTTGATGTCCAAAACAAGAGTGAGTGCTCACAAATTCATTCACAACTTTCGATGAGCCCTTCAAGGCTAGCTTGTAGACCTTGGATGCATCGCTCTTTGATGATTTTGATGATTTGGACTTGGACGAAGTTTTGGGGGCAGACATGGTTGCACCTGTGTTCTGTGTCTGTGTCAGGCGGTGATAGTGGGTGGCGGTGGAGGTGGAGGACAAGCAGGAGGTGTGTTTACTTTGCTTGTTGACAACGCAACTACGGTAGGTACCGGTACTACTTTGGACCTGGATATGGAAGACGTCCAAAGTCGTCAAGAAGATGGCTGCAGCTTGGAGGAGTAAAGAAGGAACAGAACAATGCTAGAGCAGCTAGATCTAGAAACAACAATCAAGCCAGAAAGAGTCTAGAGCGTTTGTGGGTGCAATGGTTCTGGTGCAGAGTTGGCGGTGGGTCGATCGGTCGGTGTGCAGATGCAGGAACCGCCGACCAGCAGTAAAGATTGATTGATTAGATAAGGCGGAAGAGGCGAACGTCGAGAAAAGTCGACATCACAGTTCACGGGTTTCACGCTTCCCACCTCCGGCAGATTTGTATCGGGCATCAACCATTCACTCATCGATCTCATGCTCACTCATGCGATCATGCGTCCGAACTGCGCGCAGCCTTCTGCAGGCCTGGCGGACGCCCTCCATACGACCCAATGGCTTCTTTCCTCTCCCCTCCCCCATCCTTGACCGTCTGCCATGCCTAAGTAACGTCCAGAGGAGCTATGCGCAAGCTTTCCGCCCCCAAGGCGAACTGGAAAAACGCATCGCCGACATCCCCATCGAACGATATCGCAATTTCTGCATCGTGGCTCACGTGGACCATGGCAAATCCACGCTGTCGGATCGCCTGCTCGAGATCACAGGCACCATCCAGCCAGGCGGCAACAAGCAGATTCTCGACAAGTTGGATGTGGAGCGAGAGCGGGGAATCACTGTCAAGGCACAGACATGCTCCATGATATACAACCATGAGGGGGAAGACTATCTCCTGCATCTCGTAGACACACCTGGCCATGTCGACTTCCGTGCCGAAGTGTCCAGAAGTTATGCCAGTTGTGGTGGAGCACTGCTTCTGGTAGATGCTAGCCAGGGCGTGCAGGCCCAGACGGTTGCCAACTTCTACCTTGCCTTCTCCCAAGGACTGACGCTTGTCCCTGTTTTGAATAAAGTCGATTTGCCCCACGCCGATCCTCCCCGCGTCCTCGATCAAATGCAGGAGACGTTCGAGCTCGACCCGGAAGCGGCTGTACTTGTCTCCGCAAAGACAGGATTGAACGTCGCCTCGTTGTTACCGACCATTGTCGACAAGATCCCACACCCCATCGGTAATCTCAAGGGGCCTCTTCGCATGCTCCTGGTCGATTCATGGTATGACGTATACAAGGGAGTCATACTGTTGGTGCGCATCTTCGACGGCCAGGTGCGACCTGGAGACACGGTCCGGTCTTTCGCAACAGGACTCAAGTACATCGTCGGGGAGGTTGGGATCATGTATCCCGACCAGACGCCGCAAACAGTTCTGAAGGCTGGACAAGTGGGCTACATCCACTTCAATCCAGGCATGAAAAGATCACAAGAGGCCAAAGTGGGCGACACCTACACAACCATTGGCTCAGAGAAACTCGTTGAACCGTACCCTGGCTTCGAGGAGCCGAAGAGCATGGTCTTCGTTGCCGCTTTTCCTGTAGATCAAGATAACCATGAGCACCTCGAGGACAGCATCGAGCAGATTATCCTCAATGATCGTAGCGTCACGTTGCAAAAGGAGTCGTCTGATGCGTTAGGTGCTGGTTGGCGATTGGGCTTCTTGGGTACACTGCATTGCTCCGTCTTTGAGGACCGCCTGCGCCAGGAACATGGTGCGAACATCATCATCACACCTCCTTCGGTACCATTCAAAGTCATTTGGAAGGATGGCACTGACTCGATCATCACAAATCCCAACGAGTTCCCAGACCAAGACGAGGCGCATTTCAAGGTCCAAGAAGTGCACGAGCCGTACGTCGCAGCCACCATCACACTGCCCGGTGAATATCTTGGAGAGGTCATCAAACTCTGCGAGTCTAATCGCGGTGAACAGAAAGAGCTTACCTTTTTCACTGCCACCCAAGTCATCTTAAAGTACGACATCCCACTATCTCATCTCGTTGACGATTTTTTCGGCAAACTCAAAGGCGCCACCAAAGGTTACGCTTCCCTTGACTACGAAGATGCCGGATTTCGCAAGTCTTCGATCGTTAAACTAAACTTGCTGGTCAATGGTGCTCCCGTAGACGCAGTATCTCGCGTTATGCATACTTCACAGGTCGACAAGGTTGGACGTGTGTGGGTGGAGAAATTCAAAGAGCATGTCGAGCGACAAATGTTCGAGGTCATTATTCAAGCAGCTACAGGTACTACAGGTAAACGCATTATTGCTCGGGCAACCATCAAGCCATACCGCAAGGACGTCCTGGCCAAACTGCATGCCAGCGATCTTAGTCGACGCAGAAAGCTACTAGAGAAGCAAAAGGCTGGTAGGAAGAAGTTGAGAAGCGTGGGCAATGTGGTGATTGAGCAAGAAGCGTTCCAGAAATTCCTAGCCAAATAGGCAGAAATGATACCCAAATTCCTCTCCTGCTGAAAGCCCATCCCTGTCGACTTCAGGAAAGTTCGGAGCTGAAACAATGGACCCTTTGTTAGCCGTAGATTACTTTGCAGCAAATATACATGGCGGAATCTGATCACTTCGTTCGACAGCATGTACCCTGAAGACACCGTAAATGAAATGCCCGGTTGTATTCGCCATTTGCTCATGCACCGGCCGGCACCCACATCTGCCCGACCGCACCTTCTCCCCCTTTCACCCACCGATACGCCGCCCCATCATCCCCTCCAGTTCGCACGCACCCTCCTGTTCAACATCACAGCCTGCGACCCTCTCGCATGCACACCTGCACATTCAAACACCCTTGCCAACGAGTCCCGACATCAGCGATCGATCGCGCTAACATCGATTTTGATGTTCGCTGGGATCGATGACATCAGTGACATCTTCCTCATCAACCATTCAGATCATCACAACGTTCGCGTACCTGAACAGCACAACGACAGGATTATAACGCGCTACCTTGTTGCAGCTTAGTGAGCGATGCCTCTGGCTACGTGAGATTGCCGGGGACCGTTGGCCGACAGGGGGGACTGTTCGCGTAAAGAAGGTTTGCAAGAACGGCAGGGCTGACGGCGCTTGCGAGACATGACATTTGGGCGACGAGATGCACGTCGGGATCAGATGGCACGGTTGAGACTAGAGAGCAGCGCGGGCCGTGGTGGGTGGGTGGTAGGAAGTAGGGATGGGCTGCATGATGCTAGTTTCCTTCCAGGCTCTGCTACTCTGATGGGCCGAGTTCTTTCTCGCATTCTGTTCATGTGTTGAAGTCTCTGTTTGCGACGCGGTTTTTGTGGTGTTGATATTGGATTCTTACGGTAATGGCTCGGTTCCTTGGTCTTCGAGGCACTTCGTTGGCGACAGCTATCAGTGCGACGTGCGGATTGTGCTTCTTGTATGTGCAACTAGACCCATCCAACAGGAAGGTCTCTCTTAAGTGGCACTCAACTAATATGATCGACCAGATGTTTTGGGTATGCGCAGGGTGTAATGGGTGGCCTTTTGACGGTGCCAGTGTTCTTGGAGAAGTTCCCACAGGTTGATCTTCTTACTGATTCTTCGTTTAAAAATGCTTGGGTCACTGGTATGTTGCATTACGAGAGATGTATTTTATGAACACTCTCAGAAGAACTGACTCGAATAGGTCTCACTGTCGGGGCTTGGAATCTTGGATGCATCATCTCCGCCATACTTGCAATCTTCATTGGTGATCTTCTTGGACGTCGACGCACACTAATACTTGGTCTATCGCTTTGGATCGTGGGAGAGATTATTCAAACAGCATCAGACAGCTTTCCACAGTTCGTCGTTGGACGTGCCGTCGCAGGTTTCGGTATGAATGCATACCTACCGTTTGAAGACTGCCGACAAAGCTGTAGCTAATGCACTACTAGGTAATGGCTTCACTACCTCCACTGCCCCTGCATACCAGGCAGAATGCGTCAAGTCACACCGAAAAGGCACTATCCTTATGATCAGTGCGGGAGCATTCGTCTCTGCCGGCTACGCTCTTTCATACTGGTTGACATTCGCCTTCGCATACCTCAGCACCTCATCAGCAGCATGGCGCGTACCGATCGCTTTCCAAATCCTCTTCGCTCTACCAGCCATTTCGATGCTAGTCGTCCTACCAGAATCACCCCGATGGCTAATTCTGACCGGACGCGAACAAGAAGCACTCACTGTGCTCGCAGCACTGAACGACGGCGAAGCAGACGACTTCGCGACAAGGGACGAGTTTTTGCAGATCAAAGACGCCATATTGATCATGACGCAGGGCTCAACAGCGAGTTTATTTTCGAATGAAGAGCGCAGAGGTTTCCATCGTGTGGTGCTGGCCTACTTTGTGCAAATCTTCCAGCAAGGAACGGGTGTCAACCTTGTTCTTCAATACCTGTCTTGGATCTTCTTAACGCGGATGAGCTACTCGGGCTGGCTCGCTCGACTACTCGCCAGCTGTTCTGCAACATTGTACTTCCTTGCCTCGTTCATTGCCGTTGTGGGTATTGATCGGCTCTGGGGCCGACGCTCGCTGATGATGTTTGGGTCGGCAGGTATGTCTGGGTGCATGGTGCTTTTGACAATCTTGCAGTATCTATGGTGGGAGCACGATGTCAATGCTGCTAGGATCACTGGAACTGTGGCTCTCTTCGGCTTTTCGGTCTTTTTTGCTATCGGATGGCAAGGTATGGCTTGGTTGTACCAGGTTGAGATCGTGCCACTGAGAATCCGTGGCCCAGCCAATGGAATCAGTACCAGTGCTAACTGGATTCTCAACTTTGTGTATGTCATTCAGCAGTCCCTTCTCTCAGAAGGAACAACTAACAACCTCCAGCATTGTCTTCATTACACCAATCGCCTTCCAACGCATATCTTGGCGCACCTGGATCATCTTCGCCGTCACCAATGCCGCCATCATTCCCCTCATCTACTTCTTCTACCCGGAAACCGCATGTCGCTCCCTAGAAGAAGTCGACGTCATTTTCCAGCTTGCCAACGAAGAGCCCGGAAACCCTTGGACGAACGTCGTCCACATCAGTCAAAACGAGCCGCTCTGGTTTGGTAAGCGTGGCGAGAATCGCAAAAACTTCAACTATGCAGCGAGCAGTTGGCACAAGCGCTTCACAAACAGCAGTGCTAGCAGCAGCGGCAACGAAAGGCACAGCTACACCAGCACACATACACATCGTGCGCCCCAAATTTCACTAGACCAAGAGCCAGACCCAGAAACCTTCATCACCCCAACATACCAAGAACCCCCTATAGATCCCCGTCGTATCAGCTCACCACCACTCTCCCCGACAACAACCGCCTCAACAGCAATCCACTCCCAAACAAGCATGCACACCAACCCACGCAAAACAAACAGCGAGGCCAATCTCTTCGGCCTGGGCTCAGCAGCACCCACAGTACCTACCCTACCACCCAACAGACACAGCAGAGAAAGCGAAGACAGTATTCACAGCGTAAACCCCGAATGGTGGACCGATGATCTCGCGCCCAAACCCCTCTCCTTGCGCTCCCGAGTCTCCTCGCGAAACCAATCGCACCAGATACAATGGCATTCGCGCTCACAGATCCAGCAAGGTTCTCGTCCAGATACAGCGGAGAGTTGCAACGGCTTGGCTGGGGATAATGGTGGTGGTGGCACTGGTGTTGGGGAGGAGGGGAGGGCGCGGGATGTGAGGTGGAGGGAGAGTGTGTGGAGTATGGATTCGCTGGATGGGGTGTAAGAGGGAAAGGGCAGGTTACGAATGTGAGGAGGGCGGGGTGAGATTTTGTTGGGACGGATGTTCACTTTTTTTTCTTGCTGTGATTTATATAATAGCCTGGCGTTCGTTCATCGGGAATGGTGGGAGGTCTGTATTCGGCATCCCTGACGATGGATTGTGGATGAGAGAATTATGATCGTACGAGACTGGTTTCATGCTTGAACGAGTGGTGTCAAGATAGTTGGCTTGGCTGGCGGACTTATCGTTGGTACTTTGGGTCTTATTAATCATTTGGTCTTACCGGTACCAGTAGCATTTATTTTGTTTAGTATTTCTTTATCCTTAGTATGTATTGTAATTCATATAGGAAGTCTTTTAGAGAGTGCAGTGGTTGGCATGTGCAGAACGGTGTTGAAATGGAAACCCTTTCGATTTTACAAAGGGGTGCTAGCTGAAAAATGATGGTGGTTTGATTCTGTTCGTTTAAATCGATGGACCGTACGGTCAAAGTAGGGGAATCAAATAGGGTTGCTCGCCAGACAATATAGATGATGAAATGTTAGATTTCGGAAGGTACGAGAAGTTTTATCGTAGATTATATCTGAATAATTCATGCATGTTATATGAGAGGCTACTTGAGATCTTATCTTGGTAGGTGGTGTCGCTTCTGGGAATGACGTCACGTGCTCTAGCGCGTCATAAACGTCATGTCTTTGCAAACCCCGCAAACCTCTCTCCCTTTCTCACAACCATGACTCATCACAGACAATGACAATCGCCAAAAAAAAATCCAGGAGCCATCTGTTTCCTTCCACTTGAGCCAAAATTGGCAAATTTCCATGCCTTCGAGCTAGTCTTTCAAGGCCTGATCGGCAATGACACTACGGTAAAAAATTGTTTACTGTAGAATGGTACGCTAGGGGTTTACTATATAGGTGTAAACTGACCTCGTGTATACCTATAAGTAGGTTTAAAGTGGTGGTTTACTTTTTTGTAGTATAAACATAGTGTGGTTTACTATAGACCTATTAGTAGAGTAAATAAAGTAGTTTATAATAGTCCTATTAGTAGAGTATATAAAGTAGTTTATAAAAGATAAAATATAAGTATTAGGTATAGTAATAATAGTATTAGATTTTTTTTAGTATCCTTATATAAACTACTAGTACGTTATTACCTATCCTATCCCTAGGCCTAACCCGCCTAATTAATAGCCTATACCTGCCTAATTAATAGGCCTAAAACTACTTAATTATTAGCCTATACCTGCGTAATAATTAGCCTATACCTATATAATTATAAGGCTATCCACTACGTACCTTACTTATTTTTAGAAAACTACAGTATAATATAAATTAAATAGGTATACAAGTAGTATAACTACGTAGTAATTAGTGTAAGTTAGTACGTCTAATAATAGTCTAGCGTAATATATGTAACGACTTAGGTAGGTAGGGCATCCAAAAGGTATCCTATACGACTTAAAGGCATATAGGAGTGCGCGTCTGTATAGAAAAGGATAAGATTCCTACACCTATAGGTCTTGTACAAAAGGATAAGAAGAATATGCCTATCCTAACTATAGGCAAGCTATTCTCTATATATATTAGTAAGTTAGGCCTTTATTAGGCCTGACTTAGTATAGAATAATAGGTAGGTAATTCTACCTTATTATTACACTACCCCCTCCTATAGAGAAAGGATAGTCCCTATCCTTAAGATTAGGTTTAGATCCCTTATTAAAGAAGAGCTTTTTGCAAAATAATTCTACCTTTACCTCTACCTTTACCTTTACTTTTTCTTCCTAGGGCACAGACCCCTATCCCTAGCCTGTATATAACTAGCCCTCTACCTACTAACTTTCTTATTCTTATATCCCTAATTTTTTAAATATTTAACCTAATCTATCTAAAATCTAGTAAGTATTTAATCTATATAATTAAATAGTTATTAATCTAAATTAGAACCTTTAGCAATACTAGTACTAGTACTACTAGGAGTTCTCCCTATTACTTATTACGCTCTCTATATAAGGGTAGTTAGGGCTCTAGCTAGGGGTAGGTTTAATAATTTTAATTTTAAGTTAAAGAATTCTAAGAAGTGCTAGTACTATATCTCCTAGAATAAGTATTATAATCTAGTAAGTATCTAAGTCTAATAGGGTTCCTTTACTAATTCTAGTAGATTCCTTCTTTTATTAGCTAAGAGTACTCTACCCTTAGGGGTGCCCTAGAAGAGTACTATAGCCTAATAGGAAACCCTGCTAAAGGGGATAAGGATAAAGAGGCTGTGGTTACTTATTAGAAGGATATTAAGTAGTTTAAGGCTACTATTTAAGAAACTACCTAAAACCTAGCTAAGTATATTACTATTACTAATACTTAGACTAAGGGTATAAAAGCTACTAAAATCCTTATAGCTACCTATTATACTACTATATCTAATTTATATTAGCTTTAGAATAGTATTTATAAGATAGTCTTAGTAGTTAGGGGCTTAATAAGGGCTATTAATAAACTTAAGAAGGAATTAGCACTAAATTAGGAGGTAACCTTCCTAGTATAGGCTAAGATAAAGGCCTTCTACAAGAAGGAGTCTAAATTAGTCCTAGCTCCTGTCCCTGCTCCTACACCTGCTCCTAAGCCTGCTTTACTAGTTATCTAGAAGCTAGCTAAGAAAGATAGTCTAGGCGCTATCTTAGCTAATACAGAGTCTAAACTAGGTTCTAATAGAGAGATAGATATAGAATAAAGAGGTTTCCTAAGGGTAGTGTCCTAGGAACCTTAAAGGTTCTAGGTTAGTTCTAAATAGGATATAATAATAAATAGTAATAAGAATAATAGTAATAGATAGTAGTTAATAGATAATATATAGCTAAATAGGATATAAATTAGTTCTAATATTAGGTATAATTATTATAAAGTAATATTAGATCCTCCTTGCCCTTTTCCTAGGCTTAAATCTATTTTAGTAAGCTATATAAGGGACCTAGCTAATTTAGATACTATTAGTAGAATACCTATAATTTATAGGGAGCACCTATAAAGTTAGAGGTAGGATACTAAATAAGATTAGGATTATATCTAACCTACTTAACCTTATATTTTAGCTTAGATTAATATAATTTACTAGCTAGGATTTCTTCTACCTCCTATTCCTCTACACCTTATATAGGCGTACTAGGGGGTTTTAGAGCCTCTTATCTAGGTAATAGGTCTTAGGGATCTTTATATAGTATATTAGAAGAGAAAACGTTATAGATCTTAGAACTAGGTAATAATTAGAGGTAATACGCGTTTCCTACTTATTCTAATACCTTAAAGGGACCTTCCTATTATTTAGATAGTTTTTAGCTAGGTTATAAAATAGCAAGATTAGTAGTAGATAGATAAATATAGTTACTAACCTTCTAGTTAACTAGATAGTAATAGTAATTAGTAGCAGAGCGTATTTAGTCTTAAGCTCTTTCTATATTTTCTTTAGTAATCTTCTAGGCATTATATATCTAAGTAGCAAGGGATAAGGTGTCCTTATAGTTTAGTTTCTCTAGTATAGTAGATAGGGTCTTTTCTAGTTTCTAATACTAACTTTACTTTAGTAAGGAACTAAAGAGGAGCTAATATAGAGCTATACTAATAGATAAATATAGAAGAGTACTTTAGGCACAGTCTATTATAGGTAGTAGGTTGCTCTAGTTATCTTAGTAATAGGATATAAAAGGCCTTAGTCTCTAATTAATATACTTATTTATAATCTTAGTTTGTCTATTAGTTTATTTATAGTAGGTAGTAGAGAGCTTAACTTTAGTGCCTATAATCTAATAGAACTTAGACTAGAAACTAGATATAAACTAAGGGCCTTAATTAGAAATAATAGTATCTAGATTATGTCTAAATTAGTACACCTACTAAATAAATAAGGTAGCTATACCTTAGGCGTCTATAGTTTTATAGTAAGGGATAGTAATAGCTTACTTTAATAGGTAATTAATAATAACTATAATCTAATTATAACTACGTTAATCCTAGGGAAAATCCTTAAAATTAATATATAGGTGTTGCATTAGTAGACTAGGGATAGAAAGGGGGTAGAGTATGCTAGGGAGTTAGTGCTATCTTAGGTGCCCTCTCCTATATAGGATATAGTTCTAAACGTAGCGTTTATAGGTAGTCTCTATACCTTTCTAATAGTAATATTAGGCTAGAATCTAATAGGTTTTAGTAGCTAATAGGTGCGTAGTAGATACTTAATTATAAGCCTTATAAATTAGTCTAGTATATAGGACTAATCTAGCAGGCACGCAAAGTTAATCCTAGTAGAGAAGGAGTCTATTTTCTATCTAATAGTGCTTAGGTAACTCTAATCTTTCTATTAGGAATAAGGACCTATTTTCTTAGAGAAGAGTTTTAATAAGTTCTAGGGATCTAAGAGTTATAGGGTTCTAAACTACTATAATTAAAGCAAGGATTAGTAAGGAACGCTTAGCTAGGTAGTCTTGCGCTAAGTTAGAGTTAATTTAGGGGTATAACCTATCTAGGGTAATTATTACTTATAAACAATTATCCCTTTAAGTAGCCTTAAGGTTAATTATATCCTATTCCCTTCTACTTAGGATATCTACTTAGGCGTTGTAAGATCTAGGAGTATACTTAATTTAGAAGTTAAAGGGACTTATAACCTCTAGCTATCTAGCTTGCCTAGCACTAAGGACTTTAGTAGATATAAAGTACTCTAGTGCTCTATAGTCTATGTATACTCTAATAAGGTGCTAAGTACTTATTAGGTTAGCACGCTATTTCTTAAAGGCGCAGATTATTACAAATAATTCTTTATTATAGATTTCCTAGTTAAGTTTAGAACTAGTAAGGGTCTAACTAAAGAAGGATATAGGGTACTATTTCCTATTAGGATGCTCCTGTAAGAGGATAGCTGCAATAACTCTATTAGAGGCGTCTGTCTCTAGTTTTAGAGGGTACTTAGGATAGAAGTAAGCTAAACTTAGGATTACTAGCAGGGCATTCCTAAGTTAGTTAAAGGCTTATTAGTATTCTAAAGTCTATACAAATAGGGTAGCAGGGCTCTAGAGAGTAGTTAAGGGCTTAGCTGTCTTAGAGAAGTTTTCTACAAATTACTAGTAGAATCTAGTAAATCCTAGGAAGGACTTTACTCTAGTTATTGTCTTAGGAGCAGACTAGTTTTAGAGTACTTTAACTTTGTTAGGATCTACCTCTAAGCCTTTATTAGTAAGGATATATCTAAGGTAATAGGTACAGGTTATATAGAATTTGCTTTTCTTAATATTAGCCTATAATCTAGTAGAACAAAGACGCTTAAGGACTTTTTAAATATAGTCCTTATAAGTAGTAAGGTTTTTAGAGTAGATAAGGATATTATCTAGATAGGTAATATAGAAGTTATCTAAATAATTTATTAGTATATTATTTATATAACGCTAATAGGTTACAGGTCTATTATATAGCCTAAATAGTAGGACTTTGCATTTATAGGCACTATACCTAGTGTAGAAAGTAGTATACTCCTCTAAGTTAGGGTCTATTTAGATCTTATTAAAGGCAGCACAAATATCTAGCTTAGTAAAGATTTTTGCTTTAGCTAGCTAGGATAATAGATTATCTATATAGGGTATTAGATACGCGTCCTTTTGCGTTAAGCTATTAAGCTTATAGTAATCTACACAGATCCTAAGGCCTCTACTTAGCTTTTTAATATATAGGATAGGAGAGGTAAATAGGCTCTAACTAGTCTTAATAAAACCTTTCTATAGGTGCTCTTATATATATTCCTTAGTAGCCTAGAGTTCCTTAGTATTTTAATAATAGAGGGGACTCTAGTAGTTTAGAAGGGGTTCCTCTAGGACTATCTTGTAGTTATAAGGCTAGTAGATTAGAAGTTTGTTAGCCTTAGCCTTGTTAAAGACGTCCTAATAGGAGTTATAGTTAGATAGGAGCTTCTAATCTAACAAGCTATAGTTAAGAGTGTCCTATTTAGATAGGGTTTAGATCCTACGCTTAATCTTATATAGGCTAGTAGTAAAGAATTTATTAGAAGATTTTTTTATATTAAAATAGAAAGTATTAGTAGAAATAGTAGCAATTTAGAATTTTATAGGTAGGGTAATAGTTAGTAATTAGACTAGGGTAGGTAGTGTAATAGGTTTAGTAGCAGCCCTATAAGTAGCTAGAATTTTAAGTATACTACATATCCTGTTAATTAAACCAGGACTATTTTAGTTCTAGTTCTCCTCTTAATCCTAAAGGGCGTCTCTTTGCAAGATATTATAGGTAACTAGAGTAGACGGCACTTGCTAGTAGAGTTATACTAGAATAGGAGGTGCGGGGTTATAGGTTAGAGGATATTTATCTAGCTAGATTAGTTAAAATTTATCTATGTTAATTAGGATTTAGAACTATTTTAGCTAGTATTATCTAATAATATAATCCTAAGAACCTAAGTCTACTATTATAAAGGGGCAGTTATAAACCTTTTAGCTACTAACTATTATATAAAGCTAAATATAGTAGGCAACTAGGGAGGTAATCTAATCCTAGAACCCTTTAATAGTAAGCTTGTATAGTAGCTTTTAGATAGGTACCCTAAGTATAGAAGAGATATTATAAGCAATTTTTAAATTAAGAAATAAGTAACCTTAGGCCCTAGTATCTACTAAAGCGTTTAAGCAAATACTAGATCTATTAAGGTATAGGGTTATACGTGCAAGCAAATAGGAACTAATAAATAATTTAGTTAAGGAAAGGTTTAACAGGTTATATTAAGTTAGGCCTAGGAAGGAGGATCCTCCTAGGCGTTATTGTTTCCTATCTAATAGCTATCTAAATTAGTTAATTTAGCGGCTTCTTCTTCCTTAGAATTCTTAATAACCTATTCCACATCTATAGCCTAAATCCTAGGGGGTTTAGGGCAGTTACTAGAGAAGTACCTAGGCTTTCTATAATTATAGCAATTTACTAGGGTTCCTATTATAGTAGCGCTAGGAGTAGCTAGCGTAGCAGATAGGGGTTAATTATTTTAAGGGGTAGTGCCTTATTATTATAAGTAGGGTATATAAGGTTTAGCTATTAAAGGTCTATTATAGGGTTTCTAATTAGCGTCTAAATAGGACTAGTTTCTAGAGTGTTAGAAGGGGGTTAGTCCTTTTCTAGATAATAGAGTAGTCTAGGTAGGAGTAGACAAGGTAAGGTATAAGTGGCGTTCTATATTAAAAGTAGTAAGATAATCTACTATAGTCTTAAAATTATTATACTAATTCTATTAGAAAGTAAGATTTAGCATCCTTAGGGAAGGTGTAATCTTTATCTAGAGGTAGTAATACTACTCTAATTAGGGTACTTCTCCTCTAATAGTAAGACTCTAGAATTATAACTTAAAAGCAGGGAATATCTCTATATTAGTTATATATAGGTAGTTAAATATAGTCTAACTCTTAGCTATCTTATTTCTAGTAATAAAGTAAGTTTAAAGGAGGGTAATTATTTCCTTAGCTTTTTAGAATTAAAGACTTAGGGAATTAGATAGGTAACGTGGCTCTAAGTATTCTCTTGCTAGTCCTAAGCAGTGTCCCTAGACTAACGCTATCTAAGCTCTAGAAGAGGGGTAGTAATTAGTGTTAATCTCTAGCCTATCCTAAATAGATGCTTGCTATTATTTAAAAGTAGGATTAGCACTATTACTAAGTATAGAGATATTTAGCGTCTTTTTAGATTATCTCTTAGCTTTTATAGTATATACTATAGGGTTTAATATAGAAGCTAAAGACTAGCTAGGTTAGGTAGTACTTTATATCTCCTTATAGAGGGAGGTGTTATATAACTAATTAGTAAGTTGCTTAACTTATTTCTCTAACCTCTCCTTTTTAGATAGGGTTAATATATATTTATCTTTAAGGGAGGTGTTACTTTAAGATTTCCTAGGAGCACAAGGTACCTCTAGAGATAGATAGGAAGCAGGTCCTTTAAGGAGGGCGTTATTAATTAAGTCTTCCTTATCTAATTTCTTTCTATTAGTAAATAGGCTTTTAAACGCGGCTAAACTAGATACCCTTCCTTTACCTTTATCTAATATTTTATAGTTAATAAGAATAATAAATCTTTTCTTTTTAGGGGGTTTAGTTGTAGGAGGATGTTAGCTTTGCCTCTAATTCCTCTAGGCTTTTAGTAGTCTCTAGGTCTCTACCTTAACGCAATCTAACGCGATTTTTCTAAAGGTAATCTAGCACTACTTATAGGTCTAGAAGTCTAAGCCTATAGGCTTTAGTTATTAGAAGTTCTAATAGCTATTCTAACTGTAGAGTTGCAGGGTTAGATAGCTACTAGAACTAAATTAGTAGCTTAAAATAACAATAAGTGCGATATTCTTAAATACTATTACTAGCTAGGATAATGTTCTTCTTATAATATAATAACTTAGGTAAGTAGGGTATCTAAAAGGTATCCTATATAACTTAAAGGTATATAGGAGTGCGCGTCTATATAGAAAAGGATAAGATTCCTACACCTATAGGTCTTGTACAAAAGGACAAGAAGAATGTACCTATCCTAACTATAGGCGAGCTGTTCTCTATATACATAAGTGAGTCGGGCCTTTATTAGGCCTAACTTGGTATAGAATAATAGGTAGGCAATTCTGCCTTATTGTTACAATATATAGATAATATACTTACCTAATAAATACTAGTATATTATATAGTAATAGTGTTAGTATAAAGAGCCTAGTACTATAAAGCTAGATATAGACCTATTATCTTACTTAACTATAGGTAGTTAGTCTTAGACTATCTACGTTTATTAATAATATATAGCTTATTACTAGGTTAAAGTTAAGTGCTACGTCTATAGTAAACTATAGCTACTCCTATAAGGTTAATAATTATTATTATTTAAATCTATTTAATACTATTATTATCTTCTATTATCCTCTAAGGTTAGGCTAGTTAGCCTATAGTAGTAGTGGGTTATATCTGTTACTATTAAAGTACTCCTACCTATTTAGAGTTATTAGCTAGATCTTAAAATAGGTGTATTACTATCCTAAAGGAGAGCTAAATATAGTTATTATAATTATTTCTAGCAGCGTAATATATAATAAACGTGGTGCTCTAGGGGTAGTTACTATCTTTATAATTCCCTAAAACCCTAATAGTATACCTATTTAGAAGTATATAATAGTTATATATAACTACATCCTAGGCGCGTGTCTATATAGCATGCACTATAGTTGCAATTATAGTATAAGTATTATCTAGGATATATCCCTAGTGCGTATCTATACTACTATAAGACTTAGATTTTAGATAGTACTCTTATAGCTAAGTTATAATTATATTTTTATTAATATTATACTTTATACTAAGCCTAAGCTATTATATATAGATAATACGCTTATATGCTAGTATATTCTACTCTAAACTAATATACTTCTAGGAAGGAGAAGTTACTATCTTCTTAATATAACTAATAAGCCTCTCTAAAGACTATTAGGTATAGTATATAGGTGGTCTAAAATCCCTAGTATTAGATATAAGGTAGAGTAGGTAATAGATCTAAATAGAGTAAGATAGTAACTAGTCTACTTTACTATAATAGTAGAGTAACTTATACTAGCAAACAAAATTCTCTACTAATAGTTCTAACTTATTAATCTAGTTAATAGTAAACTCCCTCTAGCTTATATAGAAGAGTAGTTTATAGTAGCGTAGGAAGTTATTAGTATATTCCTTCTAAAGATAGACCTATATAGCTAGCGCTCTATAAGTAAGTATAAAAGTCTACTATTTAAATAAAGTCTATATCTTATATATTATAGTACTTTATAGGGTAGTACTAACTTAGGTTAGTACTAAGGAATAGGACTTGTAAAGACCTTTATTAATTAAAGCCTAATTAGCGTTAGTAATAAGCTATAGTATAGTCTTGTTGTTAAATTTATCCCCTTTCTAGAGTTAGAATAACGCTTTAGGTATGTTATAGGATATTGCGTGTATAACGTTAATAGGAAAGCTATAAGGAAAGTGTATAGTAGGGAGGTCTAATAGGATAGAATAATAGTTAATACTAGTATCTTAGCGTAAGGTAGTATATCTAGAGGCTAGTATATTAGTCTATTATTTATATATATCTTTAATAGTAGTAGCTAAATTATTATATATAACTAGGCAAAGGGTATCTCTATTTAGGAAAGAGTATTTACTAGTTCTCCCCTTAGTTCCTTTATATAGGTATAGGTAGTGACTCCTTTTTAATATACTAGGCTATTTTATTTCTATAATCTCTACTATAGCTAGCCTATCTCTAGTTATTAGTATAAGGTAGGTGTAAAGGATAAATTCTTCCTAAGCGTCTATGTTGTATATATAAACTCTAACTATAAGTTAGCATAATTCCTCTACTATTAGGTATAGCTAAGTGTCTGTAAATTTTTTGTTAAAAGTACTAGGTATAATAGTAGTAACAAGTGTATTATAGTCTTAATCCTAAATAGATAGGTAAAGGTTTAAGATATATAGCACTACTAGTGTAATACTTTATTATTTCTTAGGGTTCTTTACTATACCTACTGCGTCTAATATAAGTTATAAAGCTAGATCCCTAGGGTCTTAGAAGTATCCTTTCCTACTATATTCTTAAAACTAGTCCCTATTATACACGTCTTAGTACAAAGTACGTTTGCTAGTAGGGTTAAAAGTTACCTAATACGCTTTTAATTATTATAACTAATAACTATTATTATACTAGATACGCAGTTGTGGAAGTATAGGGATATATTATTATTAATATTTTAATTTGCCTTTCTTATTATACTTTAATAGATAGAGGAGTTATAGTATCCTAGAATAATGTATGTAGTATATGCTGCCCCTATGTGAAGGGCTTAGGCTTATGCCCAAGCCTGGGTCTAACACAAGACAGACCAAGTCTAACACTACTACTAAGCGAACACATTGCACACCTATAAAAAGGCGCTAAGGTCTTACCTCTCCTTTAAGATACTAAATACTATTATTAATACTTATTGCATTCTCCCTTAAGGCTAGTCTATAATATTTTAGTATCTTCTTCTAAATATACTATAATAGTAATAAGAGATAGACGCGCTAGATATTTAGAATAATTAGGTGTAACCTAATATAGTAGAAAGGCTAATATAATAGCTCTATAGATTAATAGAATAATAGGCTTAAGACTCTACTATAATAGCTATGCTATATTAATAGAATAAGGAAATACGTAATTAGATTCTATCCTAACCTTCCTCTAAGCCTGCTAGGTTTAATAATATACTACCTCTGCCCCCTACTACCTTATATTATAAACCTTTCCTAGTTAGCTTGCTATATAATAGTACTAAGGCAAACTTCTCCTCCTAGTAAATAACTATAGAGTTTAAACTACGTGTAGATAAGGTCTTTATTAGGAATAAGGAGGTAAGGTTTATATATATTTAGTCCTAGTTATTACCTATAGTCTAGCGCGCTATAGCACTATACTTTAAGGATAGTGCACGTAAGTATTAGGATATAAGCAGGTTTCTTAACTACCTAGTGTTCTATTATAGTAACTATTATAGGCAGGAGCGCGCCTAAGTTATATTAGAACACTTATATTAGGGCTAAAATTAGCCTTTTATAGAGTTCTTTATAAATTTTATATAACTCCTTATATAGTTTAGAGGTTTATACTAAGATAATAAATAAAAGCTTTTATAACTTTAGTAATCTCTTAATAGTTATATACGCTTAGTTTCCCTAAATAGGGGAGTCTCTAGGATAAACTATAATATAGCTATAGAGGAATATAAGATAATTGTAGTAGATATTAAAATAGCCTCTCTAGAACTAGGTTTTCTTTAGGCTAGTAAGTCTAAGGAACCCTAGTAGAAGTCTAACTTAGATTAGGACAGTAATATAAATATAGTAGAAGTAGCAGCCTTATTAAGTGCACTTACTAAACTACTAATATTATATCCTAACTAGATCCTATAGGACCTATTTAATATATAGAAACTAGTAAAGGTCTATACCTAGTATAGATAGGGTAGTTGTTTTATATATATATACCCTAATACCCTATTACTATAACTAGTAGGTGTTAAGATAGTTATAGTATTAGTAAGCGGCCCTAATTTAGGAAACTAGCTACTCCTAACTTTAGGCTAAGTTAGGGGTATAAGGAGGATACTATAATAGAGGAATTATTAATAGTAAAGGCTATTAAGTGTCCCCTAGATATTAAGGCTAGGTTAAATAGTCCTCCTTTCTTTATTCCCCTCCTCCTAGGTAGAGTAGAGAACGTGTAAGCAATAGTTAATTTAGGGTGCTACTATTTTAGTGTAGTTAAGGAAGAGTTAGCAAGATAGATTAGTAGGAACTTTATTAATATTCCCCTGTAACCCTTATAATATACCTAGGGAATTGCTAAGGGTATAAGAATTTTATAGTTAGTAGTATTAGACTATAATTTAGATAGTTAGTAGTCTTAGCTTTTAGCCTATATAGTACCTAGTCTCTCCTATTAACTAATACTAGGTAGACTATAGCTATATAGAGAGGGCGTTGTTATAGACATTCTATAAGGTAAATTAATAATTAGGAAGGCAGGAAATATAGTAGTATAAGAGAGCAGGAGACGCCTATATCCTACCTATATCTCTATTATCTTAGGTTTAGTTATAGTAGGGTTACTAAATTAAGGATCCTAATAGGAAGATATATAGGTATAAATTTTTATAATAAATATACTAGATATTTTATAAGTAATATATAACTTGTGTTATAGACTAGCCTTAAGGGAGAATGCAATAAGCGTTAATAATAGTATTTAGTATCTTAAAGGAGAGATAAGCCCTCTACGCCTTTTTATAGGTGTCTAGTGTGTTCGCTTAGTAGTGGTGTTAGACTTGGTCTGTCTTGTGTTAGACCTAGGCTTGGGTATAAGCCTAAGCCCTTTACATACCCCTAACCTTCCCTATAAACTATCGTGAAATTGTCTTTCTAGGGGTCTAGGGTTATGTCTCTGTCCTCTATAATCCATATTAGGCTTTATTGCTATATTTTTTAGTTTTGTTATTATATCTTTATATTCCTTCCTAATTTATAACAGGCCTGTATATTAAGTAGTATGCGCGCGTGGCGTCTATACGCTTATTTTAGCACCCTACTATAAAAGTTCTAATATAGCTATCCTACCCTACTATAAATTTCCTAAACTTACTTTGTTACATAACAGATTTTCTCTACTAATTAGCCCTCTTTCTACCCTCTCTATATTAATCCCGCCTATTTAGCCTCTATTATATCCTTGTCTACTGCTGCTAGTGCTAGTAGTAGGGATCTACTATAAGGCAGTTAGACCCTACGCTAGGCCTACTAAAATAAGGTGCGTACTTCTACTATTCTCCCTATATTTCCTATACTAACTTTTTCTTAGTACGCGTCTCCCTAAACATAGCTACTTGGCAGCTTTATTATTTCTAGTAACTTAGATAATAAGGAGTATAATAGTAGCTTTATAAAGCCGCTTCCCTATAATTAATATATTAACTAGCTTTGTCTTTATAGCAAGTGTAACTATTAGGAGGGTAGTAGTAAGTTCCCCTTAATTTTTGTTTTCTTTGTAGCAAGTTCTAACTATATCTAGGGCGTTTATACAAGTCTTATTATTGTAGTTATAAGACTTATACTAGGTTAGAGGCTATACTTGCTAATAATCCTAACGTCTGCCAAGCCCTCTATAACTAGCTTTAGTTTTATTATAGTTACTAGGAGGATTGCCTCTATATTGCAAAGAAAGGGACCCTTAGAACCTTTATAGGAAAACCTACTAAAGGCACTTACTACTAGTTTGTGCTATAGTTCTACTAGCTCTACTATTATTTTAAGGATCTTATATTAAGGGCTTAAACTAATAATACTATTACTCTACTTGCCCCTACTACCTACTCGCGCGCCTATAATTAGTATTAGCTTAGTGCTATTATTCTATCTACTACTAGTGCTTTAGTATTTCCCCTTTAGTCTACTATTACGCCTTTGCGTAGTAGTTGTAGCAATAATAATATTATATAGCTTGCTACTACTACTAGTATTACCTTCTAGCGTATTAACTAGCGTATAAACAAGACCTAGGCCTAAACTAACCTTTAAATTAATAAGCTTAAGAGCGCTGCTAAGCGCACTGCCTGTAGTATTAAGACTCTTATTATTAGTATTAATTTTCCTTTGTTCCCTTTATATATATTCTAACGTTAGCTTTCTTTAGGCCTAGGGTGCTACGCGTTAGTAAACTATTAAAGCACTACCCTTCTCCTACTACTACTACTGCTACTACTTATACTTGTTAACTAAGTTGTCCCCTACCTATACTACGCGTGAGCGTTACTACTATTACTAAGAGATATAGAGGCGTTAGAATAACATAAACAATAGTTTAGGGGGAGCTAGGGGGGGGTTAGTTATAGATAGTAATAGTATAGATACTACTACCTAATTATTAGCTGCCTTATAGAACTTTAATAGTAGGGCACTTGCTTAGAGTGTTATTAGGATAAATAAAAGATATCTTTAATACCTTTCTACTTCTTAATTATAACAAAGGTCTAAGTTATTATTCTAGTTTTCTTCTATACTTACTTCCTAGCTTTTGTGCGTATTAGGCTATTATTATACGTAATATCCCTATACTATTCCTTAAACCTGTCTAGAGCCTTAGTATCCTGTACTACCTCTAATAGGTGCTATGTTAGATTAATATACCCCTTCTACTTTACTAGGACTTAACGCTTCCCTTTTCCTCTTGCATTCTTTGCATAAAGAATCTCTTCTACTTCCTATTTATCTAGTATTGTGTCTTTATTTTCTAGAGTAACTATAGGGCCTAGTTATAAGTTCTAAAGCTTCTAGCTTAGTAGCAGATTATTAGTAGCTCTCTCTAGTAGATCTATATGCACAGTCTTATATAAGTTCCCTAGTAAGTCTAATACTACTATAAGTAGAGTAGGGACTTCTATTACTTTATACTTTACCTATAGCTAGTTAAGCTTTTTACTTAGTTAGTTTATCTTTATATTACGTATTATAAACTAAACTATATTACCTTTTAGGAACTTTTTAGCTAGCTATTAGGACTAGTTTATTATTTCCTATTATTATTGCTATTAGAACGCAATAGTAGCTTACGCTAGCTCTACACCCCTCTGTAGGTGTAACAAGAACGCTATAGCCTCTCTATAAGGATTCTTAGGCTTTACTAGTAGTAATATTTGCTTTTATAGAGTGTCTGTAGTATACCTATTTAAAAGAAGATTTAGGCTAACACTAGTTATACTAAAGTCCCTATTATTAAGTGCAAGTTAGCAGGCTAGTAGGTAGTTAGGCTAGTTAGTCTGCTTAAAGCATACTATTATACGCAGCACTACCTGTACTTCTTAGTTTGCCTACTCTGTCCTGCTGTCTATCTAAGGGTAGTATATAGTAGATAGTAACTAGTTTATCTTTATTATCTAGTATAATATTGTCTAGAAAGATCCTAACTAGTTAGAGCCTTAGTTAGTAATAATAGAGGATAGGAAGCCCTAGAACTACTACTAGTTGTCCTAGAAGATCCTTGCATAATAATTAGCTACTATAGAGACTGTTGCTTTAAGCTAAACGTATTTAGACAATCTATTAGTAATAACTAATAGGAACTAAGGTTTACTATTATCTTTTATAGGTAGGTTAACTATAAAGTCTATAGATATTTAGGACTAGTATTATAACGCAACTAGTATAGGTTATAATAGACCCTATTAGTGTTTCTAGGAGATATAAGCACTATAATAATAGCAGTTCTAGATATACTACGCAATATCTCCTAATATTCTATCCTAATAATAGTTGCAGCGTAGTATTTAAAATATTGTGTTCTTTTCTAGATATCCTACTAAACCTAATTTATATGCTTGCTATATAATAGTAGTTATAAGGGGTTCCTATATTAGTAACTAAATAACGCCCCTTTAAAGCAAAGTGCCGTGTGCGCTAATTGCACAGTCCCTAATCTATTGCTTTATATTAGCTAGAACTAGGAAAGACCTAGCGCCTTTCTAAACTATATTAAGACGCACTTAGTATATCTTATCTTCTAATACTGCTTTATCCTATAGTGTCTATATATATAGGTTAGCAAAGAGGCTAGCGCCCTTTAGTAACTTAGACGCCTCCTCTGCTTCTAACACTATAACCTAGATTAATTTAGGGCGTATTACTAACTATAGTGTTGCTTTAGAGGAGTTTAAATCTTATAGTTGCCTACTTAAGGTATTAGGTTATCCTATAAGATAGCTAGGTCTATACTGTAGGATGTACTAGTATTTTAAAAGTTCCTCTGCCTAGTAGTACTATTGCTTACTTAAGCTTTAGAGGCTAGTAAAGTACTCTAGGTTTTTATAGTCTGTAAATATTATAAATAGCTTATAAATGCTCTATAGCTCTGCTAACTAACTTTTAAGATACTTAATAATAGCTAGTAATTCCTTATTATATATAGTGTAGTTTTGTCTCTCTAGCGTTAGTACTATAGAGTAGTAAGTAACTAGGCGCTAGACGCCCCTAACCTTTTATAATAAGCAACCCCTAAGAGCGTATCCTAAATAGTCTGCTTCTAATAATGTTTCTTTAGCTAGGTCCTATTATATTAATACTAGTCTTAATATAAACGCCTTTTTTAGCGCATTAAATACACTTTATTCTTCCTCTCCCTATTAGAATAGGGTATTCTTCCTAGTTAGTTAGTTTAAAGGTGCTACTATTTTAGAAAACTTTGCAATAAAATCGCGGTAGAAGTTAGTAAAACCTAGAAAACTGCTTACCTCTCTTATATTCTTAGGGGATTCCTATTCCTGTACTGCCCTAAGCTTTTTAGGGTTAGGTCTAAGTAATTTGCCTGCCTTAATAATATAGCCTAGGTAGCGTACCTCCTTAATATAGAACGCACACTTCTCTAAGTCTAGGTGTAGTCCTGCTTCTTTTAATAGCGTAAGTACACGCTTTACTTTTTTTATATAGTTAAACTAGTCTCCTCCTAAATAAATTAGGATATTATTAAGGTAGGCTGTTATATATAATCTAAGTAACTCTACAAGCGCAGTATTAATATATTATTAGAAAGTAGATAGCGCACTACTAAGACTAAATAGATATACTAACTATTTATATAACCTAAACTAGGTATAGAAAGCTGTTAAGGACTTATAACCTTCTACTATTCTAACTTTATAAAAGGTAGCGCAAATATCTACTTTTATAAACTAATTTACGCTAGATAGTGTGCGCAAAGTTTCCTTAATAAGTAGTAGTAGGTATTAGTCTAATATTATTATACTGTTAAGTATCTAGTAATCTATATAAAGGCGCTAACTACCTAACAGCTTCTTTACTAGCAACACTAGAGCTCTAGCTATAGAAGAGCTTGCTTAGATCTAGCCCTTATCTATTAATCTAGTAAGTTATATTCTTAGTTCTAGCAATTAATTACAAGATATAGGGTACAGGGGACCCTATAGGGGGTTAGGCTAGGTTCTATCTAGGAGAGTGATTAACTAAACATAGTAATCTATACTGCCCTAATAGGGCAGCAAACTGCTTGCTAACTCTTTATTAAATAGGTCCTTAAACTCTTGCAGTTCTAGTAGTAACTTTATCTTTCTAGTTTTATACTTAGGCTTATAGGGAACTATACTATTAGCAATATAGATAGTGTGTATATTAATAGGACTTCCCTTATTAATACTTCCTAGATATTTTATTAGGCGTAAGTTATATGTTACCTGTAAAATGTCTAGTATATTTATTATAAAAATTTATACCTGTATATCTTCCTATTAAGGTCCTTAATTTAGCAACCCTGCTATAACTAAACCTAAGATAATAGAGATATAGGTAGGATATAGGCGTCTCCTGCTCTCTTATACTACTATATTTCCCGCCTTCCTAATTATTAATTTGCCTTATAGAATGTCTATAACAACGCCCTCTCTACATAGCTATAGTCTACCTAGTATTAGTTAATAGGAGAGACTAGGTACTATATAGGCTAAAAGCTAAGACTGCTAACTATCTAAATTATAGTCTAATACTACTAACTATGAAATTCTTGTACCCTTAGCAATTCCCTAGGTATATTACAAGGGTTGCGGGGGAATATCTATAAAGTTCCTACTAATCTATCTTGCTAACTTTTCCTTAACCGCACTAAAACACTAGCACCCTAAATTAACTATTGCTTGCACGTTCTCTACTCTACCTAGGAGGAGGGGAATAAAGAAAGGAGGATTATTTAACCTAGCCTTAATATCTAGGGGACACTTAATAGCCTCTGCTATTAATAATTCCTCTGTTACAGTATCCTCCTTATACCCCTAACTTAGCCTAAAGTTAGGGGTAGCTAGTTTCCTAAATTAGGGCCGCTTACTAATACTACAACTATCTTAACACCTACTAGTTATAGTAATAGGGTATTAGGGTATGCACGCATAAAATAACCGCCCTATCTATACTAGGTGTAGACCTTAGCTAGTTTCTGTGTATTAAATAGGTCCTGTAGGATCTAGTTAGGATATAATATTAGTAGTTTAGTAGGTGCACTTAATAAGGCTGCTACTTCTACTATATTTGTGTCGCCGTCCTAATCTAAGGCAGACCTCTACTAGGGTTCCTTAGACTTACTAGCCTAAAGAAACCCTAGTTCTAGAGAGGCTATTTTAATATCTACTGCAATTATCTTATATTCCTCTATAGCTACGTTATAGTTTATCCTAGAGACTCCCCTATTAAGGGAAACTAAGCGCATGCAACTATTAAGAGATTACTAAAGTTATAAAAGCTTCTATTTATTATCCTAGTGCAAACCTCCTAACTATATAAGGAGCTGCACAAAATTTATAAAGAACTCTATAAAAGGCTAATTTTAGCCCTAATATAAGTGTTCTAATATAACTTAGGCGCGCTCCTGCCTATAATAGTTGCTATAATAGAATGCTAGGTAGTTAAGAAACCTACTTATATCCTAACGCTTGCGTGCACTATCCTTAAAGTATAGTGCTATAGCGCGCTAGACTATAGGTAATAACTAGGACTAAATATATATAAACCTTGCCTCCTTATCCCTAATAAAGACCTTGTCTGCACGCAGTTTAAACTCTATAGTTATTTACTAGGAGGAGAAGTTTGCCTTAGTGCTATTATATAGCAAGCTAACTAGGAAGGGTTTGCAACGTAAGGCAGGGGAGGGTAGAGGTAGTATGTTATTAAACCTAGCGGGCTTAGAGGAGGGTTAGGATAGAATCTAATTGCGTATTTCCTTGTTCTATTAATATAGTATAGCTATTATAGCAGAGTCTTAAGCCTATTATTCTATTAATCTATAGACCTGTTGTATTAGCCTTTCTACTATATTAGGTTGCACCTAGTTATTCTAAATATCTAGCGCGTCTATCTCTTATTACTATTATAGTATATTTAGAAGAAGATACTAAAATATTATAGACTAGCCTTAAGGGAGAATATAATAAGTGTTAATAATAGTATTTAGTATCTTAAAGGAGAGATAAGCCCTCTATGCCTTTTTATAGGTGTCTAGTGTGTTCGCTTAGTAGTGGTGTTAGACTTGGTCCGTCTTGTGTTAGACCTAGGCTTGGGCATAAGCCTAAGCCCTTCACAACTTGTGCCTAATAAAATATCTAGGAAGTATTAATAAGGGAAGTCCTATTAATATACACACTATCTATATTACTAATAACACAGTTCCTTATAAACCTAAGTATAAAACTAGAAAGATAAAGTTACTACTAGAACTATAAGAGTTTAAGGACCTATTTAACAAAGAGTTAGTAAGTAGTTTGCTATCTTATTAAGGTAGTATAGATTACTATATTTAGTTAATAACTCTTCTAGATAGAACCTAGCCTAACCCCCTATAGGGTCCCCTATACCCTATATTACGTAATTAATTACTAGAACTAAGAATATAACTTACTAGATTAATAGATAAGGGCTAGATCTAAGCAAGCTCTTCTGTAGCTAGAGCTCTAGTATTGCTAGTAAAGAAGCTATTAGGTAGTTAGCGCCTTTATATAGATTACTATATACTTAATAGCATAATAATATTAGACTAATACCTACTACTACTTATTAAGGAAACTTTACGCACACTATCTAGCGTAAATTAGTTTATAAAAGTAGATATTTATACTACCTTTTATAAAGTTAGAATAGTAGAAGGTTATAAGTCCTTAATAGCTTTCTATACCTAGTTTAGGCTATATAAATAGTTAGTATATCTATTTAGTCTTAGTAGTGCGCTATCTACTTTCTAGTAATATATTAATACCGCGCTTATAGAGTTACTTAGATTATATATAATAGCCTACCTTAATAATATCCTAATTTATTAAGGAGGAGACTAGTTTAACTATATAGAAAAAGTAAAGTGTGTACTTATACTATTAAAAGAAGTAGGGCTACACCTAGACTTAGAGAAATGTGCTTTTAGTATTAAGGAGGTACGCTACCTAGGCTATATTATTAAGGTAGGCAAATTACTTAGACCTAACCCTAAAAAGCTTAGGGTAGTATAGGAATAGGAATCCCCTAGGAATATAAGAGATATAAGGAGTTTTCTAGGTTTTGCTAACTTCTACTATAATTTTATTATAAAGTTTTCTAAAGTAGTAGCACCTTTAAACTAACTAACTAGGAAGGACACCCTATTCTAATAGGGAAAGGAAGAATAGAGTATATTTAATATACTAAAAAAGGTATTTATATCTAGACTAGTACTAATATAATAGAACCTAGCGAAAGAAATATTATTAGAAGCAGACTATTTAGGATACGCTCTTAGGGGTTGCCTATTATAAAAAGTTAGGGGCGTCTAGCGCCTAGTTACTTACTACTCTATAGTACTAATACTAGAGAGATAAAACTATACTATATATAATAAGGAATTACTAGCTATTATTAAGTGTCTTAAAAGTTAGTTAGTAGAGCTATAAAGCGTTTATAAGCTATTTATAATATTTATAGACTATAAAAACCTAGAGTACTTTACTAGCCTTTAAAGCTTAAGCAAGTAATAGTGCTACTAGGTAGAGGAACTTTTAAAATACTAGTATATCCTATAGTATAGACCTAGCTATCTTATAGGATAACCTAATACCTTAAGTAGGTAACTATAAGATTTAAACTCCTCTAAAGCAACACTATAGTTAGTAATACGCCCTAAATTAATTTAGGTTATAGTGTTAGAAGCAGAGGAGGCGTCTAAGTTACTAAAGGGCGCTAGCCTCTTCGCTAACCTACATATGTAGACACTATAGGACAAAGCAGTATTAGAAGATAAGATATATTAAGTGCGTCTTAATGTAGTTTAGAAAGGCGCTAGGTCTTTCCTAGTTTTAGCTAATATAAAGTAATAGATAGGGGACTATATAATTAGCGCACACAGCACTTTACTTTAGAGGGGCGTTATTTAGTTACTAATATAGGAACCCCTTATAACTACTATTATATAGCAAGCATATAAATTAGGTTTAGTAGGATATCTAGGGAAGAATATAATATTTTAAATACTACGCTATAACTATTATTAGGATAGAATATTAGGAGATGTTATATAGTATATCTAGAACTACTATTATTATAGTGCTTATATCTCCTAGAAGCGCTAATAGGGTCTATTATAACCTATACTAGTTGCGTTATAATACTAGTCCTAAATATCTATAGATTTTATAGTTAACCTACCTACAAAAGATAATAGTAAACCTTAGTTCCTATTAGTTATTACTAATATATTATCTAAATATATTTAGCTTAAAGTAATAGTCTCTATAGTAGCTAATTATTATATAAGGATCTTCTAGGATAACTAGTAGTAGTTCTAGGGCTTCCTATCCTCTATTATTACTAACTAAGGCTCTAACTAGTTAGGATCCCTCTAGATAATATTATACTAGATAATAAAGATAAACTAGTTACTGTCTACTATATACTACCCCTAGATAGATAGTAGGATAGAGTAGGTAAACTAAGAGGTGCAGGTAGTGCTGCGTATAATAGTATGCTTTAAGCAGACTAACTAGCCTAACTACCTGCTAGCCTGCTAACTTGTACTTAATAATAGGGACTCTAGCATAACTAGTGTTAGCCTAAATCTACTTTTAAATAGGTATACTATAGACATGCTATAAAAAATAATATTACTACTAGTAAAGCCTAAGAATCCTTATAGAGAGGCTATAGCGTTCTTGTTGCACCTATAGAGGGGTGTAGAGCTAGCGTAAGCTACTATTATATTCTAATAGTAATAATAATAGGAAGTAATAAACTAGTCCTAACGCCTAGCTAAAAAGTTCCTAAAAGGTAATATAGTTTAGTTTATAATATATAATATAAAGATAAACTAACTAAGTAAAAAGTTTAACTAGCTATAGGTAAAGTATAGAGTAATAGAAGTCCCTACTCTACTTATAGTAGTATTAGATTTACTAGGGAACTTATATAAGACTATGCATGTAGATCTACTAGAGAGAGCTGCTAATAACCTACTACTAAGCTAGAAGCTTTAGGACTTATAACTAGGTCTAATAGTTACTCTAGAAAATAAAGATATAATACTAGATAAATAGGAAGTAGAAGAGATCCTTTATATAAAGAATGCAAGAGGAAAAGGAAAGTATTAAGTCCTAGTAAAATAGAAGGGGTATATTAATCTAATATAGTACCTACTAGAGGTAGTATAGGATACTAAGGCTCTAGATAGGTTTAAGGAATAGTATAGGGATGCTATATATAATAATAGCCTAATATATATAAAAGCTAGGAGGTAAGGGTAAAAGGAAACTAGAATAATAACTTAGACCTTTGTTACAATTAAGAAGTAGAAAGGTATTAGAGATATCTTTTATTTATCCTAAAAATACTCTAAGCAAGTGCCCTACTACTAAAGTTTTATAATATAGCTAATGTGGAAATTTAGATTACTAAGGTTAGGAATGATTTGGGAGATAGATTATTAGATTGTATCTACTACGATCGTACTTATATATATAGAGCTTTAGCTACCCTTACTAGAAGGTAAATAATTAGTAAACCTTCCTTACTAGAGCTCCTGCTTTTTATTAGGCCCTTAGTAGTAAGCTAGCAGTTAATTAGATAGTAGGTTATATAGGGGTATTAATTAGGGTTAATTAGATTAAGATACTCTGTGATCTAGTTAATATCCCTCCTATAACACACCCCCTAGGTATAGGTAGATCTTTTGTTATTATAGTTACGCCTATAGTTAGTAGGTAGTGTAGCTAATTAGAGCGTTATATATCTAAAGGGTTAAATTAGCTTACTCTTTAGATACTAACTAGCGCGCCTTCCTTATTTAGCCTACGCTTGCGCGCGTAGATATTATCTAGACTAAGCTCTATAACTCTATCTACCTAACTATAATCTTTACTATAGCTTAAATTATAAGATTATATAACCCTAAAGATCTAAACTATACCTATATCTTTACTAACCTATATCTTTAGTTAAAGTTAAAAACTACTACTTACGCGTACTCTACTTATACTACCTTTATTACCTCCTACGCTACTAAAGCTACTATTACTAAGGCTACTACTACTAAAGAAGAGTGCACTACTACTAAGCGTAAGGCTGTTATAGAGCGTGTAGTAGCTAAGTATATAGCTACTACTACTATAGTTAAGATTATAAAGCTAAGGAAGGGCGCTCCTACTCTAGCTTCTACTACTCTAGCTCTAACTCTAGCTCCTACTCCTCCCTAGACCCTACCCTATACCCTTACTCCTGCTCCTACTCCCTCTCTAGCTCCTAAGGAGACCCTAAGATCCTCCTATTATAGAGAGCCTAGTATTTATTATACTAAAACTTATCTAAATTATCTACACTTAGCGCTCTTTAATAAGTCTAATAGCAAGTGCTATAACTCTTCTAGTAGGGGGACTTAGTACTAGTAGTACTTCTTTAGGTATAGCTATATCCTAATATATATAATCTATATAAGAATTTTTCCTTTATAATACTTTAGTAAGATCTTATACTAATAAACTAATAGCCCTAAGCTTACCTAATATTCTATACTATCCTTCCTAGTAAGGAAGTAGGTAGGTAAGAGCTAAGACCTTCTTAAGGATAAGAAGTAGAGGGTCTTAGTACTCCTTAAGGAGAGTAAGGCTAAGTAGTAGGAGCTAGTAAAAGCTACTGCTGCTACTACTAAGCTTACGCGCAAGGCTGCTACTATAGCTAAGGGCGCCTAGAGCTCCTTATTAGAAGATAAGGACTCTAGCTCCTTTAAGGTTCCCCCTATAGATCCTAGGTTAGGGTAACCTAGGTAGCTCCCTATAGACTCTAAGGCACGCTTTACGCGCGTAATAGAGCTCCTTAGGGAAGCTACCTAGTTAATAATAGAGAGGTAGGCTATAGTTAGTTATTCTTATATTATATATTAATAGATCTTATATACTACCTTACTTTAATTAATACTATATAATATATACTCTACTATTATATAACTTTAGGTACTCCCTAAACCTTATAAATTATTATATAGTTAGGTTTTTAGTAAGCCTATTAGCTAGTATATTATTAGTAGGTAAGTAGGTAATATAGAAAGATCCCTTTTTATACTCTTATCTAAGCTATATATTTTAAATATCTATATAGCGTAGCTTAGTAGTAATCCTTTTATTATTACCTACTACTAACCTAATAGTTTATTAATTATTATAATTAATTATCTAGGTAGTATTTAAAGTAAGGTGTATTTTAGTTAAAAAGTATTTTAACGCTATTACTTCTTTACTTACTTACTTAAGCGCAAGGAGCTCTGCCTTAGTAGTTAAAGTAGTAATAGTTGCTTGTTAAGCTGCCTTCTAAATAATAGGTCCTCTAAAGAGCGTAATTAGGTATCTATATAATAATTGCTAAGTATTAATATTATTAGTAAATAGCGTATTACTATATATTATAAGCTTATTAGGATCCCTATTCCTATATTAGATTAATTAGTATTAAGTTTAGTATAGATAAACAATTACTTGATTAACCGCATTAAAGTGTTGTTTAGATAGGTTAGTAAGGTATTAGGAGAGCTAGGAGGCTACATAGGTAATATTAGGGCGCACTATAATTAAGGTGTAAAGGATTAATCTAACGCGCTCCTAATAGTCCTTAATCTCTTTTTTAGTAGCTTCTCCTATGCTCTTTTTAATATCTTTACTTAATAGTAGTGTAGCAGGGAATTTTCCTATCTCTACTAAATTAAATTTCTTTGCAATCTTGTTAATGTATTTATTATAAACAAGCGTTATTATCTATCTCTTTCTATCCTAGATTACTCTTACCCCTAGAAACTAGCTTACAGGTCCCTTTTCTTCTATAGTATATCTTTGCTTTAGAGCTTAGATAACTTTGTAAGCTTAGCTTGCGTAGTTTTAGTAATAGAGCGATAGGATATTGTCCACATAGAATATTAACAAGATACTGCAATCTCTATTAAAGAATAGGTATAGCTCCTCTTTAGAAGTAATAAGCTTATTTTCTTAGAGTGTAGTTAAGAGCTTATTATACTATAATAATAGTAAGTCTTTTAGTCTATATAGAGCTCGTTTAAGCTTAACGCACTTCTTAGGTATTTAATATGCTTTAGGTAGCTTGTAGATAACTATAGGGTGTTAATCCCTTAAGGCGTTAAGGAAAGCTCTAACAATATTATATTAATATATCTTAAGGTTAAACTTAGCTCTAATAGCTATTATAGTCCTAAAGGTTTAAGCTACTAGGGTAGCTGCGTAGGTTAAATAAATTAAGTTAGTAAGCTATAGATCTCCTCTTACTACTATCCTTGCTTTACACTTAATTAGGTAACTATCCTAATTAAGCTTATATATAAACACCTATTTAAGTAAGAGTAGACGCTCTCCTTTAGTTAGCCTATTAATCTCCTCCTAGGTACTAGCTTTTAGTAGAGTATTATTTTCTTTATATACTGCGTCTCTAAATTGCTATCCTATTTAGTAGTTATAGAGATCCTTCTATTATTTTAGCTCCTTTTATAGAGTGTCCTAGTGCGTATTTCTTTTAGGGTTTTTAGGGGATTTACTCCCTATTACTACTATAATTATAGCGTAGATTATAGCATTTAGTTTAGGATATACTAAAAGATTATATAAGGGATTTCTAATTAGATCTATATCTAATAGATCTATTACTATATATATCCCTACACTTATAGAGCCTCCTAGTAGTTTATTAGGGTCCTGTCCCTAAGCTTGCTTACTAATACGCGTTAGTAGTAGTCCTTTAACTTATAGTTTTCTACTTCTTCTAGGAGCTCTAGGTGCCGCTTATAAGGGATCTACAGGAGATACAGAATCTAGTCCTAAAGTAGGTAGGTAGGAGCTCTGCTTACTACCCCTATAAGAGCTAGATAGGGTGCCCTTACCTATCTCTGTGCTCTTATAGAGTGACCTACTAATAGCACTCTCCCCTTTAGGTCTTTCCTAGGAGCTACCTATTATAGTATTAAAGTAAGTTAGATTACTACTATCTTAGGTAGTAAGACCCTAATCTATAACCTGTATAGATCCTTTATCTCCTATACTAAAGTTTAGTTCTAGTGTTAGTTTAGGAGTTTAGAGCCCTATTAGCTTAGGGGACTTTATATAGATCCTTTATGCTAAGCTAGCTATGCTTAGTACCTATGCTAGAGGTGTCTGCTTAGGGGGTTGTAAATTACTAGGCTAGCTAGCCTAATTATTGTTATGGACTGGCCTTAAGGGAGAATACAATAAGCGTTAATAATAGTATTTAGTATCTTAAAGGAGAGATAAGCCCTCTACGCCTTTTTATAGGTGTCTAGTGTGTTCGCTTAGTAGTAGTGTTAGACTTGGTCTGTCTTGTATTAGACCTAGGCTTAGGCATAAGCCTAAGTCCTTTACATACCCCTAACCTTCCCCCACAAACTATCGTGAAATTATCTTTCTAGGGGTCTAGGGTTATGTCTTTGTCCTCTATAATCTATATTAGGCTTTATTACTATATTTTTTAGTTTTATTATTATATCTTTATATTCCTTCCTAATTTATAATAGGCCTATATATTAAGTAGTACACGCGCGTAGCGTCTATGCGCTTGTTTTAGCACCCTACTATAAAAGTTCTAACATAGCTATCCTACCCTACTATAAATTTCCTAAACTTACTTAGTTATATAGCAGACTTTCCTAACTAATTAGTCTTATCTCTACTCTTTTTCTATTAATCTAGCCTATATAGCCTCTATTATATCTCTATCTACTACTACTAGTGCTAGTAGTAGGGATCTACTATAAGGTAGTTAGACCCCGCGCTAGGCCTACTAAGATAAGGTGCGTACTTCTAATATTCTCCCTATGTTTCCTACACTAACTTTTGCTTAGCACACGTCTCCCTAAACATAGCTACTTAGTGGCTTTATTATTTCTAGTAACTTAGATAATAAGGAGTATAATAGTAGCTTTATAAAGCTACTTCCCTATAATTAGTATATTAACTAGCTTTGTCTTTTTAGTAAGTATAACTATTAGGAGGGTAGTAGTAAGTTCCCCTTAATTTTTGTTTTCTTTATAGCAAGTTCTAACTATGTCTAGGGCGCTTATATAAGTCCTATTATTGTAGCTACAAGACTTACACTTAGTTAGAAGCTATCCTTACTAATAACCCTAACGTTTACTAAGCCCTCTATAACTAGCTTTAGTTTTATTATAGTTACTAGGAGGATTACCTTTATATTATAAAGAAGGGGACCCTTAGTACTTTTATAGGGAAACCTACTAAAGGCACCTATTACTAGTTTATACTACAGTTCTACTAGCTCTGCTATTATTTTAAGGATCTTATATTAAGGGCTTAAACTAATAATACTATTACTCTACTTACCCCTACTATATACTTACGCGCCTATAATTAGTATTAGCTTAGTGCTATTATTCTATCTACTACTAGTGCTCTAGTATTTCTACTTTAGTCTACTATTACGCCCTTATATAGTAGTTATAGCAACAACAATATTATATAGCTTGCTACTGCTGCTAGTATTACCTTCTAGCGTATTAACTAGTATATAAACAAGACCTAGGCCTAAACTAACCTTTATATTAATAGGCTTAAGAGCGCTACTAAGCGCACTACCTAAGGTATTAAGACTCTTATTATTAGTATTAAATTTCCCTTGTTTCCTTTGTATCTATTCTAACGTTTGTTTTCTTTAGGCCTAGGGTGCTACGCGTTAGCAAGCTATTAAAGCACTACCCTCCTCCTACTACTGCTACTGCTATTGTTTATACTTGTTAACTAAGTTGTCCCCTACCTGCGCTACACGTAAGCGTTACCACTATTACTAAGAGATATAGAGGCGTTAGGATAATATAAACAATAGTTTAGGGGGGGCTAGAGGGAGGTTAGTTATAGATAGTAATAGTATAGACACTACTACCTAATTATTAGCTATATTATAAAACTTTAGTAGTAGGGCACTTGCTTAGAGTGTTATTAGGATAAATAAAAGATATCTTTAATACCTTTCTACTTCTTAATTGTAATAAAGGTCTAAGTTATTATTCTAGTCTCCTTTTACCCTTACTTCCTAGCTTTTATATATATTAGGCTATTATTATACGTAGCATCCCTATACTATTCCTTAAACCTATCTAGAGCCTTAGTATCCTATACTACCTCTAGCAGGTGCTATATTAGATTAATATACCCCCTCTATTTTACTAGGACTTAATACTTTCCTTTTCCTCTTATATTCTTTATATAAAGGATCTCTTCTACTTCCTATTTATCTAGCGTTGTATCTTTATTTTCTAGAGTAACTATTAGACCTAGTTATAAGTCCTAAAGCTTCTAGCTTAGCAGCGGGTTATTAGTAGCTCTCTCTAGTAGATCTACATACACAGTCTTATACAAGCTCCCTAGTAAGTCTAATACTACTATAAGTAGAGTAGGAACTTATATTACTTTATACTTTACCTATAGCTAGTTAAACTTTTTACTTAGTTAGTTTATCTTTATATTACGTATTATAAACTAAACTATATTGCCTTTTAGGAACTTTTTAGCTAGGTGTTAGGACTAGTTTATTACTTCCTATTATTATTGCTATTAGAATATAATAGCAGCTTGCGCTAGCTCTATACCCCTCTATAGGTATAATAAGAACGCTACAGCCTCTCTATAAGGATTCTTAGGCTTTACTAGTAGTAATATTATCTTTTATAGCGTGTCTATAGTATACTTATTTAAAAGTAGATTTAGGCTAATACTAGTTATACTAGAGTCCCTATTATTAAGTGCAAGTTAGTAGGCTAGAAGGTAGTTAGGCTAGTTAGTCTGCTTAAAGTATACTATTATACGCAGCACTACCTACACTTCTTAGTTTGCCTGCTCTGTCCTACTGTCTATCTAGGGGTAGTATGTAGTAGACAGTAACTAGTTTATCTTTATTATCTAGCATAACGTTGTCTAGAAGGATCCTAACTAGTCTAAGCCTTAGTTAGTAATAATAGAGGATAGGAAGCCCTAGAACTACTACTAGTTATCCTAGAAGATTCTTGCACAATAATTAGCTATTATAGAGACTGTTACTTTAAGCTAAATATATTTAGACAATCTATTAGTAATAACTAATAGGTACTAGGGTTTGCTATCCTCTTTTGCTAGTAGGTTAACTATAAAATCTATAGATATTTAGGACTAGTATTGTAACGCGACTAGTATAGGTTGCAATAGACCCTATTAGCGCTTCTAGGAGATATAAGCACTATAATAATAGTAGTTTTAAATATACTACGCAACATCTCCTAATATTCTATCCTAATAATAGTTGTGGCGTAGTATTTAAAATATTATATTCTTTCCTAGGTATCCTACTAAACCTAATTTATATACTTGCTATATAATAGTAGTTATAAGGGGTTCCTATATTAGTAACTAAATAACACCCCTCTAGAGCAAAGTGCTATATACGCTAATTGCATAGTCCCTAATCTATTGCCTTGTATTAGCTAAAACTAGGAAAGACCTAGCGCCTTTCTAAACTGTATTAAGACGTACTTAGTATATCTTATCTTCTAGTACTGCTTTGTCCTATAGTGTCTACATATGTAGGTTAGCGAAGAGGCTAGCGCCCTTTAGTAACTTAGACGCCTCCTCCGCTTCTAACACTATAACCTAAATTAATTTAGGGCGCATTACTAACTATAGCGTTACTTTAGAGGAGTTTAAATCTTATAGTTATCTACTTAAGGTATTAGGTTATCCTATAAGATAGCTAGGTCTATACTATAGGATATACTAATATTTTAAAAGTTCCTCTACCTAGCAGCACTATTATTTACTTAAGCTTTAAAGGCTAGTAAAGTACTCTAAGTTTTTATAGTCTATAAATATTGTAAACAGCTTATAAACACTCTATAACTCTACTAACTAACTTTTAAGATACTTAATAATAGCAAGTAATTCCTTATTATATATAGTGTAGTTTTGTCTCTCTAGTGTTAGTGCTATAGAGTAGTAAGTAACTAGGCGCTAGACGCCCCTAACTTTTTGCGATAAGCAACCCCTAAGAGCGCATCCTAAATAGTCTACTTCTAATAATATTTCTTTAGCTAGGTCCTATTATATTAATACTAGTCTTAATATAAACGCCTTTTTTAGCGCATTAAATACACTTTATTCTTCCTCTCCCTATTAGAATAGGGTGTTCTTCCTAGTTAGTTAGTTTAAAGGTGCTACTATTTTAGAAAACTTTGCAATAAAATCGCGGTAGAAGTTAGCAAAACCTAGAAAACTCCTTACCTCTCTTATATTCCTAGGGGATTCCTATTCCTATACCGCCCTAAGCTTTTTAGGGTTAGGTCTAAGTAATTTACCCGCCTTAATAATATAGCCTAGGTAGCGTACCTCCTTAATACTAAAAGCACATTTCTCTAAGTCTAGGTGTAGTCCTACTTCTTTTAATAGCGTAAGTATACGCTTTACTTTTTCTATATAGTTAAACTAGTTTCCTCCTAAATAAATTAAGATATTATTAAGGTAGGCTATTGCATATAATCTAAGTAACTCTACAAGCGCAGCATTAATATATTATTAGAAAGTAGATAGCGCACTACTAAGACTAAATAGATATACTAACTATTTACATAACCTAAACTAGCTGTAGAAAGTAGTTAAGGACTTATAACCTTCTACTATTCTAACTTTGTAAAAGGTGGCGCGAATATCTACTTTTGTAAACTAATTTACGCTAGATAGTGTACGTAAAGTTTCCTTAATAAGTAGTAGTAGGTATTAGTCTAAGGTTATTATACTGTTAAGTATCTAGTAGTCTACACATAGACGCTAACTACCTAATAGCTTCTTTACTAGTAATACTAGAGCTCTAGCTATAGAGGAGCTTACTTAGATCTAGCCCTTGTCTATTAATCTAGTAAGTTATATTCTTAGTTCTAGTAATTAGTTACGTGATATAGGGTACAGGGGACCCTATAGGGGGTTAGGCTAGGTTCTATCTAGGAGAGTTATTAACTAAATATAGTAATCTATACTACCTTAATAAGGCGGCAAACTGCTTACTAACTCTTTATTAAACAGGTCCTTAAACTCTTAAAGTTCTAGTAGTAACTTTATCTTTCTAGTTTTATACTTAGGTTTATAGGAAACTATATTACTAGTAATATAGATAGTATGTATATTAATAGGACTTCCCTTATTAACACTTCCTAGATATTTTGTTAGGTGTAAGTTATATATTACTTATAATATATCTAGTATATTTATTATAAAAATTTATACCTATATATCTTCCTATTAGGGTTCTTAATTTAGCAACCCTACTATAACTAAACCTAAGATAATAAAGATATAGGTAGGATATAGGCGTCTCCTACTCTCTTATACTACTATATTTCCTACCTTCCTAATTATTAATTCGCCTTATAGAATGTCTATAATAACGCCCTCTCTATAAAGCTATAGTCTGCCTAGTATTAGTTAATAGGAAAGATAAGGTACTATATAAGCTAAAAGCTAAGACTGCTAACTATCTAAATTATAGTCTAATACTACTAACTATACAATTCTTGTACCCTTAGCAATTCCCTAGGTATGTTGCAAGGGTCGCGGGGGAATATTAATAAAGGTCCTACTAATCTATCTTACTAACTTTTCCTTAACTACACTAAAACACTAGCACCCTAAATTAACTATTACTTACACGTTCTCTACTCTACCTAGGAGGAGGGGAATAAAGAAGGGAGGATTATTTAACCCTACCTTAATATCTAGGGGACACTTAATAGCCTCTGCTATTAATAATTCCTCTATTATAGTATCCTCCTTTTACCCCTAACTTAGCCTAGGGTTAGAGGTAGCTAGTTTCCTAAATTAGGGCTACTTGCTAATACTACAACTGTCTTAACACCTACTAGTTATAGTAATAGGGTATTAGGACATACACGTATAAAATAACTACCCTATCTACACTAGGTATAGACCTTTGCTAGTTTTTGTGTATTAAATAGGTCCTATAGGATCTAGTTAGGACGTAATATTAGTAGTTTAGTAGGTATACTTAATAAGGCTACTACTTCTACTATATTTGTGTCGCTGTCCTAATCTAAGGTAGACCTCTACTAGGGTTCCTTAGACTTACTAGCCTAAAGAAACCCTAGTTCTAGAGAGGCTATTTTAATATCTACTATAATTGTCTTATATTCCTCTATAGCTATATTATAGTTTGTCCTAGAGACTCCCCTATTAAGGGAAACTAAGCGTATATAGCTATTAAGAGATTACTAAAGTTATAAAAGCTTCTATTTATTATCCTAGTATAAACCTCCTAACTATATAAGAAGCTATACAAAATTTACAAAGAACTCTATAAAAGGCTAATTTTAGCCCTAATATAAGTGTTCTAATATAACTTAGGCGCGCTCCTGCCTATAGTAGTTACTATAATAGAACGCTAGGTAGTTAAGAAACCTACTTATATCCTAACGCTTACGTGCACTATCCTTAAAGTATAGTGCTATAGCGCGCTAGACTATAGGTAATAACTAGGACTAAATATATATAAACCTTGCCTCCTTATCCCTAATAAAGACCTTGTCTGCACGCAGTTTAAACTCTATAGTTATTTACTAGGAGGAGAAGTTTACCTTAGTACTATTATATAGCAAGCTAACTAGAAAAGGTTTGTAACGTAAGGCAGGAGAGGGCGGAGGTAGCATGTTATTAAACCTAGCGGGCTTAGAGGAGGGTTAGGATAGAATCTAATTGCGTATTTCCTTATTCTATTAACATAGTATAGCTATTATAGTAGAGTCTTAAGCCTATTATTCTATTAAACTATAGACCTATTATATTAGCCTTTCTACTATATTAGGTTGCACCTAGTTATTCTAAATATCTAGCGTGTCTATCTCTTATTACTATTATAGTATATTTAAAAGAAGATACTAAAATATTATAGACTAGCCTTAAGGGAGAATACAATAAGCGTTAATAATAGTATTTAGTATCTTAAAGGAGAGATAAGCCCTCTACGCCTTTTTATAGGTGTCTAGTGTGTTCGCTTAGTAGTAGTGTTAGACTTGGTCTGTCTTGTGTTAGACCTAGGCTTAGGCATAAGCCCAAGTCCTTCACAATTATCTACCTTCTCTAGCTCTACCCTACCCCCTAGCTCCTGCGCTAGGTTTAGTCCTCCTTGCTTACTAGACTCCTTATATTGCTCTACTACAATATAAAGCTAATTAAAGATATTAAGCTCTTTATATACTTCTCCTATATTGTAGATCTTATCTTTACTAATAATGTTAACTATCTTTTAAGCCTCTAACTATTAAAGCTACTCTAGATCTTTTTCTTTATAGAAAAGATCCTTATTAAAGGTAACGTTCTACGTTATAATAATCTAATTAAGTAAGGGGATCTATATCCTATATATATTAGATACTCTGTATCCTACTAGATATCTAATATAACCCTAAGGGTTTACCTTAAAAACCCTCTTGTAACGCCTAGCTGCTTAATCTCTATTAAGGGGGTAAGCTTAATAGCCATAGGCGTATATTCCGCTCTAATTAGGGCAGAGATTAGTAGTTGCCTCCCTTATCTGCTCTAGTTGCTACTACCTAAAGTATCTAGTAAACTAACAATCTAGCACTTTATTAGGTAATATTATATTATAAGTATAGGATAGGCTTATATTATAGAGCTAAGTTGCTACTTTAATAATTTTAGGCTAGAGCTTTGTTAGTAGGTTAGCACTAATCCTTATTTTAATTAATTTTGTTATAATCTCCTACCCTACTCTTTCTACTCCTCTATTAGGTTTATAGGTATATATAGGTAAGCTCTTAATTTTAATACTATTATTAGCTACCTAGATCTAAAAATAAGATTTGCTACACTAAGGGAGCGTTGCAACGTTATTATCTTATATAATCTTAACTATGCTAAGCTTATATTAGTTAAGTATTAAGCTCTTAAAATTTTTAAATACCTATATAATCTTATTAAGGTTTTTAGCTTATAGTAGATAGGTATAAAGCTTTTCTAAGTAGTCGCACTTTAATACTAAGATCTATTGCTTATAAGCTATACCTATTAGCATGTTAAATAGATCCTATAATACCTAGTAGTATAGATGTAGTAATCTTTCCCTTAGTTATCTTAATATAACCTATTAGGCATGTGTAATAGCGCAGTACTTATATTTGCTCCTAGGAGTTCCTTTAATCCTAATATTTATTGCTAACTTAACTAGAGCTTTAAGCGCCTTAGGTCCTAAATAGCCTAATTATTAGTGCTAAAGCTCCTTACTATTGTGTCTTAGGTAAGTTATCTAGGATTGTTAGGGTTATTTAGGCACTATGCTTTAGATTATTTAATAAGGGGTAGAGGGCTTATATTCTAGGAAAGTTAAGTTAAACTTGCGTAGTAACTTAGCTAATACAACGCTCTTTCCTAATAATCTAAACTATAAGGTGGCATCTAGCCTAAGGAACTAAACTCCTGCTTTAAGTAATTAAGCTTCTAATATAATATTTATATAAAAACCTTCTACTAACACTACATTAGTAAGCACTAAATCTTCTGTTTTTAGACCTCTTAGTCTATTAAGAGTATTAGGGATTACTCTAGTCCCTCTACCTAAGATTAGAAAAGCTTAAGTTCCTGCTTTAACTATCTTATATTTAACTAATCTAAACAAGCTTTCTTCTAGGTAGCTTATATTATTAACTAGGTGTACTACACCCCTATTATTAAAGATAGTGCTCTTTAATAGAGCGTAAGCTTTAAAGTCTATAGTTAAATAGATCCTGTTTGTTTTCTCTGCTATTAATATAGGGTTAATTAGTGCCACCTAGATACTACCTAGATAGGTAATCACGCTTGCCTTATTACTATAATCTTAATTAATAGGATAGGACTTAATTAGAGCTTTTCTTAACTCTTTAAATTTTTAATTCCTATTAATCTTTTTCTTAATCTCTAATTATTAAGTAGTAGTAAGCTTGTTACTTATATTAGTCTAAGCTTTAATAATATTTTTGTATTTAGGAGGTTTCTATAGGTAAGATCTACTATATAGGTATAAAGACTCCTTCTTTAGTTAATTAGAAGGTAGAGCTCCTATTATTATAAACACTCTAGGACCTTTAGAGCTTAATCTTATATTATTCTCTTAGAGAAGTAATAAATAGATCTTAGTAACCTATAGGAGGTTATAAGTTAGCTCTCCTATTACTAACTTTTTAATAATCCTTTAAAATATAGTTTAACCCTAATCTAGTAAGATCCTAGTAGATAGAGCTTTAAGATAATCCTATACTATAAGCTATCCTTTAATATTAGGAACGTTGTATACCTTAGCTTGCGTATACAGGATTATCTACTCCTTCTACTAGTAATTAGCGTCTTATCTACTTATCTTTGCCTTAGCAAGATAAGCTTTATACTACAATCTCGCTAGTGTTGCAGCGCTTAAGTTAGTTAGCGCTAGGTTATTGCAGAGCACTTAGATAAGTGCTTAGAGGGTTACTCTTCCTTAATTAATAAGCTCTATATAGGCTAGGGTAAGGATCCCTTAATCTACTATATTATTAACCTATATAAAAAGGTTCTAGATTACTAATAACTTTAATACCTAATCTAATAAGTAGGCTTAGTACTAAGCTATTTTAAGTTTGTACTGCTTGCTTGTTATGTTAGATAGCGTGATATCTATTAGCATGTTAGGCTTAATAGGTCTATTCTTAAAGTGGTTTTTAGCATCCTAAGCCTTAGGGTCTACCTCTGCCTAGATCCCTTTAGTTAGGGTATAGTATCTAAATTAAATATACTAGGTAGGCTAGTTAGTTAATCTAGTAAGTAGAATATCCCCCTTTAGGATTTAGTTACTTATAGTAGAAGAGTAATAAGTAAGCTTCTACTTAAGAAATAGTATAAAGAAAGAGTAAAGCTTGCTAGCTTAGTGTCTAAGTTAAACAATACACTTAAATAGATAGGACAATCTTTAATAAGGTAAAGCGCAAACTAGGCTTATAACTATAGAAATTTAGATTACTAAGGTTAGGAATAATTTAGGAGATAGATTATTAGATTGTATCTACTACGATTGTACTTATATATATAGAGCTTTAGCTACCCTTACTAGAAGGTAAATAATTAGTAAACCTTCCTTACTAGAGCTCCTGCTTTTTATTAGGCCCTTAGTAGTAAGCTAGCAGTTAATTAGATAGTGGGTCATACAGGGGTATTGATTAGGGTTAATTGGATCAAGATGCTCCGTGATCCGGTTGATATCCCTCCTGCAACAGCTAATAATTAGGTAGCAGTATCTATACTATTACTATCTATAACTAACCCCCCTTTAGCCCCCCCTAAACTATTATTTATATTATTCTAACACCTCTATATCTCTTAGTAATAGTAGTAACGCTTACGCGTAGCGTAGGTAGGGGAAGACTTAGTTAATAAGTATAAGTAGTAGTAGTAGTAGTAGTAGGAGGAGGGTAGTGCTTTAATAGCTTACTAACACGCAGCACCCTAGGCCTAAAGAAAGTAAACGTTAGAATAGATATAAAGGGAATAAGGGAAAATTAATACTAATAATAAGAGTCTTAATACTATAGGTAGTGTGCTTAGTAGCGCTCTTAAGCTTATTAATATAAAGATTAGTTTAGGCCTAGGTCTTATTTATACGCTAGTTAATATACTAGAAGGTAATACTAGTAGTAGTAGCAAGCTATATAACATTATTATTGCTATAACTACTATATAAAGGCGTAATAGTAGACTAAAGTAGAAATACTAGAGCACTAGTAGTAGATAGAATAATAGCACTAAGCTAATACTAATTATAGGCGCGTAAGTAGGTAGTAGGGGTAAGTAGAGTAATAGCGTTATTAGTTTAAGCTCTTAATATAAGATCCTTAAAATAATAGTAGAGCTAGTAGAACTATAGTATAAACTAGTAATAGGTGCCTTTAGTAGGTTTCCCTATAAAAGTACTAAAGGTCCCCTTCTTTATAATATAAAGGCAATCCTCCTAGTAACTATAATAAAACTAAAGCTAGTTATAGAGGGCTTAGTAAATATTAGGATTATTAGTAAGGATAGCTTCTAACTAAGTATAAGTCTTATAGCTATAATAGTAGGACTTATATAAGCGCCCTAGATATAGTTAGAACTTGCTATAAAGAAAATAAAAATTAAGGGGAACTTACTACTAACTTCCTAATAGTTATACTTGCTAAAAAGATAAAGCTAGTTAATATACTAATTATAGGGAAGTAGCTTTATAAAGCTACTATTATACTCCTTATTATTTAAGTTACTAGAAATAATAAAGCTACTAAGTAGCTGTGTTTAGGGAGATGTGTGCTAAGCAAAAGTTAGTGCAGGAAATATAGGGAGAACACTAGAAGTACGCACCTTATCTTAGTAGGCCTAGCGTGGGGTCTAACTACCTTATAGTAGATCCCTACTACTAGCACTAGCAGTAGTAGATAAGGATATAATAGAGGCTAAATAGGCAGGATTAATACAGAGAAGGTAGAAAGAGGGCTAATTAGTAGGGAAAATCTATTATATTATAAAGTAAGTTTAGGAAATTTATAGTAGGGGGGGGACAGCTATATTAGAACTTTTATAGTAGGGTGCTAAAATAAGTATATAGACGCTACACGCGCGTACCACTTAATATATAGGCCTGTTATAAATTAGGAAGGAATACAAAGATATAATAATAAAACCTAAGAATATATAGAAATAAAGCCTAAAATAGATTATAGGGTACAAAGATATAACCCTAGACCCCTAGAAAGATAATTTTATAATAGTTTATAGGGAAGGTTAGGGGTATATAAAGGGCTTAGGCTTATGCCTAAGCCTAGGTCTAACACAAGATAGACTAAGTCTAACACTACTACTAAGTAAACATATTACACACCTATAAAAAGGCGCTAAGGGCTTACCTCTCCTTTAAGATACTAAATACTATTATTAACGCTTATTGTATTCTCCCTTAAGGCTAGTCTATAATATACACACGTATATAATATAACACGTTAGCACACCCTCTCTATACTTCTATTATACTAATATAGCATAACTATAGTATAATAACTTATTATTTAATAACTATATTATAGAAGTATATTAGTATAAAGATATAGCTAAAGATAATATATTATAAGTAATAGTAATAACACTAGTACACGTTATAATATAACAAGTGTATAAGTTGTATATAATAATATACCCTTTCTATCTATAATAATATATTTATAATATATTAGCTTTACTTACAACCTTATCTACTATAAACGCTGCCTTTGTTCCTAACACTATCCTATAGTTAATATAGGATTTAAGATCCTATTTACACAAAATACTAGAACTATATAGTGTCTACCTGTGGCTAAAATTAGTAAGTAATAATCTAATTATAGTGTAGGTAGCAATATATACGCCTAAAGTATTTGCCCTATAGATCTACACATTTATAGTTAGTAAGAAGGGTATTAATAACCTTAATAAGTGTATCTATAAGGCTATAGATATTGTAACAACCCTATCGTGAAGACACCTTGTGGTGTTCTAGTTAATCAGGTGCATCCCTAGCTAGGTTTAGTGTCTTGGCGCCCAAGCTGTGCAAAACCTGCGCTTCGCGCGGGTTTGGGAAAGACAAGTATTATTCTCGTGTCAATACTATACCAATAGCCATCTCTACACTATTCTATCTGGTGTGAAGCAAATACTATTGCCTACAACTAGAACCTTACAGATATATACTTTAATATAATCTAAGACTAACTATTTAGCTATATTTCTAACTCTAAGTAGACTAATATATAGGACACTATCCTTACTAAGTATCTATTTTTTAGATATTTTAATAAAGTATAGGCATTAAAATAGCTTATATAGTAGACCTAGATATATAGGAATAAGAACTAATACTCTAAACTAAAATATAAGTATATTATCTACCTCTTTAAATATACTAATCTTACTATTATAAAGGAGCTATTATATATAATTATACTATACTAGGCAATAGTATTACTACCCTAATTACTTAAACGTTTGCTATCCTATAAGGCCCTAGCCTAGGGAGGTCTATTATATATAGAGGTCTATATAGATACTAGTAGCTAATATCTAACTTTATTTATAGTAGTTTAGGTATATACTATAACTACGTAGTAGCCTAGTTAGGATTCTATAGTAATACTCCCTAATATTTAAACTAAGACTTATTATAGGCTATAAGTAAGCTAGTATTACCCTATCCTATTAAATATATATAAAGATAACGTCTACCCTAAACTAAATACACTAGTAGTATTACTAGCTTTAAAGACTAGGGTGCCTAGGATAGTAATAGTAGCGTTTTTAGGGGTTAGTATCCTAACCTAATAGTTAGTATACCCCTAGCTAGCAGTGTTAGATTATAATAAGTACTAGTATAGCTAGATATAAGACTATAAAAGCAAACCTATTTATATAGTATACTAGCCTAACTAAATAATTCTACTTTAGATACTTATAAAAATATACCTATAAAAGATAACTATAATATACTACTAGACATGTAATAACACTAACCTTATACTATTATAGACTCTCTAATAGAGACTTTAGATTCTACTCTACTAATATAGACTTGTAAGAATACACGCGTTAGGAATATAAAGGCTAGGCGCAACTATATAACTAAAGCTAAGGCTAAAGGTAATAGTAATAAGAGAAATACTTCTAGAGTATAAGGCCTAAAATTATAGTAGTCTCTAATATAAACTAGAGTATCTATTATAGATGCCCCTTATATAGATAGTAGTAGTATAGGAGAGCTAAATAATAGTAATAGTAATAATAGCGTCTAGGTTTATAGATAATTATAATATAAGAGGGTCCTAACTATATAAGTTAAATAATATATATATATAGTATTAGTATATATAAATAATATAATATAATATTACTATATATCCTATACTATATAAGCTTACTATATTATACTGCCCCTTTACTACTATATATAATATAGTATATATAATAATATATATACATACCTAACTTTAAACTAATATACTACTAAAAAAACCTATAATATATATAGTGTAAGTAACTAACTTGCCCTAGAATATTTATAATATAGAGTATAATCTTTAGTAATACTACTATACTATAATATAGGAGTGTTATTATAATAGGCGCCTTTATAGAACTTACTAACCTATTATTATAGGATATTTTAGATTATAATTTTATATACTAGGTATACTACCTAGTCTCTTAGTTATTATTATAGCGTACCTAGGTGGCAGTATGCTGCACGCCTATACCACCTAGGTATCTACTAGTACTAGTTCCCGTATAGTAACCCTACTAAATTATACCTACTATATACCCTCTATCTACACTAAATTTTCCCCCTAGGTACTATATATCTATATACTATATAATTTATAATTAGGTATATTACATAAACTATATTTAAATAGACGCTAAAGTTAATACATGTAATACTAATAATATATAAACTAAAAAGTAGTTTACCTTTATAGAATATATAGTATAGTAAACCCTATTTAGGTTTACTTCTCGTACTTAAACTACTTTGTGGTCTACTTTAGATAAATATGGCTACTGTAAACCGGTTTTGTACCGTAGTGTGACACTTGCAGCTGAAGGGAGTCTAAGAATCAATGTAGCGTTATGAGAATTTCAGTTACAGCTTCATCTGTTATAATCTTTCTCTAGAGGAAGACCATCAGACTACTGGTAGCGCCCTCGAGAGCTTTCGTCACGAAGTCGCAGGATGAGGTTCACAGCTTTCCCTTGGGATCTGGCGCATACTCACAATGGTCCCAATATCATTGTTTTGGCTGGGTCTATTTGAGCTTTTTCCGTTTTCGTTCTTTAATATTTCATTCTCATCAAGAACGGCTTTCCTGCTGTACATTTCATTTTCAAATCTTACTGTGTTGCCTCGCTGCTTGCTACTCCTAAACTCAATGCTGTATGGAATTGGATTCGACTCACGATGTCCCAACTACTCTAGCAGTGTCCGGTCGATTCTTTCCACGGCTGATCATCGATGTTGTATCCACGCGCAGGCCCTTCCAAAGGTTTTCAGAAGCCCGATCATCTGCAGTATCCGACAATGAGAACGGCCCAAATGTAGTGTGTAATGTGATCATCTTGTCCTACTCTAGGATGATGGGAGCTATCTCCGGGCGAGCACCGCCAAGAGTCACATATGACCGAGATATCCATGACCACAGCACATTCCTTACTCGACCGATGATCACAATCCACGAACAGCAAACAAATGTCAGTTCATGTTTATTCATGTTGTAGTTCTAAAAGCTGACCGAAGCCGTGACTCTCTTATTGCCTAATCTCTCGAACAGTGTATGCCTTAGTCACCGTGAATCTTGGACCTCATCACTCAGCACGTTTCACATAACTTTCACATGGGGTTTTACGAAGACACAAACACTTTCACGGTGAAAGAGATAGGTGGGCTGCACCGCCGCCGATGCTTGGCATCAAACGCGCCTCTGTCCAGCGCCTCGCCGGCAAACAAAAGTCCAATTGCTTCCTCACATTGTCCCGACATCTAAGCACCGCAGCAGCTGTTTTATACGATATTGCCATCGTTCCAACGACTTACGACCTGCTATCACCGGTGCCCGGCTTTGGGCGAAGGTGAGACGCCATGTCTTCTACAGAGCAGAGATCGTTCCTGGAACAGCTAGTAGCTCATGTTGCGTTGCCTCGCAAATTGCCCGGGAGCGAAGATCGAAATTTGTTTCGCATAGAAGGAGCGATCTCGACGCGCTTTTTGAACGCTGGCGTAAGACTTTTACACCATGTGCTACCAGATCATCTACCTCACATCAATGGACTCAGAAAATCACTTTCAGCCTGCACGACCCTCAATATCGATGGCACTGTCACACGAGTGGCTCTGTTGAGAGAATTTCATGAATTGGGAGGGCGAAAGATGCTCGTTCTATACATTGCAAATCAGAACTGCGCTGTGCTTGTTTATGTCGTCGATTCGTAAGTAATCCAGGACCATCATAAGGATCCGGCTGACAAAGATAGTGACTCTGGAGAACGCAGAGTCATTTTCGAAGCGTTCGAGACATCGGCAACATCTGAACATGTACTAGCATCACCGGCGGCTTTACTTTGGGATTTTCCTGGGTGCGCTGTTTCTGTACCATGGACGATCTTCTCGATCGGATCGTTTCAGGAAGCTTTGGCAATCTTCCTAGAGCAAGCAAGTACGGAGCGCGTTTCTAAATTCGCTGCTGTGACCCGCAAAGCATCGGCCATGATACCGGAGATCCGAAACACAAGCGATCCAGCTTTGATATCAGGGTTGCTGATGACAATATTGGAAGGCCATGGCACAGCAGAATCAGTCCCAGTGCTACGCAAGCGTGTTCGTGACAGCGTTTTATTCGATGATGCTCGGAAGCCTTGGAGAAGGTCTGCCTTCTATCTTGCAATCAGGGTTGCTGTGCAGAGATACTTGTACAGGCAGCTAGGGCCAATCATCGGAAGGGTATATTACAAAGTCTTCATCTGTATACTGCTTGAAGAGCTTTTGGAGGACGCGCTCCATCGAGTGTCTCCGGAAATAGCCCATCACTTACGACAAAAGCTGGGTCGCCGTCTTGCCAAGTTGGAGTCGGACGCCAGCTCGTCTGACTCGACGACGAAGATCACATACTCAAACCTTATGCGTGCTCTGAAAGGCAACTTCGAGGCCACGTTGAGGTCGACTGGTGCGCTTCTGAAAAACAGATGGCAGAGTTACTTACAGTCGCGCGAGCCTATGTTACCAACTCTGCGGCTACGAGCATATGATACCGAATTCCATCTATGCCTGCGAAACAGTGGCAGCAAGCTCAGATCAATGAGGGTTTCTAGCGTCAACGTATCCAGGGATCAGACCATCTCGCCTTTGACACTCTTGCTTGCGTATGAGGAGACTTTGGTCACCGCGAAGCCGTATATGCAAGCTCTTTTACTTCACATGAAGACTTATGAGCATTTGGAACGCGTAGTCGTACCTGCTAAGCGGTCAGCAGCACCTTTTGGTCTTTTGCGTCGTGTTGAGTTAGGCGAAGTCATTCATGACATCCTCACCAAGATCAGTGCGACAGATGCTGATTACCCAAACCAGAGAAGTCAAATGCTGCTTCATATGATGGAATTGTGGATCATATTAGACAAAGTCATGGTCACTGCCTACCCACTGCTTGAGGAATACCATCCAGGTTTCGATCCAGACATTCTCGACCCGATTCAACTGTTCACTGCCACAGATATGCAACGTGCGCAAGATGTGCGGGCGTATCTTACAAAGCGATATCGCTCACGATCCGGCACAGTCAGTAAGACCATATTTGATGACCCTGCAGACGACTGCTTCGCAGTGCAGTACTATGATAGATTTGACATGGGATCCGAACTTTCGGCAATGCGAGAAGAAATCGAAGAAATTACAGCCACTCTCCACGCAGCCAAGCTGGAAGAGTGGAACTTTAAGAGCCAGTGCCATGAAAAGCTGATCGAGCAGCGCAATGAGGCACGATGCATCTATGATGCTTTCAACACATGGGATGGAGGGCAAGAATACCGACATCGAAAGCCCTGTGCCTGGCATGACCTGAACGCCGAGGCGAAAAATATGAGTATCCAAATCTTTGAGGATCCACTCCCAAATTACGAGCCAGCGGTCAAGGCAGTCTTGTTCGAAATTTTATGCCCAGAAGACTTTGCAGCCTACCGAGACGCTACTTGGAAGATCCTATCTATGCTGTGTTTTGAATCGATTGATAGCCCCGATCGCGTCTCCCTCGTCCGTGAGTATTCGCAACTGCGGTCTTATACCAATAACACGGAGTGTAAAATTACACTCGGATCTTACAAGAAAGCTCATTTGGAATCGCATTATGCGACTTCTGGGTTTCCTATTCGACTGGACGATGTTTTGCGTACTTGTGGATTGAGACCAAGGTACTACGACACTCTTGGCAATGTCTGGACAGGCAGTCATGGCAAAGCCTCACTCTGGCACCACTTTCCACTGAATTTACCAGCAGAATCGCCTTACCAACGCCTTAACTTGTCATATCGCGACTGGCCTTCATCCAATACAATCCAGGCGAATCAGGTCAATTGTCCGGAAGGTCTTAGCGTCCATGAGTTCGCGGCATGGCAAGGCCTATTCGTCGGCGTCCATTCTCGATGGCCAGACCTCCTACGCGAACTAGGATCTACTAATCTCAACTTTTCTTCCACATCTACATGTGTCTTGGTACTTCGTTTAGTATCTCAGCAGGGTCCAGCAAGCACCTGTGGTGACGGCTACACCGATGTCCATGACGCGTTACTGGACGAAACTCTCTGTACGAAGCTATTTGATCAAATTCGATATAGGCTAGAGGCCATACAGCGGAACTGGCGAGAGCCTGTACAAATGAACCTTCTCATCACAATACTGCTTCGGGTTGTGGCTCTCACTCAGTCCGAAGTGATACGCAAAGTTGGTGAGGATCTTTTGGCATACGCACGACAGATCACCAACAATTGGAGAGCGGAACTGCACTCGATCGTGACAGAAGATCCGAAGCTATACCAGTCCGCAATATGGGCATCGCTGTTGTGCAAGCAGACAATGCATACTCAGAGTCCATCGCTTTCTCCAGGAAGCCTTCGCCAGTTCATCGATGCTTCTATAGCTCTGCAGTATAACCTGACCGGTGCCTTCCGATCAATGCCCCAACAAGTGCGCAGTTTGCTTGTGCAAGATATCATTTTCTCTTACGAAATGCGCCACGAATTGAAGCAGGCTATACTCACCAATACTCAAACACTTGTCGATGCAATTGATGCACTGTGGCAGATACCAAAAGACCACCAAGTTTCTACGAGACATGTAGCGGGTACGTGGTGGATTCTCGTGGAAGTGGCATCGGAGAATTATCATAACAAACACTACCTTCACTACAACTACCTTCATGGAAACCTGCTTATAAATGGCAAGGAGATGGGAACACTGCCTCTAGAAATCCGCGCCCACAAACATTACCACCGCTTGTTTGGTCATCGGAACCCTACAGTGTTTCCATCTCATCTACAGGGAATGTCGTTCACATTGTCAGATACACACAAGAACGGACACCGTGTACACTTTGGTTTTCGCAAAGGCGAATTGGTGATACGCGTGTTTTATCGCAATCGACTACTGGAGTACGTTCCTTATGAGGCATTTGGCGAAGATGATGAATCGCTTGACCTACCGAAGCCTCTGATTGAAGGTTGTTTTCACTGGATCGACGTTCACAATGGAAATGTGCAAGGTCGCTGTTCAGACCCGTGGGTCTCGCGACCAGGAGATTGGTGGTTGATTTGGCATCCATCGGGTCACTATCGGGCGATCCGGCGTCTGGGAAAAGCAGGAGAGGTCACTTTACTAGAGCCTCTAAGTGACATGGCTCAGAGTATAGCCCGAATCTTCCATTATTTTGAGCAAGCATCTCACATTGTGGTACATGCGTCGACGCAACGAGCCGGGGAAGTTGTAGCAGAACTCAAGCGATTGGAACTCATTTTCAACATCAATCGAGATGGCCTGCTGGAATCTCAACGTCTAGGCGAAATCGTCATGAAGAATCAGGACGCTGGAACTTGGTATGGGCTTAAGAGCAAAATCGTCATTCAATCCAAAGTCAATCGCCGTCAAAAGAGTATTTTGATACCGATGGGCCCTATCAAGGTCATGAAGGACCAGTACCATGTGGCAGTCGAAATTGAGATGACATCGGGTACATACCTCAAATTTGGTTTGAATGAGACTCTGGGTCGTGTGGAATGTCCGCCTGAACCGAAACTTTTGTACACTAAAGCCCTCTTTCATGCATACACATCGCATTTTGTTCCGGACAGACTCACCGGACGTACTGGGACGGAAGAGGCACTATACCTTCTCCAGACCGGATGTTATCGACCCTGGCAGCCATTGAAAGATCAGGAAATCGCAACTTTGCTACGTCTGGCAAAGCTCTCCCCTCAGCGAGGATATTACCCAAGAGATCTAAAGTGTATGGAGACCGTTGTTTGGAAGCCAGAACTCACAGTCTACATGCAAGATGACCGATATCGAGCTCTTGTTTTAAGGATTTTGCGACGGTCCTCACATCTCTCAGAATTCTATGGGGATCAACAACGTTCACAGCAAATCGATCTACCTCCTAGCAATCTCCATCTAGCTGGGAGATCACTATCCCTGTCCAACATATCCAAATCGAACATAGGCAATGATGAGCGGTACTTTTCACGCGACTCTCGGACTTCAGGGCTCAGACGTTCAAATATCATCACTTTGATCATGCAGCTTCTGTCATGGCAAGTGTTGCCATCCGAAGAAACCACGTTGTCATCACTACTCCACAACGCCCACTTCGTTGGTGGCTACGACAAATACTTTCGGAAACCCTTGTTGACTGATCAGATCGGAGTCGACATCAAGGCAGAGTGGGGTGCTCTTACCCGAAAAGCACTTGATTGCGGTAGTGAGGATCGATTTGGGCTCATCTTTCTCTTTAGTGCCATGGCTTTCTCGGAGGATGCCAACTTGGCTTTGATCCGTATGCTTATCTGCTTCGCCATAATACCAGATCTGCGGGGTCTCGATCTCCCCAAACATCCTGGATACCACCACTTTCGTCTTGATGGCGCACCGCCAGTCTCTTATCTTGTTTCTCTTTTGAAAATGAGGATGCCCTTCATGGAAACAGGGTTCAGAAATCACTCGCAACTACTCACCGCTCAGGCCACTCACGAATCAGAGATCGAGAGGATTTGTGCTCCTTTGGCCAAATCCATTCTTCGGCAGTGGCCCAATACAAGTATTAATCGCGCAGAACTTGATTTCGGTGACTCCAACCAGATAGTCATGGTCAAAGCTATTGAGGATATTGAACCGGAGTGGGAGCGCCTCACACGAAACCACGAACTTGGCCTTTATTTTGAAAAAGTTCAAGAAATCATATGGCGTCACGCGGCTAAATCACCAAACGATAATGGACTGTCAGAGCTAAAATTGACTACAGACGTCGAGCCAGAGCCTGGAATTCGTTTCCCAATGAGAGACAAGCGAGATGACGACATGTTGTTATCGGATCTTTTGCGGAACACAATGTGTCATCAGCGATCGTCCGCGATGCTATCAACACCGGTACTACCAGCAGGGTCCCACAGTAGTGCTTTGGCCACAAGGGCAATCAATATCCCAGTGCATTTCACTGGGCCCCTGAATGTCCAGCAGAGCCAACCAACTTGTCACACCACACGCAACTTCAAGTCCTCGAAGACAACCAAGACATGTTCACCAGAGATCAAAAAGCTTAGATCAATCGCAGCTGAACTCAAGAATTCGACATCGTTCATCCAATGTCGATATGCAAAGGAACTTGAGACTAGTATCACGGCTCTCGAGCAACACCTGGTGAGCAGTAATGACCAGAACCATATTGTACACCCTCGTGTCGGTCCATATGAAATAAGAGTAGCAAAAGACCGCGTATGGACAATTGCAAACAGTGTACGTGACAGCCTGCAAGCTCTATACCCACAAGCACACTGGCTTCAGCTTGTGGACCTATGGCCAAAGACAACGATTGTAGAACTCCTTTCTCAATTGCGAAGCACATCAGGAACAAATTTCGGTAACGGGACTAAGGAAGTACTTGTGGAGCTGGGAGTTGCAATTACCCAGTTGCAACGTTTCCTGCGATTACAAGACGCTCAAAAACGAGGAATAGTCCAGCAAGAACAGGCGGAGTGGACCAATGATGGTCATACTAATTGGGAAGCTCTTGAATTTCCCGATTGGCTCCTAATTGAGATCGATGGTAATCACCTACTTCGCAAGGAGCAAGTTCAGGTGGCTTTAGCGACAATGAATCCAGATTCGGGTCAAAACTCTGTGCTCCAGCTTCTGATGGGCAAGGGAAAGACATCGTGCATCTTACGTAAGTATATGGAGAGATCTTAGAGCTAAGTTGTACTGGCTAACCGACTTCTACAGCTATGGTTGCTGCCATGCTCGCCACTCAAACCGATCTCGTGCGGATCGTAGTTCCTCGGGCCCTCTTACTACAGTCTGCACAAGTTCTGCAAGCCAAGCTTGGTGGCCTAGCGAACCGTGATATTCTGCACATACCCTTCTCCCGCAAGACACCTACAGATCGGAAGTTGATGCAACTTTATGAGAAGATGCAAGCTCAGATGATGAACCGTTGCGGAGTTATGCTTGCCTTGCCGGAGCACATCCTCTCTTTCAAACTCAGCGGACTCCAGCAGCTCTGTGACAATCGATTAGAGCAAGCATCGGCTATGATCAAAATTCAGGATTGGCTCGATCAACACGCGAGGGATGTTCTCGATGAATGCGATGTCTCTCTGGCAATCAAGACTCAGCTCATCTACCCATCGGGAACTCAGAGTACTGTTGATGGCCATCCAATGCGATGGCAGGTAGCACAAATCTTGCTCCATCTCGTCAAAGATCACGTTCTCGCTGTCCAGAACCGCTATCCCCGCAGTATCGAGATCGTGAAGCGCGGTGTCGACGGGTTCCCTTTGATTTACTTCCTTCGCAAAGATGCCGAGGACTATCTTTTGGAGCTGTTGGTAACGATCATTTGCAGAGGTCAAACGCCATCTATCCTCCCCTGTGCCGAGTACCCTCTTGTGATTACAGCAGGGGTTAAGACATACATTAAAAGTCCAATGGTGTCTAATGAAACAATCTCTATGGTTGCTTCTTTCCTACAAGACAAACCCAATCAGATGAGAACAGTCAATCTTCTCAGAGGAATATTTGTTCATCGCATACTGTTAGCTACCCTGAAGAAGAGATGGAACGTTCAGTATGGTCTACATCCCACACGAGCTCCAGTCGCAGTACCTTTTCTTGCGAAGAGTGTGGCATCACCCACGGCCGAATGGGGCCACCCTGATGTCGCCATACTGCTGACATGCTTGTCGTTCTATTATCAAGGTGTCACTCGGGCGCAATTCAAGCAAGCGTTTGAACATCTGACGAAGATTGATGAGCCAAGTGTTGAATATGAGAAGTGGTTCCCCAAGGGTTTGGACATACCTAACGAGCTTGAAGATTTCACTGCCATTAACGCGGAAGACACGCGACAACTCGAAGATCTATATATTTCAGTTCGTTCGAACGCGTTCCTCGTTGACTTCTACCTGAACAACTTTGTATTTCCGAAGTATGCGAAGACATTCAAACTAAAGTTACAAGCGTCTGGCTGGAATCTGTTTCCTTCTTTGTCAATCCAAGATCGGCGTTGTCGGGTCACAGGGTTTTCAGGCACGAATGATTCTAGACATCAACTACCAGCGTTAATCAAACAAGCCGACCTTCCGCAGCTAGCTCATACTAATGCAGAAGTACCCTTCTACCTTCTGGCGCCCCGGAATTCTTCGTACGTACGCATGGTTCACTCTCCAAGTGAGAAGCGCTGGACAGAGCTTGATCTTTTATATCGACTTGCCCACTCATTTAGATACGGGCATGGTTTCTCTAGTCAGCCAGGCAGGATTAGAGTCCTGATTGACGCGGGTGCGCAGATTCTGGAACATTCGAACGAAGACTTTGCCAAAGCTTGGCTTGCGATAGATATTGAAGCCGCGGCTGCTGTCTACTTCGACGATGAGCATCGTGCTTGGGCATTATCTCGTCTCGGAAACAAGCGCGTTCCGCTATTAGCATCTCCCTTCGCCGATAACCTAGAGCTTTGTGTAGTGTACCTAGACGAGGCACACTGCCGAGGGACCGATTTGAAGCTACCTGTCAACGCGAGGGCTGCGTTGACTCTAGGTCAGAACCTCACTAAGGATGCGATGGTACAGGCTAGCATGCGCCTTCGACTGCTAGGACAGACCCAATCGATTATGTTCTTTTCCCCGCTCGAGGTACACCAAGGTATCTTGGATTGTCTACAAGAGAGCCAGGCTTACCAACCGCAATCGGCCGATGTATTGCGCTGGGTGTTCAGTCAAACCTGCGACGCGATTGAGCAGTTGGAGCCATCTTTCTTTGCCCAGACATCGCAGTACATGTTTCAGGAACAAGCAAGGGTTGACTATCCGCACTATCTTGAAGACTCTCAAGAGCGACAGGCATTTCTGGAAGCTGTTCGACTTAAAGAATCACTCTCGCTCAAACAGCTCTACGAACCTAAGCGCAACCGTGGACTCGGCCGCACAGAAAAACAATGGACAGGTTCGCTACAAGGTATTGCAGTAGAGTTAAAGCGTCGTAAGAAGCACTTCCAAGATCGCGGTACAGCTGTCCACGCCTCAGCATTGGAAGAAGTAGAAATTGAGCAGGAGCGTGAAGCTGAGCGTGAAGTGGAGATTGAAGTGGAAAACGTTCGTGAGGTCCAACAGGCCATCCACTTGACGGCATTGAAGGTCAAGGATCTGCACGAAGATGTTAAGCATTTTGCGGTATTTGGCAGACTGGTAGCAGGCAGTGATGCTTACAAACCATTATTTGCGGTCCTCGCTCAGACAGCGTTAGGACTTAAGCACGCCGTCAATGTCGCGATGAAATCGAAGCTCTGGATTTCCGCGCAGTTCACTCGGACGGTCGAAAGTTACACGCCCACCGACAATTATCTACGGGTGCCTCAGTGGGTCCTATGGAGCTCTGTCAGCCAAAATGCTCTCATTGTGAGTCCTGAGGAAGCCAGCCAACTCATCCCGCTCCTGAGGGGAAGGAAGGCACGCGGCGCAGACGTGAATGTGCACCTTATCTCTTATGCTGCTCCGGTCACTCGAAGGATGCTACACTTCAATCGCCTTGACTATCACGCAACACCTCCTTTGCCCACCGACTTTGAGGCTCCACTCTGGCTCACAGTTGAGCTGGGTATCTTCTCTGGCCGCTTGTATCTAGAGTGGCGCGAGTATCATGAGCTGCTCAGTTATCTAGGTTTAGAGAAGAATCTGTCTGCCAGTGAGGACAGAGGAACCTTCGCAAAAAAACCTCTCACATTCCGTAAGTACTTGGTTGAACCATGACAGATATTAGCTCACTAACCTGTGTTGCAGTACATGAGTGGCTCGCTCTCCGACGCAAGGGTCAAGACTTTGAACACACTCCTATGGGCTTCGTCACCACGGGCAAACCACTCACAGAAAATCACCCATTCTTCCGCTCATTCGCCGACAGTGCCGACTCCGATATCCGACATCAAGTTGCACGTCACACTTCAGCTCCCGGAGAAGAGGCAGTGGATGGGTCTGATGAGGGTGATCAGGATGACGAGGACTTCGTGCCTGTTGAAAAGCATGATGATTCTGAGGAGATTAGTGATGAGGAGGTGTTCGTCGATGCTTTGGAAACTTCAGAGTAGGCTTATGCTATCGGGCTTGGCCGTAGGAAGCTATAGTGTTGTACAACCAGACAATGAGATGGAGCCCGTTGTAGGCTCGTTTCAGGCGCCAGGCCAGTGTTTGTAGCACAAAATTCGATGAACACATGTATCGTGGCTTCGCTCATCTGCATAGCAGCTCTTCTACCCCAGTTTTCATTTATATAGATCGTGACGCAGCAGTAAACATCTTATCAGAGGGTGTAGGTTCTCATTTAAATTCGGTTTGAGAAAAAGAAAGGTCATTTTATTATAAATACTATGTGTAATACATGGACTCAACGAGCAATGAAACTAAAACGAAACGAAGTCCGGGAAACACAGCTCCTCAAAAAGGCGTTATCCATCAACCATTAAACCGTCACCAGAAGATAATCAAGGCGCATAAGGAGGTGGCGGATCCTGCTCACCCAACTGCGTCGAAACGGTCGGCGCATAGTCCGACGTCCTGCTGTCATCCCCGGAAGCCTCCCAACGGTCGCCATTTGTGTATCCGTCCACCGGGCTTGTCGCCAGCTCATACGTCAAAGGCGGAGACGTGGGTGTAGCACCAAACGCCGGCGACGACATGGAGAAGCTTGGATTGCCATACAAACTGTGCTGGGGTGCAAGTTGTAGACCCGAGACTGTTCGTCGAGGAGGGAAAGGTGGTGGATGTTCTTCGGGAAGATCCCGGGGTCGCGAGCCATTTGCAATAGGCATTCGCGATATTGTTGCGAAAGAGTCGGTCCGTTGGAGACAAGGCTGTATTATGATCTGGGGTTTGCGCTCCGGCACGGGCCGCCGAGGGATCCTGAACGATTGTGTTTGAGGAGAAGACTGGGGACGAGGCTCGTGTTGATGTCGGGTTGGAGCAGGCTGTTGACACTGCCATTGCGGCTTCTGTTGCGGCTGTGTTGTCAAGCCTTGACGTGTAGAGGTTTGTTGTGGTACTAAAGACTGCTGTTGGCGTTGTGGATGTGGATGTGAATGCCTTTCATCCCGCTTTGCGTTGTTTGCACCAGGAAATGTATTATTCCTCCATTGTTGTACATCTTGTTCGAGTTTCTCTTTCTCGTTCTTCCTCTTGTAGTGACGGTGGATGAGATAGCCACCCGCGACTAGTTCGAGGCCACCGAAGATCATGATGTTACACTGTGGTGTAGTTATGAAAGATGTTCTAGTCACTACGGAGGGTAAAGTGTTGTGTAAGACACATCAGGAAAGGAGGTTGGGGTAAGCAAGGTGACTGAGGCCATAATATTGGATTATGCTCCGCCTCAATGACAGATGCACGAGGGAGGAACCATTGGTGCCGGATCCTCCGAGCATGGTGGCGGAGTCGAAGGTTGCAAGAGCGAACATGTCCAATGGTATGACTTCGCTTAGATATCCAATCATCTACCAGCATGGCCGCACCCCTGCTCTGTGATGTTGACATCTGCCTACACTCAAGAGGAGGTGTCCTGTTCGAATACACTGTATCTTTTGAGTTTCGTCCGGATAAAGAAGGCAACTAGTATGACAGAGGTGCAGATACGGCTACACGGGACGTCTCTAATGATTCGACTACAACAACTACGGCACTCCTTCACGCTCAATAAGCATCCGATGACGTGAGAGCTCTAGCTGATCCTCACGATGCATCAAGGTGCGTTGAGATTGCAGAAACTAATCAGCTTTGCCAACAGAGACAAATTGAGCTACCGGTCTTGAATAGTAGCAATCACCTCCCCACAGGCCGGATGAAGCAAAACGAAAGGCTGTAACCCCCGACGCATCTTCATTACCCCTGCAGAGCACAGCAACAGTAGCCAAAGAGCCATCATATATTACACCTTGCATATATCGCATTTCACCCCTGGATATTCTGCCTTGGCGTATGCACTCCTATTGGCGTATGCACTCCTAATGGCACACTGACGACTTCAACTCACCCCTTTCTTCTGCATCGTAGCGTCGACAGTCTACTTCGACATGGAGAGACGTTTCCCGGGCATACCTTCACGGCAGCCGAGAACAGCCACCGTTTCCGGCACTTAGGTCTTGGTGACATATTCTCTCTAGGTGCGGGTATGGATTCACGTCGTCACGTCAATTGATTGTGCGACACACGCACATGCACACGCCGCTTTGGAGAACGGCGTATGATGCTGATACCCTGCGTTATGATACTCGCACTACATTTGGAACTCTAGCCGGTCATGTATCCAGTGAGCATAGTGGTCTTCGTAACCATGCCTTGTCTTTTCTACGTTCGATTGTCCGCGATGAGTGCCCACGACTAGCACTATGCAATGAAACTTGGTGGCATTAGAGTTTGTGCATTGGGTCACAGTTGTTTGTGATAAAGCTCAAGCCAAAGTGCTCGATTTCTTCTACATACTTACGCAAGCCAGATGCTCTTTGTTTCCCGTGCTTACTGATCTCATCGTAAGGCGAGCTGGTATCAAATTCATGTAAAACGTATTGGTTTGCCTGATCCTTGTAGTAGGCCCTCCATTGGTTTCAGCATCACGCGTGAAAAATCACGATCATCGCATGTATGACTCCCAGCCAAAATCTACTGTCTTTTTCAACATCAATCATAGTAGTGCACAACTTCGCGCCCCGTGCTTAGTCAGTGTACTCACGAGTCTGGCAAGCCAAATAATGAATCCTAGATGGCTCTTGAGAGTACAATGGCATTCCACAATCAGGCAATCATAATCCCGGACAAGAAAAGACAGCTGTGATTGCACAAGACAGGCAAACTTTTGACCTGGTCAGCCCAATGCCCGAATATAATTGTTGCGATCGCTCCACTCCAATACCCATCATAGCATACCTCAAGATTTACGGTGATGGCATCAAAACACGAAAAGCAAAGCGACGAATGGACGCGGGCGATCCTTGAAAGCAGATACAATGATCTCTTCGAAGCATACCAAGCCTTGGTGAACCCTTCAAGCAAGGAGTCTAGCCCCCTCCCGGACTCCGTAGTCGAAGACTTAGACGTCCAGATCCGAACGGATCGCGACCATGGTGAGATGGATCATGTCAAAAGACGACCTGAGGAAATGAATGAGGATCTTGCGCACAAAGTCAGAAAGCTAGAGGACGAGACTCAACAGCTCAAAAGTGTGCCCCAAAACTCACAAAGCAGGAACCAAGAGCTGGAGGAAGAGAGAGATCACCTCCAGGAAGATAACAACGATCTGGAGAATCGTAACAAACACCTCGAGGATGATATTCAAACTCAACAAAACATATTAGAAGAAGTTCTCGCTGAGAATGACAGGATGAGGGTCGAGTTGGAGGGTTATCACGAAGCACGTGATGCACCAGAGATAGAGCAGTTGGCTATCGTAATGAAGCGTAATGCGGACCTCGAGAATCAACTAAAGCAGATGGACGAAATGAGCCGACGTAGTACGCCTCCAGGTGACAATCATGACCTCTACGACTCTCCGGGGTCGCCAAATCACGCCTCGTCCCACAATAGCGAAACATACAACCCAAAGACTCTTGGTGATACCATTAAGTCAGATCAGTCTCAACTGGATACAACAGATGGCGCCGACGCCCGACTAGAATCGGATGATGATTCCAGTCAGTCCAAGCAATGGGAGGGCAAGCCCAAGGAAAATAGCCCAGAGTGCCAAAAATTGCGAAACGCCATGATGGACCAGGAACAAACAATCGAGGAATTGAAGAGTATGATTAGCAACCTTGAGGATGATCTCGATAGCACCATGAATCAAAACTGCGAATGGGAAAACGCGTGTTCGGACTGGGAAGCAAGATATGCAGGTCTTGACGCAGATTGGCGAGAGATGTACAACAATCTTAAAATGGAGTATGCAAAACCAATCAAAGCAGAAATCGATGCGAGATCCGAGGTCAAGACCGGGGAAGACCCAGAAGAAGAACTCGGCCTATGCATAGAGAAATACAAGGCCCTGGAAGAGGAAAATTCCCTGCTTAGACAGCAGATCATATCCAAAGACTCTCTCAGAGAGCAGACCCAAGATTGCACACCCATCAGCGAAACATGCGTACAGAAATGCCAAGAGTGGGAGGAGAAATACAATGACCTTGTTGCAGACTACGACGAGTTGAAGACGCAAAGGAATCCCTACGATCTAGAGTACAGGCTCGAACAAGCCCTTGCCGACAAGGAAAGTTTCGCATACGATCGCGATCACTGGCACGCGAGATACATCAGTCTTCTTGCAGACTGCTCATACGTCCAAGAGCAACACGATTCCGCTGATGTCGAATCCCCCAGCCAGGCTGAGAAGGGGAACAAGCATGTTGACGCCATCAACCCCCACAATGAGAGTGGCGATGTCCAGGAATCTTCTGACGCTGAAGATGAGGATGATGATGATAAAACATGTAGGAAGAGTTGTAAGCGATGGGAGGCCATGTTCATAGAGTTGGAAGAGAAGTACGGAAGCCTTGTGACGGAATGGACGGCGCTGAAGGCGAGAAATCTCGAGTTGTTGGATGAGAATTTGGTGTGCTGGAGGAAGCAGGGTGTGCTGGGTCAGCGGCTTGACAAGTTGGCGGATGCAGTAATCTCGTCAGTGAGGAGGGAATGAGGGGCTGGATATGGTGTTGTGGAAGATTGCAATTGATGCGGTTGCATTGGACATGGTCATGTGACTTGTGGAATGTTAAGATGCCGTCATTATTTGGCATTTAGTGCAATGTTCGATAGATTAATACATTCATTCATAAATTTGGGTTGGCGTATTCCCAGTCGCTCTTGCCCTTACTTTGCGCGAATCACGATGCCCCGCTTCGATCCAGCCTTTACCATATCACCATTGATGACTCAAACCAAACAACCCATACCCTTCTCCCCGATCCATCTCAGAAACCGAGTGTCTTCCACATACCACTCTATTACTCCTTCATTCCTCACATCCACTCATTCAACCAACCAATCTCCCTTTCTCTCACTCCTCTCATCCTCTCATCCTTCCCATCCACCATCCACCCCCCTCAAACCCTCCCATAAACCTCCGCAACATCCCTCATCCAGCAATGCAAATTCCTCCGGAACTGAGACTGCGGTTTCCCCACCTCCTCGCCTTGTCCCCCACCTAGTTGCGCGGGGTTTTGCGTCTCAGGCATTTTGCCGCGTGCCGTGGACGAAGGCTTGGGATGTAGATGTGGTAGATGGGGGAGGTGGATTTGCATGTGCGTGTGCTTGGGGAGATGGGGATGTGGCATGTGGAAGCGGTAGGAGGTGGATATTGTGTTTGGTTCGGTGGGTGTGGGCTCCATTTTTCGTGGGTGATCTTTTTTTGGTGGTTCGCGTGCTGGGTTATGTGCGCGGTTTTTTGTTTCGTTGGAGGAACTGGTATGTGTATGCGTTGTTGTGCAGGTTCAGTTGTGATCGTGAATGGGATTGGTTGGTGCTTATTCTTCACTGTAATGTTCGTTGTTGATGAGGGTAAGAGTGTGAAGTATATTTGGATTGCGCTTATATACACAGTCCGACTTTTCATTCATCATAGTGTGCCTGCGAAGATTTTCCATGTGCTCTTAGGTGGAGTCAACGTGGTGTTACTCGTACCCTGAAGTTGAGTGAGTGTGGTGATGCGTGGTGTGACATTTGCATTTATCCGAATGGCGTCAAAGTCACACCACGGAATCCAACACCAACGGACTCAATACCGTGCGAACAGATGTTGATGTCGTCCTATATCCGGGAACGACCGCATGAACTTGCGAAAATTCGAAGAAAATATCGGCATATCCCGGGTCAAAGAAGTGCACGAGGGACGCGGGTGCTGTTGCTTTAGTTACGCCTGAACAGTGTCTTTAAAGGTAGCGATGGGTCATCTGCTGTCACCCCATCAGACACCGAAAGATTGGCAGTGTTGACTAAGATTGAGAGCGGGATTACAAGAATGTGTATACCTAGTTCGATAGTCCCTGAAAAGTCGGCCACTTGATTCGAGATGCTAGGAAGCCAGCTGTTAACAAAGAGTGACCAAATGATGTACCGGCACATCATATCGAATGTCTTATTTTCCTTTGAAAATACCAAAAGATAAATCCAGCACCACCCTATAAACCCAAAAAGTCCACACCAGCCACCTCTTCCCGACGATACCAACCAACATCAGCACACAAGAACGTCCCCAAACTTCCAGTTTACACATCGCAATCAACCCACCAAATGCTTAAGCCACATCACCACCCCCCCTTCTACCCTTCTAAACCTACCTACCATTTCCCCTACAGCAAACCACAAACCCCTTCCAACCATTCTCAATATGTACACTGCATACCACTGTTTGTAAAGAAGAGGAATTCATACTGAAAAAGAAAACAATCGTGATAATCGTACTATTTACAACCACCAACAAACATCACCACCCCCCATATATCCAAGGGAACCCCACCCATCCATTCCCCAAACACATGCGCATCTAAACCCCTCCCCTCCCTCCCCCGCTCACATCCCACAATGTCACCAACATCACCAAAAAACCGCATCGTCACCCCCCACACAACCTACCACCCCCCAGTCCACTCACCCACCCCCCCAAGGAAACTAACCCGAAGCCCCCCCACCAAACCCCACACCTTCTCCAAATCAAGGCAGCGCAGTACGGAGCGTAAAATAAAATATCAAAGTGGGGACATGCAAAACGTTGTTTGGAGTGACATCTGCAAGAAAAAGAGGTGGAAGAAAGAGAGAGAGAGGGGTGTGGGGGTGAGGGCGCAGCGGTGATCCTCGCGATGTGTAGTAGTAGAGTGTACTGTAGGGTAGGGTGGGAGTGTGTTGGGTTCGATGAATAGGTATGAGTATGACGTCGTCACGAAATTCAGAGGGCGCGAAGAAGGGGGGTACAGCGCTGATATATTGAAAAGCCGGTCAGAGCTTAGTGCTACATGGCATCAGCGCAGGGGTTTTTCCTGGGGGCAGGACGGCGAGGTAAGGGTTCGGGCGGTCTGGACCGCTGATATATTATCTGCATGTATGGGCGTGGGTAGTAAGATACGAGTTGGTTCCTGCTCGAGGCTCGAGGGCGGATTTGCGTGCTGAGGGAGAGTGGGAGAAGGGAAGGGGGGATCGACTGCATGGGTGGAGGGTGGTGCTTGACTCGTGGAGCGATCTGACATGCAGAAGGCCATGGGGGGGTTTAGGTAAGAGGAAATGTTAATCAACCGTTGCGAGAAAATGCAGAACTCGCGTAAATTGCCCTACTTTTTTGTTTTCTTTGCAAGCAGATGCAGGTGGAAACGTTAGAGTATGAGTGTGTAGGTGTGTTGCAACAGACGTTTTTGGGGGGAAAACTCTTGAAGAGATAAGGACTAGGTTTTATTATATTTTCTTGATTGTTGGTAGTAGAGAAAATGAAAGACTATCGCGCAAGAAAAGAGGAGATGTGGAAGGTGAGAAGTGGAAAAAAGAAGAAGATGGTGAGATAGACTACAAGGATAGTTCGTATAGTTGCGCCTTAGAGCTTGAGATGGCAATAATAAGAGTTTTCTTCTTCTATCCAGACACAATTTCTGCGCAACGTTGATGCGCCGAGTAGAGCAATTGTACCGCTTCCAAAGACGAGCGAGGACAATTGTCAATCGTGTGTACCGGTTCCCCGAGTCCATGGAAAAAGTGTGGGTTAGGGGTCTCAGGGGTACCGACACGTGAAAGCTGGACCCTCGAATCCGAATGAGAAAGCGAAAAAGAAAGATGGCAAACAACAGGACGGAAATTTTGAAAAAAGGCCATGGGTGTGGCCCCTTCTCTCCCCTGGACAACAAAGAACAAGGCTTGCCAATGGGCAGGGCCCCCGAATCCTTTCAATCTCTTCACTCGTTTGTTGGCCAAGGGTTAGCGACGTCATATGGAAGCATGACAGCCAACTGGGGGATGGCGAGCCTGAGCCCAGGATCCTCGCAAGGGTCGTGTATCTGGAACGATGAGGTCGCATGGGCGTGCACGATCGTACATGAACCTACGATCCTGCTTTCTTCAGAAAGAAGGAAAGAAGGGGCGAAGATCCATGATCGCGCCGCTGTGTAACAAGCCCGAGATATTGGACACGGGCGCGGGACTGCGAGTTACCTGGGAATGTTGGGTGGTGGTGGCTTTTGGGAGGAAGGGAAAGAAAAAAAAAGGTCGCCGTAGTTGCCTTGTGGGGAGGGGGGAGCAAGTCTTGGAGGCTCGACTTGGCAAATTGGGATGGATACGTGACTTTCGAGGTCGAAGTTGGGTTTTCTGCGCGTGGTTCTACAGATTCTGGTTTCGCCGATGAAGTTTGTAGGCAAAGTCAAAGTGTGGGAGTTTTTGATCAGGTCAGACTCGTTTAGCTGTGCTGGCTGTGTATGACCGAGTATATCCGCCTTTTGGCACTAGCGACTCGGCCGCTGCCTACTCCGTACCATCGAGGTATCCATGCACAGACTCTTTGAGAGCCATCACCACCATGTTACGCCATATGGCTATGGGGCTATGTACCTAGGTACCTGCGAACGTCGTCTCGTTCCCATTCAACAGTTCGTCACCAGCTCGACCGGATTCCTCTAGATCCGTAATGAATACGGAACATGTGTGAAAGATTACCGGCCACCACGGGCCGCCTTAGGGATCCTGCCCAATGGCTCAGCCCCTCCCCCTCGTGTGCAGCCACTATCGGTTGTACCTATGTAGGTACGTACCGGTACATACAACCTGGCCATCATGCTAAGCTTTCCTACAATAATGAGACTCGGCGCGCCCGAATTAGAGTTTCTTAGTGCGTGAACAGAGGGTTCCCGCTGGCCTCCTAGCTCGATCGCCGTGCTCCCAACCGCAGTGGCGCTTGTCATGCTCTGGTACGCAACGTCAACGTGTTTATTGACGCGCGGATAGCTTCGCTGGAAATCGTTGCTCCAAGCAAACTCAATGCTGCAAAAGGCGGGGCGGCTGATAGCTAAAGATATGGGGAGCAAAGAAATAACTCTGGCCGTGAGTGATCTGTGTCCATCACCCATCATCGCTGTGATCGCCAGGCATGTACAACACAGTGTGGAGCAGTCCCACACGGCACGGAAGAATTGTATGCCTGATTCTCACTCAGATCCAAGCTAAAACTACCTACCCAGCTACCTACATGCATGTCTCCCACGGTCGGGGCACGGATGTACATTGCAAATCTCCTACAGGACAACAACCCATGCATGACACGCTTCACCGTTCGGCGTCTGCGCTATGCACTGTGCTTTTTGCGACTGCTGTCACTCTGGTCTTCTCGGTACTTGGGCGTCTGGTCCTCATTGCCGGATTGCTGATCTCTGCAACAGCTCGGGGTACATCTCTGAAAGCAGGTCAAACACATCATCGCAAGACGCTACATGTCCTCTGGGGGGACTTGCTGGCTGGATTCGGCCTACTTACAACTTACAGGTACCGCTGCCTACCTGCCCCACTGATCATAACCATCTTGAACAAAGCATAGGGTAGGCTTAGTTTGGAAGTGAATCAGCTAGGGTAAGAGTGTATAGTAACGTATGTTGCAGAAGATCAAGGTCCCATTGAGGATCAGGGAAGGAGAATCCATCCTGATGCATGTTTTGCGGTAAGCTGGCCTACTAGTAGATCAAAGAGCCAGTCTCCAAACTTTTGAGTCATTTTTGAAGTTTGGATTGAACTTATCTAGTGCATACGTATAGTGGGTGCAGGTGTATGCGGGCCATCCCTCCGTACCGTGGTCCTGCTCTAATGGTCCGATGTCAGACAATGAAGCCGCATAGCTGGACATTCTGAAACCTGGACATGTGAGCCATCCGCTTCATTTGCAGAGAGGCAAGGGCATTGCAGTATGGCCATGAACAACGACCTCTCTGCGGCTGAGGCGCCCCTGTACCTGGAGGAGGGCCAGGGAAGCCATGGCCCATACTCCTACTTCGCCGACCATGAACCTGTTTCGAAAAGAGAGGCCTGAACGAGGGTTCACAGCTCGGTCGGGTGACTGGGTGCAACGGTGGCTGGCAACTGTGATTGGCCGGTCCCCCTATCTACGAGTCCTTCAGGACGTGTCGGCTTGCGCGAGTCGAATCGCCAGCCTCATCGCCGTGGCGCACGCTAAATCCGCCGGGGCCCCTGCTCTGCGGGAGCTAAACAGGTGTGAGCGCTGATCCGGCCCAATTTCTGCAAGTACCGATGGAGGTAATGGTAGACGAGCAAGCATCTACCAAGTTGCTGGATGCGATCGCGAATGGTTCTGTGAATTGTGGAGTCGTGGCGTCAAGGTTGGGGGGGTATGATGGGCGTGAGGAGCTGGTCGCGGGGGACGCTGAAGTGGTGACCATGTGAATTGTACATAAAGGGCTGCGATACCTCATCCATATGCTGCTCGATATCCCATCCAAGTCAATTCCTTCTACTGCCATCACTGATCATCCACTATCAAGCTTTGGATAGCTCTACTCTCCTTCTGGGTCGATAATTACCAAGACAAGCACAAGCACCAAAAATCAAAGACGGCCAGCAAGATGAGTCGCGCTCTTGATGTCCGCACACAGAACATGAGGTCTACACTCAGCGCCCTGACTGAGGAGAACTTGCGCTCGAACAGCCGCCGTCCTACAGAGGTATGTGATGCCATGCTGTTGATTGAAAGCCTAGAGACTAACAGCGATCAGCAGCAAAGCATACATCATGGGCAGCAAAGCCCGACAAAGCAAACCAACCAGCTCGAACAGGCGCAGGAGGAGGATGACGATGACGAAGAGGACGAGCAAAAGGTTGAAAGGAGGAGAAAAGCGTCCTTGCAGGCATTGGAGATCTATGGTGGATGCTTCGCCTCAGGCTTCCTCGCAATGCAACAACCACTACCATGGGCCACAACACCTACGAGCGAATCAAGAAGCAGCCGGACCAACTCAAACGCATCCAGCAATGACTTTGACCATCGAAGATCAGTATCTGAGGCGCAGAGTATCTTTGAGGTGCAAGAAATTCAATCAGGAAGGAGACGAAGCTTGCGAGACTTTGGAAAAAGAGGACTGAGACTGATGCAGTCGTCGAGGAGTTTGAAGAGAGATTGATGGATTCATTGTCGTCCTTTTTTTTTTTCATGTATTGCTGGCGCATTTATTGGCGAAGGCGTTTCGGGCGGCTCCTCTAGGCTGGCAAACATAGGTGTGGGATTTTGCATGTCTGCTCTCGGCAGGCCCTTTTGTTTTGTCATGACCACGGCCTGTAGGGTTAGTGTTACTGTTTTCAGCCAGCCACTTCGGTGGACTGATATTCTTCGGATAGCCTCCATATTCTTCGGATTCAATCGAAATCTTCTTCTGTCTATCTCGGCCTGTCATGTTGGAGAGCCGGTGTACATGGAAGCTGTGACGCATGCTGAGCTCAGTTGACGGCACTGCACAGACTCGCCCGAGCATGCCCGTGTGGTCTGGCGTTTTGTTGGAGAAACTAGGAAAGCGCGACGAGATGAATTGTTCAGAGTCTAGCAAGCAAGCGTCTTGGAAGCAGTGCGAGCTCCACGTGAAAAAGTCTATCCAGGTCGCGATGGTGGAGTCGTAAGTGGGGGGAGGGGAAAGGGGGGAGGGAAATTGTACCCTACCCTACCCTACCCTACGTAGACAACCCGCATGCAAGCTGACGGAAGGTGCGCCTGACCTGACCCAACCGCGCCAGTCACAGCACGCAGGATGGCCATGGATACTCGAGCGGGGCCAGAACCGAGATCATGTGAAATTTTTGAAAAAAAAAAGAAAAAAAAAAGAAAACTTGAACAGGGAACATAGAAGACAAAGAAGGGTTGAAGAGTGAAATGGCAATTAGATGGTTTGTAGGTCGAGTGGTGGTGGTGATGTTGTTGTGAGGAAACTGGAGCTAGTGACGTCGTCGGGTGGGTCGGTACGGCAAGAGCTGGCGGGGGGGGGGGGGGGAAGGAGGGGCGGGGGAAAAGAGAAGTCGCGATGTGGTCATCAAGGCAGGCACGCTCGAAGTAGAAAGAGAAAGAGAGAAGTCGCACGAGACGAGAGAGAGAGAGAGAGGAGAGAGAAAGAAAGAAAGAGAGAGAGAGACAGAGAGAGAGACAGAGAGAGAGAGAGAGAGAGAGAGAGAGAGAGCTTTGCGCCTTTCCGCCCTCCGCACTGCGACTTCTTGGGTAAGGAATGTCCCCCTCATGCAAGCAGCTGCGACATCCTCACCGCCTCTTTCGCCCATGGAAAGCAAGCAAAACACAACGGACAGCTGGGAAACCTGGCCACCGCCTGCTTTTGCCATGCTGAGTTCCCGCGCAGCAGGACCCATCCAATCCCTCCCTCCCTCCATCATCACCATCGGCCGACCTAGCAAGGAAGGGCAAGGGGGAAAGAGATCCACTTGTGACGCTGCCTGGCCGGACTTGAAGCATTTCGTCCCCTTGTTCCTCCAACCTCGAACTGTTTGTACCTACCTACACTACGACTACTACTACTACTACTACTACACCACTACACCCACCATTCCCTTAGCCCTCTTACGTCTAGCCACTCTACCACTCTACAGCACACCTTTGACAGTCTTTTTATTCTCGTCACGCTTGATCTTGCACCTCCTCCCGCTAAACACAGCACTACCTATTTACCTACCTCTTCCCTTTTGTGTGTGTGTTCCCCCGCGCACGCCACCGCCGACCCGCCTTCGCCATAGCGGGCCCTGTGCTAACTCCGGTCACAGTACAGAGAGAGAGTACCCGTGCCTAGTACCTACGCTACTTGTCTGATAGCAGCCAATTCCAAATATCTTCACCACCCGCCCAGCCCCTCACAGAGCACCGTACAGCACCGTAAAGCACCGCACAGCACTGCACAGCTTGCTGTCTCGGCCCGGTCGTCCCCCCCCCATAGCATGAGCTCGCAATACTCGAAGCCTCGCCGAACCTCGACTGCCCTCGACCCTTACGCTGCCCCCCACGTCTACTACGGCGAAAGCCACTCGCGCAAGCACATTAGGGCGAGGACCTACTCAGCGGTAACTATCATGGCCTTTTACTTGACAAATTGGCATTGACATCTCACAGAACTTGGAACATTCTGGCCGCAATGCCCCAATCACAGATGGATTTCCCCAGGGTCGTCGCATCAGTCACGGTACGTGATTTGACAGCCACCTTGCTGGTTTTTTTTACATGGCCTACGTTAGGCTAACAGACGACAGATGAGGTTCCTGCGCAGCCACGTCGCTTTCTCGTCCAAGTCGAGCCTACCCTGAAGACGCTTCTCGCCCGCGAGGATTCGGACTCGAATTGCCAAATCACCATCGACGACAAGGGTCCAAAGGTACGATGCGGCCCATCCACAAAATAGAAGAGGAAAGAAGCTTGGCTGACCCAAAATAGGTCATATCTCTGGGCACCCTGGCCTCGAATGCCCACAACAAATTCGACGTTCGCGGCACTTATATGCTGTCCAACCTGCTCCAGGAGCTCACCCTCGCCCAGGACTACGGCCGCAAGACGATTGTGCTGGACGAAGCACGCCTAAATGAAAATCCTGTAAACCGCCTTGCCCGCCTCATTGAACATTCTTTCTGGGATGGCCTTACACGACGCATCGATGGCTCCAATATCGCCAAAGTCGGCGTCGACCCCAAGGACTGGACGGATGACCCACGCCCGCGCATATACATCCCCCAGGGCGCGCCAGAGCAGCATGAATATTACAGTCGCATCGCCAGAGAGCATCCTGAGATGCGACTAGATGTGGTTTGGCTGCAAAAGGATTGCGACAATGAAGAGTACGTACGCGACTTGAACAAGGCCCCTGGTCTTCTCGCCATCGCCATGGAAGAGTGGATTGATCCCGAGACCAAGAAGAAGGATTTGAGGGGGCTACCCTTTGTCGTTCCTGGCGGTCGGTTCAACGAACTTTATGGCTGGGACAGCTACATGGAATCGCTCGGTCTGCTCGTCAACAACCGGGTCGACTTGGTCAAGTCCATGGTCATTCACTTTTGTTTCTGCATCAAACACTACAACAAGATCCTCAACGCAAACCGAACCTACTATCTCTGCCGCTCGCAACCGCCTTTCTTGACCGACATGGCGCTTCGTTGCTATGACCGCATCAAGCACGAACCGGGCGCTCTGGACTTCCTTCGCGAAGCCATCTTGGCAGCCATTAAGGAATACCACTCGGTGTGGATGTCGGCTCCCCGCTTGGATCCTGTCACCGGCTTGTCCAGGTACCGACCTGGTGGTATGGGCGTACCACCCGAGACCGAAGCAACTCACTTCAAGCATGTTCTCGATCCCTATGCTAAGAAGCATGGCATGACATTCGAAGAGTTTGTCGACGCATACAACTATCAACGAGTGCACGAGCCTGAGCTCGACAATTACTTCCTCCACGATCGGGCTGTACGCGAGTCTGGTCACGACACCTCGTATCGTCTGGAAAAGGTCGCTGCAGATCTTGCTGTGGTGGACGTCAACGCACTGCTTTACAAGTATGAAGTCGACATTGGACGATGTATTCGGAACTTTTTCAATGATGCTCTTGAAATTCCTGCCGAGTTCTGCACAGGCGACATGAAGCCGGGCCAAGTGGAGAAGTCTGCCGCCTGGGAGCGCCGCGCTAGAAGACGCCGTGCTCAAGTTGACAAGTACCTTTGGGATGAGGAGGCCGGCATGTACTTCGACTATAACACCGTCAAGCAGCAGCGCACCGGCTACGAGAGCGCCACGACCTTTTGGCCCATGTGGTCTGGTCTCGCAACACCACGACAGGCTAGCATTCTTATGGAGAAGGCTTTGCCCAAACTGGAAGTGTTTGGTGGCCTTGTGTCGGGTACAGAAAAGTCACGTGGCAAGGTTGGCTTGGATCGGCCTAACCGCCAGTGGGATTATCCATTCGGTTGGGCTCCGCAACAGATCCTTGCGTGGGTCGGTATGCAGCGCTATGGGTACGATGTGGAGGCCCAGCGATTGGCTTATCGGTGGCTGTTCATGGTCACAAAAGCGTTTGTCGACTTCAATGGTGTTGTCGTTGAAAAGTACGATGTGACGAGGAAGATTGATCCGCACAAGGTGGAAGCAGAGTATGGAAACCAAGGAAGTGATTTCAAGGGTGTTCCTCGGGAAGGGTACGTTGACATTGACGTTGTCAGTTTGAAATACATTGATCAAGTTTACTAACTGTATCGACAGCTTTGGCTGGGTCAACGCAAGCTACATCTACGGCCTCACCCTTCTCAACGCACACGAGCGTCGTGCCCTTGGAGCTCTGACTGACTGGGATACCTATGCTAAGGCCATTGCAGACCTGGGCCTGGCATGATCGATCTCTCGACGGTAGGTATTGTCAAATGATACTCTGCGATTCCACGTTCTAATGGCTACCTTGCACAGTCGACATTATTTCACCCCGAACCAACACACCTTTCCAGCATTCGGCCCATGGAGAAATCAAGGCATTCCAGAAAGTTCTACTTTTTCCTTTTCAATTCGGCAACGTTTCCTTTTTTGTTTTCAACCGACAGATATGACAGATACGTGGTACGACTAGGATGCATGGACATGACTTGTCAGTGGGAATTTTGTTAGAATTTGTGGGTTTTGGAGGAGACTGATGCTTGTTCAACCCGATCCGTCTTGAGCTGGGAGTTTGTTTGAGCAGGATTCCTTGTGGTTTTTTGTGGTCGCTAGCGTTGAGCATGTCTGTGGTTGATAAGATTGGGAGGCGTATGTGTATGGGGGTGAAATAGGAGCTGGGAGGTGCTGTAGAGTTTAGATGGATGGCCATGGCAGATGTTACCTATAAAGTGGTTTTTTCGGGGTTAGTTTTAGTTAGAGTGTGCGTTGCTAGAATAGATGAAGTATTGTTGTGTTTGTGTTTATTATCTCGCTTTTCCCTGTCTTGCTTTCTCTTTTTCTAGAAATGGTTGGATCAAGGGAATGGCTAGTTGGGCTCGGAGATGGGCAAGTAGACAGCTGTATGATGAATGCTGCGTTATTTCTTTTTCTAATTGTTTTTTATTCTGATCTTTTGTCTTTTTCTATCATCTTCATCTTCGTTTTCATCCTCATATCTGTCCGGTCTAGTCTGTAGATGCGGATGCAGATGATGGTGGGGGAGGAAGGAAGGGTGTCGCGTGTGCTTTTGTGAGAGTGCATGTGGATAGACACACACACACACACACACACACACACACATAGACACATCCATTCAAACCGCAAAGCCACAGGCACATCATCACATCATCACAACACAACACCACAACACATCCACTCCAACCAGCTACATACATTCACCAACCATCCACCCACTCCTCCCTATTGAAAGCTCGCTTCTATCCTCTATCCTTGTGTTGTGGTTTTGTAACTTTGTGGCCAGATCTATCCATCCAGCAACATCAGTCCATGTCATGCCAAGTTGAATGCCCATCCCAAGCCAGACCGTTCGCGATCTAACAATCCCATGTCCACATGTCCATACCCTCGTGTTGAAGAATCATCCCCCGCCCTTTCCCCCCTGTTCCTTCTGTTCCAAGACCACGCAAGCAAAAGAAAAAGGAAAAAAAATGCATCCGCCATGAACACCGTATCGTTGAAGAAGAAGCCAACCCCCCCCCCGCAAGTGGAGAATGAGAAAAAATGTCCAATTGTTGAAGGAGAGCATGAAATCATGTTCACAAGGACAACTATATTTCCCTACTCTAAAACATGCCGTCAATCTCGCCCGTCTCGGTATTAACCTCGATATTCAAGTAGCCAGGCGCAGTGGGCAGACCGGGAATGGTTTGAATATCCGCAGCCAGGGCATAGAGATAGCCGGCGCCAGCCGCCATTCGGACGTCGCGAATGGGGACGGTGAAGCCGGTGGGCGCGCCCTTGAGGCTGGGGTCGTGCGAGAGCGAATACTGTGTCTTTGCGACGCAAATGGGCAGGTTGCCCAAGCCCTGCTTGACGTACGTGTCCACCTTCTTCTGTGCGAGTTCGCTGAATTCCACGGCAGAGGCGCCGTACATTTTCTTGGCAATGGTTTCCATGCGCTCCTGGACCGTGTCTGTGCTGGGGTCGTAGAGGAGTTTGAAGTCCTTGGGTTTGGCGGATGCCGTGACGATGGCTTGGGCGAGATCAATGGCTCCCTTTCCGCCTTCTGCGAAGTGGTTTGCCGGAATGGCGTCCTCGGCGCCCGCGGCAATGGCTTCTTCACGAATGACGTCGATCTCAGCTTGGGTGTCAGTTGCGAAGCGGTTGATGGCTACCACAACGGGGACACCGTATGCCTTGGCATTCTGAATGTGTTTCTTCAGGTTCACGCAGCCGGCTCGAAGGATGTCAACATTTTCAGTTCGATAGACTTCAGGCAACTGTGCACCGGGGCTGATGTCAGGACCGCCACCATGGTTCTTGAGCGCACGGACTGTCGCGACGATGACAACGGTGTCTGGGACCAGGCCAGAGGCACGGCACTTGATGTTAAAGAAGCGTTCGCCACCCATTGTGAAGTCGAAGCCTGCTTCTGTGACTACAAAGCCAGTCTTCTCGTCGTGGTTCTCATCTGGTTCTGTGCCAGCGAGTTTGAGTGCCAAGCGGTCAGCGAGAACGGAAGATGCGCCAATAGAGATGTTGGCAAAGGGGCCAGCATGCACAAAGACGGGTGTGCCTTCGAGCGTTTGCATCATGTTGGGCTTGATGGCGTCGACGAGCAGGGCAGTGAGTGCACCACCAGCACCAATGTCGTCGCAGGTTACGGGGTCGCCTGCACGCGAGCTGGCGACAACCATGCGACCGAGACGTTCGCGCAGGTCAGCAAGGTCGTTGGAAAGAGCAAGAATAGCCATGCATTCACTGGCGACGGAAATGTCGAAGCCAGTCTCGCGGGTGTGGCCCTTCTCTGTAGGTGCCTGACCGATCGTGATACTGCGGAGATGTCTGTCGTTGACGTCAAGTACACGACGCCAGGTAATAGTTTCAGGGTCAATGTCGAGGCGGGCGAACTTGGTGATCTCTTCGGGAGTCAGGTCGTCAGGGTTGGTCTTGTCGATTCCAAGCTTCTTGAGGCGACGGAACATGACTGGGACAAACTCGCGTTTTCCCTTTTTGGTGGGGACCAGTCGCTTGTAGAGTGCAGCGTCTTTTTGGGTGTTTTCGTGGAACATGCGGGTTTCAATGGCAGCGGCAAGCAAGTTGTTCGCGGCGGTGATGGCGTGGATGTCGCCTGTTAGATGGAGGTTGAACTGGTCCATGGGAATCACTTGACTGTAGCCTCCGCCAGCAGCACCACCCTTGATGCCAAAGGTCGGTCCCATGCTGGGTTGACGAACGTTGGCGAAGCATATCCGTCCGAGATGAGCGCCCAGAGCCTGTGCAACACCGATTGTTGTTGTCGACTTGCCCTCGCCGAGTGGTGTGGGTGTGATGCCAGCAATAAGAACATATCGTCCATTGCGGCGGTGCTCGAGACGCTTCAGCAGGGATAGGTCGACCTTTGCCTTTGTCGCGCCATATGGCTCCAACTCATGAGGCAGAATGCCAATCTCGCTCGCAACCGCCGTGATCTGCTTGGGATGCTGCTTCCTTGAAATCTCATGATCGGCTGGAATAGGATCCTCAAGCTTAATCTGCAGAGGCGAGATCTTTCGCTTCTTCTGACGATCAAAGGCTGCATCTGCCGAGTCTACCAAATTCTGCAACAACATGGCAATCGTCATGGGCCCTACACCGCCAGGTACAGGTGTGATATGCGACGCCACCTCAGCAGCAGACTCGTAGTCGACATCGCCAACCAGCCTCTGCCCACTCTTCTTCGTATCATCAGGGATGAAGTTGGTTCCCACATCGATGACCACGGCTCCAGGCTTCAACCAATCGCCCTTGACAAACTGTGCCTTGCCGATCGCTGCAACCACGATATCGGCCTGTCTGACAACTTCTGGCAGATTTGCCGTGCGCGAGTGACACACGGTAACAGTAGCATCCGCATTCTTCAGCAAGTAGCTCACGGGACTTCCCACAATGTCACTGCGTCCCAGCACGACTGCGTTTTTGCCCGAGATGTTCACACCCGCTTCCTGCAACAGCACCATGACGCCCTTGGGTGTGCAGGGTGTGAAGAGCGGCTTCCCACCTCTCTTTGCCAGCTCACCGATGCTCTGGATGCCAAAGCCATCGACGTCCTTCTCGTCGGCGACGGCAGAGGTGATGGTGTGCTCGGAGATGTGTTTGGGCAGCGGCAGCTGCACGAGGATACCATGGACGGAGGGGTCGTTGTTGAAGTCATGGATCTTGTGCAGCAGGTCAGACTCGCTCAGGTCTTCGGGCAGGTGCACAAGTTCGCAGTCGATGTTTGCCTCACTGGCAGCCTTGAGCTTCATGCGCACATAGGTGCTGGAGTCGGAGCGGTCGCCAACTAAAGTATATCCCGGTCAGTACATGGCTTCTTCACAGCTACCAGCCCACAGTACTGTGCACATCTGCGGGTCCCAAGACATGCTTCGACAAGACTCTTAAGAAAACAGTGGTCAGACGAACCTTGGACAATCTTCAGACTCGGCCTATACCTTGGATTCTGCGCCTGTCTTTCCTTGATCTTGGCACTCAGCTTCTCGCGAATGCCCTTTGCAATGGCCGTGCCATCGATCTTCTGAGCCGCCATGGCCGCCGTGGATGTCGAGAAGGGCCGGGAGAGGGGAGTTGTCGATGTCGCACTCGTGGCTGTGGCAGATGCTTGTCTTACGAGTGACGGTGCTGTGCAAGCAGACCACCTGCCTGTGCTGACACGATAGCTGCTCGGAGACTCAGCACTCGACGCGACTGGCAATCGCAGTCGGACAGTATACAGACGGCGGGGCAGCAGGCCAGCACTTGAGGTCGTCGCACTCCAATATTTTCTCACCGAGAGCGACGGCGGGGTAGCTCGCAACTGCGGAAAACAACGGAGCACAGTTCCTCTGGTGCTCGCGATTGTGCGTCTGCAGGCTGGCTGCAGTGTCATCCTCGCCCAATTCAAGCCTCTGATCCTCCTTGCGTCCTTCCGAGAGGCGTGCGCGGCGAATCTTTTCCAAGTCTGGTGTAGGTTTCGAGGGAAAGATTAGTACTGTAGTCATATCTGTCACGTTGATGAGTCAATGCAAATCGGCCCTGTGCCTGCGCACAACTCGTTTCTTTGATGAGGAGCGCCCGGCCAACGTCTTCTGCACTCCGCCGACGCCAAAATAATTGACTTTTCCGCCCGATTCGCGTGGGCCATTACGGTACGTACGGTACGTAGGGAGGGACAGTGCTAGCCAAGCAAGGGTACGGTACCGATATCGTCCAAAGCAATCGACTCTATACCCTACCTTCGTGACAGTCATCTGCTTGCTGCAGTACCTGTGTAATCCATCCCGACGTGTGACTGCGAGGGCCACTGTAGCTTCTCCCCCCTTCGCAACTATTTCAGCAGCTTGTATCCATCACCTGAATTTGCAGTGTGGTCAATGTACTCTTCTTGCTGCCCCCCTCTTCCCCGTGAGGGCTGTCAGACTACACTGCCCGATAATTTACACAGACTACAGAATGCCACTCTAAGCCATCTCCATGAGGATACTGTAGAGCACAAAGAGCTGCTCGGCCTGGGGCTTGAGGGCCTCGACATGCTCTACATGGCAGAACCGAGCGAACCTGTCAGGGTGGAAGAGGTTGCGGCCCTCTTTTAGCCACTCTTTCGAATAAAGTCCTGATCCACGCAGCAAGGCCATCAATTCGTGCACACAGATCCCCAAGGCCTCTGGATCTTCTTTCAGGAATTGACAGTCGACCATGGCACAGGCGTCCATGTAGGCGCGCATGTCAGGGAAGGAGCGCAGCTGACCGGGAAGGACCAGCTTTTTCAGGTCTTCTTGAAACTGTGCGTACGCGCTCTTGGAATCCATCTGCACCTCGTTCTGGCCAAAGTCCAACCATGTACCATGTACCCATCCCTTGATATCCTTCATGTTTTGAACAACGAACCAATTGCGGCCCATGTCTCGAAGCACCTTGACCACCTCGCCTCTCTTGACCGCCAGCTCCCAGGACTCCCCTCGATGAGGCCGGCCTGTTTTCCTGCATACGGCCAACTGCAAGTTGGTAGGCTCTTCTGCGTCCTTGGCTATGCGCTGCACACTGTTTTCTGGTATCTGTTCCTCATCTTTGGGCCCAAGATTGCTATAAGTCTCTCCGCCACTGAAGCCCGCGACGAATAATGCAAGTTCATCAGACTGTCGCTCTTTGAAAAAGACGAATGCCTCGCCATCCTGGGCGTGCGGATCGATGGAAACATACTAGGGTCGTTAGATATCATCCTAAATCGAAGCACTCTGTGACATACAGCAAGCTCCTTCTGAATCTTCGTTCTCATGTCCTTTGTACATTCGTCTTTCCAAAGGCTAGCCCAAGCATCACGCATGGCTTTTGCTTTCCACCTTCCCAAGTGTCTGTCTTGGTACTGGAAGTAGAAGGAACCGGTTCGCGACCACTGAATGTTATGTAGCGGCCAACATTCTCTCTTCAAATTTCCTTTTAGGACACCGCCCCAGTCTCGAGTAGAAACGCTCATCGTACGCAGCTTATCAATCAGAGCCCGGGGAACTCCAGATGCAGCCCAGCTACTTCGCGACCAAGCCAAGAATGAATCGTTGTCTCCAAGTTGGACGCGGAGAGAATCGCGAAGTAGCTTTGACATGCTCAGCTGTGCGATGTATTGCTGCACTGCAGATGGTGTCGCAGAACCGATGCGTATGTTGTACTCTCCATCTCTGGTCTCGAATGCAAAGAACCATGAATCCTCTCTGCTCCCGAACGAAACCCAGACAAACTTCTTGACCAGTCCAGCGGCTACCTCCGCCAGCATGTCCACTGGCATAGCGACGCTAATCTCGTCCTCAGAATATAAAGTGAATAACTGTGTGATAAGAGCTTACGTTGAGTAGCCTCCTGATGTTGCATAGAACTGCTTCCCTCCTGGTCCGGCTGCTATAATATACTCGTTTGCACCTAGCTTCTCAACCTCCTCCAGCCGATTGATTTCGATTGATGGTTGTGTTGATGCCATTCTCAACTCCTCTTGTGCTGTCATTTGGCAATTGGCTTTGATGACAGGCTTGGCTGTTTGAAAGATGGTTGTTAGAGTCTTGTTGTGGTGTTGGCGTGAACATGTGGGTATGGAAGGCAGGTGCGATTACGCCAAGACCGGGGTGGCGATGACAGGCAGGAGCGATTGATACACATTGCGTGTACAAAATCCATCCTTGAATTGCAAGCCAGTATGGATATATCCAGAGTACTTCGAGCCGAAGTCTTGAGAACAGCGTCTTGGGTATGTCATTGAGACCCGACATGGGTTGTGTCAACAAATACTCTGTTCAGAACCACGCATATTCTTGCCAGATAGCCGCGAGAAGGTCTCAGCTATCTCTCAGCGTCATTATATGAGGAAGGAGAGGATACAATATCGGGATTGGGTAAGTCGAGGATTCAACTGGGCCGTTCAGCTTCTTACAGCGTGCCACACTGTTAACAGCTGTGAGTGGAACATAGAGAAATGAAGTCTACTCGAGACACCTAGTCTGACAACAAAGAGGAATAACTTGAACGATTGGTCAGCGGGCTCGAACTTTTGAAAAGGCTGATTAGGTTATTGAAGAATGAGGGTCGTATATTGGAGACGAGCAGAACATTGTGCTGCCAAAAATCGCAGTCCTGCATATCGAACTTAACTGAGATATCTTCCCGTGACCAGGCATCTTATTAAAGTCACAAGTCGGATCAGTCAAGGTACCCCTTCTGCTCTTTTTTTAGGCCTACAGTGTCGATAGCAAATGAAGGCGTCTAATCGGTCCAACGTTCGATATGCAACTTGCTTGTATGACACATTGATGAGGTCTTCCTGGCATTCTCCATCAGAAAATACAAATGACGATATAGTTCTGGATTATATCATCGGACTTCAGTTATTGTGAAGTCGCCCTGACAAAGTGAGAAATGATAAGTGGAAGTCGAGCGACGTGCGGCGACCTAGTGCGGGACCAAAGCTAGCGTCCCCATGCGGTTAGCAGCAGCCCACTTCAACACCAAGATGTCGATATCAGTACAGTCACGAAATTTAACGTCGCCGCTCCCCCCGCCCCGCCACATATAACCCTGCCCGCCCGACTCTCGCCAGCAGCCCAGCACGATGAGGCCGATTCTCTTGTCCGGACACGAGCGCGCGCTCACGCAAGTCAAATATAACGCTGACGGCGACATCATCTTTTCCGTCTCAAAGGATCACGTTGTGTGCGCATGGTGTTAGTGCAGCTCGTTGCGCATAGAACCCGGGCAGAAGGCTGACAGGATGCAGACTCTCACAATGGCGAGCGGTTAGGAACCTACCACGGCCATCAGGGTGCCCTCTGGACCGTCGACGTCAACCCCACTTCAGAACTGTTGGCCACCGGCGGCGCAGACAACACGATGCGGTTATGGGAAGTCAAGACGGGCAAGCTTCTTCACACATGGGAATTCGCTACATCGATCAAGCGCGTCGAATTTTCCGCAGACGGCAGGCAACTGCTGGGTGTGACGGAGAAGCGGTCCGGACACCTCTCCACCATTTGCGTATACGAGATCAACCCCGACCCTGAGGCGCAACAGTCAGATGAGCAGCTGCTCAGGATAGTCTGTGATGAGAGTAAAGCGACGGTTGCTGGTTTCAGTTACCTTGCAAAATACATCATTTCAGGACACGAAGACGGCTCGATCACACAGTGGGATGGCAAGACTGGAGAGCTACTCTCAAGCAACTACGACGTGCACGAGCCAGATATGCAGGGTACGAATGGAAGTCAATTTTCAGTCTGGGAAAATGCTGACATGACATAGTCACTGACCTCCAGTGGGCACCTGACCGATCATATTTCATCACCGCATCGAAAGACAAGACCGCAAAGGTACAACCAAATCGCTCCCCCAACTACTCGACTTGACGCTAATAACATCCAGCTTGTCGATGTCGAAGACCTCACCGTCCTCAAATCCTACGTCGCCGACACCCCCCTCAACAGCGCCGCCATCACCCCTGTAAAAGACTACGTTATCCTCGGCGGAGGCCAAGCCGCCATGGACGTCACCACCACCTCGGCCCGCCAGGGTAAATTCGAAGCCCGCTTCTACCACAAGATTTTCATGGAGGAGATTGGACGTGTGCGCGGTCACTTTGGTCCTCTCAACTACGTCGCCGTCCACCCACAAGGCACGAGCTACTGCTCAGGAGGAGAGGACGGTTACGTTCGTGTGCACCACTTTGACAAGCCCTACTTTGACTTCTTGTACGAGGTGGAGAGGGAGCAGAAGCAAAATCAGTCGAACTTGTAATGTAGAAGGTGGGGTTATGGAGGCATGTCGGACTTTGAACAGCAGGGGACTGGGGTGCTTCTTGCATGCAATGGCGTTCCGGCAGGTTGGTCTGGGTGGCTCTTCCTCAAAAAAATTTATGAAAGAGCAGGGCAAATAAAGTGATGAGGCTGTCTCTGAAATAAGTAGGCCTTCCCCTTGGCAGAGCAAGAAGAATCAACAAAATCAACAGCAAAGCCTTCTCATCAAACTCACGCGCTGTACATTCCTCACATGCTCATCCGTATAGACTAGACACAGCCATGTTTTCTCTCTCCCCTCCTCTAAACACGCACAACTCACCCCTCCCACCCCTCACAATCCGGCTCATCACTAGGTTCCCTCTCCGGCACCCTCCGCGCCCCCTCCACCCTCCTCCCCTCCACAACAACCGGAATCACCCCGCCCGTCTCCAACGCAAACGCCCTATGCCCCAAGCTCTCCAACAAACTAGCAATCGCCCCACTATGCGCCGTCATACTAATCCACACCCCACCATCATGCTCCCACACGTCATCCAACAGCATCGCAACCCTATACCGCCGTGCCCCGCGCGGCTCCCTATACTGCGGGTCCCACAGCTCATCCTGCTCTGTGAATGCGGGCTCAAAGGTGAGATGCGGGTGAGTAGTTGCGAGGTGGGAGCGCGTGGAGCGGCGGTCACAAGTGTGAATGCCGAGGGCCTCGCGGAGAAGTTCTTTGACAAGGGGGGTGTAGGGTTTGTGTGGGGGGAGGGGTAGGTGGGAGAAGGTGAGGTCTGCGGTTTGGATGGCGCGGGTGAGGGGTGAGAGGTAGTGGGTGTCTGGGGGTGGGAGGCCGTGGGGGAGTTGGGTGGACCAGAGGGTGTGGACGTCGAGGGCTTGTTGGTGGCCCAGGGGGGTGAGGTGGGCGTCTGACCAGGTGAGGCCGTCGGAGCCGTTGAGGGCGGCGTAGTGGCACTGGTTGGGGGGGTTAGGTGGGTGAGAGTTGGGGCTGGTGGGCTAGGGAGGAGTGTATTGGGTATGGAGTTTGTGTGGTAAGACGGTGGGTTGGAAAGGCAAGACGAGAGATGAACACAAAAGGAAAATGTAGACATACATCCCACGCTCGAGTCCCATACTTTGTCTCCGCAACATTATGCCACCCCTGCCCATGTCTTCCCAGCAACAAAACCTTGACACTCCGCCCCTCCTCCTTACCAACACTCTCGTTCAAACTGCGAATATAGCGTTCAAAGCGGCGCCACTGCTCCCGTCCCTCCTCATCCGTAGAGCCATCCGTCGGATACAACCGATCTACCAACCCAAAGTTGTGCTTCCGCTGTTCTCGGGGCGGACAACGTTAGATCTTCACAAAGGATAGAAATAATTCACGGGAAGGAGGGGAAAGGGGAATTGTTGGGAAGACGGACAAAATCAAAGCTAGCATCGTCGGTGTCATCTTCACTCTGCAAGAACAAGCCCTTGTGCACGGTGTACTCGTAATGGAAATTCTGGGTCGGAGGAGCCGGGATGGGTGGTTTGGGGGCGGAACTCATGCTCTTGTAGAGATATAACAGTATGAGGGCGATGATAAAGGTGGACAAGATTCGTCTGTAGTGTATTTAGCATTAATCGGCTCCCGCTGTGCTCAGGTGGTAGAGGGGAAAGGATGGAGGATAGGTACATTGGTGTATTGGAGTTGGGGGTATTCTGTTGGCGAAGTGATGCGAGAAGCATAGTGTGAAGAGGTCTAGAACGTCTTCATTGCAGTTCTCTGGAAGATTAAATTGTGGTTGCAGGAACGTTGCGGGTCATGGGCGTGAAGCCGTGATGCTGGGCGTCCGCTAAGAAAAGAGGCCAATCACGTCACCGCAACGACTCGTGCGCTTGTCCAGCATAAGTCTATTTGAACATGAAGAACAAAAGATCTGCCCCGATTAACAGATCCAGACTTACCCAGTACATATTATTCGTTCTAGATCTTGTCCAGGCGGTCTGAGCCTTTGGTTTGGTTCATTTTCAGATAACGTCATCTCGATGGATACAGGAGCAAATCACAACCTGAATAGCACCACGTAATTTGATCATGAGTCGTAGATTTTGTCTATTGTCTAGCGAGTAAGCCTTTCTCAAGCTCAACTCGAGTCATCATGATTGTTGCAGGCCCAGGAAACACAATTCAGAGCCCATTTCGAGCCCGCGTCATGCCATTGATCCCTTTGATGGGCAGTCTTCCATGATATATATCAAAACGCCCATAAATCCACGCCCGCTAAGCCAAAACGATGAGATTTTGCTCTGCCAGTTCCTTCTTTGAAGTGATCTTCCTAATCAACCGCAACAGAACCGCGTTCCAGCGGTCTCTTGTCGCAGTGCCGAAAACACTAACGCTCACTTCTTCTTGTTAGGAAACTTCGGTTGTCCAATCTTGTCGCCGCGGAGGATAACATTGAGCACGCGCTCCATGTTCGCGAGCAGTTTCTGGTCGGGTGCCGCAGTGCCACGCTCGAAGTCGGCAATGATTGTGGGCGTTGAGTTGCACTTTGTGGCGAGATCCTTTTGTGTCATTGTGGTTCCCTTGTCGTTCTTGGCTTCGGAGCGCGCTTTGGAGATGGCTTGACCAACGACGATGCCGACCGTCTTGGGCTTGACGATGTCGTCGGAGCGGTCGACTTTGGTGAGACGCTGGCCTTCTTGACTAGCAGAGGCAGTGCCCTGGGTATGTGTTAGCAGGGCTTATGATAATAAAAGATTCGAGAGATGCTTACGGTATTGGCAGAAGCGTACTTCTTCTCTGTGGCAATGATGCCGCCGGCTCGTTGGGCAGCATTCAGCGCAGACTTGCCCTTGACGACAGTCTCGCGCGGCCCAGCAGCGCCACCACGGGTACGGCTACCAATCTTGGTAACGGAGTTCCAGTCGTCAGACATCTTGTAAAAAGTTGTGTGGTGTTGTGGGTAAAGATTGAGAGATGTGGTCTAAGGCTGGAGAAAGCGGTTGTCGTGTGCTGACGGTGGGGTTCGGCAACTTTACACGTTGGGCGTGTTTGCTTCACGATGAGTCAGTGGGAGGAGGCAAAAGGTGGAAAGCTCAGTGTGAGACGCACAATGCCTATAGTGTTATATCTGTCTTGCAAAGGCCTATGTAAAGGGCTGGTCAGCGATGCAGAGCCACGATGAGTCGAGTGCCACTGGTGGTGAGGTCACCGGCGCTAGTCTCGCTTAGGACAGGGTCTCTGGAAGATTCTATCCTCTCGCCCTTTTGCTTCCGCCCTTGACCTCACCGTATCGCACAACACCCACCGACAGCGACAGCGACAGCGACATGTACATGTTGTACATTGGATTTTTCAACGAGATGTGAGATGATGAAGACGCCCATATTTCAACACCGAGTTGCAGCGAGCCGCGCCTGCAGCTTTGGGTAAATGAGTTCTGCACGGCCAGCATCTAGGCATCTAGCAATACTGCTTGTATGTACAAGTAGGCCAATCGAGTTTACACAGCAGACTTGCTCCATCAACTCATCATCTCAAACTCTGCCCATGACCCATGACCCTCTTCAGTATACGTCGTCCATCCTCTCCATGATGGGCTCGTTTGTCATTAGAGGAATATTATTCTCCGTTTCAAGCCCACACTTGTACTATTGACCTAATGCTTGGGTGTCTGCTCCTCTTCCCGTGGACTGGCGCTGGTGCTTGGAGCGGAACATGTGTATAATCTTTGACTGACTTGTTTTGGATGATGTCGAGACTTGGTGAAATCTGGCAGCAATCTTGCAACATGGCTAGGTATGAGTGTGCTTTGACGAATTAACTTGGGATGTCATAGAAGAGGACTGGTAGGTTGCAGTTGTCATTGTTGTTCATGCTAAGCAATATGCTATAGAGGTAAGAGACAGTGAGCGCAACCTCTTTTGACGAGGTAGTGATGCATAAGTATATGCGCACAAAGGTGGGTGTAATCTGAAATCGTGCCAAAAGATTGTACATTTGAGAGGGAAGAAGAGAAGAAACATGATATTGGCAAGGAGAAGACGTGAGCCTACCTAAGTCTCTCTCGCACCTTGACAACTCCACAAACCCAAACACCACGCGCATCCACACACATCAGAGATTTTCAAACCTACCTACCCCTCCCCCTCATCCAAACATCCACCAAGGTTGACATCACATCCACCAAGGTTGACATCACATCCACCAAGGTTGACATCACATCCACAACATACGATACCATCTACACACATGCCTACAAAAGGTGGAGACACCATCATCCCCATCCCCTCGTGCCCGCCCCAGCCCAAAATAACGATCGTCAGGCCCACACACTCCAACGAACCATCAAGGCCAGAAAGATGTTTGGTGGGGAAAAAGATTGGGACGTTGATGGTTGGCGAGGCTGTGCAGAGTCTGGGTGAGATGAGAAGAGTGCGTGTCGTGTTTCAGATCTTGTTGGAGGGGGGGATTACAGTTTTGAGCGATCTGTGGGTGGGGGGTTTGTATAGGATATGGTGGTGTGTGTGCACATGCATGGACGACTTGGTCACGTGCGAGGCGTACCTGTGTGGACAGGGCTCACCATGGTGATAGTGATTGTGGGGATAAGGGGTGCAAGTGAGGGAGTGAGATGTGCCCAGGAACTCTAAATTGGTTTGTTTCTCTCATGATTTTTCGAAGTTGGCATGTGTATCTATGCCTACTGTAGGCTAGGTAGAGGATCCATTCTAGGACTCGTCATGGATGGGCGGTTGCTATCGTTAGCCTTGGTGGTGTTGTGAATCCAAGGCTGTGATTGCAAGTCGGCGCTCGATCTAGACGCTTGGCTGGCTGGGCTTTCTTTTTGCATGCAGCTATCCGCCATAGCGAGCGCACGGATGGGGGTGTCTTTTGTCGAACTGCAGCACGCCTTAAGGGGGGCGTTTGACAGGGCTTTGAGAGATGGTTGGGTCTGTCTACGGAGTAGTAGGTATGTATACATACCATGTAGTACCCATGTGTGTACTCTACTGTTGTCATCACTTGCTTTCGCTCCGTCTTCCAGTCGGTGTGGCCACGGCATGGATGGAATGCTGCAGCCACATCCTGAATCTCGCCGTATTCCAGCAACCATCGTTACATTGATGGATACGAAGAGCGCTGGGCATCCCTGGCAACTTCGACAAGACAGCATCAGTCAGCATGAGCGATGCAGTCTCTGCCCTCGTGAACAGCACCCGTGATTGGGCTCCTGGGATGCCAATTCTTTTTACAGAGGACCAGAGTATGCGCATGGCGAGATTGTGCCTGGGCAGTGGGTGAGTTAGCCTCGTGTGGGAGTGTGCGAGTGTGGCGAAGCAGCTGTAGTGTCGCCCCCTTGCCCTTGCCCCCATCCGGGCCGCCAGGGTTGGCCACAGGAGCAAAAGCGGCATCGCAAGATGGGTTCAGAGAAGGACGGGAACACTTGAAATGTGCTCTCGAAGTGCTGTTTTTAGCAGGGGCCCAACACGCACAAAGACCGTCTTTTATTCACACTACACCACAGCCAGAAGCACCAATCGATGGGCCGCAGTGTCGCCGTAGAGTACATGGCTACCGAACCGGTTGCAGCGTGCTGCTCGGTGTGGCCTTGCGGTATTGCGGTGAATCTCTCCAGCTGAGTGGGCAGGACGGCTCTTTTAGCTCTGGGCGCTGAGCAGGAGCCGCGCGTAACAAACAGTGGTAGCATGTGCGGCCATGTACAGAGGGCATGTACAGTGTATGTAGTCTGTAGTACTGTTGGAGTAGTGTAGGTATTCATAGACGGACCCACTCGTGGCGACCGTCACAGTCTCAGCTCCCCTGACAAGCCATCCGTTGTGCATATAGGCGTCATTTCACGACCAGCTGGGATAGTGTAGGTACAGTACTTACATACACGTACCACATCACTCCCACGGTACCTGGTGAATCTGCGACTTCCCCTCCGGCACTCCCAAAACACCTCCGTTGTCTCTTGTGACGGGTTGTTGCCGCCATTGTTCGCCTTCTGGCTTCTGGGTCGTGTTGGGTCGGTGTTGTTGAGAAGATCCGCTAACAGTTCGCTCCCTGTTGTCCCATCGCTTTCGACCTCCCCCCCCTCCCCCTTCTCTTTCTTAGCCCTTTTAGCCTCTCCACCCCAAAAAAGCCCAAGCCAGCCGACAAGACCCGCCCACTCCCGCCGGCCTGCCCTCTCGCCTGCCCTCTCGCCTGCCTCTCGCCCTGTCTCTCCCAAGTTGTCCTGCGCAACAAACCTACCCACCTTGCACCTGCCACCGCTTCTCCACATGTAATTCGTCACCACCACGACAGCCACTCGTTCACCGCGCCCGACAAAAAACAACAGATTTAATTCTCCCCCCCCCCCCCTCTCCCCAAAACACAATACCAAGTCGCAGGCCCGTAATCGACACTCGCTCAGGGACGACTATTTCGCCGCTGGATTGGCCGACCCTTTTTCCCCACCGTACTCGTCAGGAGTGCCACACCAGCACCTCTGCGCCTGACGCCCTCCCACTGCGCGTCTCCTCACCACCTCCGCAACACCACACAACCACCCAACATGCGTTTCTCGCTGTCCAGGTCGCTGCTCTGGCTCACAGCGGCCGCCCTGCCCCTGGCCTCCGCCGAGCGCATCATCGAATCCAAGTCGCTCAACCCCTGCATGAGCAACTCCAGCCTGTCCGCTACCCTCTTCAATGTCGCCTTCACACCCAGCAACCGCAGTCTGGCCTTCAAGATTGAGGGTATCTCCAATATCGAGGGCAGGATCGAGGCCGACCTCGAGCTGCTCGTCTATGGCTACTCTGCCATGAACCAGAAGCTCGACCCCTGCAGCTCAGAGGATCTGTCGTCCATGTGCCCCATGAACGCTGGGCCCTTGGTCATCAAGTCCAACCTCGACATCAGTCAAGATATCATGAGCTCCATTCCTGGTAGGTACCCATGTTTGTCTTGCCCCTGTGCCGTCTAACGTCTGCAGGCATCGCCTACACAATCCCCGACTTGGACGCGGTCGTCCGAATTAAGATCAAGGATGCAACAACCCACCAGCAGCTGGCATGTGTGGAGGCTGAGCTTTCCAACGGGCACACTGTCGACCAAAAGGCCGTTGCATGGACGACAGCCTTGATAGCTGCCACGGGGTTGGTGACGTCGGCTATAGCATCGGGCTTGGGGCACTCCAACACCGCAGCTCACGTTGCCGCCAACGCCATGTCGCTCTTCGGTTTCTTCCAGGCGCAGGCTTTCATTGGCATGTGCTCCACTCCTTTGCCTCCCATCGTCTCCGCCTGGACCCAAAACTTCCAGTGGACCATGGGTATTATTCGCGTCGGTTTCCTTCAGAAGATGGCGACATGGTACCAGCGTGCAACTGGCGGAACGCCAACCAACCATTTGTCGAACCTTTCCTTTGTCTCCATTGAGGTTCAGAAGAAGATGAAGATGAAACGTGGTGTTGAATTCGCTACCCGTGCTTTCCAGCGTCTCGCAAGTCGCAGTAACGCCGCCTCCACCGAACTTCAAAACAGCGACCGTGTCGTACTCCACGGTATCGAGCGTGTTGGTTTCAAGGCCAAGATTGAGACGACCAACATCTTCTTCACGGGCTACACTTTTTTCATTGTCTTTGTTCTGTTCGTTGTCATTGGCGTGCTACTCTTCAAGTATGCATGCGAGGGTCTGACCAAGGCTGGTAGGATGAAGGGCGACAAGTTTATCGATTTCCGCAATGGGTGGCAGACCGTTCTCAAGGGCATCCTTTTCCGAGTTGTACTCATTGGTTTTCCTCAGATGATGGTCCTGTCTTTCTGGGAGCTTACTCAACGCGATTCCGCCGGTCTGATTGTTCTGGCTATCCTTACCATGGTCACCATGATCGGTGTCCTTGCTTGGGCTTCTTCCAAAGTAGTACGCATTGCGCAGCGCTCCATTACTATGCACAAGAACCCCGCCTACATTCTTTACTCGGATCCTACCGCACTCAACAAGTGGGGTTTCCTCTATGTCCAATTCAAGGCGGCTGCCTACTGGTTCATCATCCCTTGGCTTGGATACCTTCTCATCAAGGCCATGTTTGTTGGTCTTTCCCAGGAGAGCCCCAAGGTACAGGCTGTAGCACTGCTCATCATTGAGTTGGCATTGCTGGTTGGTGTCTCTGTCCTCCGCCCATGGATGGACAAGAAGACCAACGGTTTCAACATTGCCATTGCGGCTGTCAACTTCCTTAGCTCTTTCTTCCTTGTCATGTTCACTGAAATTTTTGGACAACCCGTGAGTACCCTCGCTCCTGATATCTGAGTTGCGACTAACCTCTGCAGGCCGTTGTCTCTGGTGCCATGGGTGTCATTTTCTTCATCATCAACGCCGCCTTTTCGCTCATCTTGCTTCTCATGCTTCTCGTTTCTTCCGGCTTCGCTCTCTTTACCAAGAACCCCGATACACGCTACCAACCTATGCGCGACGACCGTGGCTCTTTTATCAAGTCTCAGACCCAACTCACCACTGAACTCGACGCTCTTGGCGCCACCGCCCGAGGCGAAGGCAAAGGCACCCAGGGCTCCCGCAGCCGCCTGGACGATGACGACGACTTTTCCTCTGCCGAGGGCCCTCGCCACTCCCCTGCGGAAAAGGCTGGATTCGGTGAACACTACCAACCGATTGCCCCACGACGAGATGACAACATCTCGCCCGCGCCCCCCTCTTTTTACGAAGACCGTAGTCCCGCTCCCTCGTACAACACCAGGCCCGGCACCAGCGGCGAGCGAAACGATGTGCAGTACCGCCAGGGGAACAGCTCGAGTCCGTGGCAGAGGGGTGCGGGGTATGAGCATTGACGCCAGGCCGAGCATGAGGAGCAGGTTGGCCAGATTATCGATTCCTATCAACGCTCCTCGATGCTCCAGCAACAATCTCTATTACAGGCACAGGCACAGGCACAGCAGCAAAAGCAGTAGCAAAAAGCAGTAGCAGTAGTAGGAGTAGCAGCAATCACAGGAAATCGAACATGGATCTTTACATCTTGACTTGGATGGGGGATACCTTTTTTTTTCTTTTGTAAGGCCTTTTTTTTTCAATCGGGTTGGTCTGGTCTGGTTTCGTCTCATCTTGTCTTGTCTCGTCTTGTCTTGTCTGACTGCTGAGGCAAAGGCCTTTTTTTTTGTCTCTCTCTTGCTGTGTGTGGTGTGTGGGTACGCATGTAGGTGTGTGTAGACATCTAGAAAGATCCCTCGCCTGGGCTGTTGTCCCTTGGGTTACATAGTATAGTGTTAATACTACGAGTTGAAGAATTGGTGTTTGTGTTGGTTTTTGTCTCGATGGTGATGTGGGGGTAGGGGATGTGGAAAGGTAGATGTGCATGTGCATGGGGATGGAGATGTGGAGTTGGATTGAGAATGTTCTGTGCTGTGTTGTGCAGTAAAACTACCAATGTAAACTCCCCTAGTCGAAGACCAAACATGGAGCGTGCAAGTACAGTGTAATGTGCTATATTATACTATAACAGCAAGGCACAGTTTTCTTCACTTTTATATATTGCTCTTCATCTATGTTTCTGTCCTCTGGCACGTTGGGTTGGATTGGAATTGGGCTGGGTTTGGACTGGGTTCTTGTAGTGTTTGGTTGTGCTTCTCTTTGATTGGGATTGCGCTTTGTTAAGAGCGTTTTCGTCTTCTTCGAAAAAGGAGGGCAGAGGGGGAAGGGGGGGGGGTCGGTGATTGAAGGAGAAAGAATGTTAGGGATTAGAGATTTTAGGGGGTGAAGGTGATGAAGGGGGGATGTTGGGGGTGGTAGTAGTAGTGGTTGTGGTAATTGTTATGCATATGCTACGGGAATATTGATGTATATGCTATGGCTATGTTATGTCTAGTGTTGGCGTTGACATGGGGGTTTGGTGCTGGTTTGATCATTCAGAGGGTTTGTATAGTGTTGTGTGGTGTTGCCCTGTCCTTTTTCTGGGGATTTGTGGATGAGAGGGTCATACGTTTTCTTGAGACGCAGGATGGCGGACCTGAGGTTCACGGTAGCACCACTTCTTTCTGAAGATTCAAAGGGCGAGCGTGTACGTGGGCAGTCAAATCATGCCCTTGGATTCATGTAGATTGTCTATCAGTCCCGCAGAACTAGATTCAGCCTCGGAGATGTTGAACCTCGTATCGACGTTGGTAGTTTGGCAGCTTTTCCTACTTGAGCTCAGCTAACGAGCCGCTGTAGTCGATCTCTAAACCACCGCGCTGGAAATGTCGCGGTACCTATATAAACGTTCCATGTCACTACTATAGTCTATCGACTACAAAGAAAAGTGATTTCACGCTAAGATGGAAACAATTGGCAGAGTGCCAGAGTACCTAGCCGCCCGATGAGTTTGATGAGTGAAAGGTAGTGGTTGGTGGGGAGGGCGCTTGAACATGTTTGGGGTGGAGACGAGACGACAACGGATCTAGCCCCAACCTGGTAATATTTCATCGCGTATCACCGCTTTCTGTCGCAGGTGCGTATCAAGAAGAGTCAGTTTCCACCTCAGGTCGACTGTGTCTGTACCCTGGCTCTTGACACACAGCATTCGACCCTCCAAGTTCTCAAGTACAGCAGCCACACCATGTAAAAAGACGCAAGTTCAGATTCTACCCGGTCAGGTGCCCAGTTTTTCCATGGGCCAAAAAAAATTTAAAATCTTACCTATCTGTCCGAAGTAGCTCCTCCTCTAACGCCAGGACGTAAACGTCGTTGCAGCAGGTCCCGAGTCTTGCCTATCTGCAATCGGACTTGCGCTGCACGAAACCATCTACGGTAGGTCTAGTCAAGGAGCCGTCAGACCTACTTGGACGCGAAGGGTAGGTCTAATCTCGGTCTACTGATGATCGGGCGGAGGAAAGCATGGGATGGGACGGAATGGCTTTCGTCGGCTGGGTCTGATGGGTACCGGTAGGTAGCTATGGACTACAGATGTAAGCAAGCAGACGCCACATCATCCTGGACGACTCGAATGCCAGGCAAGTCTGGCGTGGGGAAGGGTGCATGTATCCTCGAGGCAAGTCTGGCGCATACCTATGTCGTCTGGAAAGGAGGCCAGAGAAAAGCCAGATTGTAGCAAGCAGCACAGGCATAGGTTAGCACGACGCACACGCACAAGGCATAGGTCGTACATGCCTTACAGTACAATACACATAGCCTTCGACATGGCCCCCCGGGTCGTCTCGTCGAGGTTCGGCGGAGGTTGCGCACGCCAATCAAATCGCGCACGTTCAGGCAAGACGGGGAAATGGTTGGAGAGAAGAAGACAAAGCGATCCCCGGGTTTACTCTAGGCTTAGCGGCTCTCCTCGTGCGCCCGGCCCTTGGACGACCACAAGCGCGGCAGCGTAGCCCGGCTAGGAAAGACGCGTGAATGGACGGCCGTTCTGGAAGCGCAGAGTTGCCAGCTATCCTTTTTCCTCCAAGGCTGTTTTCCCATGCGAATCATCACAGCCCCGTGGCCCCCGGGCCATAAGATGCGAGTCATCTTCATGTCATCGGTTGGTGGGTGCCACCCGCCGGGCTACCCGAGGCGCAGGCACCCCAATCCGTTACCCTCCTACCTACATCTGGCTCCCTTTATCAATGTCTGACCGTCCGCTGCTCTCCAAGCCTGTTCCCGATCTTCCCTTACACTTCCGCCCTCACGGCTTGCGGACCCCCCGCACGCCGTATACAGTGCATTGCTGTCTCAACATGTCGTCCTTCTTGTCTTGAAACACTTCAGTCGGCCTTGGAGTCTTATCTCTTGTACGATAACCGGTGCTACTAACTTTTCCTACTGCTTTGTCTTTGTTGCCGGCCAACGGCTCTGGAACCGAACGGCACGGCACCACTGTCTTGAGCGAACCTCAAAAAGAGACGTCCTCGTCAAACCTGTTGGCCAGCTAGCTGGAGAAGAGTACCGTGTCTTCTACGTTCCTGTTCCTGGATGTACCTCGTTCTGCGCATCACAAAATTGGCGCATAGTGCTTGGATATATACTCCCCATTTACACACAATCACCAGCATTGTTACTACACGTTACACCTCCAACACTGTCAGAAAAATCAATCAAAATGGCTGCTTTCCCACGATTCACATTTCCTCTCTCCAGAGAGCAGAGTGAATCCAGTCATTCACTACTCATCGAGGCCTCTACGCAGACTGACTCCCCACCATTTCACACCAGCACCAATATAAAACCAAGCGAAGACTGCAGACTTGTCCTCACTCACAATCACAACTACTCGTGCGCTCAACCCATTAACCAACTATCTACTCCACCAGCTTCTCCTAGCAAACTCAGAATATCAGCCATGGGTATGCAGCATCTTGGCAAGAAAAAAGGCGACCGTTCTCTGACGCCGCCTCCTACTCCTACTGGAACGTCACATGTCAAGACTGGATCATCGTCGTCCAACTTCCTGGATTCATTATCCAATCTTCGTCGTGGAGACTCGGTTATATCTTCGCCCACATGTCAAGGTTCCGGGGAGAAGCCCGGCAGCACTGAAGTCATTACGTATCCATACCACGCAATAGACTATGAATTCTGCACCAACGCAAAAGGACAGAAAAAGATCATTGGCAACGGTGCTTGGAGCAACGTTTATCTCGCGACACCCTCTGTGCCCAGCACTGTTGAACAGCCGTCCCTTGATACTCCTACGAGTAGCATATCGCCTCCCCTGACACCACTGGACTCACGTAGCACACCCACGATTCCATCTCTCTACGCCATCAAGGTACCTGCCACGACTAGCGCAAAGAAGGTCCTCTGCGCCGAGGCAAAGATCCTATCCTACCTTTCTCGCTTCCCAAATGCCCACGCGCACATCGTCCCCTTCTTCGGCCTCGACACTCGCACAGAAGCTCTCGTGTTAAAAGCCATGGACGGCACTCTCGAGTCCTGGATCGCAGCCGAACTCAACACACTATCCGAGCCCCTCCGCGCCCAGAAACTCGCCGCCATCTTCCCCACCCTCGCCCTCTCCCTCATCGACAGCCTAGCATGGATGCAAGACAAAGCCTGCATCCAAGCCGACATCAAACCCTCCAACATCCTCATCTCCTTCTCCCCCTCCGGCACCCCTAACCCCGTCTACACAGACTTCTCCTCCGCCATCCTCACCCAACCCGATGGCCCCATCGACTCTTCCACCGCCTCCCCCTTCGGCGCAGGCACCTGGGACTACCTCGACCCCAAAACCCTCAACCCCTCACACCCGGCAACCCCCTCCGCCACCACAGACCTATGGAGTCTGGCCATTTCCCTCTTGTACCTCGTCATCGGCTCCTCGCCCTACGACGGCTTCAGAGCGAACAAGTACCAGCAGCGCGAGATGATCAAGTCCGGGGCCCCGCTGCAGTGTCTGGGCTACGGCGATGTGGCCAGTGTGAATATGAAGCGTCTGGCCAGTCTTTCGCAGCTTTTGGGGTTTGGGGCCGAGAAGTGGTTTGCCATGGTATTGGTTAAGGATTCGACGAGTAGGGTGGGACTGAGTGTGTGGCGGGAGAAGTTGGTGGAGGCTTTGGCGGCGGGTGCGGTGAAGGTTTGAGGGGTGGTTGGTAGGCATGCACTGTCCTTGTCTTGGTTCTTGTCTTTGGATATCATCAAGGCTCGGTCTTGCCCACGATGCTACCTATTTCTTTGTCCTTTTCCTTTTTTTTTTCTGACTCTGATTCTGACTCTGATGCTTTGCTGCGCAGTGCCGTGTAGTCATAAGCACTGACATTTTACTCTATAGATACCCCCATATATTTCCTATATATCTCCCATTCTCCATCCTCCATCCAACCTCATCCTCTCTCTCCGTATGCCCCATCTCACGTCACACTTTGTCCCTTTCCCTCAAATCTCTGCCTTTTTTGCCGTAATGTTGGGATCGATACGCAACCCTACTCTTGCGCTTAATGTACACTCTGCGCCATTCGCAGGAGTTGGAGCACAGAGTGGGAGACTGCATGTTATGATGCGTATCTTTTCTTTTGTCCTGCGGTGGGTATTAGAATTCAAGAAATTTGTAGAGCCCTATTTTAGACTAGATACCTCCAATCTCATATCTCACGGTCTCACGCATTAGGCTCTGCTGCTGTTCTATTACGTGTGCAAAATGCTTTGTCGCCGTGTACAATGTACAAGTAAAGAAAGGTATGTGCATGCTGTTGTACATGTGTTATGAAGCACATTTTGCTTGTGTGTGGAATGCTCCGTCTCATACATTGTCTATCTGGGTGTCGGAGATACTTGATAGTCACAAATTATTCGTTCAGTTCTTCTCTTCTCTTTGGGCCAGACTTCTTACTGTTACGCCTCAATCTTATATTACTCGGTCATAACATTTCAAATTACTCAATCCTGAACTCTCAAACCAGTCAGTCCTGTCAAATCACTCAGTCCTCTTAAACGACTCGATCCTTCAAACGACTCAGTCTTTCCAGACCACCCAGTCCTACCCTCTCAAACCACTCAGTTCTCGCCCTCCTTCTCACCCTCAACTGGAAACCTCGCCACCAGCATAGCCAGTATTTCCCTCGCCCTTACACTCCGCACCGCTGCAATTGCATCCCGTAGGTCGGTCACCGTGCTCGTGTCTTCAATTTGCGTAGGCGGTGCTGGGTCTTGGGCGGGAAAGGGTATGAGTAGAGCTTGAAGGAGCGTGTCCGAAGACGAAGCGTTGTCGTATGTGGTGCTGGAATGTGAATCTGTATCCAAGGGGTTCAGACCGGCAAACGAAATACCAACCCCCTGATCCCCCATCCCCCTAACCCCCTGATCCCTCCTCCCCGGCACCACCCCGCCCACCCATCTCCCCACCACCCTCTCATACTCCGCGCGCCCCAACCTCTCCCTCTCCCGATCCAACAAGCGCTCCCACTCACCCCGTAGCCGCTTCATCTCGCTCTTGAGCAGTTTCTTTTGCGCCGCGCCGTGGACGCGGAAGAGGTCCCAGGGCGACGTCTTCCAGGCTTTTAGGAAGGCTTCATGTGCGTGGAAGGTTGTAGGGGTGCTGTGGTGTTCGAGGACGGCGGAGAGGTAAAGGGCTGTGAAGGTTTTGGCGGAGGGGGGGAGGGGGCGGTAGGATGGGGGTGGGGGGTTGTGGTTATCGAAGTTACAGGAGGTTTGTGAGATTCTTGAGGATGATGGATAGTAATGATCTACCGGGAAGTGGTTGTCGAGGCCACGGGAGGATCGTGAGGATGATGGGCAGGACTGGTATGTCGGGACGTGGTTGTCGAAGCTACGCTGGGATCGTGCGGACGCTGGATAGTAATGGTCTGCAGGTACCCAGTGATCGAATCTTCTCTCACTGCTCGTAGTCGCCGTATTCATTCCAATGTCATCGACCGGAGACCCAGCCTCTACAAACTCGCGCGCAAGCAGCGCAGTAAACATGGCAAGATTCCATCTCACTCCATCATGGTAGCGTTGAAACTGCCGCGCAGAATCAAGCCGATAGTACCATATCGCCCTCGTAACGTCCATACTCTGCAATTCTTCACTCTTGATAGCCCGGTCGTCGTCCCGTGCCATGAGGGCGCGGTGGCGCAGGAAGAAGGGCAGCTGAATGTCGGGAGGTATGTTGGGAATGTGTGTAGCTATTGGGTTTGGCAGGATTATATCGTCTAGGGTCAGTGTGGGGAGGTGGTAGGGTGGTATGGCGCGGAGTTTGTGCTTGAGCAGAGCGGAGAGCTGGGCGCGTGAGGAGGGCAGCGGTTGCTCGTTCGATGGGGAGGGAGGTGGTGACATTGTGGATGTGGTGAAAGTATATAGGTGTACGAGTTCTGTGTAGGTTGAGTTCAGAAATTAGGTGTGAAAATGTAGGTTGAGTTGAGAAGTTAGGTGTGGACATGGTCATTTGATCAAAGTTCACGGCAAGCTGCATGATTGCTCTGCACTGACCTACTGACAAACGACCGAGTGAATGTATATAAATTCAAGATTCATCTCTACTTTTGCAGTTATAGCATGCTTTATATGGTCACGAACAACAATTCTTGAGGGGGTTTGATAGATACAGCTATTGTCTTTGGTGGTGGCCGTATTTCGATACTACAACGAGGATACTATGTCCTCCACCTCAGTCCCCATCTATCTACTCTCTTCACACCCCAGGGTATACACCCCCTCCCCCCCTCCCCCCTCCCCCCTCCACCCTTCACTCCTCCATCACCACATCTGCCCCGGCACCCTCCCTTTCCCAACCGATGCTCATGTTTTTGGTCTCATCGACCATAGAGTCCATGTCCTGCTGGAACAAAGCACTCTTCAACAGCTCGATGAAGTCACTAGCCTCCATCCAAGGCTTCCTCTGCTGCGTCTTTGCCCCCTCATTGGTCAGCCTCTTGAGGTCCCTGGCCAAGGCATCGATGGGCTTAAGCAAGGCGACGAGCAGGCCGTCGGCCCAAGGCACTTGGGCAAGAACATTGCCCGATTTGCCTTGGGCCTTAGCCCGCTTTGCCGCCTGCTCTGCACCCATCTTCGCCTGGAGGATGTTGATGGTTTCGGATTGGGTCCTCCGAGCATTCATTGCCGCTACTTCGCGGTCACCGGTCGACTTGAGTGCCAGAGTCCATAGGATTACAATGTTGGCACCATACTTCTCCCAATCTTCCTCTGAGATGCGGCCCACGCGGCGAATCGACAAGACTTTCTCGAACCTCTCCACCATTTTTTTGGTGACATGTTCGGGAAGACTTCGCTCTTTGAGTTGAGCGATCAGGCGTCTGATAGTGGAGGACTGGTTTTGGGTGAAATGGGAATGATTAGAAAGACGTGTCTACGAGATCACACAGCTTTACCAAGGTGATAGGAGCTTTGCTGCAAGACGATGTGCCTGTGATCTCATACCCGCAGTCACCTTGACTTCTTGCCAGCTCTCACGTGATTGGCCCATTATCTCGATGTGACCGCGTTTATAAAGGACATGCCACTGACTTGTAACGCAATTTCAAATCATATGTAATTGAATAGTGGACCTAGAGAGCTTCGAAGTGGCGATATGTTGTCAGTGTTTGCAATACTTCAAACGCGCAGGAACAGCAGTGTTAGCTCGCGCCAGTCGTATATAGAACATCTTACAAGTTTTTCCTTACAGGAAATAAGGTTATATCGCTATATAAAACTATCTTAAAGTGTGCTAGGGATATGTAATCCTATTAAGTGATGAAGTGAAGCCCACCTTTGCCTGCTATCTTAGGGCAAACAATGCCGCAAACGCATCTCTGAACTCCACTGGCTACACACATGACCCAGCTGAAAGCTCCAGAACGTCTCTTTGTTTGATATTAGCATATTATTTACCTTGAAATATATATCAAAATTTTCGGCAACATCTCATGAATTCCAATGTGTGGTATATATAACTTTGTGGTAGCTTGCTCCTTGTGGTGGTGATGTGTTTTTCATTGATTGTAAGGTGCCGCCATGTTTTTATTCTCCCCCACGAGGCAGTAAACTTGCGACAGCAAGGCTAGCGCTTTACTCCACATACACAAGAGCTAAGGCAATCCCGCGCGTTGCATCTACTCATCTACCTCCTTCGTCTCCTCGGGAGCATCGCATGCATTTATGAACAACAAGGCAGCAGGATAACAAGTACTATTACAACAAGCACCAAGACAACCGGCACAAGGATAACGAGACATGAGGGTGGATTTCCGAGACATGGTGACTGGTTTACTGTGCTGTTTTATTTCATGTGTCTTGAGCTGACATTTTTGGGGTTTGTACTTAGCTTTGTTTACATTATTGTCGGGATCCAAGTCTATAGGTCTGGCGAATTTTGGTTGCTGGAGCTGGTGGGGGTGTATGTTACTCGTGGACTGTTCAACGCGGTGATGTCTGCCTTGTCTTGCCTTGACTTTGGTGAGATTTCCTACATGTCCAAAGAAGGGAGTCGTGCACCTCACGGTACGGTGTCAATCTGGAATATTAGAAGAAGGGTGTGGGGGTATGAGGATATATTTTGACAAGGTTGATTGTTTCAGACTATGTAACGATAGGAAACTACGAACTCTCCTTAAGACTAAACGACTACAAAGGCTAAGACTGCCCTGTCCCCTTTGGCGCGTACAGACTGGCTGCGAAAACGTCTCTGCCGTCGTTGCTTACCATGCTTTCTCGTCGGACGTGGCGACTGCCTGTTGCGCTGTGGGGAGGTGGGTTAGATAGATGCACTTTTACAACCACACAAGCTGTCCCTCCCACGTATTTGCAAAGCGGGAGATCCAAGAACAAGAAGAAGAACAAAAAAAGAACTCACATATCCCCAACAACCTTCCTCAACACCAGCGAATCCACCCAAACTCCTTTACTCTCGTGCGCCTCCTTGGTCAGACTGTACCTCTCAAACCCCAATCGTTCCGCAAGTTTCCAACTCCCTTCGTTGCGGGGATCGCATTCGATTTCCAGCTCGACTTTGCCCTGGTCCTGTAGCCGGTCCTTCAGCGCGTCGATGAAAGCCGTCATGGCTTCCGTGGCAAAGCCTTGGCCGCGCATACTGGGGAGGAAGGAGAACCAGAGATTGGCGTGGGTGACGTGTTTGATTGTCTCTTCTCCGGGGAGGCTGTCGGAGTTTGCTTGGGAGGTCTTTGCGCCTACACGGCCGATGAAACGGCCGTCGTGTTCGACAGCAAGTTCGTAGATGGTGCGCGGGACGTCGTTGTGGTTGCGGATGTTGTCTACGACGAGTTGTCGTGCTTGCTGCTTTGTTCTAGGCGGCCAGTCTTGATATCGTGCGTTTTCCTCGCTGGATTCAAGTTCGTAGTAGCCAGTCACATCTTTCATTACAAACTCCCTTAGCAATAAGCGTGGAGTCTTGATTGCGCCATAGCGTTCGCCTTTGACGTTGGCTTTGCGGATGGCCAGGAGTTCATCGTCGGTGAGAAGGCCAGATGCTTTGAGGATCTTTTGGATGATGGCGCCTTTGGCCACAAGATAGTCGACGATGTTTGTTGAGCGGGCGGCAAGGTCGAGCTTTACGCGGGCATATTCATCGCGGAGCTCAGTATTGGAACGCAGCGTGTCGCGCAGACCGAGATGGTTACGAGTCTGTGCGACCTTGTCGACGCAGACATAGATGTTGTAGCGAGTGGACTGGCTAGGGTCCTTAAATACATGGCGGTCAATAATGCCCAGCTCACCTAGGTAATCGTAGTTGGCCTTGTCAATAAGTGCGTCAATGGCATGTTGGACATTCTCTCTGGTAACAATAATGTCAACGTCGATGACAGGCTTTGCTGCGAGACCTGGCACAGAGGTACTGCCCACGTGCTCGATGGATAGGTAGTCGACGCCTCGCAGGTATTTTTTTAGATCGGACTTGATTCTCTCAAACTCTTCAGGCCATTTGGGATCGTATTGTTCGACGACGACAGACATGTCGCGGCTGTCGCGAAAGGCGTAGTCGTCAAGTCGTGTAGTCACTGATGATGTTGTTCCCTACCGGAGCTGAAGATAAGTGTCTGGAACCCGGCTGGACCTGCCCTTTTGGCGGAATCTTGCTTCACCGCAAGGCGTGTAGAAAACAGGAATTGTTGCTTCTGATGATGCAGTCCAAAAGTGCGGGGAAGTTTGGGGCCACGCCATCGAGAACTGCAGGTCTTGGGCAAACACAGTGGCCAAGTCATCGGCTTTGGCTGTGCACGTTGTTCCAAAACAGCCCGGAGTGTACTCCCGGATTCCGCCCTTTAGATTGCAGCTCAGCCCTTGTGTGTTTTTCATGCGTTGTCTTGTCCACGTTGGCTCTCTTGGAAGGAATGCGTGTGTTGTGTGTTGCAATGACTAATTTTCTCTCTTCGTAGCCCAAACGGTCGATGCTTGCCTTACCTTCTTGATTGTGCATGGCTTGTATAGGGAAACACGTTCGCCAAGAAACAGGTATGGCTTCTTTGCAAAATGTGCTTTGGTAAAGCCTGGGACTGGGAATTTACGTGGATTCCATTTACGTGGATTCCCAGGACTGAGTATGGCATAAATCATACCCTGATTACTCTTCTTCACTCTCCTCACTGCTGTCGACCCCAGCCAACAATCCTTCCATCATCAACTTCTCCAGAGCGTCTTCATCATCCTCTACTGCTCCACCTACTGTACTAGCCTTTCTATCGTATACTGCTGTACCCTGCTTCGCCAGTGGTCCAATATCCATAGGACCTGCATCCTTGTCGTATCCCTCTTCCTCTTCCTCGTCGTCCTCGTCTTCTCCCTCGTCCTCACCCTCGGCATCTTCCAAATCCCCAAAGTCTATCTCATCCTGCATATTGAGATTGGCTCTCGAGGTGAGCGACTGCGGATTCGGTGAGCCTTGCGCACTGTTCGTTGCGCTGAGAAGAGAGCGCGGGCCAGTCGAGGGTGAACGCGTTAAACCCCCACCAAGGTTTGGACCGAGCCCTAGTGATTTCAGGGCACCATGACCGCGACGTGGAGGTTCAGCGTCCGGCACTTCAATTTCGAGGAGGCCACCATCGTCATCGGAGGCGGATTCGGCTTCTGCGTCTGAGGAGGAGGGCGAGCGACGGGATTGGTGAGGGGCGGGTGATGGGGAGCGGCGCGCGGGTGAGAAGGCGACTTGGGGGTCTGCGTCCATGTCGGATTCATCAGATGAGTCAATGACTTCTTTGGATTTGATCCTCGAGGCCGGAGGTCCTGCAGCCTTGGCCTTGGTCTTGGGGGTATCTGACGTTGCCGCACGTTGCAGTTGTACTTTCGGGGTAGCCTGTGACTTTTTGAGCTTGGAAACCAAGGGATTTGTAGTTGGACCCTTGCGCTTCGCTGGGGCTGGTTTTGTAGGCTTAGGTCTTGATGCCGCAGCAGGGTTCCGTGCGCCAAATTGTGGTGTGTTCGCTGCGCTGCCTGTGCCTGCGCGGTCTTCGGGAGACGAGGCGCGGTTGTATTCGGACTCATCACCGCGCTTCTCCCCCTTGCTCAGGAAATGGCGGAAATCGTATGGGTTCTCCGCGTCCGGGTCCCCTGCCTCATCGTCGCCCACCTCCTCTCCAAACAGATCGTCATCGTCTCCTCCATGGTCTGCATCATCATCCTTGCACTTCTTGGGGTATATCTTGGGGTGCTGGGAAGCGACGTCTTTGCCGTTCTTGGTAGCGAGGTTAAATGTGTAGCTGCTCGAGAGCGGCTCGAGCGTGGCTTGCTGCGAGGAAGGGTCAAAGACAAGGACATAGGACTTCTTCAGCGTCGAGCCTTGGCCCTTGAATGTGTACATGTCCTTGGTGCCTGAGGCGTCCGAGTCTTCGAGTTTGAGGTTGTATGTGTTGGCCGAGAGTGCTGTGAGCGTCGTTGTTCGAGTGGTCGCGGTTTGGGCAGGCTTGTGGTTGTCTGGGCGTGGTCAGTATGTATGCCGTGGCCTGTCCTCTTCGCTACGACTGTCTATGGGGCAAGAATGGAGGGAGAGTGGTCGGTCTACGTACACTTGACGCTTCTATAGGCACTCGAAGAGTCGTCGCTGCTGGTTATGCCATGGCCAAGGCGCAGGCTAAAGTGCGCCTTCTTGTGTGGCTCGATGCGCTCCATGGTGGGAGACGCCATGGTGGTTGTACTGCTGGTGATGGTGGTGGGACACAGTCTGGACCGTCACACACAGGAGTCACCACGGGAAATAGCTGTGTAAGGAAAGATCGCGGGATTGCAGAGTCTGTTAGAAAGAGAGAAAGAGAGCCCATTGCTCCGAGTCCAACGGCTACGTCCCATGTTCGGGAGACCGGCTTCCGACCAGACCCTAACAGTAATGGCACGCTCCGCTCCTTCCCGCCGCTACTGTACCTAACTGATTCCAGCCCCACTTTTCTCCAGATCCCCATCTCATGAATCATCCTCGTCCATCTCATCGCCACGCCGATCTACTGCAGTAGTATTCACAACCACCACACTTCTCGGCAGCAACACATCGCCTCAACAATCCGTCTTCAATTCCATCTATCACTATGCAAGAATAAAAGCAGGGTATATGTGCCAATCAAACCACCTCTGAACACCTCCCGCTCTCCATTCCTTTATTACCGTACCGTAATCGAGACCCACACGCCTGTCTACCTCGTATACTATATATGCACACAACAACAGATAGCTCGTCTTATCTTGCTGTCTTTCCGTCTAGTTTCCATATACAGTCTCACGATTACAGCCATGCCATCAGAGCCAGAGCACCTACAGCCACGACCACGCCTGCGCCCTTGACTTCACGAGCAAGCGCATCCGGAGCAGCGCCTGCACTTGTAGTTGCACTTGCTTGTCCTGCTGTTTCAGTTCCGGATCCAGATTCTGACTTGGAGCTAGAGTCAGAACCAGAGCCAGAGTCAGCCTTCGACGCAGAACCAGTGGCAGAAGCGCCATCTGCAGTCGTAGTCGTAGCCTGCTGGGCATGAAAGTTGTGCACCTGGCCGAGCGTAGGGAGCGCGGCCTTGGGGTCGACTTCCCAGAAACCAGAGGTGTATTCAGGGCAAGCGACAGGCTTTTTGGTGGGTGTGTAGTCTGCTGCCTTGACACCGGTGGGGTTCAAAGTCTTCCATACCTTACTAAGATTGGAGAAGTCGGGCTCCATGGGTATTGGTTTGCCTAAGCATTCGAGTTAGGACGCGTCCCCATGAATTCTTGACAACTTGCAACTCACCAGAGCGTGGAAACCCATCCGCAGGTGCACCAACCGACGCAGGATCAACCTTGTCCCCATACTTGATAAGCCCGTAGCTGTTCGCCTCCTCGATCCACTCGTAAATGATGCTACCAGACCATACATCCGCCATCTCGCCGAACAAGGCAGTCTGGTCCATGAAGTCACGCGGTCGTACCGTGTTACACCCGGTCTCCGACATGAAGATCGGAATATGCAGATCTGTGGAATTCTTCTCCAGGATGTTGTATCCAGACTGCTCGAATGTGCTGCTACCGCACCACGAATAGGCATTTAAACTGAAGAAGTCGAGCGACTCCTTCGTGTCGTCGCCGCATGCGAGGTAGTTTTGCAGCATGGGCCGTAGGGTTGCAATATCGGCAGCCGAGTAGCCGATGGGGATGTTGCGGTACTTCTTGGAAGTACGGTAGGCTTTCATGTCACGTGCGGCTGCTTTGATGTAGGGCGCTGTTACGGAGCCGTTGGCGTTGGTGATGGCCTCATTGCCGACGAAGAAACCCGCGAGGTTGTCGTATTGCTGGAATTCATCCATGACCTTCTCGAAGGCATCACTCTGCGGCTTAGTCCACTTGGGCGTGACTTGCTCGACGTACGTGTCAAAGGTATCAAGATCGAGCCAGACGTAGACTGAGCGAGTTGCAGTCAGCAGCATCCTGTTATCCAGTGAATATACCTGAAGCTTGTGTACTTACTTCCAGCATCCGCGAACGCCTTCATGCAATCCTCGTGATCTCCATCTGCCTCAACATGGTACACTCGTATTGAATTGGTGCCAATGCTTTGCATGAGCGAAGCATCGGCGCTACATTGAGTGGCATCGATGAGTGGGTCATCGGGGACAAGTTGATACGCGATGCCTGCAACATATCAGCATCTCTTCTGCGAACTCTAGTCGACATCTATTGCAACCAGTCTGTGGAAACATACCCTTGACGTAGAACTGATCGCCATCGCTGGTGAAGAACTTGGATCCCTTGACCTCAATCGTAGGGATAGCAGCGGCAACAGCACCAAGTGCGAGCGCAATAAGCGAATGACAGACCATGGTCAGGCGAGTGGTCGATGAGCAGCAGCGACGGCGGGCTCCAAGTCAAAACTATTCGCTGATACCGTCGTTGGTGTGGGAAAAGGAAACAAGAAAACAAAAGAACCTCGACACAACTACGCCAATCGCCCGTTGCGAACGTTCTTCCTGTAGCGGAACCCACAGATCCCGGAAAGAAGCAAACGACGACCGTACCGTAATTAGCCAGGAAGGGGCAGAGAACCTCTGCTCGTACGCGAACTAGAACTCACCCAAGGCGATAGTGGCGAACGAACGAGGGCAAGAGGGCGATGAAAACAAAGGGCAGGCGCAAACACAACAACACACACGGCTTCCTTCTCCCAACTTCCCTCATCTTACTCTAACCCTAATCAATCCCACAGATCAAAAAAACGAGACATGCACACTCACCACACGGACACGGAAGGCGGCACAACCCACCACCGCCTGGTAGCCTGGATTCGCATCCTTCCAAACCCCCCACTCCGTCCCAATCATCCAGTCCAGCCAGATGCACCACTTCACACAAGCACGTCGTATCGTATCGTATCACGAATCCCTCGCGCCGCGTCCCACTTTCACATTTGGCGCAAAACCAAGATGCCTAACTGCTACATCCCCATGATGACATCATAGTCCAGACCCGCCATCCCACCCGTCAATTCACCCGCCTCTCCTCCCAGGAGACTCCCAGGAGAAACAAAAAAGACGCCCTAGAGAAAGGAAAACAAGCAAGACAGCGTTAATCCCATACATGCATCTCCACCAACACGCGTCTCCCATCTCCCAATTTTCTAGACTGCAATCCCACCCACCCTCTTTGTTCAAACGAGCGAACCAGAGCGTGCGCGGTTAAGCTTTTCCAGAACCGAATCCCAAGCACACATAAGCTAAAATCAAAAGCAAGGGCAAAATAAAAAGTGGGGATATGTTTGTTGCCCTCTGTCCCGAAACAGGGAGGTGGGGCCGGAAGGGGGGGAGGAGGGCAATGGGAAGTGAGATTTCAGAGAGCTTTTCTTGCAGGGCTTTTTTGCTTTGCTATTGCGCCCTGCTTGGGTATGGTCATGTAAATCTCAATAGGAAGATTGTTCAAACATAGTGCACGGGGTGTTGTAACTTATGTGTAGGACGGTTGAGCATGGGGCGTCGTGGTGGTGGTGGTGGTGGTGCTGTACAACCCAAGCCAGGACTGCAATTCAGAGTCTAGAGCCCATGATTTTCCAACAAGGGTGTGTACTGTGAGATGCGCGTGTAACGGGTAACAAAGGAGATTATGGTGGCTTCTGATTTGTGTAGCATAGTGTTACATGTGCACATGATATGATACCATCGCACACGGCCAATCATACCAACAACACCACTCTTTCACTTGAGAGTTTTTGGTCCTTGAATTGCCGAGTCTACAACAGTCGCTGAATTCAATGCAGAGATTGTGTGCATGGCAAGAGTCTGCTCTGGCCTGCACGAGTGCTTTGATACACACGGCCGCAGATACCTTAGTGGACGTTGATGTGAGCACATTCAATCCCCTGTGTACAGTCCCAGCTACACCCCAAAAGTTGGCTTACACATGTAGCGTTGAGCCACCTACACATGTACACATGGAGGTCTACACATTCAGCATGGACACACACGGCATTGGAGTCAGTCATGGGCAAGCAAGCGACAGTGGAATCATAGAACAGGACTGCATTAGGAATGGGTTGCCAATCAAGTACAACCCGATCGCCAGCACAGGGCTTTCCCCCAAGCCTCATAACGAAGCTTGGATATCTTTCCCTCGTAAGCGCATAGCATTGATCATGTTCCTTCAACGGAGACCCTGATCCACGAAACAGATGAACATTCTTTGAACTGGTTGTTGGTATATTCCTTTTGAATCCTCGCTCCCACTCCGACATGCCGACATAATCGTGTGTCAATGACAGGGTATGGAAAAGAAATTGTACCTAGGCAAACTTGTGAATGTGCATTTACCATTGGTTGGTGGCAGCAGGGGCAGCGGCCTCCGTACCCCAACCCTCGGTACCAGCCTGGGCATCACCAGATGCAGCCCAGTCGGTGGTGGTAGCATCAGCGTCCCAGTTGACAACACCTGGTGTGGCAGCTGCGAAAGCACCGGCGGTGGCGCCAGACACCTCCCATTCGGTGTTAAAGCCACCCTCAACGGCGGCGGGGCCAACCTCGTCGGCACCAGGAACCTTGGCCTCTTCAACGCCTGCGCTGTCCTTGTTCTCCTCGGCTTCAGGGTCGCGGTAGAAGTACAAATCGGTCATGACGTCCCACTCAGCCTCGCGGGAAGCGAGGGTGCCACGAAGACGGAGGACCTCACGAGCCAACATCCACCAGATGAGACCAATGGCGTGACGACCCTTGTTGTTGGTGGGGATGGCAACGTCGACGTACTCGGTGGGAGAGTCACCATCACAGAGAGCCTATCCAGTGTTAGATTTAGAGTCCTCTTCTCTGCCTAAGTGTGTGTACATACGATGACAGGAATGTTGACGTAGGAAGCCTCCTTGATGGCCTGAGCATCGGTGCGCGGGTCGGTGACGATGATCAAGCGGGGCTCCTTGAACGAGCGGGTGATGTAGTTGGTGAAGTTACCGGGGGTGAAACGACCGGCAATGGCGACAGCACCAGTGTGGGCAGCGAACTTGAGAACAGCACGCTGTCCGTAGGGACGGGCGGAGATTACGCAAACTATTCACTGCTGTCAGCCATAGTCCTTCTTGGTTTGCAATATACGATCATGTGCGCAATCGAGCATTGCGCATTGCGCATTGCGAGGGTCCACATACTGTCAGCTGGGTTGTCAATGGCGACGATGATACGTGCGGCCAGAACAATCTTCTCCCAGGTCTTGCCAACGTTGATCACATTGACACCATCAGGCCTGGTCTTCCACAGGTAAGGCTCCATGTGCACCTGGAGGTTCTTTGCGCCGAGGTGGCACTGAGCAGCGAGGAGCATCTCAATGTCCTGCTGGGTGGGGTTGAAGATGGCGGGGAGGTTGCTGGGAGCCATGTTGTCGGTTTGGCGCTGCAGAAGCTGGTCGTGAAGGAGAAAATGTGGTGTTGCGTGCAGACAGAACTTTTGGTGGAGGGAGAGCGGATGATTGACGAATATCGGTGGTGGGTGCTAGCCGAATGCGGGTTGGGCGATGATCGCGCAGCGGCGTCGGCAAAACCTGCAGCCGAGCAGCCCTGAGCGCCTTTGAGTATCGCAAAAGAAGTGAGCGCGGCCATTGCATCGTGGGAGCCAGCCACCAATGCCGCCTCGAATACCAGTCTTGTCGTGCCTGCGGGCATCGACGTGTAAGCAATTGTTCATTCTCTCTCCATCAGCACTCTGACCGTCTTGCAGCCTCTATCTCCACCCCATTCTCACTGCCCATCCGAACTTTTGCCTCTACAGCACTTCTCCAAGCCAAGACCATAGATCGAGTGAGGCAACGCCAGCGCCGGCTGAATGACCCGTATCTGGTCGCACAGCGGAATCGAAAGAAGGAGGCCAATCTGTCGCGCCGCGCCGAGCTCGAGGAAGCACGAGTAGCCAGCCTCGGAAATCCTGTCCGTGGTGTACCGACGCCGTTTGTCGAGTCTTTCGAAACAGGCATGCCAATTACACATGAAGAGGGCAAGAAGATACCTGAAGACCATTTACACTTGAACTATGCTTTTGATCCCAAGACTGTCGAGCAGCAGCTGGAAACCAGTCAAAAGCTAGCTGTGCCGCTCAGCGAGCTTGGAAAGCCGGTTGCGACACAATCGTATCAGTGGAGTGACTCACGACAGTACGAAAAGGCAGATGCAATGGAGCAGGCGGCAGAAGACATTGAGGCACAAACCAAAAAGGATCATGCGCGGGCTGCGGAGGCGATTGCACGGATTACTGCCCTCGAGAACGGCTCAAGTAAGGATCGCATGCGTGTGAACAAAGCACGTTGTGTGGAGACATTTGGGCGGCACAACACCGACAAGATTTTCCCACCAAAGGCACCCACTTTGCAAAAATCAGGTGCCACCGAGTTGCATCCTGTGCGTCCCGAGACCAACGTCGACAAGGCGGGCAAGCGTGTTGGGCCAGACACAGGATCTTCGGAAGTTCAGATTGCAATCTTGACGGCGAAAATCAAGACGCTTGCCGACTTCCTGCAGACACGAGGAAAGGGAGACAAGCACAACAAGCGAAATCTGAGGTTGCTTGTACACAGGAGGCAGAAGTTGCTGCAGTATCTGCGGAGGAAAGAGCGCGGTGGGCCAAGGTGGCAGCATTGCATTGAGACTCTGGGATTGACCGAGGGCACTTGGAAAGGAGAGATTTCTCTTTGAGAATTATGACCCTCTACCACTGTGCATTAGCGTACATGTACATTTATGAACCAAAGCATGGAAGCTGGGTTCGACCTTTTAAGTCCCATCATATGCCTTCTTCAATCCCATCCCCATCTTCTTTCACTATCACTTCCTCCTCGGCCAGTCCATACCCTCCAATACTAGCAGCGGGCCTTATATCCAAAATTTCCAAATCATGCCCCGGTCCCAACTCTGCCCTGTGGCGCGCTCCTATGTCCGGTCCGTCGTATAGTATGTACAGCCACCCAACCCCCTCCCTTAATCTTCCCTCCATCTCCCCATTCTCCTTTTCCCTACGAAATGCACAGCATGACGTGAGACCGTCACTGCTGCTGCCAAGCTGTCGGGCCTTTCCGAACTCATGAGGCGTTTCCTTCGAACCTAGGCTGATTCCGAGGTTCGCGGGGCCAAAGAGACAAGGAAGCTCGCTCGCTTACTTTACTGTTTTGGGGTTGTGCAAGGCTCGAAAGGGGAATGTATATGAAGAGGGGGACGGCGATGGAAGGATTCGGGACTTGTGGGTTCAAGGCAGACTATGGTTGCGCATACACACACGGGAAACGTTATTCGTCCGGGTCGCAATAAGAAAAGTGTCCTGGTCATAAGCCTTACCTTACCCGAATCGGTTAACATCCTGCAGCTAGTAAATTAGTACTGCAGGGGATGCTACTAGATAGCCCGCGACTAGTATTAATAGTATTAGTGTATAGTATTAGTAGATATTAGGTTATCTATACCTAGTTACGTGTTATTATAGAGTTTTTACCTGCAGCAACTAGGTAATAGCTATAACCTAATATCCTGTATTAACTAAAATCTATTAAAACACACCTAATTATTATACTTTTTATCTTATAGAAATATTACTTACTTAATCTATATTATTAACTAACTTAGATAACTCTTAGGTGTCCTCTAAGGCTTTATAGAGTATAAGGTTATTATAGAGCCCTATACTAGTAGTATTATAAATATACTAAGTTATAGCAAGTTAATCCTTTTCCTTTACTATAGTAATACTACTAATACTATATATTAATACTATTAATACTAGTCGCGGGCTATCTAGCGGCATCCCCTGCAGTACTAATTTACTAGCTGCAGGATGTTAACCGATTCGGGTAAGGTAAGGCTTATGACCAGGACACTTTTCTTATTGCGACCCGGACGAATAACACTTGCCATACACACACGGGTGTAGAGCAGGGGCCGTGTTGAAGGGGGGGAATGCCATGGGTTTGAGGTCAAGACACCGTGTGTAGGTAGGTATAAGCGTGCCTTTGCTTATGTACTTGTGCCATCTTCCTATCCGACACTTCCATTTCCCACTTTCGAAGCAAGAGTCTCGAGGTCCCTTTCCCCTGGTATACTTACACTTGCCGGCAGTCTCACCCTCTAGCCAGCAGCATCCGGAATCGCAATGCCACACTACTGGACCTTCCCAGCCCAAGGTATCAGCGCAGTCCTCCCTCCCAACTCCCAACGCTCTGATCTTACCATCCGCCAATATCTCAATATCTCGGCTGCGTATCCTCCCTCCAGCGGTTTCGGCACCGTAGCACCCTACGCGGGTGATGTGATTGAGATTGCGTGGCGGACAGAGGAGCATGTATCCTTGGAGCGATCGTGGCATTGTATGCCCTGTCGACAGACCAATCTGCACAACCGGACTCACGAGGAGTTTGACTGGGAGTCGTGTACTTACGGTACGTCTAGGTACTTCCATCCACCGGCCCCACGCCATTGAATTCCCCTTGTAAAACAACACAAGAAGAACAGCCTCCCCCCGAATCCAACCCAACTAACCACCAACCTGCCCCCCCTCCAGACGAAAGTCCCCCCCGCCTCTTCTCTCTCCCCATCCACCTAGACTCACCCCAGAAACCCACCGGCTCCCACCACACCAGCCCTCTGACCCTGCGCTGGCCCTACGAGCTCCAATCCCGCGCCCTACTCTGCACCTTCACCATACCCGGCATCTTCCCCGCCGGCCTCAGCATCGCCTTCCCCTTCCTCAACACCGACCCGCCGCCCGGCCGCGGCCCGCACGTTTTTACGCGCGACGCGATGCGTGGTGTGCCGGTTGTGTTGTACAGGCCCGACGGGACGAAGGGGGGATGGGTGCTCGGGTTCTTGCTGCTGCTGGTTCTGGTCGGAGGGGCGCTGGCGGGGAGGAGGTTTTGGGTGGGGAGGGCGGTGGAGGTGTTGAGGGAGGGGATGGAGAGGGTTAGGGGACGGGGGGTACGTGAAAGGGCTGGGTTGGGGAAGGAGGGGGTGGGAAGGTATGTTGATGGTGTTTAAACGGGAGCATGGGGTGGGCGTGAGAATTAGTGTGTTGAGTGTTTTAGTGTCGATTTGGTTTTCAGAGCGCGTTGTTTATTGGGCCCTCTGTTCTCAAAGTCTTCGGTCTTGTTTGGTGGGTTCACCACGAACAAGGATTGGTGACGTGGCTCATCTGTGATGCGAATATACCTCAGGTTCCAAGTCGATGTTCTTGTCCAATCCCAGTCTCTCTAATCTGAGTCTTGTTATCAAGAAAGCTCCCTATCCCAATTCTTGAAAGCAAACACCCGTATTGTATTACGACCAAACAATTCCCATCCTCTTTCCCAACCGTCAATAATAATGGCAAGAGTTTCAAGAGCGGCGCGAACAAACAACATGCCATCCAATCCTCGAATTTTACATTCAATAAAGCACACAACCACCGTACAATCAAGTGAGACAGACACGACGAGAAAAAAGTCTAAGCAATTCAAAGCTTGAGAGAACATAAATATATCCGGGGAACCAAAAAGAAAGAAAAAGAAAAAAGAAGCCCAGTCTTGTGTTACCCAGGAACCAAGAAACTCCATCAAGTAAAACGTTGATGGTATGGAAGAGTATATGCATCCGCTTGGCTAATTGAACTGCACAAGACTGGCGAAATGGGGAGGAAACTCACCTCGCATCCCATGCATTAACAATCAAACCCCACCAACCCAAGCGAACCGACTCAAACCCCCACCCCAGATACAATCTAGCAAACCGCCCATCACTTTCCGAGTTGTCCAGCGCCCAACGATTTGACCCATCCAATACACTCGCGCATTAGCAAGGCAATCTGGAATATCGAAAACACCCCAAATCGGGCTGCCTAGGGCTTAGGATTAAATGACACGAGTTATTTTTCTGGGAGATCTGCAGAGGATCATTGGGGTTTCTTGGTTATAGTGGTCTTTGCGATGTTTGGGGTTTTTGGGGTGTGGAGAAATGGGAGAGGAGGGGCAGATCTGTGAGACGTCGGATATAGGTGGGCTTGTGGTTACGAGGTGTGGTGTTGAATAGGTTGGTAGGAAGTGGGTGGCATAGGCCGTGGTATATATGTCTCCTTTGTCGAGCATGTCGCCTGTTTAAGACGGATCTGATTGTCTCTTTTTGTAATATTTGCGCTCGGCTCATACCCATTTTCTCGTGCGTCTATACGGCCATGATGCGTACCATTGTTTTCACTCTGGCTGGTGTTACAGGGGTTGCGGCCATGGGAAGCGCAGTCGTGTTGAATCTGTCAAAGAGGACGATCTATGTGTGGGCGGTTGGTGGTTCCATCGGGCCTCGACAAACAATTTCCCCAGGTGAGTTTAATTGGTACTGGCATCGCTGCTACTCGTTCGAGCTCGAGGACTATGCACTAGGGCGATGGAAAAACGGCGATGGGTATGGACAGAAGAAAATGAATTGTTCATCGCTCGTGTCAAAACTGTGCAAATAACTGACTGGTTCAGGCGGTGTGTATAGGGAGGATCTGCGTCGCGACGAGAAATCTGGAGGTGTAGCGATGAAGATCACTAATAGTGTGGACGGTTTATTCTCTGGGGATCCCCAGCAAGTGTTCGCGTACAATATCGACGGGGATCAAGTCTGGTATGATCTGAGCACTGTCTTTGGTGAGCCATTTCTTGGTGATCGGCTCGAGGTTACGAGCACGACTGGCGATTCCATTGTCTGGCCCAAAGGGTGTCATCCAGGCGGCAGCCAGGTCAAAGTGGCTCCCAGTGAGGAGAACGTCTGGTTCACCGTTTACGCGGCTGAATGAGGCTGAGGGCCAAAGTTTGACCAAAGTTCTGAGTATGAATCCGTAAAGCAGCACTACGGTAGCGTCCATGAAGAAAGTCAACCCAGTAGTGGGTTTGTCGAACGGCTCTGATCCGAGTTGAGACCGTTTAGCCAGCCCTATCTGGCTTTCCTGTGTAATTTTCGCCGATGCTAGACGTCTTGGGCAAAGCGGGCGTACAGTGTCATTGGACACTAGACAAGCCGAAAGTCTTGGTCTCTGGGGTGCAGGAGGACGACAAGATGCACGCGCTGCCGTCGATCCTCACATGCATTTGATATTTTTTAATTCTTCCTGGGTACCTTTGATAGCGATCAGGCAATCCATTGTTGCGATGCAACTGGACCGAGTCGTTTAGAGTTGTATGTACCCAACAAGTTGCTGAGATCGGAGAAAGAAGTGAGAATTTTGTGCATGGATCCTGTGTTCTTGGGAACGGTCAATACCGGTAGATGAAGCTGAGGCAGATTGGTGCACTGTGCTATCTAACTAGTGAAGTACAGGACCATATCATCGGTACATACTATGGATACCTCGGTATGGCCGCTCAACGGCGAAGTCTTCAAGAGGGACTAGGACATGGCCAGTCGAAGGGGTGTATGTATTCGCTGAGCGGTCACGGTTGGTGGCATGGCAGAGCAACCTCCTGCCTGAACCGGTATTCATCGAGAAGTCCCAGAAATGTGGGAGGAGAGGGGGATGGGGGAGGCGCCGAAAGGTGGGTGGGTTTTTGCTTGGCTGGTGGGTGGCAATGCAGCCCTGCCCTGATTGGTTGTTGAGGATCCGTGCATGATTGCCACGTGTTTGGGGTTCGTCTGGTAGGGTTCAATGGTGTCACAATGGCCAGCATCATACAATAGCATCATGGATGGCTAGAGTATCACATCAATCCACGGTCGGGCCTCAGACCATGACTCGCTCATTTCCACTCGGTCGAACTACATAGCCTAGGATCATTTACGATCAGACAACAACAACAACAACAACAACAGCAGCAGCAGCAGCGGCAGGAGCAAAAGCCCCAAATTTGTCTCTATGGCGCGTGTACAATCATGTACTACATACACACGGCATGGTATACATGTGGCACAGCACTCCATGGCACCACACCCAGTTCCTATATGCACGACGCCATGGTGGCCGAACGCGGTCAGTGCAACCGATCTATGCCGTCCCTCTAGACTCTAGACGCTGGAGCTCTCTTCCGTCCCGCTACCTATATCTCGCAGACCAGACGGTTCAGCCTCGGGGCCTTGCGAAGAAGAAGCCGCAGCAGCTCGCTCCTGCATTGCATCATGGCATAGGTACGTAGTAGGTAGGCTCAACGACCATGCCGCAATCTAGGTTCATCTAACGAGATGGGTTGAGCGGTGGGCGTGCGTGAGTTGGCTCCGCTTTTGTACGTAGTGGCCTCGGCCGATTCTTTTTCATTGGCGACGGGACGTGAGACGTGCTACCCACCGGTATCGCCAGCCTGTCGCCATCTGCTTCGTTGCTCTTCGTCACGCTGCATGCCATAGCCAACGCCTGGTAGGTGTGTCGCGACGTCGACATCGGTAGGGAGTCGCGTCTCTGCACATCCTCCAGCATCACGAGCTTCCGGCTTGGTGTGACCTTCACCAAGACCTTGGGAGTTACGGTAGGTACATGGTAGTACTTGGCCTGTCACAGAAGACTTGCACACACCCGCAGCCTCCTACTATGCATGCGACATGTACCCTATAGTTAGATAGGATAGATAGTTAAAGGTAGATGGGTCACAGTAGATATAGTGACTTGATGGTGTCACAAATATCACACATGTTTTAGCCGCTCCCTGTTTGGTGCTAGCACAGTACATATGTCTTGTACAGTACTGGTAGGTACACACTGCTAAACCCGATCATGGCTGACCGACCGCACAGGAGCTACGGCACGTAAACGCGATGGCCCCTCCATCCCGCTCGAGAACGGTGGTCCGGAGTGGGCAGTCATCATTGGCGTGGGCTCACCAGTACGAAGGTTAGCCGTCGCCCTGCATCCACCACCACACCATTCGCTTGCTCGCCCACCAACGTGTCTGCGCCATGTCTTATCATCCTCCGCCGCAGACGACCCCCCCTGCTTCTCCCATCCCCCATCGCTGGCCGCTTTCCGGGGCCACTGAGACCTTTCGAGGCAAAAGGCCCTTCTCCGCCATCCGCCCAAATGACAGGGCCTTGCTCGCTCTCTTGCCATGTCAGCGATCATTGGTAGACCGGGTCACCCGAGGCCATGTATTCGCTGCCACGCCGCTTGCCACAAACAGTGCCCCTCCGACAGGCGGATTAACCCATTGTACCACAATCAAAGCCGACATTTCTGGCCCGAGAGTGCCTAAAAGGTGTCTGTATTACCTACCATCAGCTCCAAAATATAGCTTTGTCGTCTCATCCCAACCTTGCTTCCTACCCTCAACCGCCAGCAATGATCAACAGCCTACGCCGGCTCCCGCTCGACACGCGACCACCCACAGCCCGACATTCACATCGCTAGCCTTGCCTCTCCCAGTATCCAAGAACAGCAATATCTCCGAGCAACACGATGAGTGCAAGAACCTTGACCAATGTGGTGAACGATCAAACGGTTGCGCTCAATGCTTTGATATACGGCTATGCGGGGCACTCTCTCGTCACCCCACACGCCGCCCTCCAGCAGATATGGTGGACAGAAGAGAGAATTAATGAAAAGGTCACAAAGGACTTTGTCACGTTACGATTGCAGCCTCAGGACAGGGAACGCCTCGCACAACCGGTTGGCTTTGGTGACTTGAGCGATGATACCTACATCGAGTGGATCTTGGACAAGGCAAGACGTCTCTTTCTCATCTTGGCCGAGATCGGAGAAGCAGACAGGATATTCACAGTGGTCGACAAGTCCTGGGACGACGATGATTTGCCATTGGAAATGGATGATATCGAGCAGCTTTCCCTCTCCAATCGACGCGACAATCACGCCAACGTCCGATTCTATCACACGCAATTCACATTTTTGCTGCGCGAGCTGAAAGATGGCGTACATATCGACTATGCGCCGAATGAGGAAGTGCCCTTGGAGCATGTCATGCAACTCCCTGTCGCCGTCAGCCTGCAAAATTGGTCACGTGTTCACTTGCCCAAACGACCCAGAGACATCTATGTTCGTCGAAGGTTCCCACTAGGTACCCCTGAGAAACCAGGCTGTTTCGAGCAAGAATTCATACTCGATGTGGAAAGTGCCAGAATGGTAGAACACGAACATTTTGCGCCGGTGTGGGCATCGTATACCCACAAAGAAGCTGGCTATATTGTCACAAATTTTGTAGGACAGCACACTCTGAGGACCTTCATCGATCACCGCAATCCAGCACAGTATCAGAAGCTACCCAAATGCGATCGCCGGTGGCTCGTGCTAAATTGGCTACACTGTCTGGCGGACGCCATGGCCACTCTCCATCAGAACGGCTTCTGCCATTCGGCACTCCGGCCCACGAATATACTGATTGACGATCAGAACGCCATCGCCTTCAGCGATATCGGCAGCTTGGAAACGTTTCAAAAGGATAAGAGGGTTGATCCAATGGACGTGTATATATATGGTGCACCAGAAGCCCACGCCTCCCCTTCGCAAAATTTTGATCCGAACGCTGCGGCTCCTGCTCCTATTGTTCCAAGCACACGGCATGCATCCGTCATCAGCAAGAGCTCCTCTGGATCCTCTAATAGCAGTGGCTCGCAGCGACAGAAGTTGACGAAAGTGCCTACTACAGAGTTTGCAGGATTCAACTTTGGATTCAAGAGGACAAAGCCAGTTCCGAAGCCACGTTCACGCGTACACGAGACGGAAAAGGCCGACATCTTCTCGTTGGGTTGTGTTTATCTCGAGATCATATCTTTTATGCTTAAAAAGAAACCCCATGAATTTGTAAAGCATAGAACTTCGAAGCAAAAGATCACCATTGGTGGCAAAAGCTCGCGAACCGACAGTTCGTTCCATGCCAATCTCGACAAGCTTGATACATGGATGAGCATACTGGAAAAGGCATCATGCGAACATGACGAGGATGCCTTTCGTGCCGTGCCACACATACTGAACCTCGTTCGAAGCATGCTCAGTAGAGCTCCTGTTGTTCGACCGTCAGCACGCGAGGTGCGAGACAAGCTACTTGGGATTCTGTGTACCATTACCACTATACCCGACATTCATTGTGGTGCACACAAGCATGACATTGGAATCGCACAATCCTCCACCTCTGGCTCTGATAGAGCATCTAGCATAGCATCGCTCCGAACTATGTCGACGATGAGTTCAGGCAGTGACACGGACACGATCCGCTCGTCCACAACCTCCTTCATACGAGCCAATTCGACGTTCAATCCGTACTCTTCGGATCGTACAACGCTATCGGGAATCGACGAGGACGACAGCGCTTCGGTGCGAACGGTCGAACGGGTGACACCGCCCTTCATCAACACGTCGTACGATACTCCGAGGAAAGCAGCCATTCCCCCAGCGTCGCCCATCTCACCTGGGTCGAGCGGTCCCCTGGGATCACCAACGTCGCCAAAGTCGCCAAAGTCGCCGACGTTTGCGGGGGTGCGGCCGACCAGCCCATCAAGGCCAACCTCGTCAGCTAGCAAATACAAGCCCTGGGCCAAACCATTCCTCTTGTATCCATGAAAATTCGCGCAGAGCTGCTCTTTCACTAATGATCGATCTCACTTTGGCTAAGCTTGATGCGAGATCCCATCCGATTGCTGTTGGGCACTGCGCCACTCACGATGGCAAGGCATCGTTATTCGTATTGCGAAAGCGTGTCGTCGTTGGCCCCACATCCGGGCTGCATGCAGCGACCATGATGCACAAGAATGACGGCACGGCCGAGAAGTCGTTGTGAGCGGGACGGGAGAGGATGGTCCCGCTGAGGGTCGAAGGGATGATGGTGGGTTTGGGTGGGGGTACCTACCGCGTCACGCGAACAGGATGCTTGGAGGGGAATAGACTGCTGGTTGGTGGAGGTCACAAGGCAGAGGAGACGTTGGACCAGCGCACGAGGGCACGGAGAAGTTTTATACCAGGATTGACTTGGATAGGCACAGGTATAGGAACAACGATATGGATGCTAGGCGAGGGATCTAGTTTATCGGTCATGGATTGCGACCAGCAGATGGCTTCTCTCCAATTAAAGCTATGGATGAGCTGTTTACCGGTTCAAGAAGGTGCTTCGGAGTCGCGTTGCACAGCTCCTTCCTATTTTGCGCGAAGTAACCATCGCTCCTTCCTTCCTCCCTCCCTCCAGGCCCTGGACTCCCTTCGCATGCGCCAAGCGATGCGGGGTAGACGCCCACCATCATCCCTGGCCTCAACATCATTGCGAAAATGCCCCTCCCTGCTCCATCCTATCCACAGCTTTTCGCCCGCCCTTAGCAAGCCTCGCCCGCCCGATCTCTCTGCAGCCTCGCTTTGGCAGACAGACCAAAGTCACCTCACCGCTGGTTCCCACAGCCATGCCATGTTCTGCAAGATGGCCTCGACTAGTTACCTAGGGTACCGGTACCTACCTCTATCGGCGGACAGCCCAACATCGGGGAGAGTTTGAGATGCCCGCACCCCGCACTCATACCGGTACCGTAGGACCGTCCTGTGCATCTTTCAGCCAATACCGAATTACGACTGTTGACATGAAAAACGTGTATTTCTATGCCTCCTTAGTCCTATACAGTGTTGCCCGGCCAAACCTTCGCCATGGTTGAAACTGTTGGGGTCTAAAAACAATACCGCTGATAGAGGGAGCATCTCCCTGGATAGTCAACGCCCACAAGCCAAGACAAACAGCGGACAACCTCCATCTCATCTGACACCGTACAGTAGATGCACATACACAAGGTTGGCAGTATTGCGCTACATGGTGGCTCCTATCTACCTACTCCAATACCCATGTGGGCCATGTCCGAGCCACGACACATGCACATATCCCTGCCTGGACTCCAGGGTTGGCCGCAGACCGTAGCTTCCTCCGTTTACATGGGAGGTCAGCGGCCAACGCCAAATGACTCCCCCAAACCGTTTGATTTTCTGCTAAGCAGCGCACTTGCCTTGCAGTGATCGACTGGGGCTTGCAGTAATCCCGCCGCTAACATGGGCCTGTGAAGGTCAGCATACAGACTGTGTGGTCAATACAACCACATCACTAATCACAGTCACCCGTACATTTTTATACCTTAAATATCAGTACCTGGCGTCTCCATCTTCCTCGTAGCCATTATCTCTGCAGACGTTGGTTCGCTTGGAGTCGTACGAAAGCGACTTAGTTGAGCAGGATGCTTCTTCCGTTGAGAATCCTCAGTCTGCTCACTGTCACAGCTACACTGGCAGTGACGAGTCAAGGCACAATTTTTCAGCGCCAAAGCTCGAACGAGACAGACTACCAGCTTGGACCTACTCCCTTGAAAACAAACTGGACAGACCAAGTCGGGACAAATCCATGGCCTGAATATCCCCGCCCGCGACTAGTACGCTCAGCCTGGAAGAATCTCAATGGCGTGTGGAGATATAGGGACGGTGCGGGTGGCTCCAATGCGTCCCCACCATTCGGCCAGAGGCTCGAGAAACCAGTCCTCGTGCCGTTCTGCCTCGAAAGTGCACTTTCAGGTAAGCTTCACTGCAAGCATGACATGCGCCATGGCTTACAGGGAACAGGCGTCACGGGACCCGGAAAGATTTCAAGCTGGTACCAGACTTCCTTTGAAGTACCCTCATCTTGGTCTGGAAATAACCGAGTATTGTTGAACTTTGGGGCTGTCGACTACAATTCCACAATCTACGTCAATGGCAAAGAAGCTGGCAGTCACACAGGCGGATACTTCGAGTTCACCATCGACGTTACCTCATACCTCAACGTCAATGGTTCCAACGAACTGATGGTTTATGTATTCGATCCAACTGATTCTGACAGATACCAAATCCCCATTGGGAAACAAACCATAAGCCGTGGTGGAATGATCTGGTACACTCCCTGTAGCGGCATCTGGCAGACTGTATGGATGGAGTCAGTACCTGCAGAGTACATCACTAAACTGGATCTCACAGCAGATATGGATGGGACAGGTGAGGGCAGAACGCCCAAGTGACTGATAGTGCTAACAACATCCAGTCAACGTAACGGTCCACAGTAATGCCCAGTCTCCGAAACCCTACGAGATCGTGATACACGATCTTGGCTCGGATACTGCCAAAGCGACAGCCACTGGTACGAGTGACGCCCCTTTTACATTCACTGTGAACAATCCGAGGCTCTGGAATCCGGACAACCCAAACTTGTATAATATTACAATCAATCTTGGGAACGACGTGATCCAGAGCTACACTGGATTCAGAACCGTGTCCAAAGGCGTTGTGGGTGGTGTAGAACGACCTCTGCTTAACGGAGAGTTCATATTCCCATTTGGAACGCTCGATCAAGGTAAATTACCGAGTCTGCTCATAGCACCGTTCGATATTAATATGCTTGTAAAGGATACTGGCCAGACGGCATTTACACCCCGCCAAGTGTGGAGGCCATGGTGTACGACCTGAAGGTGCTGAAGAGTGTGGGGTACAATATGGTGCGCAAGCACATCAAGGTTGAGCCTGCATTGTACTACCGAGCTTGCGATGAGATGGGTATACTGGTCATGCAAGACATGCCTTCTTTGCGACCAGACGTACCCGATGGTACAGCTTGCGGTAGTCAGCGACTGTATCCAGAGGCGCAAGCCGAGTTCAACAGGCAACTAGCTCTGATGGTGGAACAGCTCAAGGGCTACACTAGTATCTTCGCATGGGTATGCTACTAGTATCTGTTCGAGAGAATCTTGCTCACACGACTGCCAGACAATATACAACGAGGAGTGGGGTCAGGCTACGAGCCCGCCATGGCCCGAGTTCCCACTGACAGACATGGTTCGCAGTCTCGACCCTACAAGGCTCATCAATTCTGTCAGTGGCTGGACGGATCATGGGGCTGGTGACTTTGATGTAAGCTTCATCATGACATTTTCTTTGCACGCTCGGTTCGTCAGAATGCAGAAAGATACTGACCATGTCTCAGGACAACCACCACTACTCTACACCACAGTGTGGAACGCCCTTCTGGTCAAACCAAGGGAGCGGGTACAATACCGCGTATGATCCCTCACGAATTGGTTTCCAAGGCGAATTTGGCGGTATTGGCACACAGTTTGATGGTGTACAGTAAGTCGAATCATATCCGTGCTTGAGAGACGTTCACTAATGACATGCAGCACCTGGTACACCGATCTAGGCCGACAGACCGCCTATGAACTAGCCAACTCAACCGCTGCCTGGAACTACCGGGCCCATGATCTTCTGACCCAGCTACGCGAGCAGATCGACCTGTTTGCCTGCTCTGGCGGTGTTTGGACGCAGACGACCGATGTCGAAGGCGAGGTCAATGGAATGATGACGTATGATCGCAACTTCATCCGCATGAATACGACAATGTGGCAAGCAGACATCAAAGCCTTGTACGAAGCTGCTGCGCACCGAGCGAATAATGCAAGCATGTCGGTTGAGAGTGCCGGCATGGTATAGAGCCCAGGCACCGTATTAATTATTGTTAATTCGCTTTCTTGTTACCATTGCTCCTGGAGCAATGTCTTGTTAAAAAAACTAAATATTGCGTGTTTCTCTTTTATCTTATTTTCGTCTGATACGCTTTGTTGGATAAGCCGCAAAACCAACAATCATGGGTTTTTGGCGGCGCCGTTTAGCGCCTTTGATGCCGGGTTTGGTATGAAGTGATAGTTCACATCTGCTCTTGTCGAATCCTTAAGATGTTGGTGAATCGCGATTCCTAACAGTAAAATATTATTCTCACTTCATTTTGATGTCCATGACAAGATGTCCATGACAAGAAGAATACTCGATCATTATTAGATTCATTATTGGGATTCGTAAATCTATCATTACCAGCATCAAGCTTTACAATCTTACAACAACATTTTACACTCACACACACACAATCCCCACCTACTCCTGCGGCTTCAACACCCCACGATACCGCATTTTCCCCTCCCTCAGCGTCCCCATGGCCTCCTCAATCCCCTCCTCGCTCAACGGAAACTCCATCGTAATCGGGCGTATCTTATGCAAAGCCGCAAACTCAAGCATCCTGCGATGCACCGCCCGCGCCGCCACAACACTGCCCTGCACCGTGATCCCACGCTGCAACATTTGCATATGCGGAATCTCGAAATTACCCCCCGACACCGTCATGGGGAAAATAATGGAATTCATAGCCATAAGTGGCAACACGAGATTCCAATCGGGATTCACACTCGTAGTGACAAGCAAAGCGTCAATTTTCCGAGACAGCTCGAGTTTTGATTTTCCCTTCATGGCGAGGAACTCGGTGGCCCCGAGATTACGAGCTTCTTGCTCTTTGTCGGAAGAGCCGGAGAGGACGACGACGGAACAGCCCATTTTGGCGGCGAATTGGATGGCGAGATGGCCGAGGCCGCCGACGCCCATGACGCCCACGCGGTCTGTCGGTTTGATGCCGTAGGTGTGTAGGGCGTTGAAGACGGTGGCGCCGCCGCACATGAGCGGGGCGGCATCTGTGTCGGAAATGCTGTCTGGAAGTTTGAAAAGGAAAGCTTCGCGCCAGACGGCGTGCGAGGCAAAGCTACCTTGGTCGAGGTTGGCCATGCCGTACATTTTGCGCTCTTCGCAGTACGTTTCGCGGCCTGTGAGGCAGCGGTCGCAGTGGCCGCATGAGTCGTGCTCGTAGCCCCAGCCGACGCGGTCGCCTTTTTGGAGGTTCTTTACGTTGGGGCCGGTTTGCTCGACGATGCCGGCGCCTTCGTGGCCGAGGGCCATGTCGGCGTGCTTGTAGTGTTCATCTGTGCCGCAGAGGCCGGAGGCGGTTACTTTGACGAGGACGTCATCGTTTTGGAGGTCGGGGCGTGTGGTTTGGGCTTTGACGATTTTGCCATCTTTGCTGCCCTTGAAGACTGTGAAGCTGGGCATGGTGGTGATGTGGTTTGTATGTGTTTTTCCCTGATACCGATGAAGTGTTTTTGCAAGATGCTGGAAATTTGCTCAAGTCAGGTTTGGTTTTGTTGTGAACTTGTGGTAAGTTGGGATTTAGATGAGTCTTCCAAGGAGAAGAGAGTACGGCACTCGTTATATATCTCACCCACCCAGCACCAACTTCCAATACCCGCAAGTCCGCCTCTCCAACAACAACAACCTAGACGTGCGCAAAAACTTTCTTTGATCATGACGTCGATTGCTTATAATTCAAAAATGGACATCGGACGTATCCACTCTCCTATCGCCGGTACACAAATCCGATGTATCGGCCGCCGCTAACTTGTTATCAAAATCTCAGAGAAAAGCGGGTACCATCTTCCCTAGGCATGTAATCAACCAAAGGCGATCCAAGAGATCAGATAATGCCGTTTTGCAGCAGTATCAAGACAAGGGAGCCTGTTGTGAGACGTTGAAACCTGTGATGGATAAAATCATGCAGTTGTATGCACATGTAAATGCACAGTCAGCCAAAGTACGGCTATGGCTGGGGTGAGATAGTTAACCGGCCAGATTCGGCCAAGAGGATAACGTCAAAAGTGTCCAACAGACGTAGAGTAGAGTAAGTACCTAGCCCATGATCCAGATTCTTTCGAGCCAATTTGCCATTAAGCACGGTAACTCGATCGAGCGGATCTGGCCGTTTCGCCATGGCCTCTGAATCGATCGTTCTACATCCATGGTGTTTGGGACTTTCACCTGTGACGTCATCCATTCTAAAACTTTCCGATAAACTTAAAAACATTACAGAATTTCTGTTTTCCGAGACTTTCCAAACCATTGGAAGTAGTTCGAAACATGGTGCAAGTTGGGGAGGCTATCGCTCGTACATGGTATCTGCATGCTATTTTTTTGCCGAAGCTGGCGACGGGATGGTACATTGCAACCGCGGCTTGAAGGGTGCATATTGCCATGTGAAATGTTTGCTCGAATCAGCGACTGAAGTCTAGGCATGATAATCGTTTTTCGGTGATTTTTGTTGCTGATTCATGGTCCCTTGCGCTAGTTGTCGCAGCATCAAAAAGAAGTCGGAGCGCGATGAGACGAAACTGTTGAGTAGCAGAATAACTCACTCCATGGTGATTATACCTATACGAGCATCCTCAGATGATACCACTACGCTCACAGCGTTACAGGCATTGTCCATAAAGACCCCCGTCAGATTCCTTTCGGCTTGCTGATACTCTACGTCGATCTCAGCCACCGAGGCAATACTGTCGCAAGAACAATAGGTAGTTTTGTCAGTGAGCGTTTACCAACTCCAGGATGCCCATGTAATAAGATGATCAACCCCTGACCTTTGCCTTTGATGAAATTGAAAGCTTTCGTATCTGGCAATCTTACACTAGCAATCTGTCCTGGATGTAGCGAAATGAGCGCTTTTTTGTACTGTATGTACTCCATAAGCAAGTTCTTCGACAATTCCGCCAGGTCTTACTCTGTACAACAAGGCCCTTCCTTGACATATTCGTTCGAGGGATCCATCTTCTCCAGTCTGTCTAGCATGAATAGATCCCACATATTCTGTCCGAGAGTATAGCCAAGCCATCGTGGTGGGAGTGGCAAGGAATGGTCCTGAGTCTTGATGAACGAATTGTGCAAGTCATCCTGCGCGCGCAGATTTGGAAGTACAATTCACCACAGGCTGCAGTATCGATACTTTTTCTGAATGGTAATTGCAAGCTCGTTTAAGTGATGGTACCCTTGTATCTAGTGGTGGCCGAAAGGCGCGTCTCATCGCGTTTTTCCACAGTTCAAGAATAAATAGGGTCGGCAAGGACTTGGTTTAGGTATACATGTGAGGCTGTGCCACTGAAAGGGTATCTCTCAGGGAGACACGGAAGTAGCATCGGGATGCTATTGATTAAATGCGGACAAGGTTGGCACAGTAGAGTGCCTAGGGACCTCGTCCATGGGCTCCGTTGGGTAAGTAGAAACCAGCGGGATATATTGCTTGTGGTAAGTTTATCAGAAACCGAGATCCAGACTTGTACTGTACCGGTACGGCTTCTCTCCTTATGCGACAAGGACTCAAATACCCGTGTGGATGATTGATCGACTTGATCGATGCTACGAGAGCAATGAAGTAACTCTGAAACGGATCGTGATGATCCTATTGGACTTGGTGAAAAGCAACCTGCGTCGGCACCGTACAAACTGAGGCACTCTCGGTCATGGAAATGGAATGGCGGAGATGGTACCGTAACCAAAGACTCTAGATATGGTACTGGAGGTGTCGTGAGCTGGAATGGAAATGTGCTCAGCGGCCACTGCATCTAGATTGAGTGAAATTGCGAGAGGCCGCATTCACACTTCTCGTCGGCACCTTAACCTCAAACTTGCAATCATGAAAGATGCACTGGCTTGGTAATAGGTAGGCATCGGAGTGGGTCAAGCACATGAGTGCAAGTTGCTCTCTAGAGTTAATGGAGAAATAAACATGTCGTTCAGCAGATAAACAATCGTCCAAAATGATCTCGCCCTAATTCCGCTCTGAACACAAGGACGCGATGACTGCGAATGAAGAGTGCACAACAAACACGATACGAAGCAACCCACTCTAACTACTCGCACGATCCAAACGGAGTGGAAGAACCCAACTCCGAGCCTCGGCTCAACCCCAGCTTCCTGCGCCGGCAGACTACCAAAGACGATCCAACAGCCGACAATGTCTCCTAACTACTTTTCTTCTTTCTTGTACATTTCTTCTACATCCAAGCATATCACACAGAATGGATAGCTCAACCTTGTTCGACGTCAAAGTACGTACTACGCCTCACTGCTCCACGCTTTCCTCTTCAACCATCTTGATATCACAGCACGCCAACCCTCGAGGCCACATAACACAAACTAACAGAATTGCAGGGCAAAGTGGTCCTGGTGACAGGCGGCGCAAAGGGAATCGGCCGCATGATAAGCGAAGGCTTTGTCCAAAATGGCGCCACCGTTTACGTATCTTCCCGTGACGCCAAAGCGTGCGAACAAGCCTGCAAGGAGATGAATGCGTTGGGCAAAGGCAAGGCGGATTTCATCCCCGCGGATTTGTACAAGGAGGAGGAAATCCAGAAGATAGCCGATGAGCTCAAGAAGCGGGAGGGAAGTAAGTTGATTCTCCGCCATCACCACCACATCGTGGGCAGAGAAAACGCTCTGAAAAGTAATCATAGCTAACCACCCGCTGAAACAGAACTCGACGTCATCGTCAACAACAGCGGCAGCAACTGGGGCCAATCCTACGACACCTACCCCTCGGCAGCCTGGGACCGCGTCCTCAACCTAAACCTCAAACGCGTCTTCCAACTCACCCAAGCCGTCACCCCGCTCCTCGTCGCCGCCTCCACCCCAGCCTCCCCCTCGCGCATCATCAACATTGGCAGCGTCGACGGTCTGCGCGTCCCCGCGCTCGAAACATTTGCCTACTCGGCCTCCAAGGCCGGACTGCACCATTTGAGCAGGGTGCTGGCGAGCCATCTGGGCAAGCGTGGCATCACGAGCAATACGATTGCGTGTGGGCCGTTTGAGAGCAAGATGATGAAGGCGACGCTGGAAAAGTTTCAGCATGTGATTGAGAGTGGGGTGCCGCTGGGTAGGATTGGGAGTCCGGAGGATGTGGCGGGGACGTGTCTGTTTTTGAGTAGTCGGGCTGGGGCGTATGTCAATGGGGCGACGATCACGTTGGATGGGGGGAGTGTGGTTTCGGCCAAGTTGTGATGGAGTGGGGGCAGGGTTGTAGATAGCTTGAAGAGGGTAGAAATGTTTACATAGGTATCTTTTCTACTTGATTAGTTTAGCACAACCATTACACGTGCAGAACAGAGCTGAAACGAGTACAATGTAAATTCCATCGTTGGGTATCATGCATTCTAAAACTCCTCTCAAGGACAGAAAAAGGGAAAACAGACACTGCTAAACGGCACCCGCCCTTCTCTTGTCCAGAATCTGCTGTTTCAAAGCCTCGGCGGCAACCTCGGTCTCCAGGACGCGTCCCACACCCTTCTTCCACGTCTCCTCCAGCGTCTTGATCTCGCCAAGGACAGCTTCCTGCTGACTCCTTCGATACGCCTCGACCTGCTCCTGCCACTCCCGCACCTGCGCCAACTCGGCCTCGATCCCCTTGAGCACATCCTCCAACTGCGAATTCCCGACGAGCCAAGCATTCTTACCAAACTTTTCCAGCAGCCCGAGTTGGGTCAGACGGCCCTGGACGTATTCCGAGCTTGTGTAGGCTTGCTTGAGGGCTTTGTTCCACTGCTCGAGTAACTCGGGGCGGTCTTGGTCGGTTGTGGGTGTGGTGTTGTCGGGCGCATCAAGGTCCTCGTAGCGCTTGAGATCGATGCCGCTCATCTTGGAGGAGGGGTCGTCATCGAGTCTTGCGTGCTCTCGCTCGACAAAGTCGGAAAAGGTAGGTGTGTATTTTGCGGCTGGGATCAGGGCAGGGTGGAGTTCCGAGGTGTCGATGCCTGCGCTCCGTATCTCAGCCGCAATGACGGATTGGGCAGCTGCGAGGCTCTGGTCGTCGAGCAGGGTATCTATGTCTGCGAGGAGGGAAGGGGCAAGGTTAGCGCATGGGATTTGCTGGCGATGTATCTCGTGATACGACTGTCTGCTATGGCGAAACGACAACGATCAATATCTCGCGTAGGAGGCAAGACAATCAGGTGATGTGTGTTGGATGCTCCCCCCTCGCACAGCGTGCATCGGACATGGGTCTGTTTCTGGGGTGGGGGGTGTTGGGGTGTTGGGGTGTTGTAGATTGGACAGAGTACGAAGAAAAGACGTACAAGGAAGATGGTCATAGGAGTCGTGAATGAGAGGCATGGCGCGTGATGAGGCGTGCAGGAGAGCGGCCGAAAAAAAGGCTGGGGATTGTATTGGACAAGTTTCTTGGGGAACGGGTGGGTGTTGTACCGGTAGGTATGTATCCTGCTATCGGCAGGGCGGCTGGAGATGATCAATGGACAATATTGGCGGAGGAGTGAAGAAAGTCGCAAAAGGCTAAAGCGATCTAGTTTGGCACTGCCAATTGATATGCCCCCGACAGACAGACAGACGACACGAGACGAGACGGGGGACCGAAGGGGGGACGTGCAGATTCAGGCCGGCCACTCTTTTTCCCCCCGCCAAAGACAACCAACCAACCCAATAACCGGCCACGCAACCACGCAACACTATCCAGCATTGCACAACCCCCCGCCAGCAGCCAACGTCATGCGCCGGCCCGCCAGACACTTCAGGCATCCTTCTTCGTATACTCGTACAATGCCGGTACCTAGGTCAGGCTGCTTGATGCAAACCCCATGGCATCATGGGACAATGAATAGCACAACCTTGGAACTGATGGAGCAAGTGGAGACGACAAGTCTTGTGTGTGTGTGTGTGTGGACTGTGGACTCTGGACTGTGGACTGTGGACTGTGGACTGAGGACTGTGGACTGTGGGCTTTTGACAGCTGCAACCATGGCCCAACAGTCATTATGATGCATGTGCCTGCGACAGGGTAGGGTGTAGTAGGTATGGTATGCCCCCTCCCTTGGACTTGTCTATCCGGTAGAGTAACCGGCTGCCCTTTATGGATTGGTGAGAAGGAGTGGGAGTACATACGCCTACATACCGGTACTATCCTCTACAGCCTGTATGTACGGTGTACGGTGTACCTGACCTGTCTTGGGTACTAACTTGGTCTGTTATACTAACGTAGTACAACGCTGGTAGTCTCTTCTGCTCTTCTGCTTACCCCATCTGCCTGTACTCCTACTATATTTACCAATGCTCAACGCCTCCTCCAGATGCGCCGCACTTTCTTCTTCCGCACCCTTCCGCCAACATCGAGCATCGCTGGCTTGAGGGCATGGCGCGCTCACATGTTGCTGTCGCCCTGGGCGCCGCCCTCATCGCCTCTTTTATCATCGGACAGCTGGTCATCAATCTGGGCTTCCCGGCCCCCGACTTCTGGCATGCCCGACTAGATCAGATTTACCATGGAGGACCGGTCCACCAAGACTCGTTTCTGGGTCCGAAACAGAGTGGCGACGAGGTGGTTGATGATCCCTCGTCCTATCTCGTCGGCGTGGGCAAGGCAGATATCACTGGGTACGTCACTGGGCGGGATGAGTAGATAGATAGCTATCAGTCCTGACGGATACCAGACCTGTCGTCGAACTCAATATGATGGGCTATGCGAACTCGTCGCAGATTGGAACGGGCTTGCGCCAACGAATTTACTCGCGCGCCTTCATCATGGGAAACCCCAGTGAGAGCAGCGAACGTGTCGTATATCTGGTGCTAGACACATCATCAGGCGATACTGCGATTCGAAATGGCATTTTGGAAGGTCTTCAAGCCTTGGGCCCAGAATACTCGGTGTATACCAAGGACAATGTAGCCGTCACAGGCACACATAGTCACGCTGGTCCGGGAGCATGGCTCAACTACCTCCTCCCCCAAATCACCAGCTTGGGCTTTGACAAGCAAAGCTACGAGGCCATCGTAGCCGGTTCCATCCTCTCCATCCAGCGCGCCCACCAAGGTCTCGAGTTAGGCACGGTCAGCGTGGGAAGCACCAGAATCGCAGACGCAAACATCAACCGCAGCCTGTTCGCCTATCTCGCGAACCCACCATCTGAACGCGACCGCTACCCCGACGACGTGGATAAAACCATGACGCTTTTGAAATTGGCACGAGCCAGCGACGGCAAGAACATTGGTGTACTCAATTGGTTTGCCGTCCACGGTACCAGTCTACTAGGCAATCAAACACTCATCGCGGGCGACAACAAGGGTGTAGCCGCCTACCTTCTCGAGCAAGACGTTGCGGCCAACGCAGACGCCACCAACGCAGCAGAAGGCTTTGTCGCGGGATTTTCGCAATCCACTGTCGGAGACACTACACCCAACGTCCAAGGCGCTTGGTGTGAAGACGGCTCCAACACGCAGTGCCGTCTCAACGACAGCACCTGTGGCGGGAGATCGCAGGATTGCCACGGTCGCGGTCCGTTCTTCGGTCTCAACGATGGGGGCGCAAAGTCGTGCTACGAGATTGGCAAACGGCAGTTCGATGGCGCAAAGTCGATTCTCAGCTCCTCTTCCTTCACCAGTTTATCTGGCAAGGTCCGCAGTTTCCACACTTTTGTCGACTTTTCAAACTTTACCTTTACCCTGTCCAATGGCTCCGTGGTGCACACCTGTCCCGCAGCCATGGGCAACTCCTTCGCAGCGGGCACAACCGACGGTCCTGGTGCCTTTGACTTTGTGCAAAACGACCCTGGTGCCCCTTCGAACCCCTTCTGGAACATCGTCGGCAGTCTCATCGCACCGCCCAGCCCCGCACAAAAGAAGTGCCAATACCCCAAGCCTGTTCTCCTCAACGTCGGCGAGGCAAACACCCCCTATCCCTGGTCCCCCAACATTGTAGACATTCAGGTCCTGCGTGTCGGCCAACTCGTCATCATCGTCTCCCCAGGCGAGGCCACGACCATGTCCGGCCGCAGATGGCGCGAGGCCGTTTACAATGCCGTCAAATCCTCAGACATTGCATCCGAACCCATCGTTGTCATCGGCGGCCCAGCAAACACCTACACCCACTACATCACCACAGAAGAAGAATACAGCATCCAGCGCTACGAAGGCGCATCCACGCTTTACGGCCAACACACCCTCAACGCCTACATCAACGCCACACTCGGCCTTCTCCCCTATATCAGCGACACCGTCCCGGGTCCCGTTCCCGCCGGCCCGTCACCCCCCGACAACCGCGAAAAGAGCATTAGCCTGATAACCGGCGTGGTCTACGATGGCGCCGGCATAGGCCGCTCCTTTGGCCAAGTCATCAAAGACGTGTCGCCCACCTACCCACGCGGCGCCCTCGTCACCGCCTCCTTTGTCGGCGCCAACCCCCGCAACAACCTCCGGCTCGAGGGCACGTTTGCAGCCGTCGAGCGCCAAAACAGCGACGGCTCATGGACGCAGATGCGCACCGACGCGGATTGGGAATTGGTGTTTCACTGGAAGCGCGTGAATGGGCTGTTGGGCACCAGTGAGGCGCTGATTGAGTGGGATTCTGCTGGCCTCGGGGGCGCAGAGGCGGGGACGTATAGGTTGAGGTATTATGGGGATTCCAGGGCGGTCGGGGGCAAGGTTAGTGCGTTTCAGGGGGCGAGTGCGCCGTTTCGGTTGTTGTGAGGGGAGAGAGGGCGGGAAGGTAGGGCGGAAGGGGTTGGGGGTTGGGATTTGGTATGGGGGACTGCCATGGCGTTTAATGATTACAATTGATATGGATATGGTTATGGATATGGAGGGTGGATGTTTTGTCCCAAATGGGGTATGATGTATCAGGGTTATACCTGTACGAAGATGGGATGTGAATGTCATGAAGGATAGTTGTATATTGAGATATGCTGGACAATGAATTTCTAGATTGAAACCCTCAGTTTTATGGGGTTTCTTGGCTCGTGGTGCTTGGCTTTCTGGTGTGAGGGATGTTGTTGTTCTTTTGGGGGGAGGTGGGGATGGGAATGGGATGGGATTTTGATGGGCCAAGAGGGCAAGGGAATGGGAAGGGGGTAGCAAGTAGGATGCTGATGTTGATGCTGAAGGTGGCGGCAAGGGCAAGGGCAAATGTTGGCTTTCGAATCCTCTATAGAAAGATATGTCTGAAGTAGGGTATACGGCAACATCAAGGCAATCCCCCTCCCACACCCACTCCAACCCACACTTACACACACACATCCCATGTATCCGAATCCCAATCCCCCTTCCACCATAACCCACACACAACCCGCAACAGACCAGACAATATTGCAGCGCGCATGGACCTGCCACCACATTCAATCCCCCCACCTTCTTCTCTTCTCTTCCCTCTTTGAAAACTTAATCTTCGTGCTTGTGTTTTGCTGGATCGTCGATTGAGCTGAACCCTACGCAGAGCAATCGAACACGATCTACCAGGTATCCTTCAAACTCCACGACTAGAGTAGTAGAGTACACTTTCACATCGTCGTCATCATCATCATCACCATCGTCATCAAAACGCTACCATCACGCCTTCCACCCGCCCACCTCCCCCTCTAATCGGTGAAAGAGGACAGAGTTTTTTCCAACGCTGTCGAACGGTAGAGATGGGGCGGATAGCTCATCGCTTATAGTTTGACAAGCAGGTCAGGTCTATCAGCCGTGAGAAGGAATTTTTTTTTTCCTCTGCTTCTTCTTTTGGGGGTGCGACAGTGCATATGCATGTGCATGTGGGGGGTTGTTATGTGAGGGCTGTTTTTGGTTTTGGGAGTGGGGGGTTTGGGTTAGGGTTTGGGGCTGGGTAGGGAGAGTGTGAAATGAAATGTTAAAGACGATGATGAGGATTTTGAAGGATGCGGTATCGGTAGAGAAAGGGTTAGACTTTGGATTATAAAAAGGGAAATGGATGGAGTGGTGGGATGGGGAGGGTGATGACGTTGGATACAGATATGGGCATGCAATGTGCAATGTTTGTGTGGAAGGAGCAGTTTTACCTTTGCGTAGAAAGCTTTTCCCTTTTTTGCAAGAGAAAATGGCAGGCGCTGGTGTTTTCCTCACACATGACACGCCAACGAGCGAGAAATCCAAAATGTAACTACGCATCACCGTCCCCAAAAACCCCCCCCCCCCCGAGAAAATACACGGCGATCGGAGAAAGCAGTGCACAAAGGCAAAAAGGAAAAATAAAGGAAAAAAAAAATTTAAATAAAGAAGAATACAAAGCCTATCGCAAAACTCGAATCATACAAGGAAAGGTCGCCGCAAAACTCTGGCCAAACAAAAGGGGAGAGAAAAAACAGTGTTTGCGGGAAAGGGAGGGGGGTGATTGGTTGGCGGATGGAATTGAGTACACCGATCACCTACGACTCCTAGAAAATCTACCCAGCTATTTCCTCACTCTCCCCATGTCCTAATCCTACAGGCCATGCCATCCGTACTCGTTGCTTTGGCAGGGGGGGTGTGGGCACGTACCGTTGCAAGTAGCCCATCGGTACAACATCCAAAAGCAAGACCAGAGTAACCCCATCCAAACCAACGTGCTGTTAGATTGACAGAGGGGCGCTGGAGGCGTTTGGGCCGGAGCGCGGGTTCTGCATGTGTGCGGTGATTTGCGGGGTGTGGGATCGAGATTGAAAAGTTGCATGGTGGGAATGCGGGTTGGGGTTGTGGTGGGCTGTGTTAGGGGGGGGGGGCATTTGTGTATGTGGGTGTGGCGGGGGAGGGGAGCATGGTGGTTAGTGTGTGGGCTGATGGGTGTGGTGTGGTGTGGTGTGCTGTGGTGTGGTTTACGTACAGTCGAGTACAGTATTTTGCCTACTCTACTGGTGTGATGGGGAGAAGGGTCGAGACTGTTGTACCTGCGTCGCTGGACGAGGATGAGGTGATGTACAGGATAGAGTACGTGAGTGAGATACACAGCGCAGTACTACCAAGTTACTCTAAGTTACTCTAGGTACCGGAATCGGTAAGTAGACTGTACTATACACTCTCTACCGTACTACCGCATGTACAAGGGGCTGTACAAGTTCCGCCTGCAAGTGGATACAAGTACAGTAACAATATCCCTAGCTGACCTGAGTCGATCGCGAGATCTCGGATCCCACCTGTACCGTACAATCCTCTACTGTATAAGATTGACGGGGGATCCACTCGGGATCAGCTGGGAGAAGGTGTGTTTGGAGTTCTCGATTGGAGCCCACGTTGCATGCGCAAGTGCATTTGCTATTGTCATCTGAGCTGGGTTCTCGAGAGGGTTTGAGTCGCGTGGGAAGAGGCTGCGGTGCATGGATGATGCTGTGCAAGTGTGTTCTGACTAGGGACCTGCTCTAGGTACCTAGTCTAGGTATGGTGTGGTATGCGTAGTGCACGAGACATGACAAAGTGGCATGTTTGGGTATGAGGATTTGATGAAATTTCCATGTTGGACCGGCGCGGGCTAGCGGGCTCACCATGGCCAAACGCCATTTGACGGTTTCGTCTGCAGCAGAGAACCGCCATCAGCTGGTCTGGTACAGTACGGTAGAGGCGGTGGAGCGTTGGAGGATTCAGACTCGGAGACAGTTCCGTCGTTCACAACGCACATACATGCATAGGTACATCCCTCGAAAGCACTGGGTAAGCAAGCAAGTGACCGCTCCCCATTGCCCTCGGCGCACTCGGTCTAGACCCGCAAACGCAAAAAAATGGCAAAAAAAAAACGTCGCGAGAACAGATGTGCGCGAAGAATCACGATCGGTAGGAGGATGAATGGGTCGCACTGATCGTGATGGGCACGTGCGTCTTGCCTTGAACGGCGATGGAGAGCGGGATTTTGATTTGGCGATTGGAAAAGCAGCAGTCGTGCACCGTGGGGGGCAAAGGATTTTCTTCTGAGCGGGATTGAGTTTCTGGGCTGGGCCGAAGAAGTGCCTGTTCGGAAGCAGAGGCCCAGCGAATGAACAGGGAGGGTGGGCAGTGCACGGCGTTTGAGTCAGGAGGGGGAGGGTGGGCTGTTTGCGGTTTATGCAGGTAGTGGAGGTGTTGGCAGGGTGTTGTAGAGCATGGGAGGTTGTGTTGTACCGGGATGGATGGCCAGAAATGCCATGTGTTTGACGTGCATGGTCATGAGGAGGGAGAGGGCAAGTGGACTTGGATGGCCAGGGTGTGTGTGAGAGAGGGAGAGGGAGAGAGGGAGAGAGGGAGAGAGGGAGAGGGGGAGAGGGAGAGGGAGGGGATACGGGAGCATAGGAATTGGAAATGCGCACCAGAGGCCACGAGGCGCAGGGCTGAGCTGACTAGCCGATTCAAAACGCCATGGGCTGAGCAGATTATTATTATTATTATTCTTGTACACGGAGGATGCGGGTGTATCCTATGGTAGCTGCTAGCTACTTGGCGATTACCTGGATACGTCCACATCTACCTAGGCACGGTAAGGAGAGCGTGATGAGGATGGTACCTACATTAGTACACTACCGTACACTGTATGGTTGCCGTATGGATCGGTCAGGCATTCTTCCCTACTACGGATTGGACAGGTCTAGTCGTTGTAGAGAGGGCAGACAGCGGGCGGGCTTACTTTGTCCCAGGAGGCACGGTAACACCAGGACGTACCATGGTAGAGTGTGGGTGTATGCAGAGTGAGTCCATCTTTCATCGTGGTCCATGTACCATACACGTTTCCTCCATGGTAGTCTAGGTCATGTACAGTACAAGTTTCTTGAAGGGTAGTCTGTGTAGGTGGTGGAGGAGCAGGGGAGCCAGGCAAAAGGTATTGCAGTGGACCAAAGAGGGTCAGCTCTAGTCTAGCGTGGGCTAAACGGTCTGGGACTCGCCGCTGTGAAGGGGTGAAGGGGTGAAGGGGTGAAGGGGTGAAGGGGTGTGTGTGTGGGTGGGGGACTGGCTCGCTCGTCTCGATTCGGGCCTGGGGAGGGGGGAGGACGGGGGCTGCACATCAGACCACAAGAAACACGTCAATGCCAGACAGTGCAGTGTGGACAGCTTCCTCAACTCGCTCGCTCGGGCTTCTGCAGGGTCTCTTGGTCGACGGCAAATGCCATATGCCTAGGCGCCGGTTTCTCTTCTTGCAGCATCCTTCAAATGATCCAAGTCCCCCATTGCCGTGCTTCCTCCACCACGGACGTCACACACGTCATGGCGATCCCTGCCTCTTCCAGCCCTGCTATGCCCGAGTTGACAGACGTGTTGGACCGCCTGGGGCTGTCTGAATATCATCACGTCCTCGTCGAGAATGGCTTCCACAGCTGGGAGACGGTCGTCGACATCACAGAGGAGGATCTGACCGCCCTCAACTTCAAGCTGGGCCACCGCCGCGCCCTGCAGCGCGAAATCGCCACCTTTCGCGGCATCCCCTCGACCCTCTCCCTCGATCTCGACAGCAACTCGACTGAACCCATCTCGCTCTCCACTTCCCTCTCCACTTCCGCCCTCGAGACCCTGACGAGGCAGACCTCGACCCCACCCGCGCGCGAGAAGAGAAGGTACCGACGACATCCGCGGCCAGACGCCAATGCCCCCAAGAAGCCCAAGACAGCCTGTACGCACGCCCTGCCTGTCCTCCCTGCCCTTTGATTTCTTCCACCCTCTGCTCCCCCTCCCTCTGCGCCTTCTCTGGATACCTACGGCTGCCTTGCGCCTGGCTGCCCTGTACTGCCTGCCGAAGCGAACAAGCTAACGACCAACATCAGATGTCAATTTTGCCGATCAGCTGCGGCTCGATCCAGCCGTCGGCCAGCTCTCCTTTGTCAACATTGCACGAGAGGTGGGTCGACGATGGCAGGAGCTGCCCGCGGAGCAGAAGCGTGTCTGGGAGAGCAATGCGGCCCGAGCGATGCAGGAGTTTGAGGCCCAGATGGACGAGTACAAGAAGACGGACAACTGGCGCAACTACCAGATCTATCTCAACGACTTCAGGACCCAGCAAACCGCGCCCTCGAGCAAACGCCCGGGAAACAGTCGGTCCACCACCGACACCTCCAACAACACGAGACAGCTGTCACGTGCGAGCCCGAGCTCATCCGACAGCCCAATCTCACTCCCATCGAACCAGTCGACCGGAACCGAGGCCGAAGCAAGTCACAATGCACTCACGCTGGCCTTCAGCGAGCTCGTCGCCCTCCGAGGTGAGATTCTGAGCCAGGGCACGCCAGCCTACGACCAACACCACTTACCGTCCGAGGAGCTTCTTCGCCGCGCCATGCATGCCTTTATCCGTGGCACTGGCTCTCTTCTCTACATGTGGACCTATGCCCAAGCTGACGAGATTCTCGACCGCATCTACCGCCCCAGGCTGCCAGTCGATGCCATGACGCTGGCAGAGTGCTTCACCGTGGCCGCCATGGGCGCGCATTATGACGTGGATTGCTTCCCTGACCGTCTTCGCCGCGTGCTCTATGCTTCGGGGACGTTGCATTTCAACGAGCAGACTGCGCGGCAGGACTATCTGAGGACGATGCGTCTGCTGCTTTCCATGTCTTTTTATGCGCTGCTGGAGAAGCACATGAGTGCGAGATATCTCATTGCAGCCGGTCTGCAAATTGCTCGCTGGAAGTGTCCCCCACTACACTTTTCCACGAGCAAATTGGCAGGCGACGGCTGGAGAAGGGTGTATCGAAGCTTGATCTTCATGGACTGTTGGTTGAGCTACACGCTTGGCTACACGTCTGATGTCCTGCCCATGGACGTGCAGATTGCCTGCAGCCCGCAACGTCAGGATCTCGTCACCGTCGACGAGCTCATTCACGTTCAGATGAGCAAAATTGGGTTGATTGCAGCAGAGATTGCAAAAACGCTAGCCTCTCCTGAGCTGGTGACGCGGGAAAACATTCAGATGCTCACGCAAAAGCTGGAAAACTGGCGCCTCGACGTTCCACCGATGCTGCAAATTCCCGCCCTCACTTCAAACGCGTCGCCAGACTTGACCGTCTTCCAGCGTCGAGCGATCCTGATGGTCCACGTAAGTCGATGGCCGTGTGGAAACGAGCCAATGGTGTGCTGATGTGAACAGATCATGTATCTCGGTGCTCTCGTCCTGCTGTACCGCCAGCTCCTCGTAGCCACAGCGGAAGCCCAACTCACAGATGGTGCTGCCGCGCATTCCAACTTCTCTGCCGACGATGCACGCATCTATCGCAGCGAGTGTGCGACAGCAGCCCAGCAAATCGCGCGAATCCTCAAGCTGATTTCCTCTGACGGCACCCTGACCCGGCGCTGTTGGATTGTCATCTACTGGTCCTTTTCCGCCGCCGTCGTGCTGCTCTTCAGCGCGACTACGAAACTCGTCGACGGTGAGCCCCAGGGAGTCGATGCCGACCTCACATATGCCAAATCCTGCATGGACATGCTGGAGCCATGTCGGCACTTTGAGCCCATTGCCGCACGCTTTCTGGACACGTTATGGCCTTCTTATGATGCCCTACGCGACGTCCACCAGCGCATAATAGGCCGATCGAAAACCAGCATCTTTGCGCTCCTGCAAGCCGACCCCAGCCAACTCAGCCCACCGGTCACGGTGTCCAAACAGGAAATGGGACCCATTTCCGAGAAACTGTCATCTCTACTCATGGATCCCTTTGGCCGCAAACAAGGCCTAACCGATGACGGAAGTATGAGACGGCTTTTGAATGCGGATGGCAGCTGTGCCGTGTTCTGGTGGAGGTGAGCGACCAACAATGTCGTTGCGTAAGAGAGATGTCGTGCCAACGCGAAGATTAAAGGGTGCTCAAATATGGCAATCTGCCTGATCCCACCGCGTTGAACGCAATCCAAGCTGCGATCAAATTGTTGACCTAGCAACTGACGAGGACGACGAGGACGACGACGATGACGAAGAGTTTGTCCATAACCACAAACGACTGACCGATTCATGACGCTACTGTTGTAGCGACCGTGCTCTTCAGCTGGGGATCACTTGCTAGTCGAGCTGGGATTGCATATTCCGTGACTTTTAGTTTGTTACCTTCTCAGTCCCAGTGGTAACATTGTCCTACAGCCACATGCGAGGTCACCAAGACACAACAGCGAGCCGGAAATGGATGCAATACGTTTTCTGCGCATGGGAATGGCGGAGTCATTGGAAGTAGGCAGTAGCAAGCGGACCTGGGCCTTGTTCAGCTCGCGGGGAAATGGGGATGCGCCTTGTGCTACTGTTACCTGCGGAGAAGACGTCGGGAGGAGATGGGGAAGAGGGGAACCGAGATTGGGAAGGAATGGGAAGGGAAGGCGCAGTTGTGAAGTTTTGCAGCGCGAGCATCTTGGGGATGTGGTGCGGATGTTGTGTTTTTTTTGGTATGGTGTGGTCTGCTATACTGTACCATGGGATGCGATCTTGAATGGATGGATGGATGAATGGCTCGAATGAAGAAATGGTTGACGGGAGAAATGGTCAATGTATGTGGACAGATGGATAGCCGGATGACCATGTGTTTCCAATCGACTTTCTTCTCCTCTTGTCTTTTCAAGTCTTGGGTTTTGCAACGTCGAATTGTGTGTGGCGTTTTGCGTGGTGTGGAAAGGTCAAGTTGTTGATTTTGTGCGTGGCCTTGGGCGTTTAGCAAGACTACCCAGTCCACGGTGTACCGGTACATGGTACAGAATACCGGTACATGGTACAGAATACCGGTACATGGTACAGAACTTGCACCAACGCGGAAATCTCAAGGACGATGCTGTGCGTTTGTTTGAGATGCTCTGGTTTATCATGTGTAGTAGGTACTCGTACTCTACTACCCTACTACTGTATTCTACTACCCTACTACTGTATTCTACTACCCTACTACTGTATTCTACTACCCTACTACTGTACTCTACTACCCTACTACTGTACTCTACCCACCCCACAGCCCTACCGTACCCAGCCACCCGTACCCAGCCAACCGTACCCAGCCAACCGTACCCAGCCAACCGTACCCAGCCAACCGTACCTAGCCAGCCCTACCCACCCCACCCCAAGAACCTTTCCCTTGTCGAAAAAAGAAGTAGTCTATCTGACACCAGGGCGAAACGGACCCAGCCCTGCACACGCCGACGCAGTGCACATGGCTGTGTTGTACGAGTTAAACATGAGACGAGGTAGGAGCTTGTTTTGCGCGGCGTTGGGGGGTAGGAAGAGGAAGAGGAAGGGAATGGGAATAACAACGGAAATACGCAGATGAGGCGAGAGCAAGGACGACAAGAGCAAGGATGGCAAGAAAGGCAGGTTACTAGTACCGGTACACGACACGCAAGATTCCCTATATAGCCATCATCTCAGTACTCAGCATACCAGGCCATACCCAGCATCCACAGTAACGTGTACTCTACGCAATGTACTCGACGCAATATAGTACAGTACCTACGGTCACTATAGCTAATTAGGGTACCGGTACAGCAAGACTACCATGGTAGGTATACATTTACAAAAGGCAGCCCAAGCGAACGGCCCAGAGCGCTAGGGTGCAGGGTGGTGCCCGGGGAAAGGGTGGCGAGGTCGTTGGCTGTGCTGGGTGTTTGGGACTGGGTTGGGACTGGGGGAAGGCAAAGGCGGAGGGAGGGTGGTGGTGTTTGTGTTGTGTGCTGCAGGTATAGGTATTTCATCATGGTGTGCGCATGGTATCTACTGTAGATGCCCAGTATACGGATGTAGGATACAGACTCGGGACATCTACAGTCATGGTGGAAGATAGGGTGAGGTGTAGGGGCAGTACTAGTCTAGAGCTAGGGGAAAGGAGTACGGTACCGGTACGGTAGGGCAAGGCGTATCGTATCTACCTACCTAGAGCCAAGGCAAGCAGCACGTGCAAAGGCTGTACCGGTAGGTTCACAATTATGGGTATGCAATTTAACAAGGTGCATGGCGATAATACCGTGTACAGTAGGTACTAATAGTAGGTACAAAGTATGGTGGGGATGGGGTACGTACTATGTCATGTATCTAAATTGGTGCACATGTCAATGGTTACGTATACACATGGTATACATAAAACAAGGCGCCGACACGTCCTGTGGGCTACCTACCGGATATGCAGTACAGTACTCACCAATGTGGACTATTAGCTACCAGATCCCATCTCTCGTAGTCTTGGGCTGGGTTTGGGGGATGTTCGGGCTTGGGGACAACGTGGCGTGGACGAGAAGGTTCGACTGTGTTGCATATGGTGCCTATAGTACCACAGTAGGCGGTATGCTGTGCGCGCAGGTCGTGTGTTTGTGCCGTTCGAGTGCTATCTTCGGAGCTGGCCATTTGTCATCTGCGACGACATGGCATAGTGGTGCTGTGCAGTGCGTACTGTGTGCAGTGTACGGTACTGCCGGTAGGTATGAAATTGGCAATAGAGGTGGTCGTAGTTGTTGTACCGTGCCATCAAGTTAGATATGGATGGACGGGTAGCGATGGTACCGCGTACAAATCAAAGTACATGTACAAATGCACATGCACTGCCAACTGTCACCAAATTGCACTACCTGTATTTCCTTTTCCCTCTTGTCTGCTTCCTGCCACTCCATTCAGTCGTCGTTATCGCAGCCTCAGCATTCCTCATCTGCGTCTGCGTCTGCGTCTGCGTCTGCGTCTGCGTCTGCATCGGCACCCAACAAACTTTCTGCACGCCATGCGCCATGTACCCATTCAACCATGGCCATGCAAGCTGCAAGCCGAAATGCCAGTACCTTCTCTCTCCCCTCCATGCTTAGCGTTTTAGCAGAAAGGGGAAACCCGGGGCTAGCGGGGAACCGAGCAAGTCATCAAGAACAGAACAGGGGGTTCTAGATCGACACACGTTCCAGCAGTCGTGCGGTGCTGGCGTGCAATGTGCAAGCACCAATTGCAGAAAGTGGACTTCTTTGGGCTTGCGCACGCGTCATCTCGGGAGGTTACCGGTAGGGTAGGGGGCGCGGAGAGAAGAGGGGCAAGGGGAGGGGGAATGACAGCGGGTTGAAATATGTATGAAGGGGCTTGCCCGGGTTATAGGAAGTGAAGGCTGAACGCGACTTCTTTGCGATACCCGCTACTCTCTCTCTCTTTCTCTCTCTCTCTCTCTCTCTCTCTCTCTCTCTCTCTCTCTCTCTCTCTCCATTGACAACTACCACCGTCCCCTTTGGCCCAGCGTGTGGTCTTGTCAAAAGTGGTCATCATTCGAGGACTGCTTGGCTTGATCCATCTTGATCCATCGTCACTACCATCCACCCGCTCGGGACGAATCGCCAGGGCCGCTGCTCCAAGGAATTCATCTGGACTACGAAGAAGGGGGAACACCAGGGAGGACTAATCAATGCGAACATCTCCTCTTGCACGACCGCCTGCGAAAGAGAAACATGGCTGCTATCACTACCACCACGCCTACGACATCTACAACCACACCGACGATGCAGAGTCCGTTTGCGATCCCACCTGAGGATGTGGCTGCGCTCGAGGCCTCGCCGGGTTTTTGTGTGTTGAGGGCTTATCTGGCGAGGGAGACCGAGTATGTGTTTTGATTTCCTGCTTCTTTTTCCTGTTGTTCTTCTTCACCGAGTATGGCATCGGCTGCATGCATGTACACCGCATCTTCAACTTCGCAGCCCCATCGTCACCACCACTCCCCCCACATACCCACACCTACTAACCCAACCCACAGCTTCTGCCCAACCCACACAGCCTGCACCCCCGCGGCCAAACAAACCTTCCTTCTCCACCGCGACATCCTCCACGCCCTCATCATGCCCGTCGTCGCCCTCTTCACCCGCGCCTCGGCCCTCGCCTCCGCCGCACTGTGCTCCCCCCGCCCCTCCGACCTCGAACTCGCCTTCGCAGGCGAAGCCCGCGACGCCTTCCTCTGCCTGCAATGCTTCATCGCCGAGGAAAGCGAGTGGTGTCACACACGCGGCTGTCCTGCCTGCGTCGTCACCGAGACCCTGAGCACAGATAGCCACATCCGACTCACCATTGCCGCCAGCCTGCTCAGCACCGCGGGCGTGGCCTCACCTGGCCAAGGCGTTGTCGACGGGCGTGAAAACGGTGGAGATGTGAATAGGGTGTTGCCGCCTCTGCCGCATATCCTGCCTGCGCTCAGGGACGCCGTGGTCAACGATCCGTTTTGGGAAGGCCCGGATATCTGGTCGTATATTCTGTCGCGCGCGACGCAGCTGTCGGCGGGCATGCAGGCGCTGATTGCAGAGTGTGTCAATCTGGAGAGCTTGGTGTCGAGTCCGGTTTGTAGTGGACGTGCCGCGGAGCAAGAGGTCAAGGGCGGCACAACTACAACCACGACAACCACAGCAACAACAACATCGACCAAGCAGACAATGCATACTTTAGCAGTGCGACTACCCGGTGCCCAACCAGCACAAGAAAAAGGCGTCAGGCTGCGCAAGAGCAAGCTGGCTAAGCGACAATTGAGACTCAAAGACGAAGAGCTAGAAATGATGCGTCGCGTGGCAATGCAATGTTGGGCACAAGCTAGAATGCCCAAGGCGCTCAGAGGCGAGGTCCTGGGCCTGGGTAAGAATGCGCGCGCCAGGAGTTTGACTTGCCCTTGAGAAGCAAGAGGGCCCTGTGAATGGTGAATGCTTTTTCGTGCCTAGTGGGGGGTCAGTATTGAAGGGAAGGGAAGAGAAGAGAAGCATTGGGATAGGTGTATATGGCGTTTTTCTTTTGTCTTTTGGGAGGGGAGGGGGGTTGCATATGATACCATTGCGAGTGTCTTTTTGCGTTGTTGGGATGGATTGGCCATGTGTAGACTCTTGATTGCATTGCATGGGCAAACAGCAGACGCATTGCTTTGTTTTATTCTCTTTTGTCACTGTCGCTGTCATTGTCATCGTCGTTGTCCTTTGTACGCATTAGCATTCCCCAGCATCACCATCGTCACTAGACACTAGTACCACCCGTCCTTGACACATCACTTGTACATTAATATCAATACCGCACACAACTCGCTTTACTACGCAGAAACTGTGGGATTTGGTGTATGTTGTAGAGTGCGGGTTTGGAGTGCGAGGTGATGCGTTTACGCCCTCGTAGCTCAGCGTCCAGCAAGATACCGCCTGAGTATGGTGTTTGTCGTTGTTGATCCTGGTACAAGGGATACCGCATCAAAGGTTGCTGCTGGATGGGGTTGGGGGTGTGCACTGTCAGCATCAACAAGCTCTTCTACTTTACAGGATGTTTGTTTAAGCGGGGATTGTACTATGTTTACACCTGCTTGAGACCTGGAGGACCGAGTTTTTCTCGTGTGTAGAAGATGTGGCTTGGGGGTTGAGAAGGCTTGGGGGTTTTTTTTTGTGGTGTTGATTGGGTTGGGGGTGTGCTTGGTTTGGTTTGGAGGGATTGTGGGTGGGGTGCTGGATGCTTGGGTTGAGATGGAATGGACGGATGATATTCGCGGTGTTGATGCTGTTGATCAGTTGATGCCTGTGGACTTCGACTTTCGCCTAGGTACTGTACCGGTACTCACTCCGACAGTTGGCTGACCATGAGCCATCATCGCTAACAAATCAGACGACTCGAGGCTCCATCTCATTGCAACCACTGTCAGGCAGCCGACACCAGGCAGCCGCTTTTGACAAGCCCCCCAGATTATGAGTCCTTTGGCACGCAAGTAAGCATCATCCAAGTAAGCATGATAACGCACCAATGCCAACTAGGTATCCTACGCATATGTAGTACCTGGTAACTACACCACTACACAAACATTGCTGCCTGGGCACTACTCTACAGCGAACCGTCCAGATCATGCAGCCCGGCCGGAAACCTGAAAAAAAAAAACCAACGACTGAAACGCTAGAATCGCGAAACTGTCCACCATCAGCATCACTGCATGTTCTTCCATGGCTGCCTTGCAATTTCAACACCGAGTTCGCATGGGTTGCCTAGATGCGTAGTCGTCGGGACTTGATGGTGGCCGAGAGCCCGATGTCTTTTTTCGCCGCTGGGCCCTGGCTTTCGTAATCCGTCATATGTCATTGTTTTAATGGGGATGATGACCTCTGACACATGCCACACTTGTTATCCCATGTCAGCAGTGTGGGGACCAGGGTAGTCTGACCGACGGCATCTAGGATACCCGTTGGTAACTTTGTAATAGTAGATCTGAAGAGTGGATTAGACAATCGTACATCCAGTAAGATGGGGTCAAGAGTCAAACCTCGTCGCATTCTGGTTGTTGACCGCTACTTGTGCGTCTTTGCGAGCTGTTCCTGTTGCTCGTTCGCCTGGGCCGGTCTGGTTTAGCCCAGCATATTATAGTATAGTAGGCAGTTTCTCTGAATAGAGACAACACGACGGTGCGGATCCTACGAGGGAAGTGGGCAGCATCTCATGTGAAACGAGGCTCCGTATCGCCGTATTCGTTAGTGTCTGGCCGGATTAGGCTTCATCTCGGCCAGCGGAGACATGGGCTCGGGCTCTAACCGAGAGGCTTGGTAGCGCCCACTAAACTCTTTTCAGCCTAGCGGCTACCAAGTTCGGGCAGCGGCTCGCATATGTCCTCCTACAGTCTAGTCGACAGTGGCGCCCTTAGTCTTGGACTTCCTTCGAACATAGGAGCCTGCTTCTCCTCGGTCGTCTTGCCTTCCTCAAGACTCAAGGGCAGTCCGACACTCACCACCTCAACTATCCTTTTGGCACCGCGTCGTCCCCGGGTTTCCAGCATGGCGACTACAGTAGGAGCAACGGTGACTGGTGTGGCCGAGGAAGAGGTCAAGCAGATCGCAGTTGGCCTCAGTGAACAAGAGAAGGAAATCATGGACAGACAGACGGCCGCTCCCAATCTCACAGTCGGCTACTTTTCTCTGTTTCGATATGCCAGCCGAAAGGACATGGTCATCATGATCCTTTCCTTGATTGCCAGTATCGCAGCCGGTGCAGTCATGCCCCTCATGACCCTCGTCTACGGCAATTTCGCAGGCAGTTTTACCAGCTTCTCAGTCGACGCCACCGCAGCTGCCAAATTCCGGCATCAGATCAACACGTATACGTTGTACTTTGTTTATCTTGGTATTGGATCTTTCGTCACCTCCTACGTCAGCATCATCGGCTTTTCCTACACGGGCGAACGCATCACCCAGCAGATTCGGGAGCTTTATTTGCGTGCAATCTTCAGGCAGAATATTGCCTTTTTCGACTTTCTTGGATCGGGAGAGATTACGACACGGATCAGTTCCGACATGAACCTGGTCCAGGATGGAATCGGGCAAAAGATTGGTCTTTTCGTCACGGGCGTGTCCATGTTCGTTTCCGCCCTCATCGTCGGCTTCGTTCGCTCATGGAAGCTGTCTCTGATCATGCTGGCGGCTACGTTTGCCCTCATTCTCATGATGGGTGTCAACGGCGCGCTCATGAGGAAGGCACAGACATTGTCGATTGATGAGTACGCCACCGCTGCATCGTTGGCAGAGGAAGTCTTGGCATCAGCACGCAATGTTGCTGCTTTCGGTACCCAGAAGCGTCTGGAACTAAAATACAAGGACTTTGTGGATCGCGCGTCCAAGTTGGACTACAAGGCCAAGTTCTGGCTGTCCATGATGATTGCAGGAATGATGTGCATCCTCAATCTGCAGTATGCCCTGGCTTTCTGGCAAGGCAAGCGGTTTCTTGACAAGGGCGAGCTCGGTGTATCAGAAATTCTGACTGTCGTCATGGCTTTGATGATTGCTGGCTTCTCCATTGGACAGAATCTCCCACACATTCAAGCATTTGGCGGAGCCACCGCAGCTGCCACAAAGGTCTTCAACACCATCGAGCGCCAGTCACCAATCGACCCTGAGACCGATCAGGGCGAAATCCCTGGAAACTTTGTCGGCAACATCGAGTTCAAGAACATCAAGCACATCTACCCATCTCGACCGGATACCGTCGTGCTTTCGGACTTTAACCTCAATGTGCCCAGCGGGAAGATGGTCGCTCTTGTTGGTGCCTCAGGCTCCGGCAAGAGTACCATTGTCGGACTTTTGGAGCGATTCTACCTGCCCATGGAAGGGCAAATCTACCTAGATGGCAAAGACATTACCACCCTGAATTTGAGGTGGCTGCGCCAACACATGGCCATTGTCAGCCAGGAACCAGTGCTCTTCAGCACAACCATCTACGAGAGTATAGTACATGGCTTGGTCAACACCGAACATGCCAACGTCTCCGAGGAAAAGAAGATGGAGCTGATTGAGAAGGCTGCGAAGATTGCCAACGCGCATGATTTCATCAACGAGCTGCCTGAGAAGTACCAGACCAAGGTTGGAGAACGGGGTAACTTGCTATCTGGAGGACAAAAGCAGCGTATTGCCATTGCTCGTGCCATTGTCTCAGATCCCAAGATTCTTCTACTTGATGAGGCTACCGCTGCTCTCGACACTAAATCCGAGACTGCTGTACAAGAGGCGCTTGACCGCGCATCACAGGGTCGGACAACCATTGTCATTGCCCATCGACTGTCTACTATCAAAAATGCTGACAATATCGTTGTAATGGCCTCCGGCCGCATAGTCGAACAGGGAACTCATTCAGAGCTCATCAGCCTGAACTCTGTCTATGCTAGCCTTGTCCAAGCACAAGAGCTGACCACCCAGAACAGGCCTATGAAATCAGAGGTGGCCGCTGGAGATGTCGAGAAGCAACACTTTATCGAAACCGAGGCAGATAGAAGACTTGCCCTGACCCGGACTACGACTTCTGCACCATCACAGTTTGCCCCCAAGGAGGACGACAAAGAGAAAAAGTACGGGACGTGGGAGCTCGTCAAGTTTAGCTGGGAGATGAACAGAGGCCAACATATAATCATGACCATCGGTCTCGTCTTCAGTTTCCTGGCCGGCTGTAACCCAGCTATCCAGGCCATCTTCCTTGGTAACGCGATCAACTCACTGTTGTCTCCTGGTACATCGCTGGGCAGTTTGAATGTCGGCTTCTGGTGCTGGATGTTCCTCATGCTCGGACTTGTTATTGGTATATTCTACTACGTGCAAGGCATGACTCTATCACAAGGGTCTGCCCGTCTGATTGGCAATGTCCGACTACGCGCATTCGGTGCCATGCTTCGACAAGACATGGAGTTCTTCGACGGTGACACAGTGACTTCGGGTGCGTTGTCCAACTTTCTGTCCTCGGAAGCGAACCGGCTCGCTGGCCTCAGTGGCTCCACGCTTGGAACCATTGTCAGCGCTGCATCCTCCATTGTGGTGGCCGTCATCGTCGCCTGTGCGTTTGGGTGGAAGCTTGCACTCGTGTGTTCGGCGACTATACCTCTAGTCATAGGCTGTGGTTACTTTCGCTTTTACGCCCTCATTCGCATGGAGAAGCGCACAAAGGAGACCTCTGCTGCCGCATCATTCGCGTGTGAAGCTGCATCGTCGATTCGCACTGTTGCCTCCCTATCCCTTGAAAACCACCTGTTGTCCGAATACCACACGAAGCTCGATGAGCAGGCTCAGGGCAACATCAAGTTTACCAACGTGTCAGCTGCTTTGTATGCAACATCACAGGGCCTGAACATGTTCATCTTCGCCCTGGTCTTCTGGTATGGCGGTGGTCTCTTGTACGATCAGGAGTATACCGTCTTGCAATTCTTCATCGTCTACTCTGCCGTCATCAACGGTGCTCAGTCGGCCGGTAGCATCTTCTCCTTTGCGCCTGACATGGGCGAGGCGAAAGATGCGGCCAAGCTGCTCAAAACCTTTTTGAACCGCATCCCCAAGATTGATCATTGGTCGTCCGAGGGAAAGAAGATTGACACACTCGATGGCCGCGTCGAGCTACAAAATGTCCGCTTTACCTACCCGGGACGGCCAGATCACCGCGTCTTGCGTGGAATCAACCTGATTGCCGAACCTGGGCAGTTCATCGCCCTGGTCGGTGCCAGTGGGTAAGTTCAAAGATACACCAGCAGTACAGTTCCCTCACTTTACTAACTCTGCGGTCTAGATCAGGCAAGAGCACCGTCATGCAGCTGCTCGAACGCTTCTACGACGCCACCGATGGCTCCGTCTTCGTCGACGGCGTCAACATCAAAGACTACAACCTGCAAGCCTACCGCGCCCAACTCGCAATCGTCAGCCAAGAAACCACCCTCTACACCGGCACCATCAAGGAAAACATCATGGCCGACAAGGAAGACGTCAGCGACGAAGCCATCATCCAGGCCTGCAAAGATGCAAACATTTATGAGTATGTAACCACCCCTCCACCCACCAACAATCCAAAAGAAAAACCACCCCAACTAACAACCCAACCCCCAGATTCATAACCTCCCTCCCCTCCTCCTTCAACACCCTCGTCGGCGCAAAAGGCGCCCTCCTCTCCGGCGGCCAACGCCAACGTCTCGCAATCGCCCGCGCCCTCCTGCGCAACCCCAAAATCCTGCTCCTCGACGAAGCCACATCGGCGCTTGACTCTGGCTCCGAGCGCGTCGTGCAGGCTGCTCTTGATGCCGCGGCCATGGGCCGCACGACGATTGCGATTGCGCATCGCTTGAGCACGATTCAGCATGCCGATTGCATTTATGTGTTTGATCAGGGGCGGGTGGTGGAGTTTGGGCGGCATGAGGAGTTGGTGGCGAGGCGGGGGGTGTATAGTCAGTTGGCGAATTTGCAGGCGATGGGGGTGTCGCAGTAGGGGGAAGTGGATGGATGGGTCCAGTCAGGACGCGGAGAAGATTTTTCTCAAGAGGATTTTTCCATGAGGGGAAGACTTTTTTTTTATAGATTTGCATAGGTATTAGCGCTGGTTTTTTAATCTCCTCTTTTGTTAGAGAGAAAGGATACGAGGACGAGGACGAGGAGGCAGACGAGGAATAAGATGTACAAAAAGCCCAACAAGTGGCCCACGTATTGTAGATGAACCGAACCCTACATGATCAAATATTCACATTCACAACTCAACTATACTTTCCGCACAATCCTTCGCACCCGTCCCCATACTCTGCGTCTCAACAGTTTATCCAAGAAGCCTCGCTAACAGTATCGGCGCCCCTCATCAGCGCCGCCCCTTGACGCATTTGCCTCCACGAGAAAACGGCGTTTGGGTAAGTGGGGAGACGGCGATGGTAGTATGTATGCATTATACTGGGAGGGGACATATTTCTGATAGGGTGATAAAGGTGTATGATTGTATATTTACAGTGTTCGAGAAACAGGTACAGCGCTGCTACAATTATTGATTTGTCAAACGAGATCCGGACATTATAGCTGCGATACCTCTGTCGCGCGATTGTGGGTTTCTGAAGGAGCACTTTGGGGAATGTGTTGGACAGTCCAGTCAGGGGATAGCTAGTCTGCTGCTATCAAGCCATGTAAGCCGTGTCTTGCTCAAGTACGCGAGGCTTTACGCCCGACATGAGATAGACGTGTCTGACATAAGCTCAAGTGCCGGTTTCCTATCATCGTTAATCGGATTTAGTACAAGATTGTGATGTATACGCAATTGATCGGCGAGCATTTCGAATAACAGACAGGATTGCTGTCTTACTAGGCGTGGCGGTCAGTTTCACTGCCTTGGAATGGGCCAGGGTGCGCGAGGTTGCTCAGATCATTTGCTCACACCGAGAGTTGTATATAGTTGTGGAATATAGAATAGACGTCGTACCGGTCAAGGATAAAACAAAGTCATGCGAAGCTGCATGTCTGATGTGTTGGATGAGTGAACGGTGAGTGTTTTGTAAACCAGGCTATAGAATTACTGGATTTGCATAACACAGCTCAGAGGATACGCAGCCTGTAGCTGGGCGAGAGCATGGCCAAATTATGAAAAGATACACTTTGGTAATATGCGTGCGTATCTTGTCTGATAGTCAATGTTGTCAAGAAATGCTGACATCATACACAATCGCGGTTTGCTTGATAGCCGATAGATCTTTGGGCGCATGAGAAGACGTCTAGTTTGATTGCTCTAAATGGCTGTTCACTGAATTTCAATATAGCAGCAAAACGCCGATCTAGTCGTGGTGCTGGTCTGATTGAGCTGATTTTAGGCTTGTTGACACGGACAGAATCTCGTAACAGCATGTGGAATGCTGCTGTTGAGGCACTGCACTCGACTCCCTTGAGTAGAGATTTATGATAACGAGGCGGTGGTGCCAAGCGCTGCTGGATCTTCGATCTTGGGCGGATTAGTGTCCATCTGAATGGTGACCTATCCATTTGGGTCAGTACCGGGCCCAGCGCTGTTCGTAACGGGTGGGACATGATGACGAGACCGTACCAGTCCGTCAACCAAGTCTTGGACATACTTACCGGCCCATCGTTGACTAGAGCAACATCCATCATGGCAGCGAAGACACCATCTTTGATCTTTTCTGTTTCATACAGATCCCCCATTTTCTTGTAAAAGGATTGGTAAAGTGTTTTGGCTTTCTCCCCACTTGCGCTCTGATGAAAGTCTGGCTTGTTCCCTTTCTTCAGAGAGGCATGGAGTGTAAACTGTGAGACTGCCCATGCTCAGCTGTGTGTGTAGTATATGGTAGTAGCTACATACCACAGAGAATCTCGCCATTGATATCTTTGATGTTGTGTTTCCACCTACCATGCGGCTCCGTGGATTCATCGTCCCAGAGCTTTGCCTTGAAGATCTTGCTGGCCATGGATTCAATATCTTTCTCGGTGTCATCTCTGGAGATGGCAGCAAGCACCAGGATTCCCTTGCCAATGGAAGAGACGAGCTTGCCATCGACCGTGACTGAGGCTGACTTGACTCTCTGTAGCACCGCTGTGATTTGTGTTAGTCCTGTGTGGTTACACGGGAGCTGGGTACTCAGGGCAACGCACTTCTCATGTTGGTGTTGGCGGGGTAGCCGAGCGAGAGGATGCTGGTCAGGAAAAGTGCAACCGTTAGTAACATAGGTACCGGCAGGTCCTTCCAGAACGAGCCAGCACATGAGGTTGAACAGAATCTGGTTCAACGCAGGTAACGCATGTCTGCTTCACGGCTCTCGCAGAACTCTTTCGCCATTCTCCCAAAGTTCCAACTCAAAATAGTCGAAACAGGCCCGAATCGAGGACATGATTGTGAAACACGTGCTTTCCATCTTTGACGCGTTGCGGGGAGCTGGCTGCAGCACTTCCGGCGCTAGGCAGTGGATCTGCGATGTCTTGGCAGCCTAACCGGAAGCGCGCTCGCTCTTGCGATAGGCTGAGACCTCCTTCTTGCCAAAAGCACGGCAAACAATCACATACATCGATTGCGACAGAGGCAAACACAGACGCACGACTCCAACAGCGAGCCGCCTCACTTTGCGCGAAAGAATCGGACAGCCCGCTCCTCGACCACGCCCAAAGGCCCTCGCTACAACGAGGCCACACAGACATCATGGCAGCCCGCAAGCTCCAGCAGGAAATTGACAAATGCTTCAAGAAGGTGGCAGAAGGCGTCGCAACCTTCGAAAGCATATATGAGAAGATTATGCAGACGGGGAACCCGTCGCAGAAGGAGAAATTGGAGGATCAGCTGAAGAAGGAGATCAAGAAGCTGCAGCGGTCGCGAGATCAGATCAAGACGTGGGCGGCCATGGGCGAGATTAAGGACAAGAAGCCATTGCTGGACCACCGGAAACTGATCGAGACCGTATGCTGACTGCGCTGCTGACATGAGACGTACACTGACGCTTGGCAGCAAATGGAGCGCTTCAAGGCCGTGGAGAAGGAGATGAAGACGAAAGCATACTCAAAGGAAGGCCTGCAACTGGCATCCAAAATCGATCCCAAGGACAGAGAGAAAATGGAATTGGTCGATTTCCTCGTCTCAATGAACGAAGAGCTCGAGCGGCAAATAGAGATGATTGAAGCCGAGACGGAGACGATACAGGCCAATATGAAAAAGGGCAAGAAGGCGGACAATGCCAAGGCGGAGCGGATAGCAGCGCTGGAAGAGGCGACAGAGCGACATAAGTGGCACCAGGGAAAACTGGACTTGCTACAAAGAGCGCTGGAGAATGGCAACGTCGAAACGGAGCAGGTCAAGGAGATTGAGGAGAGCATCAAGTACTACGTCGAGAACAATCAAGATGCGGATTTCATGGATGACGACACAATATACGACGATTTTAACCTTCAAGAAGAGGAGGCAATTTTCGGGCTGGGCAACGATTTGGATCATGTCTCGTCACAAGATGCGCAGTCGGTCGCAGATGACACCCCAGAGGCCGAGGGTAGACCGCCAATGCCAAAGCCCAAGGCAACGGAAGCAATACAATCAGGGGCACGGCGGTCATCGACGCAGATGAAATCGCCACTGCCAGCCTTGGCCACCCTACACACCCCATTACCTGGTACCTCGAACTCAACGTCAAGTTCCATGAAGCCCGCGCCCATACCGACTCGAACACCCGGAGAGCCACTGAAATATGCCTCGGCCGCTGCCGCTGCCGCTGCAAGTGATAAGAATGGAGTGGGCATCGCGCCTCTGCCACCGCCACCTGGGGCGCAATCTGGATTGACACCAGCTGGCGCACGTCCAAGTGCAACCAACTCGCCCGCAACAACACACTCACAACCCGTCGCACGTACGCAAGCATCAACAGAACCTGTACAGACTTCAAGGTCCCCTGCCCCATCAGCCAGTGTGCCGGCCCCAGCGGAACAGTCGCAGTCACGTACCGCCGAACTTGAAGATGCCAGTAAAGCGAGCAGAAGGACTCCGGCGCCCGAACCCGTAGAGGAAGAAGAATCGCAAGCTGCCACACCGCCGCTAACTAATGGCGAGTCTCATGCCGATGATGAAGAGGAGGAGTCCGTTTACCATTTACCGTCGAGCCTGCAGGATCTCCTAGATTCTTTCGAGGCTACGAAGAATGAAATCCATGCCTCTGCAACGAAACCTCCGGACGAGCGCATGCTAGCCCAATCCATGACTACAGCGCCAGACTCCGCGGACACGGATGCGCCGCGTCACTACCGCCCACAGAATCCATATCCGTTTACCCCTTCGCATTATCCTCAGGAGCCACTGCCGATATTCGACGACCCTCGGCTGTACTCCAGAATAGAGACGGACGCCCTCTTCTACGCGTTCTATTACCGCCAAGGTACATATCAACAATACCTAGCCGCGAAAGCACTGAAATCGCAAAGTTGGAGATTTCACAAACAGTACCAAACTTGGTTCCAACGGCATGAAGAACCCAAGGCAATCACCGAAGACTATGAACAGGGCACTTACAGGTTCTTCGACTACGAGAGCACATGGTACGTACTCCAATCTCCTGTCCCCGCCATATACATGGTAGAACCTTGATGTCTTGCTATCGTGCTGCCTATTGTCGATACACCTTTGATGATTCTGCTAACGAAAGCGTAGGATGAACCGAAGGAAAGCAGACTTCCGCTTTGCTTACAAGTTTCTGGAAGATGAGTTATAAGTACCGTGTCTCAGTCTGGTCTGAGATGATCCTGGTCGCGTTCTGTAACAGTTATTAGGTAGTGCTTGAATGAGTCCCTTCATAGGGCAGATCTTGTGCTTCTTCGGAAATAAAGCGCTCCTCTCAGTCCTGTGCTAATCTTGATAAGAGTAGGCCCAAGATAATGTACATGAGGGTAAGATACGGTGAGCAAGATCTTGCAAGGGTCGCAAATATTACCGCTCATCTATGCAAAGCATTCTCTCCGCCAGTTCACTTGAGTCATCCAAGCATCGCGGTCGTTGGAGCGCTGGGGCGTAATCTGACAACATGTGGCTTGAGGCCGCGCAACTTCCGCCCCCAATCAGGTGGCCGGACCTAGTCTTGGCAAAAATCCAAGTGGCTGGCCTAGCGAACGTTCCCTGGCCCTCGATTCCTTCCGCAACAACGTCGAGACTACGAACGGCTCCGTCCAGTGCCCGAATTGTGCATGGCAGTGAGTGAGCGGTCACAGCATCAAACAACTTTGTTGCCTTTTGTGAGGTCGGTGAGAAAGTATGGCTAATCCTTCGGCTTGCAGATGAGCGTAGGTTGGCAGAAGCAGTCGATCATGGCCAACTTGCAGACGACCAGGGTCACTCTTCAAGGCCTTACCAACCGATTCGGGTATGCAGGTCGTTGCTCTACAACAACAAAAGATTCAACTCTGCATTTAGGCCTTCTTTCAGTCCCCGCGCCACGGGAAAATCATGGCTGAGGACGGGGTCCGAGACGTGCATGGACTATTTGGCTCATGACATTCGTCTTGTCTTGGTGCCTAACCTTCGGTGCCTTCCGTACTTCTTGTACCTGGCTCCATATGTGCCGACCCAAGAGCAGGGACGCGAGTCATTGTACACTGCTCCAATCATAGACTTCGCCTTTCCTGGAGTCCCCATCGGTTCCTATAGCCGGCCACATTGGAAGAGACGATCTATCTTGCACTCTCTCCCAGAGCAGTGGAGTACGCGTTCTGCGTTTTGCCAAGTATCAAAACTTACGCGATGAGCCAGGAACGGGTTGCGCTAGTTCCTCGCTCGCATGACACGGGAGGAGCCAGGCATGGAACAAAAAGCTAACAGGCGTACCTTACAAATCCTCTCCCTTCCGGGTAGGTCATCGTCACCGCCGTGTCCCACAGCATTAGATCAACCCAGAATGGGCCCCTGTCAAGCAAAGCCGCGGTCACGTCTTGCAGTTGACGCTAAAAGTCAGCCCTATGCCCATATATGTGTAGAGTACCGCTTGACTGGGTCCGACATAGCCTCTTTCTACGAGCCAACGGATCTCCTATTATCTCAGATTCATTTGTTTGCTGGCGTAGCCATCATCACCGACCGCTATTACGGCAGAGACATCTCCTCGTGGTGCGAATCCGTGATCCACTTTCGATCTCGTCCTATTCTTGTCTATCATGTTGGATATCCATGATTGGCATTCTCCAGTCGGGCGCCCTGATGTTTCTTACCCGCCAAAATATGTGTACGTCGCGCTTTCATAAGACTGAGACGTTGGGGTGGCAGTGAGCCAAGGTCTGGAAAAAACGTTGTCCTAAATCCCTTGTAGGGGTGGACTGCATGTTCCAAAGAAATATATCATAAACTGGCATTTTCTCTGGCACTGACAGACTTCCCAAGCTACCTCGAGGGGACTGATCTTGTTCATCGATCATTTGGTACTACCAGGAAACCTGGTAAACTACGCGTCGTCCCGCCCGCAACGCCCTACTATCGCCCGTCTCTGAAGTCAGGCACAAGCCGTAAAGAAGAAGCTATACGCCCGAAACAGGAACCTTCCTCGCCCGTCATGTCCGGATATGGGGTGTGTAATCGACGTCGCTATATTATTGATGGTACCCACTAACAAGACGCGATAGTACTCACAGTCTGATCAGACCGGGTACAACTACGCGCCTGCGTATCAAGCCGGTGTACCGCAGTACACGCAAACCCAAGTCAATCAATACTATGCACAGTATCAATGCTATCCTCCACAACCATATCATATCATCCCTGATTACTATGTTCAAGCTCCTGTGGTCGCGCAGCCCACTTTCCAACAGCCATTAACTGGATCTGGATATGATGCTCGCTGGCAAGTTCAGGCAGACAGCAACGAGCTGAATACACCTCAGGGTCCTACCAGGTAGCCCATTCCACGCAGACACTGTAGGCCCGCAAGCTAATACAATGCGCAGGAGCAATAGCCGTACACGGTATGTTAGAAATCAGCGCAATTCTTTGACACCGATTTTTCTATGAGTCGAACATATGATTAACCGTGCAACAGAACTTGGACCTGTGATATTCCCTCGTGCACCTCCTCCGCAAACTTTACCCGTCTCGCCGACCTACAGCGCCATCAATCGACCGTGCATGGCGTTGGAACTCCAGATTACCCGTGCACTGTTCCAAGATGCAATCGTGTTGGTGACAAAGGCTTCACGCGAAGGGATCACCTAGTCGAGCATCTTCGCAACTTCCATCACATGGACATTCCCAAGAGGCGGCCTGGAGAACGATCTGCATTCCCATTGGGGTGGCCGGAGGGTGGCGTGAGTCAGTGAGTATGATCAGGGACGAGGAAGAGGAGGGCTGATATGGGCGCAGGGGCTCGAGTAGTGGCCAGGTTGGTGGAGGTGAGCATGTACGCGGGACAAGTAGACTTGGCAGGTCTGGCCGGGTCACTAAACCTTCAAGGCGAGGTGGTAGGGGCGGTGGGCGAAGTAGGGGAGCGAGTAGAATCGCAGGGGTCGCACGTGGAAGTGTTGGATTCCTCACCGAGGTACAGGATCAGAATCCAGATATTGGGTCAGCGGAGGAGCCGGAGTTGGCGCGGACTTCGAATTCCGCAGACAAGGCTGAGGTTGCGGGTGCCCAAGGTCATGTTACTCTGGACGACTTACTGGCTCTCGGGGATTATCCAGTCCAACCCCGAGGGCATGCGGACACTGGCGACATCATTACCAACAATGAGCGTTTTTGCCCATGGGATATCACATAGAACAGGACATTTCGTTCACATCTACCTATACCGGCATTACCTATACACTCACTCCGTCGTTTTCATTTCTTGCATAGCATTGCGCGTCGATACATTTTTACTAGCCCTAGATAGCCCTATCACGCCTAGAACAATATTCCCTCCCAATTTACAACATCAGCACTATGAGATGACATCATCACGGAGCACATCATGCCAGATGCCATGAAACATGGGCGTACAAAGAACGTCAACTCCATCACTAGTCATGCTCTCATCTCACATGAACAAGCCAATCACGAGACATAAGCCGATTCGCATACATTCCCTCGAACGCCCAAAAATCACAATCCGATACTAACGTTATGACTAGCTCTTTTTTTCTCGCTTCCGAATACCGAGTCACCGTACCGTACTCGCTGTGCTTACATACAAGCTTACAAGGCTGATCCACGTGGGCGTTTGTTTGTGCCTCCGTGCTGCAACATTAGCATGGGTTGTCCTACCGTAGGTACTCGTACTAAGCGAATTGTGAGATGAGATGACAGGAGCAAAAAGCGTCGTCGTCACTTCTCTGTGATTCTATAGTACTCGCATATCACAACCCAACCCCGAGCATTCCATCCTAGGTCCGAAAACACCGAAGTCTAGCTATGGGATGATATCAAGGCTGAGAGGGATTTATTGTGGAGTGATGGCATAGCGTAGTCGTGTTTATGCCAATGTTCTAAATCTGGAATCGCAGTTTACCTACATGGTGCGGCGAAGCGTAGTGCAACGCAGCACGAGATGGACGCCGCATTTAGGCCACCCCTCTCAGAGCGGCTATATGCGTACAGTAGGAGGGTTACCTACATCTCCAATTCCCCAGCACAAGTCTCGAGACGGCCCTTTTCAATCTTATGGCAAGCTAAGCTACTATAGCTTCTCACGCTATCGAATCGGGTTGAGTTGTGTTTGCACACGCATAGGTCTGTGATCATAGCATGTGCGGTACGTATGACAATTCTTCTCATCTTGCACTAACTATAGTTGAATCATAAGAGCCGCTCCTCTGGTGACTCAAATGGCTCGCTGTCTAGATAGTTGGAGGATGATTGCTTGTCGCTGGTGCTGTGTACATCATGCTTTTAGTTGCTTTTGCTTTTGAGCAGCAGTGAGAGAGTCGAAAAGTTTCTGTCTATTGTGCTTAAAGGATGTAGATGGATTTGAAGTGAGTCAACTCAGGTATATTTGGTGCAAACACCTGTGCAGCAGAAGTAATTGGGTCGCACCCGTTGTCTCCGTCGTCACGGAAGTAATGCATGATTTCCTCCCACACACCCTGGCGGCAACCTGGTTCAACACGCCGCGCAAATTGGGCAACAAGCGCACCGCACGGGTGAGTCTGTGGTTTCTAAGCAGCATCTGGGCAATGTCTTGATATTCGCATAGTTTTTCCATTGTCCATGTTGAATGTACGTGTATGTATCTCCTGGATCACAATATCGATTTCTGATTTGCTAAAGATGCGCCCATGTTCGAGTTCCTGCCCTTCTCGAACCATTTCTTATGCTGCCTGTCAGATGCTGTTGCGCCTTGGAGACAGATGTACAGCACTTCGTGACGTTGTCCATAATGAAAATTATGCATTCTATATTCAGAGTAGAGAGTTTGCCTGTGATGCGGAAGGAAGCAGTGTGTATCTCAGTCTCATTGTCTTGAGAAGTCAGAACAGATCAGAAAAAGAGACATTTGCGTAGAACTGCAGACCACATGAGGCTGGCTATAATGACCTTTAGAGCTGTCAGCCGTAGGGATAGCGTTTCTCTCTTCTTCGAGACTTGCGAATACTGATTACTTGGAGTGATCAGCAACGATGGTGGCAACTGTGTCATCGGAGCCCTAACTTCCATTGGAGAGGTGCGCGGTCCCGTTAACAGTAGGACCTCCATTGAGTTTCACCGCTGTAATGGTAGATGAGTGGTTCCCATTCTCCGCAATCGAGCCTCGCATATTTGGTATAAGTTCCGAGGGCAAGTCATCCACCCCGGAAACTATGAGTTCGCGGACTGTGATACCACTAAGAATCCTCATAACTGGCATGTTTACTTGCAACGTTTTCAGCCACCATGTACGGATTTCCACGGCAAGGAGAGAGTCAAGGCCGAACTCGTCTAGACGCGTGTCCAGGAAATGGGAATCTGGACTCTGGATTGCGGCCGTGTCCATTTGGAAAAGTGAGCCGATTACCGGCAAGAAAACATTCTTCAGCACTTCGGTCGCTTCCCCCCGAGATTTAGCTTTTGCCAGCAAAGCCTTGACAGAGGCTCGTGATTCAGACGTCTTGGAGGCCGTTTCGGCTGTGGCACTGCCAATCATATGTGCCGCCATTGGGTCAGAGTACCATGCCAAAGTTTTAGCTGGATTTGTGTTCACTTTCGAAATCCCCATTGTGATCTCAAGAGGTAATTTCGATCCGGGTCGTCCCGCCATCACAGCTTCGGCAAAAAGTTGATGGAAGTCTTGCTCGGACATGAACGTGTACTCCCCTTGTCGAGCAAAAATATCCCTAACTTCTTCACCTTTCTGGGAAACGTACCCGACACCCAGTATGGGCCCAATGTGCATAACTGAGGCAGCGAGGCCGCGTTGTCGTCTTTGTCTCGCGAGACTCGTCATGAACATATTTGCGGCTGAATAGTTCGACTGTCCGACATTGCCGATGATGGCAGTAGCAGAAGAGAAGAATACGAAGAAATCAAGCGCTGTATCTCCAAGTAGCGCGTCAAGGTTAATGCTGCCTTGTACCTTGGGTCTCAAAACCTTTTGCATGGTATCGTAGGTCATGTCGCGGAAGCCTATGTCTTGTAGCACCACTAGATAGGGAAGACGCAGTGGTTAGTTACAACTCAACTTTCTCTAGAATGGGACTGTATGTAAGAAATATGTTACTTACTTGCCCCTTGTGCGACGCCTCCTAATGGCGGTAGATTCGAGTGGATGTAGTGACACACAGCCTCAGTCTGCTCTCGGTTTGTGAGGTCGCTGCAAATCCATGTTAACCACGAACGTCAAACTGTACAAGATCATAAAAGAGATGGGTAGAACTTACCATGGAAGTATTTTGACGAGTCCCCCGAGTGTGGCCATCTTCTCCACCCAAGAAGCAGTAACATTGGGCCTGCGGCTGGTAATGACAATATACTTGGCGCCTCGTCCTATCATCCATTCACATAAGGATAATCCCAGGCCTCCTCCGAGTCCAGCGAGCCAATAGGTCCTGGTATTTGAGAAGAGGTTACCGCTATCGATTTGGCGGATTTTCACTGGAGCCTCCGTGATTCCGTCCCATTCGACCACGGTCCGTTCTGCTTCATCAAGTCCCTTCCCCGTCAACTCAGCGAGTCTATCAACTGACAGACGACGAACGTCTATATACATCTTGGGGTCGGATTTGCTTGTACAGGAAATGTATTGCTCAGCGTAAACGACTGCTGTAGCCAAGCGGTCCTGCAAATCCTCGTCACGAGCATTATCAGGAACTGATGGTTGTGTCGCGAAGTACTCGGTTAGAGAAGCGACCTTGTACCAATTTGAACGCAATGAAATGATACGGGCCACTGTGTTGGCAGAATGTTTCTGTGCCTCACAATTGAGAAAGACCAAGTTGTGTTTAGGCAGAAGAGTTTCTAAGCTCCGATCAGGGGCCCTCGGGTTGATGTGAACATACTTTCTCCCTCGAATAAAGTTGCATTGAGGCTTGTTTCCCATAACTGTCACATCTATGTGTCGCTTCTTGGCCTCTTCAAGTAGTAAAGCCTCAACGATGGTTTCGGGTTCGTAGGCGATGAGATGATTGCCTGGAGTCAGGTTGCGCAAGGTCTCGATTACGGCGAGACTTAATACGACGAGACGTAGGAATGATGCCTTGGAGTCTTTGGGGATGTCTTGCATGATTTTTCGGCTTTCCAGAGGGGGAACGATCTGGGAAAGCTTAGACGATAGCACAAGTTGAAGGTCCCCAGTGCCATTTTCTCGACCGAGGCTGATGTGACTGTATCCAAAATCTTTTTTGACTGAAACAGCGGAGGCGAGCGAATGCGAGAGTGTGACCTGTGTGTGTTTTGTGGTTGCAGACATTGTGCTCGACTCAGTATCGTACGCCTGTTCTTCTTCGAGACAGTACTCCTCATTGACGTCGTCGCGGGTTAGCCTGACGATTCTATCACTCTTTCCGATATCGACTCTCTTATAGATGGCGCGGCGTGAGGAGTTAGAGCGATCATTCATGTCGCTATTAGGCTTAAGGCGCGGAATCAGCATCTGACCATGAGCGTCAAGAACAATCTCACGCTCCGGAATATTGAGCATGTTGAATTGACCTCCATCATGTTGACCTGCCAAGTCTGCTTGAGCTTTGAAGCGAAGAAAGGACTTTGCAATGAAGCGAGCGTTCAACGTGTGAGCGTCCTCCAAGTCCAGAAACTGGGACGTCAGTGTAGGGACCTCGCAAACGACCCCACGCATTGTTCCAACCATTACTGTAGGCAAGTTAGAATATTGAATAAAGTAAATGGGGAGTTCCAGCATATGACCTACTATTAGCAAAAGGGTTTTTAGCCCGACATCCCTGAGTTACCCAGAAAATTGAGCCGAGGCTCTGCAAAACCTTCTTGAGTGCTTCAAAATCAGTGTTGTTGAGATTCTGAAACAAGGGCTTATCAAGCTCAGAAAGGCTCAGGATAGTCGACTTGACCGAAATTTCCAGGCCGTGGCCTACCAGGTCAGCAAAAGAATCGACCTGTACAACACTGTTGAAGTGTTTTTGGAGAATCGGATATAACTGCTCAAGCAACTGATGAGTGTCAGAAGTTTTTCCACCGATAAGTACTAGGTCATGGTAACCTCCAGGCTCAGTGCCGGACAGCGATTTTGACAATGGTGGGGACCAGACAGATAGTGGATCTCGGATGTAGTTCACAACATCGTCGACAGCCTGTGACACAAACACTGCCGTTGGATGGGAAAGAGGATAAGTGGCGGGTGAGCTGGTATCGCATCCAGAAAATCCAGTCGCACGTAAGAGCTCATCCCATTCACTCAACGACAAAAATGGCCCTAGCACTCGTCCCTCATTCACACCCACCCACCAGTCAGGGAAGGCGCCAAAAATAGCCCCAATTCGCGTGACGTCGTTGGAAAACCCTTCTTGAATTATGAGGTAGCCCCCGGGCTTCAGGAGCCGTCTCAAATTCTGGAGTGACTGTCGAATGGAAGGGGTGGCGTGCAGCACCATGGAAGCAACAATAAGGTCGTAGGCATGCAGTGAAAATCCCTGGTTAATTGGGTCACTCCCGACATCAAGAATTTTGTAATTTATCTTCGATGATTTGCTTTCAAAGACACGCCGCGCTGTGGTGAGAAACGCCGATGAAAGGTCAGTGAACGTATATGAGGAGAAGCTGTCGACCATGCCAAAGATGGATTTTGTTGCACTGCCGCTTCCACCGCCGACTTCGAGTACATGTAAGTGCGGGTACTTGTGAATGATCTGACTCGTCACTCTCCCGATATACGACGTCACTTCTTGTAGCCCCAAGGCCTTGGTGTAGGTCTCCATCATGAGTTGGTCTTTCCTGGTGATCTCACTTGCGGTCACTTTGCCTTTCGCGATGTCAATGATGTTTTCACCAACCCTTCTGAGCATCTTGAGGTCGATGTTGTCACTGTAAGGCTCTGATGCTTTAGCGATTGACTCTTGTGTATCGTTGTACCAATCGGGCTTCCAAAAGGGCCGGTCGCCGCGTCTGACAAGATACTCAATATGCTCAGCATATGCAAAAATTCTGGAGATAGGCCCTTCACGTCGGCAAGGATCGTCCTGAGGAATTGAGCACTGTAGATGGTGCAAGTAAAAGAAAGAAATCCTGTCCAGTAGCTGTGACAGTTCCGTCTCCTCGGGCGTTGGATTCAGATCGCAAGATGCCTTAGCAGCATCTGGGAAAGCTGGACCCCATTCTACATTAGCGAGTATCTGCTTGTCGTCTTGTGCCGTTGCTGGAGCGAACGGTACACATTCAATACCCTCCATTTGAATCATGGCATGTGAGAGTTCCTCGGATGTGGGGTAAATATCTACATCTCCTCGAAGTCCGGAAGACTGATTCGGCTGGCATGTATCTATTCTCAGCGACTTGCCATGGAGCATTCCTGGCTTGCATAGGGAGGGATTGATGGTGATGCGCTGTATGGTTCGTGGGACATGAAGAGACCACAGCCTTCCATCGTAAGGAGCTGCTTGTGCAAGTAGAACGGATTGAATTGCTGCATCCAGCATGGCCGGGTGAATTAGCAGCCTAGATTCTGGGTCATCGGGGCTCATGACATAACCTCGAACTGCACCAAGCCGTCTCTCCAGTTTATCTAGGGCGCGAAATGGGCCTGTGTATCCGTACCCTAGTCGCTGAAATGAGTCGTAAAGATCATCCGTCTTGACTGACAGAACATTTTCAGGATGCGGACCCCTTGCTGGGAGAGAGCTGGGAGACGGTGATCCCATTGCGATATAGACAGACCCCGTAGCAAATGTGCGCAGAGATATATCGCCCGAGCTTTGGGACGATCCAGAATTTACTGCAGGGGCGCCAGAGTATTGGAATTGGGCAGTCGTGGTATCATGGTCGTGGGTAATGTTATGCAGACGGAATATAGCCTCGACCTTGGCATCGTCTCCATTAAAAGCCATAGCTTGGCTAATATCAAGATCGTGGACTTGGATGAGTGAGACTGCTTTCGAATCAGCTGCTTTCGAATCATGAAGCATCTTCAACATTTCCCTGGAAGCTTCAATGGCTAGGACTACATAACCTGCAGCTGGGAAGACAGCTTGGCCTTGCAGACGGTGTCCATTAAGCCATGGTATCTCCTTTGGGCTGAGGATGTGACGCCATCTAAGCTCTTCAGCGACACAGTCGGGAGCCAGAGAACCGAGCAGCTCGTGGGGTCTGGACCTGAAGTGGTAGGCCCTTGAATATCTTGAGTCATGCCAGTAGCCAGTTTCGTGATCCCAGGAATAGAGCGGCAGAGTCTTGTCAAGTCTTGCAGGCGCATCCCCCGACACGAACCGATCATAGGCCTGTAAATCAAGTGAAGAGCGGCCTAGGTGAGAGCAGATATGTCCGAGACCGTCTGAAATGGATAGAATACTGTCAGAACCTCTTTTCAAAAGTCCGGTGTATGGTACTGGCTCTTGTTGTCCAATTGCCTCCTGAATAGTCTGTAGCGCTGGACCACGGAGTGCCGCATGAGGTCCTATCTCAACGGCAAGGTGGCAAGGGCCAAGCAAGCTGCAGGTCTTTTGGATGGCCTGCATGAAGAGCACAGGGTTTATCAGATTGTCCACCCAGTAATCGGCTGTTAACTTGTCCAAAATATCAGCAGTGACCTCCTGGCCATAACAACTCGAGATCCAAAGGCACTTGGAAGCTGATTTCCGAAGAACTTTAACATCTAACGCACGGAGAGACTCTCGATGAGCTTCTGCGCACGAAACCATGTGATGGGAATGATAGGCCTTTTCCACCTTGAGAACGCGAGCTAACTTTTCCTGATCCTCAAAGATAACCTTGAGTTCCTGGATCGCATCTTCGTCCCCTGATAGCGTGACGCTTGATGAGGAGTTAACAGCAGCGATGGTTACCCTCTTCCTGAACTTTTTCGAATCAAGAATCTCAGACGCTTCTTCGAAAGATGTTCCCACGGCCATCATGGCGCCCTTGGTGCTACCACCCGCTAGCTTACTGTGTAGGCCACGGTAATAGGCAATGCAGATAGCATCCTCAGCAGATATAAGGCCAGCAGCAAAAGCAGCAGCAATCTCTCCAGAGGAATGGCCTACAACGGCGCTAAACTCAAGCTTAGAAGAGCGCAGGAGTTCGACTAGAATGATTTGAATTGCTGTGCAAATCGGTTGAGAAAATTGAGCTTCAGCAACACGCGAGGCTTCGACACGCTGAATCTCTTCTCGAAGTGACCATGAAGGACGATCTGGCGCCGGAAGTCGAGAAAGGCGGCCTTCTAGCCTTTCCAATATTTCGGTCGCTGCTGGTGATTTAGAAAGCAACTCCGAGCCCATGCCAGCCCACTGAGCACCCTGACCGGTGAATATGCCAAACACAACGGGTCTTTGTTGTGTCTGACTTCGGTCAAAATTGGCACGGATACTTATCGGCTTCGTGCCAACCTCAGAAGCATGAACCATATCCTGCAGTTTACTCAGAAGCTCAGCGCCATCACGAGCTGCCACCGACAGTGCGTACTGGAGCCGACTTCTGCGAGTGTGTAAGGTGTAGGCGAGATGGCGAGGCTGAATATAATCCATGTTCTTTTCAAGGTATGTCGCGAATGTCTTGATGTAGTTTCGTAACGACTTCTCTGACGCAGCTGAAAATATGAAAGGTGTAAACACTGGCGCAGAAACATCCGCTGGTTTCGGTTTTGGGTCTTCGTTTGCTTGTGTATAGCTCTCAGCATTCTCGAGTATTGCATGGGCGTTGGTACCTCCGAAACCAAAGCTGTCGTGGTATTGATATTAGTAGCTGACTGTAATTCTATGTTAGGATCACTTGCCTGTTTACACTTGCGCGACGTGGTTGTGCAATCTCCGTCGCTGGCCACGGCGAACAGGTCGTTGGGACGCGCAAAGCATCCGTAAACCGTTTGATACGGGGATTGAGCGTTTTGAAAAGCAGATTTGGTGGCACGATGGACTTTTGGAGAGCCAGAGAGGCCTTGAGAATGCCCGCTAAACCAGCAGTTCCTTCGGTGTGGCCACAAATTGTCTTGATGCTGCCGACCCAAAGAAGATCGGTCTCATCACTCTTCCTGTCAGTGCCGGTGTTCCCGAAGAAGGCAGAGTGAATGGCTTCAGCTTCTATCGGATCTCCCGCTGCGGTCCCGGTCCCATGTGCTTCGAAACTGATGGGGAAGAATGTTAGTTGATACATTCTGTTCACGAGCAGCGCATTCCGTATGAAGAACTTACTACTGCGGCCGGTCAAAAGAGCGGCTAGGGTCGAGTCCAGCTCGACGATATGTGTCGCGAATAAGATCTTCCTGTGCGATGGGGGAGGGCCTGGAATACAACCAACCAACGTCAGCTTTGGAGAACGAACAATGCAATGACCATGCCCGTTCATCTTACTGACCTTGTAATTCCCTTAGTCCGTCCATCAGAGTTGACACCAGTTTCTCGAATAACACACTCGATTTCATCTCCATCGGCCAGAGCATCATCTAGTCGCTTCATAACAATTGAACAAACTCCTTCACCACGTGCGTATCCATTGGCACTAGCATCCCACATGCGGGACCGGCCATCAGGAGACAATAACTGTAATTTAGTTTCGCCGATATACAGGCTTGGATCCATGAGCATATTGGTTCCCGCTGCGATAGCGATGCGTGACTGTCCGGATCGGAGCAGTTGTACTGCCTGATGAACAGCGACGAGACTAGAGCTGCAAGCAGTATCAATAGTCATAGACGGACCGTGCCAATCAAAGAAATATGATAGTCGATTAGAAAACAAGCTGCGAGCAGTACCCGTGACGTGGTATGTTCCAAGTGTTTCTGGATCCTTCAACATGGCCTGCTCATACTCTCCCGCCATCAGTCCAACATAACAGCCCGTGTCTGAGCCCTGGAGGCGGTCCATCGTCTCTCCAGATACTTCTAGAGCTTCATAGGTGACCTCGAGCAGCAGCCGCATTTGTGGATCCAACACATTTGCTTCAGCAGGATTAATGCCGAAGAAACCGGCATCAAAGTGGCGTTCTACTCCCTGCTCGGAGAGGAAATATCCCCGGAAGTCTTTGACGTTTGCATGACCATGATAAGAACCGTCCTTGTGGTAGAATCCAGCCGCATTAAATCGTGATGACGGCAAGGGAGAAGAAACGTCTGTTGGAGAATAAAGTAGGTCCCAAAGTTTGGAAGGCGTGTTCGCACCACCAGGGAATCGACAGCCACTACCAATTATGGCAATCGGAATATTTCTATCGCAAAGTTCTCTCTTTTGAATAGCCATACTTGAAGTGCCAAAAATGTGAGTGTATAGAATGAATTTATGAAAGTCTACCTAGGATGCTGAGAAGAGATTGTACGTGCATTTATTCTTATGGTCATGAATATCAACTTCGCGGCCGAGAAGGATGACTCTCGGTATTTACCATAGGGGCCGACAACACGAACTAATGATTCGTACCAGGAGATATTTCTGCGGACCAGCCGGAGAGAACTTGCCTCAGATCAATGTCTGATGCAATCTTGCAGATTCAGTCAACAGACACGTGCGATTATTCTACCAAGGCTTGCCCAGCCTACTACGTTTGTAAGTCAGAACATGTCTCTCGAGATCAGACCATACAGACCAATATAGATGTCAGTCCAAGGCATACTAGTGCGCTCGGATTATGCGGACGCCATGTAACTTATTGCAAGTCAGAGACCTATGTCGACCCAGTCGTCCGTTGCTTACCTACGTCTGAATGGGTACGTGTCCCTGTATTAGTATCACACCGATAGGCGGTCTGCTTAGACAAATAGAGGTCTTTCTGACTTAGAGTTTAACTAAAATGACAGGGTCCTACAGGATCCGCCATACTTAAACCTTAAAAACTCGGGCCAAGATGGAATATGTGATACCACGGGATCGCTATGAATAATAGGTAAAAGTCGTGCCAGGATCAGATGCGGACTTTCGGGAGAGAGAGAGCATGCTCATGCAAACGTGGGGAAACTACAGCGTGCAAGTTCCTTCGCCTGAATCGTTATGAAACGGTGCGCCAAGGAGTACCATATGCTATCAGGTGTATCAAAGTGATATCTTGATTAGGTAGAGTGGACTTGGCGTTGACGGGGATGCAAGCCGACGGTTCCATAGCCTGTCCAACTAGACACAAGGGAAACCAACCACGAGTCAGCAAAAATTCCAGCTTCTTATCCGATGAACCCTCTAACGGCGGGCATCCCACTGAATTCTACATCTCCATGTAACATCTAGTAGGCCTGCCCCTTTGATACTGGTCTATCCTCATATCTCACACGTCAGTCTTCTAGAAATTTTCGTCTTCTACAATATCTCAGATCAACACTCATCCAAGCATACAATATGTTTACTTGGTACAACAGAATTTGCCAATTGATTACACTGAACCGATAAATCTCAAAGGTTCCAATTTGGGTATACCTAGGCAATCCCCTCTTGAGCACTGTGCATTTCCGAAGATAGCATGTGGATTCTAATGTGCACACGATGAAGGCTGCACCACTTGTATGGTACTAGCAGATGCAGCTGGGCTCAAGTCTACTTTCCGCCGACAGCCGGGTATGTGACTCGTTGTGAACCTAAGGAACAGCCTCGGAGTTAGTAGCAATGTGTCAAATCTATCTGCCGAAAGCTCGACCCATTATGATGATCATGGTTCGGCCAGGAGTCGAAAGAATGATGCAGACCTCAACGGCACAGCTGCCAGGTATCTAGCGAAATTCAATGCAAACCAAGGATTTATCTACAGAAACTCAAACTCTATCGTACCTCCGTATGAAAGGCATGTTGGGACTGACGATATTATCACACAAAGTCCAGCACACGGGATTTCGATAGACCCTTCTATTGGCGAACATGTACTTATGGTGGCGAAAATTCTACTGATTACAAATTTTCTGAATATCCTAAACCTGGTTATCTCAACTAGAGGTGGAGCGATAGTGATGGACCAGTGTTGGGTGACTGTTAGCCTGATCGCTGTGTCAGGGTGACGGAGATATGATCTTGTGGTATCTGTGTACAGAGAAGTTGGCTGACTACTACTATAGTCGTTGATATTCCGTGCTATCAAGTTGCTAAAAGTTTCTAGGGAATTGATGTCCTGTGGTCTACAATAGGGTGGCAGAGACGGTAGATGGCCTGGACAGTCCCGAATCGGTAATGAGACTGCAAATCTCGCTGTGACCCTGGCTCTGCTCGAGATTACAAATAGGACTCAGAAGTTGGAGCTGACTAAAAAGAATAGACTTTTGGAAACACAGCATAACATTTGAGGGTCAAAGCAGACGATATTGAGACGCTTCACTGCTCCAGCAGGAAATATCAATCAGCTTCAGCTTGGTGAGGCTTGAGTGCATATCTGCGCCTTCAAAGTACATGGGATAGTTGAGAGCTCGAATAATATGCAGCTTTATCATCACAAAGAATAGAGTGTCTACAGTTTACATGTTTTGGGCCTACAGACGGTATACATTAAGATAAATCAAAAAATGAGTCAAACGGTATCATATGATGCATATCACGAGTTTCCACTATGATCTAAAGATAGCAAGCACAATGTCAGACATTTGTTCACTACCAACCGCTGCTTCTATACATAATACAGCTCCCGGATGGTGTTTCTCAGTCAACAGTCAGTCCCACGCGGAGTGGTAATATCTCGCAAACTTCCCCGTTATACATTAACCTTTCACCTATTTGCAGGAGGATAGAGTTACTTCTAAAAAGCTCAATATTACCCTGACAAAAACCTTATCAACTCATACAGAGTCTATCTCCATTGCCTGAATCAAGTTAAATCGGCTTCCTACACTTGATCCAACTTCGTTAATATTCGACTTAAGAAAGCAAAGTCCTAAATTCATGTCAACACTAGTTCTGAAATACTACGGAGTCTTCTCCATTGACAAAAGACTAGACTAAAATACTGAGATTCTGGTGGGGCAATGAATAGTGAACCTGGCGTTGATGGACGCTTCTCATACCAGGTCTATGTACAGTCTGCTGTTTAGGGAAGGAAATCATTTAGAGTGCATTGTTTTATCCTTTTCAAATCAATTACTGTGGCAAAAGAGATTGCACGTTCAATTTATTACTTAGAGAAAGGATCGAAGAACATTATCTAAGGATACAATACACCAAGTCATTTTTCTAGTACCGGCGTTGTACCTCAAATTTCGCGTCTGCTAATAGATCTACGCTTGTAACAATTAAGAGGCGTAATTCATAAACTCCATACCAAAAATATAATATAGGAATAATGTGCATCAATTGCAGTATCCGAAAATGAGGAGGGTCCAAATGTAGTGTGTGATGTGATCATATTGTCCTAGTCTAGGAGGATGGGAGCCACCTATGGGCAAGCACCGCCAAGGGGCTAATCCCATTCAAGAGTCACACGTGACCGAGATATCTATGACCACAGCAATAATAATGTGCTGAAAGACCAAGGGATAGAAGACTCGTCACATTAGCTTAGACCATGTTAGTGCCAATTACCAAGGCTTCAAGCAGGAGAGCAAAGACTAAGATTGCACTTGCAGCATCTAGATTTAAGCTGGAGGAGAGAATTATACCTCCACTAGAAGACTTTGATATAAGTCCATATAGACATGAACTTATCCATTGTTTTGATGCCTTTGCACCTATCTCAGATCCACTTTGAGTCTTATCTTCGGTGGTGGATTTGCCAAATAGTTTATGACTACTAGATAGGCAGTCTTTTCGGCGCGATTCAATCATGGCTCTTATCAGATCACAAAGATCCTCCTTTCCATTGAGAGCGTGGAGCTGTCCAGTGTTGGCGCAGGAGACTGAGCTTTGCAGTGCTGAATCTATAACTAACGCTACTACTTTGAACCTTCTACCAGTATTTTTGTGATATTAATTTATACGGGCAACCAGGTAGCTATTGTTACTGAAATAGTAGCCGTACCGCGTCAGTGTCAATGCACATTAACAATTAGCGCATGCAAGTCGTTGACGCAATGCTCACGCAAAAATCATTCAGGTATAACTCGCCTGCCATAATCTACTCGTATATAAATCACGGGGTTAATAGCTCACTCTTGTACAACTCAGCACCTATGTACCCCCACACCTTTTTCACGGGCTGTGGGTCGCACCAAGCACCCTCTTTAATAGCTGCCGATCTGGCGGGCTTTAGCCGAAATTGAGCCTTGCTTGACTCTTGAACTGTAATAGTTACAGTCGTCGATAACCAGTGATCCATACTTTAATTATTGCAGTGAAGGATATTTGCAGATCGTAAGGTGGCTGCAGGCGGGCCGCCATTGGAAGACTGGTGCGTTTATATGGCCGATTGTCAATTGACTAATCACTCAAGCCTGCCAAAACACAAAACGAGCAGTGCAATACCATATTGGGGTCTTACGCATGTATACACCACTGACACGATCGACTTCATCCGGGCCATAAAGTTGGTACCGTTGTAACACCATTAATTCTATTTCTAGAACGAAGACTAGGTACCTGACTGCCGTAGCTAGATGAGCGAAATTGCCCCCTCGAGCAACGAATAGTCATCTAATGATCGAATTGTGTATATCATACGTCCGTGAACAAATTTCTACCACGACCATGACCAGCCGCAACTTCGCTCTTAGTTTTCCTACCTCCATAGCTCAAATGTAGTATAGGAATTGAGAAAATACTGTTCAGGTTACGAAACGGGACGATAATAATTCGGTGCGACTATGTCAGGTATACTACGCTAAATGTGTATTCCAATTTACCATCCAAAAGCCTCGTCCAAGAACACGTAAGGCCGACTGTTGGCATGAACTTTTACAACTTCTTCTCGAACTGCATCGGCTAAACCTGGTGGACCGGATACAATGATTGCGATCGCTCCAAATTCGTCACGGGCCATCGATTGAACGATAATGCTCTCCAGGTCCAATCGCTGGCCAACGGCTGTCTCGACCTTGATATTTGATGGAAATGCATCGAATGTAGGCCCCAAAGCTGGTACAAGACCTGGCTTGCGACAGGACCAGAAGAGTTGTTTATCCGTTGCTTTGCTGGCTCGTAGCAATGGCAGACATGCCGTGATGCCAACCCCACCTGCGATACACAAGACGCTGCTACACCTCGATATCTGCGAATGAATACGGCCAGAGTGGTTATAGGGGCCTTCTATAAGCACTCGCAGCTGTACGTGTTCCTCTCGTGATTGAACAGTCTTATCTCTGAGCAGCTTGGTAGTCCCGTTGCGTACCCGCGCGAAAAACGTCATAGCGATTTCACAGCGGTCAGATTCTGCGTCGCTCATAGCCATAGGTGTGGAAACTTTCCGAGGAAATTTCTGCTCATAGACTTCCCCCGGGCTTGAGATTCTAGATTCGTGGTGCAGTGTTGCGCTGCTCACCGAGAATGGATGCGTCTCCCAGAACCGCCAGCTGAGGGTTGGAAAGCACAGGAAAACGACACTGGCAGGGTAATCCTTGCCTTTGATGTCGATTCGTATGTACTCGCTATCCGTGTTCGGGACGACAGTTACTATAGCGGTACAGGTCCCGTGGGATACCATTCGAGCGATTCTGATACATCTCTCGAGAGCCCATATGCCCGCTGCAACAAACATCCAGATCTCATAGCCCCAGTTGTACTCATAGACATACCAGATGTGATAGTAGTAGCCGATGAGAAAAAGCAATGATAGTGCAACGTGCGAGACAATGAAGAACTCGTAGAAGCGCTGACGAAGCGGGAGCAGAGAGGTTGGGATCAAGGCACACACCGCGACGGTCCCTGCGATGCCCCATGTCCAGTACTGTCGGATGGACTCGGTTTCATACGCTCCAGCCTGGGCGTAATAGCTCCAAAGCATGCACGAATGTACCACAGTATGGATGGCGGTCCAATACCCAAGCCAGCGGTGAAGAAGCATGTAAGTGCTGTAGCTCCAGTCGGTAAGATAAAGAAGCACGTTATTTCTTGACGAGAAAAGAAACATAGCCACAACATTCCCCATGGCCATTGTGCCAGCACGATTCCCCACGATGCTGATAATCTGTTTGGCTCTTGTCGTGAAGCTCGCTTGGGGCTGAGTGATAGTGTATGGTGCCAAAAGTAGGATGATGTTCAAGATGCTAATGGTAAAGATGAATAGGCTCTGCCCTCGAGTGGGCACCAGTCCTCCAGCCACTGGGTTGCGATGATGTTTACCAAAAAGCGGCGGAACGACCATGATAGATTGGAAATAGCTCCATTTGGTACTCTTGGTTATTCCTGGGACAAAGCGTATTAGAGAGACTAGAATAGGTAGTGCAATAGCCACGACAGCAATTGCGATACTTATCAACGTTAGTTCTTATGACCCAGTCATCAAACTCAGTCGTAGGAGCTATGCTACACTTACGTCATTGTGCTGTGGCCTTTCTCATTGATCTCGAAGTCGGACAAGTAGTTGTACTGTAGTTGCCATTGTATAGGACTGACAAATCGCGTTTCATTCAAGGCACTGCTTCCACCAGTGGTCGTCACAAGCGGACTCGAGATATTGGGAGGCTTCAGACCACTCGGAATAGATACCGTGGGAGGATTGCTAGTTCCATTGTTGAAACCTCTCGCGTCTTCGTCTTGCCGAGCAGCTGCCAGAGCATCTGCAAACGATAAGACGGGAACGTATTCACTGTTTCCCAGTGTACCAGTTCCAAGATGTGTTGCCCAGTAGTCTTGGATCACATGCAGTGTTGGTTTGTCGCTTAGCGCACAGTAGACGTCGATGCAGAGGGCCATGGTTTTCAGGAAGTCCAGATCTTTCACAAAGCATTCTGGGGGTGTTGAAACGGGGTTATGTGCTGTACCGTGATTCTCAGTTGATGCTGCTGGTGTGCATGCCAGCGTTTGTTTGCGGATCACACTACGACAAGCAAAAGCACAAGTCGGATTGTAAAGATTCTTGCCGTATCCTATGAGGCCAGTACCATCAGGCTTAACGAGTGTTATGTGGAGTAGCAGTACGTTGCATAGTGAGACACGCCAGGTGCGCAGCAACCTCATGATAGCGACAGAGGCAGTCGTTAACTTCTCATGAGAATAAAATATTTCAGAGCGGTCAATTTCAGTTGGACTAATTTGCGTTTTGTGATACAGAGTGCATGTGGTTGGAGATAAAACTTGCAAGTTGCACCAGTACACAAAACTCATGCCCCCCCCCCCATAGTACTATACATTTGGGTCTCGGCGTACCTTCGTTGATCGGTGTAAGCTGTACTTTGAATCAGATTCGCTTATGCAGCTCACGCATGATCGCTTTCTCTAATAGGTTATTGTCAATCCCGGGAGGCTATGGACGCCTGAATGTCTTGGAAGCTGTGAATGTCTTGGCTTGAGCAAATTATTATCTATTTTGATGCACCTATAATTGAGTACTCGCTTAACGCATGTTGTGTCAATAACCTCTTCATTATAAGATGATACTTTCAGGTTGCGGAAAAAAAATTGCCGCCATTTCTCCTGAGATACACAAAACGCCTGGAGATGATACTATATAAGTGGTATTCACATTCATTATCAAGTATCCAAGACTTTGCCTGGTGCGGGCAAATCTTTTGTGATGAGGAAATGATTCATCGCGTCCATTGTGGCTCCTTGTGATCCCCAACTAGTGTGTCCATCACCATTGCGTGTCAGCAAAATACTGTTCTTGATTTCGTCCAGCATGCCCACAGCCCAAGTATAGCTGGTACTAGGATCACGCAAGGAATTTACTAAGAGGATAGGATTTCTTGTCTTGACGTCGAGCTTGGCTGGTGGATTGCTCCGCGGTGATGGCCATCCTAGGCAAGAAGCTTGTAGCGTCCATGACTCCGAAGCTCCCTTTGTGAGAGGTGCGAAGACTTCACTCATTCTCATTGTAGCTTGCAGTTCTTCAAAGGAGATAGGCCCAGTAAACCAGTCCTGGCAGCCAATCGCAAGCTCTGCATATGAACTTCTGTCACCATCCTTCGCGAAAGTAGGGGCGAATTGTCCCGCATCCCCCTCGCTGGCGTTGAGCAGTGCATTGGCGAAGTCAATTTTTGAGGAAGTTGTAGATGGTATGAGAAATTCTTGTGCACTCAGCCTAATCTCGTCTTCTGTCACATCAGGGAAGCACAAATCCGGCTTCTCGCAAGACGGAACTGGTATAGGTGTCTGCATTGCGTCGCTGAGTAGGCGATACCACATCTGCTTGACATTGCGACCCTTCAAAGGACTTGTTTTGTCTTTCTCCGCCCACAGAAAGAACTGCTCGAGCGTAGCAGCATATGTAGTGCTTTCGATGAGGATATTGGAGGTTCGGGATTGACTGTGTTGTACGATACCATCGAGGACCATGACTCGGATATTCTCAGGAAATAACTGAGCGTATTGGGCACCTAGCTGCGAACCATATGACAAGCCCAACCAGTTCATTTCCTCTCCAAGTGCTGCCCGTACAGCTTCGTGATCCTTCGCTGAAGAAATGGTATCGACATGATTGAAGAGTGGTCCAGTCAATTTTAGACAGCTCTCACCCAATCTTGTGTTCTTGGATACTAAACGGTCGTAGTCCTGCTTGGTCTTTGGGAATTTGGAGACCCGTTCGTTCCAAATTTCTGGATCACACACAACCTGCGTACTCATGCCAACACCTCGCGGATCCACACCAATTATGTCAAATCTTTCGAGGATATTGGGTGACACAGGGAATAAACCTTTCGTGATGGCAGAGACCAATTCAATCGCACTACCGCCAGGACCACCCGGGTTCACGAAAAGCGATCCCAGTCTTTCGCTGCTGCTTCCTTTGGAAGATCTAAGAAGTCTGACCATAGCTAGGGAGAATGTGCCACCTCCGCCCGGGGCATTCCAATCAATCGGCAAAGTCATATTTGCGCATTGTAGGTTGGGCGCCAACGCATCGCAATTCGTCCAGGTGATAACTTTATTTGTCGCAGCGGAGATGATGGGTATAGATAAGACTGGCGACACGAAAATTCCGGCGAGGATAATGTTGATGAACATGACGAGTCATCAAAGCGTTGTAGATTTCGAGAAGAACTTGCCGACGTAGTTTAGTAGGATGGATTCACCAAGTCACTGGCCCAGACGATAGATAACATATGGTTTGCCGAGATCGGCAGATACATGATTAAACCTGCTCAATATCGGTCGAGGCTGCTGATTCAGAATCACAAAATGAAAGATCCGCAAACGAGTGCTCCGGCTCATTCCAACGAGTAAGGTCTACGAGGAATGCGCGGGGCGATTTCAATCGACTCTGGACTGCTTGCAGGCGTTTCTTTCACTCTTTAAATTATCACTCCAACAGTGAAGATCAGTTGAGGCACAAAATATTTATCGAAATTCCTAATGTCTATATTCCTATCAAGTTGGAATACCTCCTTTTGACCGGTATGACTAGGGAGGCGGGCTCTGGCAGGCAAAACGGAAAACAGCGTGTGGGTCTGTTCTGGCACCACGTAATGCCCATACAGGGCTACTCAATGACATGACCAGTTCATAGACAAACGCGCTCCAATAGATGTTGTGGACATCTGGAAGCGGTATTTAGGCAGTAGTCACGAATGTCTGTCAGACTGCAGGATCCACTTAGCAAGACTGCGTAACCATCCTGACGCGTGAGGTGCTGCCCCTGTACGATCCCACATACCAGGATACATGCTCAGCTACCAGTCCCAGGGTATCATTTTACTGGTTGCGCGAGGCGTGCTTGAGTGAATTATCATCGATTTTGTCCTCACAAACGTATCCGAGCGCAATGCTTCTCTTGCCATTTTGATTTCGACCAGGCAGTCAGCTAGAAAAAAAGGACAGAGAACCATACTGTGAAATCAACACTTCACAATCGTCTCTTCAAAGATATCTATAACACATTTGCACCCAAAGAGTTCACACTCGTACAGGTGCGCAATAGGCGCGGCGGTGCATGTTCAATGAACCTCACCTATCGATGATTTTCAGACGTCAGGCCAGCATTCCGCATCCGTTCGCTAGTTCGAAAGACTGGAAGACAGACAATACTCTGACCCACAGCTCGCAGTCCAGGCTAAGCGCTTGTAAATCCTATCTTCACGACACTTGTACCTAGCAGCTGGCCTCGAACGCGTTACCCCGCATCACACTTGACGAATGTGCACAAGACTGTTAATATCTTCGCAGTCAGTTGCAATGTAGCAAAACGTGCATTTCTTCCTGGCTAAGCTGACTTGAGCTATTCCGGCTGTTCGGCGGAAGAGGAATGTGGACATGAGCAGGCATTGCGACGGGAGTGGGATACCGGTAGCGGGATCGAAATTGTGTAAACAGAACTTTGCCATGCGCCAAGTGTACGGTAGATTAACTTTCGGTAATCTGCTACAGCAATCACCGCTAGGGTGAAGAAGACCAGGATATTTCATACTTTTATCCAGGACTTGCAGGACCGTTGGATGCTTTCTTTTGATTTGCTCGTCATCTAGTCTGATCTTTTCAGTATACCGCGATGCCGTCTCTCGCCGCCTTACCTATTTCTGTACCTTATTTTTGTTCTTGCGGCTTCGGAACATCAATATGAATTCGTCCTTGACCAAGGGCTTAGAGTGTCGAGGCAGTCAGTAACAATTACGTCTGGAGTCATTGCAGACAGGGGAGGGAGGATGGTGAGTAGTTAGTAGGTATCCGATCCCGTTGAACCTCTGATACGGTAGCACCGATAGACTCACAGAGACCGTGAACGGGCGATTTTAGAAAGGATGGTTGAGTCTTGTAAGGCTCCAGCGTGTCTCAAACTGAGGCTATGATCCTTATGCGAGGGTGTAGTGGTGGTGAGGGATGCTCTAGGGAAGGGAAGGGAAGGGAAGAGAAGGCATGGTAGAGAAGGTTGTGTATATGCAAGATTTAGTAGGTTGCAAGTGTGATTTGTTTACGCATGTAGCATAATTCTTCGTACAGCATCATTCCACCTACTGAACAACAACCCCAACCCCAAACCCCCTAACCCCATTACTAACCCAAACCCTCTCCCCAACCCCAACAGTCTCAATCCCAATCGGCTCCTCCATACAAAAGCCCCTCCCAAGCGCCCACCGCCTACTCGTCCCACGCTGCCCCCCAGCTCCAACCTTGGCACTACGCACAGAGTGGCCCCAACGCCCTGCAAACGGCTTCCGCAGCTCACCCTCATCCGCATTGTCGTTCGTGAGCGTGGAGCCGGAGAATTCATCAGACGGGACGCCGACGGGTGGGGTGACCCATCGGCCGCCACGGAAGAGGTAGAGGCTGGTTAGGGTGCCTTCGGTGAGTTCGCGGACTTCGTTGTAGAGCATGACTTCTCTGTATACGGAGTCTGCGGGTTCCGAGGGGAGGGCGCGGGAGCGGGAGGCGTCGTACATGGCGCGGTGGGTTGTTTTGAGGAGGGTGAAGGGGGAGGAGGGGGTGGGGTGGGTGTCGAGTTTTAGTTTCCATTCGGGGGGTGAGGGTGGGGTGGATGGGTTGGTAGGGAGGGAGTCGGTTGGGCCGAGGGTTAGAGCGCCGCCAGTTAGGGGTGAGGGGGTGAAGGAATTGGCAGGGTGAGGTTGGGATGGGGAGGCAATGTCGAAGGAGGAAGGGTAGAGAGTTGAGAGCGGGACAGGAGGGATGGGCGTTAGCTCGACTGTTAGGTTTGCGGCTTTGTCGAAGAGAATGCGTAGCTATCCGTTGTTTAGATTGAGTGTCTTGCATTGACAATCTTGGATAACAAGTTTACCTTTAGCGGCTCGTCTTTCCCGCCCTGTTCAATATGATCCGTGACTCGTTTCAAAAGGTCTTCGTGTAACGATTTTCCATCTTCCAATCTCTTTTCTACTTTGGAAAACTCAAAGTGCTGCGCTGCTTCCAGCATGCGATCTTGATGATACGCCAACATGTAGAAAGGTGAGGGACTGACTATGCTCAGGGCCGGTCTCGAGTTTTCTAACGAAGTTAGAAGGATTGGATCATATCGCAAAGAGGTGAATAGCTGGAAGTCGTTGTCGGTTGACATTGTAGCTTGATCAATCGAAGAGTGGAAGGAATTGTGGTCCAAGGAAGTAGGTCGGGGGATAACGGATAGAAAATGGAGAATAACAACGTCAAATTAAATGTGATGGGCCGGATGGTTTCTTGTCTGAGTTCAACATACTATTTCATGAGGTTTTTCACAACCGTTGACTTGCCTACGGGATGGTGTTGGTCTTGGAAGATGTGTTGTCACAGTCAAACCAATAGGCTTTACCCCACGCTTGTACAGGCTTGTTCTACCTATTATTATTGGCCAGCGATTTCTCCACGACTGCAAAACTTCAAACATACGTACAGCACAGCAACAACACTCATATCAATGCTATTGTACATCATTAATCCAACTATACCATATCAACTTCAACACTCAAAAATTGGACAGCCAGGCCCCATGATTCATGAATCAAATATTGTGCACATTAAGGAGGGGGAAAGACTTTCTCATTAACAACGCCATATCCCGATCCCCATATCGTCTCTGCATCTCCAACGCCGCAACAATCCAGTCGAGAGGTTTTGTAAGTACAAGGTCAATGGGAAAACTAAAAACGATTACTCTTCACCTCCTCTCCTGTCCTTATCGCATGCCCCCGCCACCGAAACCGCCGGCTCCTCCGCCCATTGCCCCTAGCCGCGACGCAAGCTTGGGGTACTTTTCTTGCACCTGTAGTGCCGTTAGTACTCATTTCAGATTCAAGATAATATTCGGAGTCGTGCGAAAAACCTACCTCCAGCTGTGTTCTCGTCGCCTCAGCATAACTCAACGCATTGACAATCTCACCCTCTGTTCTCGACAACTCCGCGGCACGCTCAAAGTACTTGAGCGCATCTGTGACCTTTCCTTGCTGTAGTAGCAATTGTGCCATGGTCGCGACGGCAATGTCGCATTCAGGGTCAATGATGAGGGCCATTTCGCAAAGCTTCTCTGCCTCGCTGAAGTCATTCTTCCATTGGAAGAGTGCGAGCGCCTTGTTGATGAGCGGTAACACATTCATGCCCATGGGCTTGCTCGTCTTCTCCATCTCGACAGCCGTATCGAACTTCTCAACGGCTTCTTGGTACTTTTGCTGATCGAGGAGCAGTTCTCCGTAGTAGTTGTACACGTCTGGAACGGTGGAGAAGTTCTTCATGCAGCGGCGGAAAGTGGCCATGGACGAGGCGATGCTGCCCATCTTGTATTGGGTGACGCCGAGTTGAATATGCGAAAAGATGAAGTCCTTGTCCAAGTCGATGGATTTCTGGTAGTCTTTGGCGGCCTCGCCGAATTCAGACTTGATGAAGTGCAGCTGTGCTCGGTGGTAGTAGATGTCGGGGTCGTTTGCATTTTGTTCGAGCGCGGCGGCAAAGTCGGCTTCGGCGGCGTCGGGGTTGGCGAGCTCCAAATGCATGCTGGCGCGCTTGATGAAGCTCTGGGTGAGTGTGGGCTGCAGTTCGATGCTCTTGTCCATGTCGCGCAGAGCGTCTTCGTTGTCGCCCTTCAGGTAGCTGAAGGTTCCACGCATGTTATAGGCAAAGGCTTCGTGCTCGCCCAAGTCACCCAGCTCTACAGCGCGCACAAAGGCGGCGGCAGCATCGTTGTAGCCCTCGCCCGTCTTGGTTGCCATGGCTCTGAGACCCTTGCGCAGCTGTCCCTTGCCCGTCTCCTCGTCCAGCTCATCTTCGTCGGTGAGGCCAGCGGGCGAGGGCTTAGGCCGGAAGCTCTGCAGGTAGTTTGTGACAAACGTGGGGCTGGGCAGCTTCTTCTCCTTGCCGGCAAGGATGGCCTTGCCCTTGGCCTCGGCCACCTTCTTGAGCAGGCGCTCAACGCTCTGCGCGCTGCTCTCGTTGCGGAAGCCGTCGATGATGCAGCTGGCCGTGTAGTCGAGCAGGGCCTCGCTGTTGCGCTCCACCTGCTCGTATGCATTGGCCCGTCGGTTGAGCGCCTTGACGTATTCGTTATCGAGGTTGATGGCCGCCGTTGTGTCCTCGATGACCTTGTCCCACTCGCTCATGGCATTGTAGCAGGCCGCGCGGTTCGAGTAAAAGACGGGGTCTTGCTTGCAGAGGATGGCCTTGCCGTACAAGTCAATGGCCCGATTGTAGTCCTTGGAGCCGTACGCCTTGTTGCCGGCGGCCTTGAGCTTGGCAGCATAGTCTTTACGGTCCTGTTATAGTTCGTCAGTGTCAGTGTTCTAGTCTGTTCTGTTCTGCCCCGTCCCGCGTCCCGCGCCCCACGCAGCCAGAATGTTCAAAATAGTGGTGTCAGCCTACCTCTGGTGACAGTGCCCCGACCGTGTCCTCGTTCACGTCAGGCAGTTCTTCTTCGCTCACAGCTGTGACGGATGCCTTGTTTGACTCTGTTCAAATGTTAGCGCTCATTTTTCGCTTCCACCTCGTCCGCGCCCTCCCTCCCCCACAACGATGATGAGATGGAGAGGGTCGAGGTCGAGGTCGAAGATGATGATCACAATGATGATCAGGCTGCATACCGGCCTTCTCCACTGTCGCTTCCTTGCCGCCCACTGAGCCCTTCTCTGCCCTCTCTTTTGCGCGCTTGCGTTCGCGTTGCCTCTTGCGCTTGTTGGCCTGTGAGTCTGTCGCGCCTCCATCCCGCGCATCGCCATTGGAGAAGTAATAGACGACCCCGCCAGCGCCGACCACCAATGTGATGCCGGCAATCGTATACACAACGCCCTTGTTCTCCGACGCCCAGTTGGACAACCGGTCCCACAGCGAACTCGTGCCTGGCTCGACGGGGATGCCCACGGGAAACGGGCCCGGCGAATTAGGCAGCGGGGTGTTGGCCTGCGTCGGCGCCATGGTTGGGGGAGGAGTGGGGGAGGAGGTAGGGGAGAGGAATAAGATCGGGGGGGCGGATTCAGGTACAGTGATGCCAACAAAAAAGGCGGCCGTCGTCTCAATGGCAGTGGCGGCAGATGGCGTGTTTGGGCCTTCTCTTTCGAGTCTTGTTGGAGAAATTTGGACTAACAAGAAAGCTTGCGTGCACAGGACAGCCGGCCCACGTCATTACCGGTACCGTGCCGACCACACCATCGGCGGGCAACCATTGGCACATACCCGGGGGACATGGACGGCTGCCAGCTGCCACCACACCACGCCAACGGCATGAAACTTCTCCCAGCTCGTCCCATTCTCCACAATAGCATCATCAGGGCACACAAACTTCCACTGCTGTACCAACGCTTTTTCTTTAGTAGCCACGTATCCGCGGCTTTTGCAAGGCTGTTCTCACTATAGTACATGAAGACTATAGCACATGACTATCCAGGCTAATCCATATCCTTTCAAAAGTACACAGCTACCGATGACCTTTATACTCCCTCACATCATCTTCTCTTGCCATCCAAGATTCACTAGCTCAAACCATGCGATCTTGAATCTAGCATTTCCTAACCGACTATAAAACGTCGTTAACTTGGTATCACTATCCTCAACCCTCTCTCTTATACTCCTCATACCCATGCGATGCTTGTCTATCTATACCTCATCCAACGAACCATTAGCCCCTACGCCTTTCTACTCCCCACTCAACTGCAAGATCAATGTACTAGCCACATCCAAAAATGGAAAAGGGCTCGTCACAACCTTCTCCCCATCAGTACTGCGTCCTGCGCCCACCTCTTCCGTACGCTCCCTGAGTACACCGGTACCTCCAGCCCTCAGCTCCTTTGCCAAGTCATCAGGCAACGGTTCCCCATCGCCCAGCCTCCGCCAGACACCTTGTTCGTCGTCCCATCCGTCTTTGTGTGTCGGATGCGGCTGACTCGACGAAAGCGCGAGACTGCTCATCGTTCTGTCCAGCGTATTCGTCGCCTTGATCTCGCGGACTAGATTTGACACGAGACGCTCGTATCCTGCACATTTGAAGTCTACGACAAAAAAGTCGCGGTCAATGCTGTATAGTTGTATCGTCATGTATATCCACACGGCCTCGTCAGCAGCTGGGTAGTCTTCTGCGAGGGAGGCGCCGCGTTCGGCCACGGTCAAACCTTCGACACCCGGAGATAGCGGGGACGTGCTTGTGTTGGTGGAGCTGCGGCGACGAGGTCCAGAGGGATCGGTAGCGAGATCAACGCGTGAGGAGTGGGTTGAAGAGGGGTGTGCAATGCCTGGAGGGAACATGCCGTCCTTGCGGAAACGAGCGTTGATGACCCATGGATCTTCGGGGACGTGGTAGCCCCAGTCATTGGTATGGTTGTAGTGACGTTTTTGACGACCTCGTTTCTCTTCATTCTCGCCACCATTGCGGACTGTGAGTGGCTCACGGTGGGGCGAGTTCATCCGGTCCCCTTGCTCCTCACTGGAAGAGTGAGATGAGATCGAGGACCCCCGTGAGCGGCTTCTCGACCGCGAAGGCGAGCGTTCTTGTGACTCGTGCGAAGCGCTTCTACTATGCGACCCACTTCCTCCCCCAGCTTTGCGGATTTTGGGTACTTCCCAATCCGCACCCATTGCTTTCAGCGCCTTGAAAATGGCAAGCATAGCTTCCGCAGGCTGATTTCGGGATCTTATACCAAATTGCCATTTTGTCGGCCGGGGCTTCTTGGCGGGGAGACTTGTCATTGGCTCAGGCCGCTGCCTGTGAGCTTCGGGAATTGCGCGGAAGTTGGGCTTCAGTCTTCGCGCTGATATTTGTCTCTGTTCCTCGCTCTGTTCCTGATTCAGTGGCAACCCCTCTTCCTGAGGTCTGTTGGGTGGCCTAGGATGTCCCTTCATGTAGGCCTTGTGATACTCTGTAAGACTGCTGGGAAGAATAGCCACCGTGCTGACCGGACTTCGTATACTGGCTAATTGGCTGCTGGCATTTGACCCTTGGCGAGCGCGTTCATGATCAGAAGCAGGGGGAATGACTTGCGGCCGGGACATGGCCGAGAGGGTGTTGGGTATTGATGAGCTTAGATAACTTTCTTGGTGGTTCGGAGGTGATTGCGCGAAGAAGTCTTGGAGATTGTTGTCTCCTGTTAGCAGTGCTGTGGGCAGTCATGAGCATAGTCCAGATTCATTGTATACAAGCAAGACTTACGGTTTGTCTTCATGATTTGGTTTTCTCGGACGATGAGATACGCGTCCTTGATGGCACTTGGCTCATCCCTTGCCAAAGCTTCTTGAACATCGTGCTTTGCATAACCCATAGTCTTGCCCAATTTGGACACAACGGTCTCGTGCAGCTTCTGCACCACGGGCGCGGAGGCGGCAGGTGCTAGATCTTTGGGGTTGATGGCCTTGTTCGGGTCAACGCCGCTCTCAAAGAATTCCTGAATCGGGGGCTCGAGGTAGGCGGGCAAATCTTTAGTGAACCAGGGATCCTGCCGCAGCTCTGGAATCGTGATGCGGTGGACGGGGTTGACCATCAACATCTTCTTGATCAACGAGACGGCGCCAGGCGAGAGGTAACTGGGGATGCTGTAGTTGCCTGCTGCAATCTTCTTGAAGAGGGTGGGAATGTATTCGTCGTCGAATGGTAGTCTACCGACTAAGAGGACGTAGAGGATGACGCCACAGCTCCATACATCCACTTCCGGGCCAGCGTACAGTTTTCCAGAGATGACTTCAGGCGCTGCGTAGTTTGGGCTACCGCAGCTAGTCTTCAAAAAGTTGCCATCGGTCATGATGTTGCTCAGGCCGAAGTCGGCGATCTTGACATTGTATTGGTCGTCCAGCAGGAGGTTCTCAGGCTTCAGATCGCGATGCACAATCTTGTGGCGATGGCAGTACTCGACGGCGCAGACTATCTGTTGGAAGAACTTGCGAGCCTTGTCCTCTTGTAATCTTCCGTTGTTGACGATGTAGTCGAAGAGCTCTCCGCCGGCGTATTCGAGGACCATGATGATCTCAACGGGGGTCGTGATGACGGTATATCTCGGTCACGATCAGTACATGGCTATCTTCGTTGGGGTCAAAGAGGGCCGGCAACCTACAGCTTGATAATATGCGGGTGTCTCAGCAGCTGCAGGTACTGAATCTCGCGCTCAATCCTGCCAGCCATGTCCCGAGTGACGAGTCGTTTGCGGTTGATAATCTTAAGAGCGACCTTCTGGCCGCTCACTTGATGTGTGGCCAGTTTGACCTTGCCAAAAGAGCCCTCGCCCAAGGTCTTGACTATGGTATACTGCCCCAGGCGCTGATTCGCCTTGGGGTCCCTACTCTTGCTCTCTTGAGCGGCTGTGGTGACTGGTGCATTGGGCTGAACGGCTGGAGAGAATTCGACGGTTTTGGTTGTGCTCGCGCCGCCCCTTCTTGGGGCCGGCATGGAGATGGAGAGCTCCTCGAGATCCTCATTGTCGATAGCGGCCGACATGGCGAGGGGTGGATTTGGGCTGTCAGATAAGGGACCGACTGGAAGAAGCTCGGGGCGGGGGAGCTATGGGGCGACGGACGACTAGCGACTTGGAACAAGCGGTGTTAGCAGGTACCGTGCAAGCCGAGCACTGAGTAGGCCGGTGCATGGCCCTATGCAGCAGGCGCGTGGAGGGGAGGCGGGCATGCCAACAGACGGACGGGCATGTGAAGACGGGGCAGCGGCGGGAAATCTGTTGGGAAGTCTCATTTCGCCTGTCGCCATGCAACAACAGCACAACCACAGGTGTGGAGTACAGTGTAGAGAACAACACAAGAGAGAGCAGAACAGCAAACAAACAGACTTACGTCACAGAGGTGCCTTGCAGCGGCGACGCACAAACCGTGGCTCCGGGGCTCCGTGGCTCTTTGGGGAGGGGGGGGGGGGGTGTGTGCGTCTCGAGGTTGTGTAGAAAGACGACGCTTGGACGGGCTTAACGTCAGTAACTGCCCCGCTCACACAACGACTGCGCGCGGTGGAGGCCCACCATGCACGGCTTGGATGAGATGGAAGAAGGCGGCAGTGCAAAGGGCCAGGCGCCAGGCGCAGTGAGTAGGGATGCGAAACAATCCTCAGTGGCGGTAGTAGAGAGTTGTCGACGGCTGTCTCAATCGTACAAGGTGGTCATGGGCGGCTGGGAACAATGAGTGTCGGTGGTGGGGCTCCTCTCTCTGCGCGCTGAGGACAGGCAGATAGATGGTGCTAATGGATGCGGGGGTGGGCGGAAGGGGCGCTCGGGGGGACAATTCATGTTAGGGTGCATGAATTGGGCAGGATGCAGATTTGCTGTCTTCCATGTACCTATCTAGTACACCTCTTGTTGCTCTTCCACAGTAGTCCAGAAAAACGTGGGTAGTCGTTGGAAGCTAGCCTACCGTACCTAGAGAGACCGAGATTCCCACAATGCCCCAAAGATTGCCAAAGTGTCAGGTCAGAATGGGCAATTGCCAATGACTGCAGTGTGTGTTGGTTCCAACTTTCCCATTGTGCAGTTACGGTGCCTAGAGTACATATCCCATTCCTGTCACAGCCACAACATCCATGTTTTCAATTTTGGTTTGCCTTCCCAGCCCTTGCACTCGTTCGCAAGCAAGGCCCATGGTCCCTCCAGTGTGACGCGCATGTTGTACTTCGCACGTGCTTGCTGGTTCCCGCCTCCACGCGACTTGTGCTCTACTCACTTTGGTCACGAGGTGCAGGCCCGAGAAAACTACCCCTTGTGCATTGTGACCATGTGCATTGTGCCCCGTCATGGACATTTCACAAAACCCCATGCCAGAACCACAACATCTGCATCGGCGCCATTGCAGATCCAATCATGGCCAGCGTATCACAGTAGACGATAGCCTTTCCTCCGCCCGCTGTCACTACCGTATGTATCTAGTGGGCTAATCATCCCTAGTACGGCAGGGTGGTCCAAGCAGTCCCCATGTAGGTATTGTACAGTAGGATGTGCATCATCAGAAGCAGAACATGCGTCCGAGTCCCCGCTGCTGCACTTCACGCCGCGCTGCCCCGTCCACGTACACAGCCTCGCCTTCGCTGGCCGAGCTCGAACCACTCACCTGCTTGCCTTTGGGGTTGCCAAACACCTTCAGCAAGACGACCATGGCCGCTGCACTGAGGATGCTGGCACACAAGATGCCAATCATCACTAGGTTGCTCTTGCGGTACCTGTGAGGCCCGGCCTTGGCATCCTCTGGCCAACCAGAATAGAGCGCGTACGTGGTGAGGATGCTGCCCAAGTTGCCCAATCCAGACACGAGTGCGCTGGCCGCTGCCACACCCACTTCGCCGTGGCGAGGCTGGAAGATCTCGTTCGCCCACGTCATGCAAATGGGCACCGTCGGCCCGAGACCAAACCCAACCAGCAAGACACCGCCATATCGCGACCAGTTCTTGGCGAAGGTGGCCACCAGGAGACCAGTGATTTGGATCATCACAGCGCCACTGAAGAAGGCGGCGCGGTGCTGATGGAAGCGATCCGAGATGGGTGTCACCAGTAAGATCGCTATCAAGTCCATCTTGGCAAAAGTCAGTATAGCATGACAACTTGATGACATCGAGCGAGGGAGGAGGTGCAACTCACAATCCAGATCGGCGCGGAAAGTAGGCTGAGCTGTATGCCAGTCAATTGTGGGTTGATGCCACGAATGATGACGGTTGCATAGGCCTGCGTCCCATTTCCGACTCCAACAACACCAAAGTACATGACAACAAGTGGGTAGATTCTCCAGTCTGTAATCACGGCCCAGAGATCCTTCGTGGTCCACAGAGCACGATGGTACACTCGAGTCAAATCCTCGTAGTGGATCCTGGCATCTTCCCCTGTGAGTGCCGGCTTGCCTGCTGGTAAGTACTTCAAGACTCCACTTCGTACTCGAACTTCGCCCGGTGGAAGAGGCCTGTCGGGTAGCCACCACAGCAACGACACGCCAACAAGGAAGCCAACGATGCCGTACATCAGGAACATCCACTGGAAGCCAACTAGACCGCCAAGGCCATCCATCTTTTGAAACCCAGCAGAAACAAGACCGACAACAGCTGCAGACATTTGAGATGCCGTGAAGTAGCGTCCAATACGCTTGCCGGTCCTGGATGGAGGGTAGAAGAGTGTCAGGTAGTACGACATGCCAGGCCACATGCCTGCAATGACGATACCGAGAAGCAGTCGGAGTAGGTACAATGACCATGCTGCCTTCATAGCAGTCAAACACATGCCAATGATACCCACACAAGTCACGATTCGACTCATCCACGCATGTGGGCTGACTCTGGTCATGATGAGATTCGATGGCAAGTCAAAGATGACATAGCAGACATAGAAGAGTGCCAGACCAGTGGACACCTGTTTTGGCGTGATGTTCAGCACCGAACCGAGATCGTGCTTGGTATCCAGGTTCATGGTCTGTGCAAGCCCAATGTTAGACCGAATCGCAGAGCAGATGAAGTATAAAACCCAGAATGCTGGGAGGATACGGCGGTCAAGTTTGCTGGGTGGTCATTAGGTGCTGCAAGATCAAGAAACTGGTTTTTGGAATGTCAGTCCTTACGCGTAGACTCTCTCTATCCTGTCAATATCCACCATCTCAGGTCCTACTTCCACGTCGTGATGTGAATCACCATGTTTTTGCGCGGCTGCTACTACTCCTTTTCCCTCGGTCGGGGAGCTATCCCCATCTGAAGGCATATTGTAAATTGGGCGCACTCCTCAGAAAAAACTCCAAAGCGCAGTGAGTCAAAAAGGCGGATGAAGATGCAATACCGCAACTCAACGATTACTCCAACGACCGTAGTCTCGGCTCTAGTACACAGTGAGACTCAGCCGTGCCTATGTCGGGCATACCATATCGCCCTATTGGCTGATCAACGCATTCGTCTATTCGTCGATGAGAAACTTTTTGCACTCGTGGTGGGGCGGGCGCTAGTGATGAGTTGGTGATTTGGTGATTGTCGAGTTCGTTTCCCCTTCCACGGCTGCAGTCGAGAGCTTTGATAGCTCTTAGCCGAGGGATCGGAGGAGAGCATAGAGTCTTCTGAGAATTACTGCTTCGATGAGCAATGCAAGCTGCAAGTATGATTGTGATTAGCGGACATCTTCTCATGAGGATGAGGGGCCGATGACCTCCCACTAACCAAATTGACCAGAATAAATTAGGTCTGATCTGTGATGAGATCATGCAAATCTTATCGATAAGAGCTTGCTTTCCCTCGCCGCCAGCTGTAATATCCACAGTACACTGTTAGTGGGTTTTGCTGGTGTCGGAATGGGAGCATTCTCCATTGACTTTTCAAGCATACGATAGTCAGGTATTTTGTTCCTTACACAATGCTCGTCAACGCATTCTCGCGTACGTCGCGCCAATTGCGATGCACACGCGCCTCGCCCATCCTTCGCCTCCGTGGCTCGCGACATGTTTCCACTTTGCCAGAGAACCGTCACATTGTACGATGAAAGCGCGCTACCGATCCGCAGCTCTATGCTGACGACCCGCGCAGTATGTCCATCAACATCCCATGGACCCAAACAAGAAGGTCCTGTCCCTCCTCGCCAGCGAACCACCAACCCTCCAGCTTGCCATTGGCACCGCCGACTCCCTGCCAGTCACCCCGCGAAACTTCACCACAAACCCACACTTCCTGTCCATCCTCTCCTCTGTCTTTGCCGAACATGCCGTCCATGACTCCTACGTCAAATCGCAGGCGGCAGTCTATGCATCAGCAGGCGGTAGCTTTCTGAGCGGCCCGAATGACGGCGCAGGAGGCGCAAATCACCAGGGTGGTGCAGGTGGTGCGAGGCACGGAGGATGGATACACATCAGTGATTTGAGGAACCCGCCAGATTATGGAAGGATCGCATGGCCTGAAGACATCTTCGGAAGTGTCGAGGTAGATGGCAATGGGAACTTTAGCGGGGAGAATGGCGGGTGGCAGGATAGTGGAACCTACAGAGTTGTGACGCGGGAAGGCATGTAAGTCTATCCATCCTACTGGAAATAGGAAATCAAGACTACCATGCTAATCTCTGCAAAAGACTGGGATTGACCGAGTTCATATGGGGAAAAACGGTGGAGAGGCTGCAGGAGCTTGAGAGGCAGATCAAACAAAACTCATGATTGTGTGCGAGATTACAGGACAGTATAGTCATTGGACTATACCAACAAAGTTAGGATTTTGACCTGGCGTGGCTCTCGACACTGTGATCCCGTACCTGACGATCTCTCTTAGACGTCTTGGCATGTCTTCAAACTCTCCACTCCATCTACACCCCCCAATCCTTACCACCACCCTAATTGTAAATATTTTCCGTCAAAACCCGACATCTCTCCGATACGTTCAAAAGAATCACAATGAGCGACTCCAAATCTCCTGAACCCGTTGCAGTCCTGTTTGTCTGCCTGGGAAACATTTGTGAGTGGTTACCCTTACCCTCTCTCCACCCCCACCACCCCGCACCACCGTCACCATGTATCCTAACATGACCACCCAGGCCGTTCCACCATGGCAGAAGGCGTGTTCCAATCCCTCACAGCACCTTCCCACCCCTTGATCTCCCGCATCGACTCTGCCGGTACCGGCGGCTACCACATCGGCTCCTCTCCTGATTCGCGCACCATGTCCACATTGCGCTCAAACGGGATAACCTCGTACCGACACGGAGCGCGAAAATTCTCCCCCGAGCGCGACTTTGCAGATTTTCAGTACATACTCGCCATGGATGCAGACAATCTAGAGGATCTGTTGGCGTTGCGAAGGCGGCGGGTCAAGCAGCTCGGGAGCGAGGAAGGCGTTGGGAAGGTCATGCTGTTTGGCGAGTTTGGGGGCATGGGTGGGAAGGGGAGGGTGGAGGAGATTCAGGATCCGTATTATGGAGGGGAGGATGGGTTTACGATTGCGTATGAACAGAGTGTTCGGTTTGGCAAGGCATTTCTGGAGAGGTTGGAGAAGGGGGAGCTGAGTTAGGTGAATACGAAGGGCGGGGATGATGGAGAGGATTTTGATACCCTTGGACAAGGAATGCGTTCTCTTTGTGTCTCCTGGTGCACAATTGAGCACTTGGTAAGACGATGCTGGGCATAATTTTGTGATGTTAACTAGGCAGTCCATGCGTAATTCACTCATGTGGTGATAGTATAGCGCTCAGTAAGCAATCGTGTACCAAATTACCGGAAGGTGCGGGTTACCCTTTTTGTCGATGATGGTGGATGGACAGTTTACAGAGGGCCTCGACGTGTATGTACAAGGGTCACTGGGTAGTATCACGTGTGGAGGGCGAACCTACTCTGTTGTGTATACAATGGATACACACGCAAGCACTCAGCCGCAAGCCTCGTGATGGCTTGTTATCTTAAGGCTCAGGGTGAACATGTACAGCCTCAGCAGCAAGGGTGCAATGGATGGACAAGTCGAACTCTGCTGTCAACAACAAAGAGCGAAATTGTCGGCAACAAGCTTCCCGGAAGTGCACGACATGCAGAGCCATTGTCCATGACGACCACCGTAGGTACATAGTATGTGCACGGCTTGTTCCCATGTTCTACCTTACATTGTATGTTTTTTTTTTCGCGCCGAAAATAGATGGAGAGAGAACTGGGCTTCGTAACCATGCGGCTGTGTCAAGTGTGGCGGGGCTCGACGCAAGACCCCGCAGCGAATGGAAGCGCAATCGCAGACGGCACGTCTTGAGGGGCCTGACACTGAAGCGCATCCTTGGCAGGCCTCTTCAGCTGGACCCAAAATACAAGCCAGCCTGAGCCCGCATGACTTTGTCTGTAGGTTGGAACCTGCTCTTCTCCTCATCACCCTCAAAGTACGCCCTGAAGCCTGCTTTTGCTTTTGGCGTCGTCGTCGTCGTTGTTGTCGTCGTTGCCCCGCCCCGTCGTACTACCGGTAACAAGGTACATGACCCAACCCTGCGCATCGGCCGTTGCTGTGGTAAACAACTGCGGTGCACCCGAACCTTGTCCACGCTTAATCGCATCTACCCAGGGTATCAAAACCCACCTGAAACCGACGTCCTTGAACCCGGCCTCTTGCCTCGCAACATCCCAGATCAAGCAGCGATACATCATACAACCCGTCCCAGCTGTGTATTGGCCTGCCATCTCCTACCCTGCCCGCGCATTTGGATTGCCGACTCAGCCATTACGTGACCGCCATAAACGAAGGCGCAGCATCTACCATAGTACACATCCCTAGCACACCATGTCCTACAACCGGCTGGGTGAGTAAATACACCCGTGCAATTCTCCGAGCCTGTATCATGTTTGTGCACTATTGCGCCGAACCGCTTCTTCGCTCCGACACCCTCAAGACTTCCATCTTCACAGTCTTCACAATCTTGCAGGCGCAGGACAGAACTTTGTAGCCACACGGTGACAAGACGAGGCTAACCAGACACTTTGCATTCAAAGGCTCCCCGCCCAACCCTTACGACAACGACATGGACCCGAGACGGCCTGGCCCAGGGCGGACGCCTTCTCCCGGGCAGCCTCTGCGCGGCTATCAACTCGAAGACCGCTATGCGTCGCCCGCACCGCCACCTAGTGGCATTCTCGAGATTCCCATGGGCCCAAACCCGGCGGCAGCTTCAGGCGACAGGCTCCCCCTACAGCCCAGTGTAGGTAGAGCTTGGGAGGAGCGCAGACCACAGATTGGCTAATACCCCGTCAGTACTCTGTGGAGAACATTCCCTACACTGCAGGCAACTACCACGACGACTACGACCCACGACCGCAACGACACGATAGCGATTACTCACTCGACCCTCAAGCGCATCATGACCAGTACTACAATCAGCCTTATGACCCATCACCAAACGAGGGAAACGCGCAGCACGGGTACGGCACACAGCCAACACACTATTGGCAAGATGAGGATATGAACAGGCCAATGATCCAAGGTCAAAATTCATATGGCCCAGATCCACACCAGGACCATGGAGAAGAAGACATGGACCCAGAAAATCCCTTTTCCGACGAGCCAGCGCCCACACCGAGCCCAGCGCCAATCAAAAGATGGAAGACTGTAAAGGAAGTTCAGCTGTTCAAAGGCAACCTGGTGCTGGATTGTCCCATTCCACCCCGACTACTCAACCAAGTTCCACATGCACAGCCCCCGGAGCGTGACGAGTTTACCCACATGCGATACTCCGCCGCCACATGCGATCCCGCAGACTTTGATGCGGATCGCTTCACATTGCGTCAGAAGCTTTTTGCGAAGCCTCGGCATACGGAGCTTTTCATCGTAGTCACCATGTACAACGAAGAAGATGAGCTGTTTGCGCGTACCATGATGGGTGTAATTAAGAATATCGAGTATATGAATTCGCGAACCAATAGTAAGACGTGGGGCAAGGACGCGTGGAAGAAGATCGTGGTTTGCGTCGTCAGCGATGGGCGTGCCAAGATCAACCCTCGGACAAGGGCTGTGCTAGCTGCACTCGGTGTCTATCAAGATGGCATTGCCAAGCAGCAGGTGAACGGCAAGGATGTAACGGCCCATATTTATGAGGTAGGTTCTCTTGCTCCGAAGCAGAGTCGGCACGCGTCATGGCTAACATGAAGACAGTACACCACGCAGATGACCCTCGATATCAAAAAGGGTGTTGTTGGTGTCAAGAAGGGCAACACCCCAGTGCAGATGCTCTTCTGTCTGAAGGAGAAGAATCAGAAGAAGATCAACTCACATCGATGGTTTTTCCAGGCTTTCGGCACTGTCCTCGATCCCAACATTTGCGTGCTCATTGATGCTGGTACCAAGCCCGGAAAAGACTCCATCTATCAACTCTGGAAGGCTTTCGATCTAGAGCCCATGTGCGCTGGTGCCTGTGGTGAGATCAAGGCTATGCTTGTGCGGGGAAAGAAGCTGCTGAACCCTTTGGTCGCCACACAAAATTTCGAGTACAAGATGAGTAATATCCTGGATAAACCTCTCGAATCAGCATTCGGTTTCATCACTGTGCTTCCCGGCGCCTTCTCCGCATATCGCTATGTGGCACTGCAAAACGACAAAACTGGCCAAGGTCCCCTCGAGAAGTACTTTGCAGGCGAGAAGATGCACGGAGCGAATGCTGGCATCTTCACAGCCAACATGTATCTCGCTGAAGATCGTATCCTGTGTTTTGAACTGGTATCCAAGCGAAACTGCCACTGGATCTTGCAATACGTCAAGTCTGCAACGGGCGAGACGGATGTTCCAACAACCATGTCGGAATTCATCAGTCAACGTCGTCGCTGGCTTAACGGTTCCTTCTTCGCTGCTGTCTATGCCCTGGCCCATTCTTTCGACATTTTCCGCAGCGACCACTCGTTCATGCGGAAGATGATGTTTCTCGTCGAATTTACTTACCAAACGATCAGCATGCTGTTCGCATGGTTTGCTCTTGGTAACTTCTTCTTAGTTTTCCGCATTCTCACGGCTTCATTACAAAATGAGCTTGGTACTACCGGAAAGGTGTTGTTTATCATCTTCGAATGGTTATACATCGCGGTCTTGATCAGTTGTTTCATCTTGGCTCTTGGAAATCGACCCCAGGGTTCGAATAAGTGGTATATGTCCATGGTGTACTTCTGGTGTGTCATCATGGCCTACCTCATGTTTGCATCCGTCTTCATCGCGGTGAAGTCTGTCCAGAAGCAGGTCCGCGAGAATCAAGGCTTTGAATTCGCAGACCTGTTCAGGGATAGGATCTTTGCTACGATGATTATTTCGCTACTGTCTACCTATGTCATGTGGCTGCTAGTCTCGATCATCTTCCTGGATCCCTGGCACATGTTTACCTCTTTCTTTCAATATCTTCTCATGACGCCAACCTACATCAACATTCTAAACGTCTACGCCTTTTGTAATACGCACGACATCACATGGGGCACAAAGGGTGACGACAAGCCTGAGAAGCTGCCTTCAGTCGTTACCAAGGCCGATGGTAAGGCCGATATCCAAGCTCCAACAGATGACGCCGATCTCAACACGCAGTACGAAACCGAGCTCCGCGTCTTCAGCTCCAAGTGGAAAGAAGACAAGAAGGTTCCCTCGGCCGGTGAAAAGCAAGAAGACTATTACCGTGGATTCCGCTCTGGTGTCGTCTTATTCTGGATGTTCTGCAATCTTGGTCTCACGGCTCTAGTCCTTCAATCAGGTGGCCTGGAGCTTACCGTCAGCAATCCAGATGAGGCGCAGAAGAAGCAGACCGAAACAGCAACGATATACCTTGCGGTTGTGTTGTACAGTGTTGCTGGTTTAGCAGCATTTAGATTCGTGGGAGCCATGTGGTTCTTGGTTGTGAGGATGGTGAGTTCATCCCGTTGTCTCTGAATTTTAGTGCTGTTTGCTAACATGATACAGTTCCGTGGCGTGTGAAAAGACAAAAATGTACCCCCTTGTGTGAGGTGCAAATGAGGTGTTGTATAATTGGCGTTCTGAACTGGTTTTGGGCGCATGATGACGGAATTCGAGAAGGTATTTTGCCCAATGTTTTTGATCAGATGATAAGCATGATACCAGTATTTGAATAAAATTCTCAATTGTCTTGATCTCGTCGAAAAATTCCACTTCTATTTCTCTCCGTGACTAGCTCCCGCGATTATTCATGAGCGTTAGTGTGTTTCTGATGCAATCTACTATCAATTGTATGGTCGGTACCATCACATGATATCTGACTATTGTACTATTGTAAGTGACTTCCTCCTCAAGGGCTGAGAACGCTTTGCAGCTTTATTAAACAATTCTATTTTTTGGGGGGGTGTTCAAACATGTATCTTCGCTCTGATACCTATCGGCACCTGGGATAGTCGCTGACGATTATCACAGATCCTGGCCCCCATCCACTCTCGGTATTTGAAATCGTGCACCGTTCAGACTTGTCTCTTACCCTTATGCTTGTCAAGTCTTATTATCGCCCTGAACTTCCCTACCTGGGTATCACGTTCCTATTTCCAATCTGCGTGAAGTTCTTTCATCTCCCTCACCCCGTCCCCTCGTACATCAGACCCATCCTTTTGCCTCACCAGCACCACAAGCCTTGGCCCACTCAATCTTTATTCTAGCTTTATCAATATTTCGTTTACGCGCAAAAGTAACCTGAGTCTCTCCGTCATCAACTTCTTCTTCTACTTCCCCCCAAGATTCTACCTTCACCAACTATTCCAACCTTGGGAGGTTGTCCCGCGCGAGCTCCTTCCCTCCCCATACCGCTCCTTCCCTAGCACAGCCTTGGCATCCCATTCTCCCATTACAACGCGAACACTCCCCGGCAACGAACCACACGCGCTGTTTTTTTATTATTTCCAAACTTGTCTGGCAACACCATTGGGCACCGCAATTTTCTTCGGCAACAACGATACACCTTCTCGGGTCGTCTGTGAGAATGGGTTGGGATACGGGCAATGGTATGTTTGGTTCCTTTTGCGTGCGTGCGTGCGTGAACGGCATGGGGTACTAATGCTGTTTGTAGACGCTAGGGCTTCGGCTTGGAATGTTGATACTGTCGGTGGGGGCGCTGATGTGTGGAACACTGGAGGTGCTGCTGCCGCCGGCTCCTGGGGTGGCGGTGATGATATCGCTGGCTCCTGGGGTGCTACCGGCGCTGGCGGTGATGGAGGCGACCAAACTTGTCGTGTGTGAGTACCTCCCGGTTCAGGATCATGAACTACACGAAGAATCGCTTCTGACATCTTCAATAGCTGTCATCAGACGGGCCACTTCGCTCGCGACTGCCCCGAAGCCCCTGCTGGTGGCGGTCTCACTGGCGAATGCTACAACTGCGGCGAAGTGGGTCACAACAAGGCCGACTGTACTAACCCACGTGTAGAGCGCGCATTCACTGGTACTTGCAACGGCTGCGGAGTAGAGGGCCATACTATTCGAGACTGCCCCAGCCAGAAGTGCAAACTCTGTGATCAGCCTGGGCATCGGGCTCTCGAATGCAAGTCTCGCCGCATTGTCAACTGGACCGGCATCCCAGAACTCGATGATGTCTCCGCTTGGGCTGCGTTGATCGACGCTGCCAATGCAATGGACTTGGACACGTTCAGGACTTGTCTAAGGGCCTACGCTCGCGCCACAATGGACAAGTTCAGTCTGCCTGATGTCGAAAAGGCTCTCCGGGAGGATAACAAGGGCATTTATCTCATCGCTAAGCCTCAGGAGCTGGCTGCGAACTTGACTATTGTTGATCTCGTCGGCAATCCCGATCGCGACTATGTCCTCTCTTTTCAGAAATTTGCCAAACCTCGTCGCGTAAAGATGGCAGAAGGCTGGCCCGCCTCGCCTGAAGAGAATATGGTACGCCTTAGCTCCGCTGGCTTCGTCGAGGACCGTGGTGTTCCGCTTTGCGGCAACTGCGGTGAACTTGGCCATGTTCGCAAGGTACGTTCTGATATTATACCCTGTCTTCCATTCCCCTAGCTCACTTTCTACACTAGCACTGCAAGCAAGAGCAGCCTGAACGCCAGAGCCACCAGCCAGAAATCACTTGTGTCAATTGTCATGAGATTGGACATCGTGCGCGCGACTGCAACAAGGAACGCTTAAACCCACATGCGTGCAGGAATTGCAAGAAGGATGGCCACAATTCCAAGGATTGCCCTGAGCCTCGTTCCGCCGAGGGTGTTGAGTGTCGTAAATGCATGCAGACTGGTCACTTCTCCAAGGATGTAAGGTCAACTTCCTCTTTTAAGTCTACTCCTTGTACTGACATACAACGATAGTGTCCTAACGTTGCGGCGCGAACCTGCCGTAACTGCGACTCGACTGAGCACATTGCCAAGGACTGCGATCAGCCGAAAAACCCCGACAAGACTCAGTGCCGCAACTGTGATTTGATTGGTCATTTCTCTAGGGATTGCCCCAAGCCTCGTGACTACTCCAGGGTCAAGTGCAGCAACTGTGGTGACATGGGACATACTATCAAGGTAAGCAGAGAGTGTCTTGATCAGGATGCAAGTACTGACTATCATAGCGCTGCAAGGCCCCTATTGCCGAAGACGACGGTGACGCTGGTGGTGGTGGTTGGGGTGATGTCGGCGGTACAACTGACGCTGCTCCTGCTATTGGTACAGGCGAGAACTCTTGGGATACCGGCGGTGGCGTCTGGTAAACATGCCGGCCTTCCCTTCACCATATGCACCATATCCATCTTCCACAACCCTAGTCACAAGTCACAAGCAAACAGGGGGACTCTTGAAAGACGTGCACAACATCATGCATGAGCATCTGCTTTACGCACTTGGCTAGCTTTCTGACTGCGTGGTGTGCCTTGCTTGCATAGGCCACCCAGATTTCACAAGCTATTGACTGCCATTATCAGCTGCGCCGAGTAGCTAGGTCGAAGATTGCAAAATTTGACAGATTCTGTTGGTTTTAGTGTATTAGTGACTATGCGTGATATATTCCTTTTACACATGCCACAGTAGACCACCTCTCTTCACACCACCTTTGAGCCAAGCACATTTGATCCCACTTATCCTCTACATAGCCTTTTTCCCGAGATTACACTACACGTGATTATCTAAACAGTTTCTTTGGATCCCAAGCATTAACCTTCGTTATGGGGTGGAAGCGGGCGTGGTTTGTTTGTGTCTTGTGAGGCTGGTGTTGGAAAAGGAGAGTTGGTTTCGGCATGTGCAGTATATTGAGCAGGCTGTTGTGCTAGTTCAAGTCATGACGTGCGGGTTTGGTATGGGTATGGGTATGAGCATGAGTATGGTCGTCGTACATGGGTTTTTGAAAGTATGCATAGAGGGGATATTGTACATGGATTGCTCCTTATTTTTTCTTGATTAGGTGGGTTGAAGGGATTTTGTACGTGGGATATTTCCTTGTCCTGTTGCGTTCGCAGCGTGTTGCTTGTTTGTACAGTAGCAGTGGGTACATGCTGCTCGATGCTGTTACCATACTACCGCCAAGCCAGATCAAACTCTTGACATTGCATTACATACCGGTACGGTAACGTGATCCACCACCGAGCGCCCACCCCCACCGAGCGCCCACTAACACCAAAATCACCAAATTTTTAACACTAAATTTCTTAATAACCATGGCACCTATTAATAACGCGCTTGCAGCAATTAAATCCTTAACTCTTAGAGAAGATTTTATATACTTAGAAATAGTAGAAAAGTATAGTTACTTATAGTTAACCTTATCTAGATACTACTAGAAAATTTAGTAGGTATATACTACTACTCTACTAAATAGTTAAATACTTAATACTATATAAGAAAGTAAGCTTATAGAGTATATTAAAGAGCTTTATAGGTAAGGATTACCCCCTATATAGACTATTATTTAAAATTTTATAACTAAAATAATAGGGAATCTAGTAGGTAAAAATTAGGTGTAGCGCTTTATTAACTACTATAATATTAATCTTATCTCCTATTAGGCTACTAGGCTTAATTATAACTACTTTAAAGCTAATTCTACCTTTAAGTATAGCTTATACTTTAAGCTTTTATACTAAAAAATAGAGTAATATAATATTAAGAGTTAGTATATCTATAATATAGATAAGAAGGGTTTTCTTATTAGAGTACTATTAAAAACTAAATATATATTTAATAAGAGCGCCTATAAGTAGAGAAAGATTAGAGCTATACTCTAGGATAGTAATAAGAAGTAGATTACTACTATAGCTTGCATATACGCTAATAGTACTACTCTTACCTCTACCCTTATTTATTAGTCCTAATCTAGAGCTCTATAGGATACCTAGTTATAAGATTTTAACTTATTATAATACTAAGCTTTCTTTATAGAATTACTAAGTAGGTAGATAAGCTATACCCTAGGGGTATCCTAGCTTAAGGAGGTGTTTAATTATAAGATAAAAGCTAAAGCTTATACTTTATACTAGCTCCTTATCCTTAATAGCTATAGATCTTATATAATAATAGAGTTTATTAAGTACTATAATAAATATAAGATCCTACTTATAATATATCCCCTTTATAGCACTTATACCCTTTAGCTACTTAATATTATAGTATTTACTCCCTTTGTAGCTTTATATAAAGCTTAACTATCTAGTTTTCTAGATAGCTTCTAAGGGCTTATAAGTATTACTAAGAGGGATTTCTACTAGTTATTTAATACTATATAAAGTAATACCTTTAAGAAAAAGCTAATATTAATAGCTTTTAAAGTAATAGGTATCTTACTACTTAACCCTAATATTATCCTTTTAAGGTTTAAAGCACCTATAAATAATAGTAACTAGCCTTCTTTAAGTAATAGTATAACCTTAATATTAAGTGTAAGTAATTAGAGAAAGATAGAGTAGTTACTCTATAATACTATAATTAATATCTATAATAAATAGTTAAAGAAGCTTAGCTAGATAATCTATACTATATTAGTAAGAAATACTCTACTTAACTACAAAAATAAACACCTAAGGGCTGCCCTAGCTAATAAGAAGAAGTGTAGGAAGCGTAGTAAACCTCTATTATTACCCCCTAATAATAATTATAGTAGTAGTACCTAATTTATTTTACTATTAAAGGTAGAGTAAGTGTTTAAGCTCTAAAAGTAAAAGAACCTTAAAGAATAGGAGCTATAACACTAAAAAAGTAAGGTAATTAAGCTTTATAAGTAATAGAAGCTTGCTAAAGCTTAACTTATAAAGGAGTGTTACCTAAATTAAGTAATTACTAAGAAGGAGTAGGAGGAGAAAGCTACCTAAAAAGCTACTACACGTAATAAGTAGAAAACTACTAAGTAACTAGAAAAGTAACTCTAAAATAATATTAAAACATCCTAAATAGGTAAGAGGTAAATCCTTAAGCCTCCTACTATTATACTAGCTAAGGTGGTTAATAAGGAGCTAGTAGAAGAGGATATAGTAGTAGAGGCAACTTTACAGCGTGGGCGCCTAATTAGACCCCCTAAAAAGCTGCTTACATAATCTAAAATATTTAATCTACTCTAATAGATCTAATAATCACAACTCTAAGAAATCTTGTAATAATAGCTATTGTAGGTGGCGCAATATCCTTATTTAGTGGGTGGTGGATTTTGGTGTTGGTGGGCGCTCAGTAGGGGTGGGCGCTCGGTGGTGGATCACGTTATACGCAACCGCCGACATCTCCCCCTTCCAAAATCCCATACATGGCCATTCTACGCCCCCCTACAAATTAACCCCCTCCCGCACCCCAACCCCATACTTCCTCCCCAACCCACCCTCCCACCGCGCATACGCACTCTCCCACTGCCCATACCTGATCTCGTACGCCGCCGCCGCCCCATCACCCACTCCCCTTTCTGCAATCTCACGCGCAAACACCACACCATCCAGAACCGCGGCATTAGCGCCGTTGCCCCCGATAATCGGCTCGGTGTGCGCGGCGTCGCCGAGTAAGAGGATGTTGGTGCGGTGCAGGAGGGTGTGTAGGGAGGGTAGGGGGATGAGGGAGCGGCGCATGAGCCAGTGTAGAATTCGGTCATTGCGGAGATGCTCGGGGTTGAGGAGGTGGGGGAAGGGGGAGGGGAGGTGTGGTTTTAGTGTGGCGAGTTCGGAGAAGAGTTCGGGGGGGATGGTGTGTGCGTCGGTGGTGGAGCGGGTGGGGTGGTGTAGAGAGTCGGTGGTGGTGGTGCTGCGCGGTGGACGGGAAAATGTCCAGCTGAGACTGATGTCGTCTTTGCGCTTGTCGTTGAGACTGAGGGTGAGAAGCGAATCGCCGTGTCTAGCATGGAGCACTGTATCCCTTTGAAAAGCGGCGGCGAACACGTCTTCAAACGTCTGCGCATCCACTCTTCGCTTTCCGTTAAAGGCAACCAGAGGCAGCACCTCGAGCTGCGTCGTCGGCACAAAAGCTCTGCGGATGCTCGAGTGCACACCATCTGCCGCAATGACAAAGTCTGGTTGCAGAACCTCCCCGTTTGCAAGATGGAAAATAGGTCCGGTCTGGTCTGTGGCTTCCACGTTTGTTATGGCGGACGAATACCGTATATCCAATCCTTCGCCTAACCATCGTTCCAGTCTCGCGCGGTTGGCTCGAAAATACTCGATTGTGTGCACGGGGGATTCCTCGTCGCTGGTCACGTGGCTCGTTCGTCCTGTGCCTCCTGCATCTGCGTCAACGGCGACGCAGGATTTGAAGTCGAGCTCTGGGACACCGAGGTAGGAGAGAAGGGGCCGGTAAGAAGATGCATATAGCGTGATGCCGTAATTATGTCGGGGGGCGCCCGATGCTTTCTCATACAGCGTCGTGCGAATGCCGGATTGGAGGAGGCAGCGGGCGATTGTTAGGCCGGCAATGCCAGCACCGATGATGGGTATGGGCTTTGTGAAGACGGGCGGCTTGAGAGGGTTTGACATTGTTGTTTTTATCCTGGGAAGTAGAGGTGTTGCTTGGTGTTGGGGCAGGTAGGTAGTCGCCATGATGGTAGGACGATGACTTGCTGAGGACGATCGAGCCAATCACGAATGACGGGTCTGGTCTGGTTCCTGAATAGATGTGTTATTATATAATGTCTGGCAGGCTACTATACTTTGGAAACACAAGTCAGCCTTGGTTTTATGTTGCAATCAACTTGATTGCACAGGGTTACATGGCAAGATTCAGATTTCTTATCAACACAAATCTGTCTTCATGCATATATGCTACGACTTTTGCGCACGGCGGAGAACCACCTTCAGCGGCTTCTTATCCTGTCATCTCCATCAGCATCAAATATGCCAAGTACCCCTGAGGTACTCATTGACAACTCACCCAAAAAATATACGTCTTCTGCTCTCCCCAATCCCATCTATCCGCCTCATCTGCCAGCCGCAAATCGAAGCTCCACACGAGCCGGGCCAAGACTACGCGCATCTCCGCGTAAGCGACCTTCAAGCCAATGCACATGTGGCGGCCAATTTGAAAAGGCTGAAAGGCCGCCATATTGTCTTGCGCCTTTCTGTGCTTCTCGAGGAAGCGCTCAGGGATGAAGGAGTTGGGGTAGCTGAAGTTGTAGGCTTGGCGGTAGGCGGGAAATTGGTTGAAAGTCACATATGTCTGCGTGGAATTCCTGTTAGCAAGCCGAAAGAGAATGAATGCCTCGTTGTCTGGAAATGGGTACTGACGCCTCCTGGTAGCCATTTCCCACAGACCGTATCACCGCCTTCGGGTACGATGCGAGGAACACCAATGACTACAGCTGGATTCAGTCGCATGCCTTCGTTGATGACTGCGTTGAGATATTCCAAGTTAGCCGTGGAGGCAATAGTAATGTCGGTTTCCGTTTGAAAGGCTTCACGAATTTCGTTTGTCAGACGGTGGAGGGCACCCTTATGCTGTACTAGCTCTCTTGCGATGGCGGTAAGCGTGCTAGCCGTGGTCTCGCTGGCGGCGAAAGCGATGATGAGCAGGTTGATGCCCCATTCCCCATCTGTGAATGCACCTTTTTGCTCATTGTATTTTTGCGTTGGATGCACCCAATCCGGTCTCTCCACGTCTAGTGCAAGTCTCTTCCGTGCTTTGGCATAGCTCATCTCACGATGGTTCATTGACTTTTGCAATATGCTCTTGGGGATGACGAATCGCAAGAGCTTATCAATGGGGCGATACTGGTTGATAGAAGCAATCATAGCAAGACCTTTACCAAAATCTTGTGTGGTTTCAACCCACCAATGCGCCTTACCAGTCTTCACACAGTCGAACGATTCGCCATACGTAAAGTCACCGGAAATGTCAAAAGTCAAGAAGTTGAACCACGAAGCTAGATCGATAGCCTTCTCTTTCCACTGACGCTCGAACATCGGCCCTTTGATCTGATTCATGAAGAGGTCGACGTATTTCTCGACTACGGGAATCTGCTCTTTCAAGCTTTTTTCCGAAAAGGCGTTGGCGAATGCACGCCGATACCGTGCATGGTCTTCTTCTATGAAACCCATAATCGAATTTGGCTCATCATGTGTCATCTTCTGAAACCAGGTTCGGTTTCTTTCGAACGGTAAGTGGCCGGGTCGATTTCCATATATATCCTTCCATGCTCGGCTATCAGCGTAAGATAGCTCGTTTGGGGCGATGCGCACAACCGGCCCATATTGGGTGTGGAACGTTTTGAGCTGTCTGTGAAGTATTCCTCGTTGTGTTGAGACCACATAGGGAAATCGAAATGCTCGCCAGAGTAGGGGGCCTGGGAAATCGCGCAGTGGATGAAGGTAAGTGTTGTAAAAAGCGTAGCATGCGACGAGCTTGGGAAGCTGATGTCAGTAGTAATTGTGTACCTCTGCTTTGCGACCGACTCACAAGGCATGAGACGACCACTGCTGCTAATATAAATTGAATGTCTAATAGTCGGGTTGGCATTGTTGGTATGTCGGAGCGGCGTGGGCTTATTGGGTGTCTGCCACGAGGGACAATTGTACGAAAAGACACGAACGGATTAGTGAGGGTGCTACCTATCGGGGGCAAGTTTAGTGGTGTGGCTTATGGTCGGTCGCAGGTTGGATAGATTAGTCCATCACTCGTCTACCTTCAGTTGCAAAGTGCAGTGCAACGAGCGCGTGCATTGGGCGGGGTAACTAGGTACCCGTAATGCCACCCCAAGGCTGTGACTAGGCTGTTAGCATCCGAACAACCATGGCCAGTCACTGCACTGGCACAGGCCGACTCAAGAGTGGTGACTTTACTCCGCTCGCTCGACTTGAAACGCAAATCCAAGTGTCTATAGATTGTCGGCACATGTACCGGTATCATTCAGAACTTCAGTGGCCAGAAACAAGACAGGCGGCGCTGTGATAAAGGGGGCCAACAAGGACTCTACCGTCGCAGTGGGTGCCCCAGTCTCAACAAGCATCATATGCTCCTCAAAGTAGTTGTCGTGGTTTGAGAAGTACCTCAGGGCCGTTGAGAGGAGGTTACAGTAAGCGCATCCTATATGTTTCCAACCGAAAGAGACCGAACTCCTGAAAGCGATCGAAGGCTGATCCCCCAGCTTATCATGAAGCACGGCCGCCGATGCGGGAAGACTTGTCTACAACGAGTGACTTGAAGCTCTGCTCTGACACCAATTGATCTACCCTAACCTGACATGGCTAAACCAAATGGGTTTCGAAACGAAGTTCCACTTGTGAACTTATGAAGATCCAAACCGACGGCCCGCAATGCGACGACGACAAATGAAAACAAGGTGATGAACTGACTCCTCTGTCTGTCTTGGACAAACTTCGGAGCAGCAGATGAAAAACGAGCATAGATGGAAGACGTTGGTGGTGCCACAGGTGCAAAGAAAAGAAAGCTACCGGTAATGCGCTTGCTTTGGTGGCCTTGCAGCAAACCAACGTGTTGCGTTACCCCTCCGTTATACCTCTTCCAGTGGTCGTCCATGGTGGATACGGCTGATTTTGCGGTCATATCATGTTTGGACTAGGGAGAGTTGAAGAAGAGGCTCGAGGGTGAAAGGTGCCAGGTGGAGCAAGAAACAAAGCAGCCTCGCCTCGCCCTTGTTAGGTCGGCCCATGTAGACTGTACCGTATTGACACGACGCGCAGGTGGGTTCTTGATAGCGCAATCGACGTGGCACAACCTCCTCTCTCGTGCGGGCCGCCCATGGATATTCGGGAAGGTGGGCAGGCAAGTGTGGTGGATGCTTTCGGTGTACTGCGCAGAACAACTTCCAGGTTCCTAGCTACCTAGACTCGTCGTTAATTTGCCCCAATTTCTGTTGGGTGGACTTGGCCTTTTTTGGGGTAATTAGCTCAATATTTGGGCGTCCAGCGAGGCTTTTTTCAATAGGTAACATTCACTACCTATGGCCTAGTTGCATCCACTATCGGGTCATTTACTGGCTTTGGAGGACCAGATACGGTTCTCCGTCAGCCGTTATTGCAGGCTCCTGGCTGGCTATCATATGATCCACCGCAGTACCGAATACCCTAGCATCTGCAGTGCACGGACAGCGGGTGAATACCAAGGAGCAGCGAGCCCCGACTTTCTTCTTCTAGCCTTTCGTTTCTCGTGGGTGATAGATCCAACCCCCAACCCCCAACCCCCCCCGCGGCCGTTGCCGTTCTGTTTGGTCCTCGTTTGACAGCCCTGCCACTGAAACTCAAGGATCCTTTGTTACTTTGGAGAGGATTGAGTCGAAATTGGCGCCGCCCGCCTGAGGCAGACTTTGTTCTTCGCCCATCGTCATCTGAGCAGTGTGGTTGAGGCCATTGTTGGCCCACCACCAACATTCACGAGGCCTTACCTTGCGTGAATCGAGTCTCTGCATGCACCAAAAACAGTACCATAGCCATGCGGCTGAGAAAAACGACATGATGCAAAGCAACCACTGCCATCGAATCGTTGTCGAGCCCCTGTCGTTGGATCGCAAGATGGCACGTATCAGCGCTTAGAGGAGGTACAAGCCATACCGGTAGAAGCCATGCCAGCCATACCAGCCATGCCTGGATAGCCAGCCTACTACTCTCGCTAACGGGCCATATCCAAGCACCGCACCGAGACGCTAAGGCCGACTCCAGGTCTCACCAACTTGGCTCTGCATATGGCCTTCAAGGATGAGGAATAGAGACTACAGTGAATCTGCTCCGGCGCCGTGGTCTGTGTCGACGGACATGCACATGGCGGCGCATGGGACTTGCATTATAGTCTGCCTGTCTAACGGCCAAGTACAGGGATAGATGCTCAGACAAGGTTGTATAAGATTGTCAGTCGCCGGGCACATCAGACTGTGCAACAAACCGCATCAGCCTCGAGATTCATCATTCCTTCGTCACGGTGGAAGCTGTGGTTCTTGGTGCCGCTTGCTTTTTCTTTCTCACGGTGAAAGCGCGCTGTAGCTTGGACCCTGGTTTATGCAAGCTGCACTTTACTTACCACATATACCTACCTTCGTCTTCCCACTTCACTTTTTGCTTGCTTTCCCCCTAAACATTCCAAACTGCATCCACACCTAATCACCATGCTCTTCTCTACCATGACCGCGGTCTTGATCCTGTTCGCCGCATCCGCCGACGCCCTCCCACGGCCACAGCAGAGCCCGACAAAGTACACGCCAGTTCGCGACCTCAGTAAACTGGCCAAGTACTTCCCCAAGAGCGCACTTCCTGCACCTGATGGTCAACAACTCAAGTATGTCGTACTCGGAATCGGCACGCAAAACTACACTTGCGGATCCGACGAGAATGCTGCCCCAGGTACCACTGGCGCACTGGGTAAGTCAAAGTGAAACCAGTTCAGCAAAAATGTCTACTAACACACGCAAAGCTACCCTCTACGACATTGGCTCCAAGCTCAACGACGACTGGATGGCTCCCTGGAAGATTCCTACCATGTCTCCCCTTGCCCTGTCACTCAGCTCGATGCCCGACATGCTGGACTGGAGTCTCCGCTCCCAGGGCTACAACAACATTGCCGGCCACCACTACTTCAGCCAGATTGCCCAAGTCAACACTCCCATCTTCGCCTTTGACCAGCTCAGTGCCTCGCCCTATCCTCTTGCGCAGGTGGCGAAGCTCAACGGGACTGACGCTCCTGCCAGCGCCTGTCCTGGCAGTAACGGTCTTCCCGCCATCCAGTGGCTCTATCTCAAAGACATCACCGGTGCGTCTGCTGGCGGTATCGACACTGTCTACCGCGTCGAGACCGCAGGGGGCAACCGACCAGCGACCTGCAAAGGCATGCAGGGCTCATGGCAAGTCAAGTACGCCGCTCAGTATTGGATTTTCGGGCCCAAGCAGTAGGCTTCCGAGTCTGCTCTGTGCATTCACGTGGCTGTATGTCTGGTCTGTTATACACTGAAAGACTGGACCTTGCGTTACTCTACTCTTTTCCTAACGATACCCTTCTTTTACATCTCACGGGTGGTACATGTCCCTTTTTCACACTTGGTGTGCCATTTAGTCGGCGTTCAGGTTGCTCAGGATAGCGCGCTATGCCATTAGCCGGGCATGTAATAGAGTGCCGTATAACACGTGCTATCATCACTTGAAATAACACCACTGAGACCTTGTCAAGCTTTACGTGCAATCTACCATGCCAGATGATCCAATGTACATGTATTTCGCCATCGCCATCGCCCTTTGCTCCGATGACTTATGGTAGCGACACGGCGCAGCGTCCAGGCCTTACGCCTCCACCAACACTTACCGGTAAGGCATAGACATGAGCAACACACGAACGCCTTCTTCACCACACATCACCGCATGCGCCCCAACGAGGCCAGCCGCAAGTTCCATACTGCCGCTAATCACCACTCACTTCCTTCTCCCCTCTCCCCAACCACCCACCCTGCAACACTCCCACCCACCACACCCAGCAACTGTAACCTACGGTCCCTCCCGGCGCGGACCTAGTTCCAGTCTCCCACGCGCCAGCCCAGCCCTTGGTTCTCTCCTACTGTACCTATACATGTACCTACCCATCTCTACCTACTCTATTTGTACGTACGTACCTAATTCCGCCAACCCATGTGCCTACCTACCTAACTCCTTCCACACCCCCGCCGTCCCGTCTGCCCAGTCTGCACAGGTAGGCAAGGCGCCCTGTGCAGCTCGAGAACGATCTATCGAAGGTTGGGGTGGGTCGGGGGGAAGTCGGCACGCTTGTCCTAGTGCGGCTAAGTGGCGGCGGGTATTTGGCTTGGCGGTTGGCGTACTTGTGGATGGCCTCTTGGGTGTGGGTGTGGGTGTGAATATGGGTGTGGTTACGGATGCGGCCGTCGGCGTCAAGTCAAGCAGGAGGGTTTCGGAGGGGTCTGGTTCGGGAGCTAGGGTTGCGACGTACGAGGTATTGGGGCCGAAGGAAGAGAAGGCCGAGGAGGGATGGAAGTGGATGCTTGGGCGCGAAAGATGGAGATGATGGATGGGGGTGATGATTTTTTGTTAATGTGCGTATAGGCTTGCCAGTTTTATTCTTCGAATTCGCAATGTTGCCGGTGCCTATACTGCTATGTGGATAGATGCACGTAAAATATCTCTGTAGGTGTATAACCCTCCCTGATAAAAATACCTGCCTCTTCATGCGATGATATGCCGTACCACGGTTTAATGATGAACACGCGGTCACTAATCTTCGGCCCCGACACTCTCGCCGGATCAGCAACCGCCTTCCTCATCTATCTCATGTCGCAATCATCAATGCATCAATTGTGGTACTTCGCTTCATCGTCGACGGGACGTGCCGGATCGTAGCCGCCCACACCCTGGACCCGTTTATGCGCTGGATGCGTGGGATCCCGAGGACTTGTGTTCTCGGATTATCCTACGGCAAATTCGGGGCCTGGTTGGTTATGGGAATTGAAGGGGTGTTGCAGAGATGTTCTGGAGGAGTTTCAGGGTTTGTGAGGATTGGGGGTCTTAGGGGAACTGGTGGGGATGCTTTGGGTTCGCCGTATCGCATTGGGAATGGCGTTTTCCACATTTGTGCAAGAGGTGGGTTGGTATGGAATACGATGTTGGCAAATATGAGTTGAACAAGTCAACTTCCAAGGGCACTAGGATTCCAAAATCTGACATCGACATAGCTGTTGAAAGGTTGTGTTTATTTAGCGCCACAAATGTTTCTTGCTAACTCCACATGTGCTTTAGCTAAATGCTTGAGGGTCGTTAGCCAGATGACTTGGAAATATGAGATGGTCTCGTGCGCATAGGGAAAGGTACATGGCCAGGGGTAGAGAAGCTGGTTTTCTGGACTTGCGCCAGCTGACACTTCTCAGTGGGTTGTAATCGAACAAATCTTCCGTTCGCCTAAATTCGACCATTGATCCGGCCACAATATTCCGTAGTGCTGTTCAAGGGGCCAAGAGTCATGTCCTTGACACTTTTCAGTGGCCCTTATATTGCGAAGGATAGAGACTTTCGCCTATAGTCTTCTAACGCGCCGGAAAATCCAGGAGCCCTTGTTTCACCAGAGCTTTCAGATGTAGATCAATGAAGGCAAGTGGGCTCATCCAAACCGGTGATCTAGATCGTACTTGACGTAAGACTCCTTCAGCATTCACACTGGCCAAAGACACTCTCGAACTGGAGTAGGGCGGCGATCTCCAGTGTCAAAAAGCTATGCAGTCGCCTTTCGTTGTTGAACGGCTTCAACATAAGCGTTCAAGTTGATGTTGCCTGCATCCCAGACAGCGATGGCTTGTACAAAGATGCCCGTCTCTTGTCGCCGCTCGACATAGCCAAGTACATTGATCCACGTGCCAACATCGACCTCATTGTGCTTCACTGTCTCGAGAAGATGTTCAATATTGACGTTGACTACCTTGTTCCTGCTAGAAGGAGAATATCCATGTTTAAGTCGCAGGATGGCGGTCTTGACAATGTAGTCATCGATGCTATGACACGATCAGCATCTGCAGCCAATGAGGACCAAGAAAACCGACCAGCCCAGGAATCGAACCTTTGTTCCGGGCGCACATTTCTCCAGATCAGCCAAGAGAACAAGATGGGACGGAACAGGACCAGACATGTAGTCTGAAACTGGTGTATTGACTGGGCCTGACTCCTGAGTGCTGGGTGTATGCGACTACCTAGTGAGTAGCAAAGCCGTTCTCGGTGGAAACTATAGCCGGCGCCGAATAGCACACGTGCTTTAACTAGCGCGTCTCCCGACATCATAGCCTCGTGCAGCATCCAGGCCCGATTCATGACCAGCCGGGCCAGGCAGCCTCCACACCCTGACCTTTACAATCACCACTCTCCGCTATCCTCGCCCAAGAGCTCTTCCGTATATACGGCCGCACGCAAAAACCACTCCTACCACGCACACTCCCGCACAGTAAGTCGCCGGCCTTGGCGCTCCCCTCCCCCACCATGTTGCCATAAGATAGCGCCGCAGGGAGGCGAGTATCTCTTGCTATGGGGTTGAGGTCATGACCAAGTCTGGAGCTGACAAACAGCAACAGTACATCCATCACCATGAGCGGCTGGGGCCTGGGCTGGTTTGGCGGCGGCCAAGCCAAGAAGGAGGCACCAAAGAAAGCCATACTACAGTTGCGGGGCCAGCTCGAGATGCTTAACAAGCGTGAGAAGCATCTGCAAAATCAGATGGAAGAGCAGGATAACCTAGCGCGGAAATATGTGTCGAGTAATAAGGCTGGTACGCCCGATCCCCTCTTCCTTGGCTCGTCGTGCACGCACCGGTCGGGAGGCAGTGTCGTGGTGGGCCAGAGCATACAAGCATGTTCGCTAACATGAGAACAGCTGCCAAAGCAGCGCTCCGGCGAAAGAAGCAATTCGAGCACTCCCTGGAACAAACAAGTGCACAAATCATGACGCTTGAGCGCGAAATCTACAGCATCGAGACAGCGAACATCAACAAGGAGACGTTGGACGCCATGAAGAACGCCGGATCGGCCATGAAGCAGATACACGCTGGTTTAACCATTGACAAGGTCGACAACGTCATGTACGTTTTCTCCCCTGTCAAAACATATCCACGGCCTTCCCTCGAATTTGACTTGCTTCTGCAAAAGCGCACAATGCTAACCCCACCCAACAGGGAAGACCTGCGCGAACAACACGCCATTGGCGAAGAAATCAGCGAAGCCATAACCTCGGGCGTAGCCTCCAACGGCATAGACGAAGACGAACTCGACGAAGAACTCGCCGAATTACAACAAGAAAAACTAGACGAGGATATGCTGCGGACGGGCAACGTTCCGCTCAACGACACAGTCGGCAAATTGCCACATGCGCCGCACACAGAGGTCAAGGGCAAGAACCAGCGGGTCGAGGAAGATGACGAGGAGGAGGAGCTACGAAAGCTGCAGGCGGAAATGGCAATGTAACGAGTACGAGGTAGACGAGAGATGTTTACAGGCGTATGGCGATATTCAGTCACAGAAGTATGAGCGGAAGGGTTGGTTTTTGGGGGGGGTTTGGGGGCTTCCTTTCTTTGTCCAATTTTATTTTCTGGCCTTGGACTAGACAATGAGCGCTGGGCGATATACCTTGCAAAATCATAATTTGTTTCCATGGTAGCTGCTCGTTTCCTTGATCTTGTAATCAATTTACCTACAAATTTGGCCACATGATTTCCGAGATGTCATACAGGCAACAGCATTCTCCCACATTTGGCCATCAGGCTCACCATCCTCACACTGCTTGGCCTACCATCCCCAGTCTCCCCAGTCCCGACAGTGCCATCACAGCCCCACAAAACAGCGACATCTGAAACAGCGGAAAAGCAACATAAACTATTTGACTCGATTTTCCTACTACTGTATATCCTCTAAGCCTGATAACCTCTAAGCCTAAATGGCCCAATTCCGTTGCCTGGACGTGTACAACCCGCCTCCCTTTCCCCCTTCCAAATCCCAGATGTGTGCCTATCCCATCCCTAATCCATCCTATACATAGAACCTATACATAGAAGCCCAATTTTCTCGGCGCAGGAGGCAATAGAAAACACGTGAAATGCACTTTTCTTGGCGGGAGCGAGAGAGAGAGAAAGAGAAACCTCCGGTTCCCAATCGCACTTTTGCTGGGTATCAATATAGGCAGACGATCCGATGAACGCCGTGAAAGAAAATGTCAGAATACAGACAAAACATGCGCCACGCGTGTCAACCATGAAACGCCAAAGCAAAAGGAAGGTACAAGTGAATATGAGACTAGCAGCACATTTCATGGCGGCCACGCGCAGTTACAGAGCTATCTTTTCAAGATCAAGATCTACTCCGTCTTGACCGGTGAATCGTGCTCAACCTTTGCTTTATCTGCTTCTTCTGTATTTGGTGTGCTCTCGACGTCAACCTCTGGAATCTGTCGCTTTAGAGGCGTGCCGTTCTGTACCGCAGGCGATCCAGGTACAGGGGTGATTGGCTCCACACTCGGCCGATGCGAGAGAGGCATAGGAGGTGCGGCAGGGGTAGCAGATGCTTCACCAGTCATGTTGGGAGTGAAGCTTTGAGGATCAGCGTTTGTTCGTGAAGCTTGCTCTGGAGCTGGTTCGGTTGGTGGCATTAAGTGTGGTTTGCATTGTTCTTGCGGACCTCCATTACCAACAGCAGCATCAGCTGCGATAGCCGCAGCTGTGCCAGCGTCAATTGTGCTTGTGGATGCCGGGGCTGTAACTGGCGTTCCCTCTTGCTGTGTTGATGACGGCCTCTTGAGATGCTTGGCAATACCATCAACCCGGCTGATGGACGTCAACAATTGTCTTTCCGCATTGGTAAGACTGGCTTCGGGTACAGTTGTGTCCACACAGGCTCTGATCGCATTGTCGACTTTCTCACGCTCACCAGGCTCTTTCCTCGCATCGAGATAAACTTTCCTAAATGCCTCGAGCTGTCGAATAAGGTCGGGGTGCGTCGCAAGTGGATACCGCCCAGAAGGGTGGGGTGTTTGACTATCAGCTTGTGTATTTGATGGAGGAGCTCCGTAAGGAGACTGGCCAGCATATGGTGATGCTGTGGGCGGCATGTTTGGCGGCGTGACCCCGTTATGGTGATGGTTTTGTGGCGGATAAGGTGCATATGGTCGAGAAGGTCCTTGTGCATATGGACTTTGACCTGCAGCGGGATAAGGGCCACCGTACGGGCTGGCGGCCGGGGGCGCGGCGTACGGCGAGGGCGCCGCGGTTGGATAAAGAACACCATATTGACCACTGGATCCTGAAGCTGAAGAGGCCGGCTGTGGCTGAGAATTGGGAGGTGGGTAAGGCCGCGGGGGGTTGGGCGCTGAAGGGCTTCCTGCGGCATTACCACCGCCCCAGGGCGAAGCATATGGCGACGGATGAGACCCTCCTTGCGACAAGGACGCAGCCGCTGCATTTGCATCGCGAGCCATACTAGGTGGCAGTCGAGGCTGCGCAAGACTTGGTGGGAGCCTGGGAGCAGCTGGCGGCATACCGTGAGGCATACCGGGGTGAAATGAGTAATTTGATGGCGGGTATGGGGCGTAGCCATTCGGTGCGGGATAGTATTGGGGTCGCTGAGTGTGGTTCGTAGGGGGGCTGACCTGTCGCTTCCTGCGCTCCTTTTCGATGGAGACTTCTGGGTTTACCCTCCAATTGAACCCCTTGCCTTCCTTGTCTCCTTTTACAAACGCATCGTGCTGACCGAGGTTGTGACGAACACTTGATTGCCAACCGCTTGTCGTCGTCTTGAACTTGTACCAAGGATATTTCTTCTCGATGTAATTATAAATTTGCTGGAGGTTCATCTGACCAGTGCTCGAGGAGGAAATTGCTTCGTGAATGAGAACAACGTAATTTGCCGACGGACGTTGCAGCTGCTCCTCTGTGTAGTCCTCGATGCGCATCTCTGGGGACGGCGTTCGTGGAGGCTTTGAAGGTTTCATGGACTTTTTGTCGCCCATCATCGTGCCATCGCCACCCTCTGTCGACTCCATCACTTCATCATCATCGCCCTCACCTGCATTGGACTCCTTGCGTTTCGGTACTTTGGTTTTGATTGGAGGGGGAGGTATATCCTTGATGTCGATACCAGCAGCCCTGGCCTTCTCGATCTCCTTGGCTTGCTTGACGAGTTGGGACCTCTGGCGCTTTGACATGATACCGTCTTTTGGAGGTCGACCCGGGCCTTTACGCTTCTCTACAACGTGGCCAATAAGGGATGTCGGTAAGTTATGTTGCCTAGCCAGTTCCTCAGTGATGAGACCTTCAATCTCACCACCCGCTTCCAATTCACCTTCAAAGGGTTTTCGCAACAATGGTGGGCTGTCATTTGGTACAGACTTGACAGGAGGCTCAACGTCTTTCGTGGAAGTCTCCCGGCTGGCTTCCTCCACAGGGGTTTCGCTCTTGATGGGTATTTTGGCCGGCGTTTTGGCCGGCGCTTTTCCCTTATCCTTGGATTCCTTGGGTTCCTTAGGCTTTTCAGCTTCCTTTGATTCTTTCGCTGCTTTCGTTTCTTTCAAGTCCTTTGCGGCCTTCGCCTCCTTGGGCGCCTTGTGCTCTTTGACGACTTCTTGTGGTTGTTCCTTGGCCTTGTGTTTAGATTTCTTAGCCGGTGGTTCTTCCGGTGTAGGCTCCCGATGCTTTCGCTTGGAAACCTTCTTCAGCTCCTTTGGCGGTGGTGGAGGCGGATTCTTGATCTTGATTTTGAGGCTCTGCTTCTGCCGCGGACGTGGCGCAGGCTCTTCGTAGTCATCCATGTCGTCCTCGCCCATGACATCTTCAGAGTCAGAGTCACTGTCGATTGGGTAATGATAGACGTGTTTTGGATTGACGCTCAGCTCGCCTTCGCTCTCAGAACTCTCCACCTCGTCACTCTCCTGCTCGCCATGTCCGTTCTCGAAAGAGAAGCTCATGGGGCGAGATCCAGGCTCTTGAGGTAGGTTCTCATTGCCAGTGAGAGCAATATCGGGAAGGAAGAACTGGATATTGACAGCGCCAATGAGAAGGTGGTCGCCATGATCCAACGGAACGATCTGGCCTGCTGGAATAAATTGATTCTCATGATGCAGGCCATTCGAGCCTAGAACTTGGACGCAGAAATTTCTATTTTCAAAGTCGTAAAAGATCTTGGCATGCCGTCGTGATATTCCTTTTGGCCCCTGGGCACCTGTGCTTGTCGTGATGTGCTGAGGATGTATGGGCACGAAGGGGCAATCGTCCGGGTTCTCGGGAACTTGGTTGTCGAATTGAGCGGGAACCTCGGGAAAAGATTGCATTAGCATATGCTGCGGAGCTCGCTCGGCAGGCTTCTCTTCGCCCGAATCCCCCGTGGGATGGGAGGCCGAGCTGAGTGAATGCGACGCATTGCTAAGGCGACGCTGCTGGAAGTCGACGGGCATTGATTCAATGGGCGCATTGACAATGCCTCCCTTCTCACTGATGACACTGCGTGCGCCGCGGTGATCACGCTTCCGCTTCTTGCTTCTCTTGCCATTGAGTAGTTGCTCGGCGGCCCGTGGCTGGCCTTTGGCATTCAGTTCGTCAACCTTTGCGAGGCGACGCATGTCCCGGTGGGCGAGGTGAATGTTGCGGCCAAGGATGATCTGGTACGTGTGCATGTAGTATGAGCCGTCGTCGAAGCGGAGACGGGCGTAGGCATTCACGCGCTCGTCGATGGTTGCAGGCGGGGCAGAGAAATCCATGGGTGTGAAGTCGTTGTCGATGGCCATGTTCATGTTCATGTTCATGCCCATGCCCATGCCCATGGCTGTAGCGTTGAGGTCATCATTCTGGGGGAATGCAAGAGGAGCATCAAGAGAAGGTACGTCATGAGGGAGTGTGGCTGCGAGGCTCAAGTTGGCATTGCCAGGCGCACCTGCGTCTGTGGGGTCTGGGGCGGCAGGCGTACCCTCCGCGGCAACGGTCGCAGCTGCCGAGGCCATATCGGGGATGCGCTGGGTGGAAGCAGACGAGGACAGTGCGGTGGGGGCGTCATGGTGCGAGGTGACATGGTGGACAGGCTCGGTGGCAGAGGCTACGACCATGCTGCCGAAGCCATCCTCGTCGAGTGTGTGGTGGATGTGACTGTAACTGTGGCTGTCGAGGCAAGGGTGAGGGTGAAGGTGAGGTAGAAGGTGATGGTGATGGCTGCTCGCAATGTCGTATACTACTACGCTGGGTTAGCTCGTGGTCCGGGAGCTGCTGCTATTCGCGCAGGCAGGAGCGCTCGAGGGCCGCGCAACACATACCGTCGGGCAGATCGAAGAGGCTGTAGGCGCCGATGAAGTCGTGATCGGAGTATGGCGGTGGTGACGGCGGCGGTGGTGGTGGTGAAAGGCGGTGGTTGCGCAGTCGCAAAGGCTGCAAGTCTGCGGGCGTCGTGGTTGAACGGCGCCGCTGGCCGTGAGAGGCTTGAGGCGCTACCATCCATCGGCCGGCATCACGCGCACGGCCGTCTTGGCTCAGTATTTCCGCATTGTCCGAACGCTGGCCAAGTGGGACACTCAAGGTCATCATCTCTGTGCCGATCGTCAACCTGCTGCTAAGCAACAAGTGCGAAAGACAGATGTTTGTACCCCTTGATAGGTAACAGAAGAAGAAGAAGAAGAAGAAGAAGAAGAAGAGAAAAGCAAACGACTTACTAGCGACGGACGAGGAAGAGACCAGTAATCTTGTCAGAAGACGGACAAAAAGGCACACACGTGCAGGGCGGGGAGTGGAAAAGTTGCGAGTGTAGCAAAGTAAAGCGAGAGAGGGGCGTGAGAGGTACGGTAAGCCAAGGAAGAGCCAACGGGGGGAAGAGAGCCCTGGAGAGAGGAGAGAGGATAGAGGAGGATAGAGTGAGGAGGATAGAGTGAAGAGAGAAGAGTCGAGATAGGCGTTTGATGGCAGGAGATTGCGGCCTCTTGTTTACACGCACTGTTGAGCCTGCCTGCCTGCCTGCCTGCCTGCCTGCCTGCCTGCCTTTGCTGCATCCACCGTCACCTACCAACTAGCCACCGTGCCTACCCGTACAAGCGTTGTCGTGGCAGGAGCTATCCATCCATCCCAACCTTTTCCACCGCACCTGTCTTTCAACCCAGGACAATACCTGGCCGGTTACCAAGATTTCCCTCCTATGACGCCACACGACCCAAGTCATGCCCTCTAATACCAAGAAGAAGGGCAAGCACCTTGCAGTATCGACCTCCAAGCCAACCGCTCCTGCACCGCCAGCAGCTACCCCTCCCAACTGGCCTGCATTCACTCCCCTCATTCCAGAACCAGACCTCGCCCTCCACGATTTGCTGCCTGGCCAGATCCTTACCATCCCTCATCTGTGGACAGCCAGTCTATGCAAAACTTACGTCTCGTTTCTCGCCTCGCTTCCCTTGACGACTACGCCAGGGAAGCCCAAAAAAGGCGACGCTGTCCGTGTCAATGATCGCTTCCAAGCTCACGACCCTGTATTCGCTGAGAGGCTTTGGCATGAGACTGCGTTGAAGACACTGGTCTCTGGCCGAGGGGAAGAGGGCGACTTGTGGGGGGGCCAAGTCATTGGCCTTAACCCTAACATTCGACTCTACCGTTACTCAAAGGGCCAGTTCTTTGATCAGCATTGTATGTGTCTTTTTTCTTTAGATGCACACTGCAGCCACTTGATGAACCCAGATGTGCTGACGATGCAGATGATGACTCCAATATCGTTACCCTACCGGGCTCCCCATCTATTGCGGCACGCACTACTTGGACCTTGCTGCTGTACCTGACTTCAGCGTCCAATGGTTGCATCGGTGGCGAAACCGTCTTCTATCCTGAGCCTCCCAGTAAAAAAAGCAGAGACCCACCACCCCCGCCCATTGTTGTCGAGTTGGAGGCTGGTCTCGCCTTGTTGCATCGCCATGGCGTTGACTGTATGCTTCACGAAGGCCGGGAGGTTCTAGAGGGTGAGAAATGGGTCATTCGAAGCGATCTTTGCGTTCGACGCTGAGCTGCGTCACACCTCATGGTATAGCACAAAAGATTTTGGGCCCCAACGGCTTATGGCGATGGAGAATGGTTTTACTGAAGACAGGATTGATTCTGTCAGATGCTTGCTATACATCGCAACGTAGGAGCTCTCGTACATACGACAGCGCGAAGGCTCTCAGCACGCCTCTAATTCTCTGGTCATCCCCTATAGGACAACCAAGAGATCCCGACCCTAGTAATGCGTCTAGAACGGTCACATAGAAGGTGTTTAAGAGCGGAGCTGTTGAACCCAGGTGTTTTGCCTTGTCAGCCTTTACATCACGCGGGTATGTGAGCTAAATAGCGACAGCGATCATGGAACTGCATTCATTCCATAGCAGTGTGCTTCGTTTTGGTGTATCTGAGTATTCTGTTACGACATTGCAATTGAACCTGAGACTTGACCGGGTAGTGTAGAAGGCTGTTTGATATATAGCCTTGCAGACCGGAGAATTAGTGCAGAGTTTGGTATAAGAGTATCCACAATTGGATCAACCATAAGTGATCTTTTCAGGCAGCGAAGTTGGCATCTCCAGCCTTTGCGAGTCCTTTGCGTCGACTTCTGCAGCATCGTCGCTGACGCTATGCGGACTTGCAGAACCGACCTCGCCGGGCTTCCCATGGTCGCCATCACTTGCTGCGTTGCCTGCCCTACTCTTCCCCCTCGGTGACGTCTGCGCAACCTCCTCCTGCATTCTTTGCATCTCCACTTTCTCCACCACCTTGCGGCACACGTCTCGATGCGCCTGCTCCATCTTGCCCTTCACAAACGGCATGAGCCACCAGCTACAGCTCACCTCGACGTCCTCCACCAGCACCCACTCGGCGTCTCCTACGCCCATGCCCTCGCCCTCCACTTCGGCGCCAGCGCCTCCACGCACAACACGGAACTCTGCCCGTATAACCACACCGCTTGCATCCGCACGCGTCTTGATACCGTGCTTGGTGTCCTGGAAGCAACTGGGAAATTTGATATATTTCTTACCCCAGTCTCCCACGCCGGGCAGGATGGTTATGCATTCAGTGACATTGTAGGTTGTGATGGGGTACTGGTCGGGTGGGTACCAGTACGTGTCTTTTAGTGTGCCCGGGTGGTTCGAGGCCGCTTTCTCATGCCCGCATGTGAGCGCTTGCAGCGTGAGCGCCGTGTTGTGGTCGTGCAGAGCGGCGATGACGGCGTCGGGGGAGAGGTGCGGGGGAATAGGCGCGGCGACATGGAGATTGTGTTTCGCGCTCATGGTGAACAAGACTGGTCGCTGTCGTATATTTCTATGGAAGAATGCCCTTTGTGAGGCGACTGGCACTTGGCGCAATCGCCGTCTGTCGAATCGGCGAGGGAGGAGGTCGTGCTAGAGTGGGCTACGCAGGCCGTGTGTTGTGGCTGCATTCACAAAGGACGGGTGGTTGAAAGGGAAGGAAGCGGCGTGACGATTAACAATTAGAATTACAAAGTCGAGGGAGTGGTTTTTCTGGGGTTGTTTTCAATGCAAAAGTATGCGAAAGATGTCAATATAGCTTGTCGAGCAGTGTGTGTAGGGAATGAGGCGGGCGGGTATCGTGCGGGAAACATACTCTAGCTAGGTAGGTAGTGGACTGCCACTGCGAACAGCGCAGCTGACTGGACGGGACATGGCTGCACTGGTGATGCTATATTCAGCTGATGCACTTGTGGAACGTGGGCGCTGCAGGGGCGTTGCCATGTTCCCCATCGTGCGTCATCGTCACGCTAGTTACCCCAGACTTGGACGACGTGTGGATAGAACCACCATGGACTTCTTTTACCACTCTACTATCTTCGAAGCAAGCTTTGAAGGCCTTTAAATGACTTATACTTTTCATATTCGCAGAACTGAGCTGTTGGGCTACAGACACTGTAAAAAAAAACTTTGAACATAAAAATCATGCTATTGCGGTTGAAATCAATGCCGTCTGAACAGTACTAAAGAATTCATCACATCGTTTATCAAAAGTCATCGACAGCAAAAGATTACAAGGTATACTTGAATCCCACCTGTCCCTCAATCGGCGTCACCGCCTCTCCATTGGCCGTCTCTCTATCGACCTGCTTGTTCTTCTTCATAAAGTACCAAGTAGTCCCGCACAAGATAGCCAAGATGAAGAACTGCAGCCCAGCCGTGACCCAAAGCCCCGTCACATATCTCGGCGCATCCGCCTCCTTGAACGTCGTCGACGCAATTATCCCTCCGATTGCACCAAACCCAATCTGCAGCGCACTGCCCACGCTGCGCTTGCTCTGGCCACGGATATTGTTGGACTGGTAGGCCAGAATGGCAGGCACATTGCCCTGACAGCCGCAGACGCCGAGAAACGTGCCAAAGTACCGGGCCCCGTTGTTGGTCGAGTAGGCGACAATCATGAGGCCGACAATGGCGAGGATGGACTGTGTTGCAATAACGGGCGCGCGGACGCGGTACTTGTCGCCTAACCATGCGAACCCAAACGCTGTGAACATGGCGACGATGGCGGGGGGTGCGGCTAGTGCGTTTGCGGCGCCGGGGGAGTAGCCCATGCCTAGGAGGATGACGGGGAGGAAGTAGGAGAAGGCGTAGGCGGGCATGGTGGTCGACATGAACATGGATGCGTACGCCCAGAGACGGATATCTCCTAGATGATGGACAAACTTGGCCCAGGTTAGAGGGTCGTCGACTGAGTCGCCGCGGTCGTCTTCGATGCGTTGTAGAATCACCGAGGCTTCAGTCCGGGTCAAGTAGCCTTTCTTCTCCGCCTTGTCTGGGAAATCTAGGATAACGAACCAGGCTGCAATGGCGACAACGCAAGTCAGTATCCCTTCCAAAATGAAGATCCACCTCCAGCCGCGTATGTTTGCTGTTCCCTCCATTTGCATGATTCCATATGCGAGGATGTTGGCGAGCCCGCCAATGCCGACGGAGAAGAGGTAGAAACCACCCAACCTATATCTCAAAATCAGCCAAAAGTTCCGAGCTTCTTTTACTGCGACAAATAATCCCAGACGTACCGTTTCTGTACTTCATACCGCTTGTACCAACATGTGATGAGGTAGACACAGCCAGGGAAGAAACCAGCCTCGAACGCACCGAGGAGAATACGACAGATACCCAACGATATCCAGCTCTCTACAAAACCCTGTCCAATCATAACGGCGCCCCACGAAAGCGCAATAAATGATAGCCAGTTTGCGCTGCCCACTTTCCGCAGAATCATGTTGGAGGGAAGTTCGAGGAGGAAATAAGTCGGGAAGAACAACACCAGGACAATCGTGTATCGATCACCAATCTGCAGATTGAGATCGGCGCCCATTCCTGCTACTCTTGCATTTGCAATCTGGGAGGTTTGGTTAGTAGCGAGCGGAATTCGAAGGAATACTAGAGCACTTACATTGGTACGATCAATGAGTGCAATCGAGTACAAAGCACCCAGTATAGGCAACAGCCGCCAGTCTATCTTGCGAAGTAGTCTCTTCTCCTCGACCGCATCGAAGATGACGTCGCCGTCCGTACTATGGTTAGGCGGGAGCCCATTCTCTTCCTTGTGCAGCATTTCTGCCTTGTATTCCCCATCGCTACTCATGCTGGATTTGAAGCCCGGATTTATCTTCTACTCGTCGACGACGGCACGTGAAACACCGTTTATGATGGGGCACGGGTGCAGAATCTATTGTCCCTTGAAGCCGGCAAAACACTTTGAGATTTAGGAAACTGTGCAATTTGCTACCCTGAGACGACACCGAGACCCTTATACCCACGACACACTAGTCGACCGAGGCAAGTGTTCCCTTTTCCCCCCCAAATAAATATTGATTTTATACATAGCCACTGGCGCCGCGCGGATGGGATTAGCCTTCACTTCGAGTCAGGGGCGTGGAGAGAGTCTGGGGTTTTGGCAACGTCTTAGACAACGGCATGCCTACGCTGTGTGGTTAGCACCGATCGCACCCCCGCTGGATATGAATGGCCGACCGGGTAACAACTGGGGTTACAAGGTTCTCTGGTCCCTTCGCTCTAGGAGCACTGTCCAGAAGCAGATCGTAAGGGCGACACTCGAGCACACGGAGCCCTCGTACTGGCCCAACCCCATCTAAAAACTATGGTCATGCCGAGTGGACCCAGAGCACAACATGTCCTGGCCAGACTCCTGGCAGAGCACGTGAGTGGTACTGAGAGCCAATGGAGATGGAAAATCTCTCGTCGCCCAGCCTCTCTGGGCTTATAACGGCGGCTTCGCCTTATTGCGGGGTTTGGCCGGCGTGTAGGTGCTTACTATGTACCTAGGTATTGTTTAAGGGAGGCCCCAGTGTAGAGAATCAACAGCGGCCATTCCTTCAGCCCCATTTGAAATTGTCTTCAGCAGGTTACAAGGCAGCGTGTTGGGCCGCGAGGAAGATGTGAGCATCGTGCTGAAGATCACAAGTGGTCGGGGACAGGCACGTTGATTTATGGAGTTTTAGATTCACAACATCTCCGCTCTGTAACCGGCGTGTTCAAGTTAGTGCAGCGCATATTATGGGGTAAGTTAGTCTTTGCATAAGAAGGTGAGTGATGTATCCATGAGTTGGATCGGTGTAGTCAATGTCTTGTCGATCTTTAGTGCCTTGGCTGAATTTTGGCGTTTCCGACCTTGCCGGCTTTCAACGTTGTCCAGATACCCTTGCAAACGATACTCCTCAGAGATTCGTCCGGGTCCCGTCTCCCCTTATGTGTACCATCCCAGAGAAGAAGTCTCATAGAACCAGAGTTTGGTATCTGCACAGCATATTTTTCGGCTCGATCTAGGTCATGTAAAACGTGTCCCAAGATATTGGCATGCATCATCAACCGCGGTCTGTCTTGAAGTTTACTGTCATGTGGGATTGGACTCATACCGCAATACCTGTCATCTAGCATCCACCATAGACTAGGCGATGCGAGCTTATGCGAAAAAGTAAGCTGCACCTCTGTGTGCAATCAGCTGCCAGATGATTTTGTATTGGGAGAAGCCATCGAAACTCGTTTTCTACTAATTTCTGCATTCCCTTACTTCTGTGCCGCTGCCGCCGCTTTCTCGGCTTTTTTCCTCTCAATTTCCGCCAGCTTTTGTGCTTTCTTCATCGCATTCTTCGTCATCGGGTTCCCATCTGCGTCCAACGTTGGCTTATCATCCCCCTTCTTCTCCTCTGGCTTCTCAATCTTAGGCTTTGTCGGGTTAGGATTGCCCTTCCACTCTAGTTTCCTTGGCCGTAAGAACTGCTCTAGCACTTCATCGTCGACCTTTTCTCGCGCTGCCTGGAATTTGCTGACGTATTGTGCCATCATGGCTATGCATTCTTTCTTCATGTCACCGGTAAGTAATGTGCCAGCGCGATATTCGTCTGCTAGTCTCAGGAGCTTCTCATCGTCGTCTTCGAAGTAAGCGAGATATTGGTAGGGTACGTCGATGTCGGGGTTTCCTCCCTTCTCGCGATGCAGCTCCAGTGTCTCTTGACCACCTGAGAATGCATTGTTGATCTTCTTCTTGATTTGTTTCTCAGTGTCGCTCATGAAGATTGCTGAGTTGGGATTTGAGGCACTCATTTTGCCACCGGCGCCTTGTAAAGAGGTCAAAAATTTGGAATGAATAAGGGCGGGCTTGGGCGACGGAAGGTCCATACGACCACAGTTCTCGCGCACGAGGCGGAAGTATGGGTCCTGATCTATGGCACAAGGAATGAGGCAGGGTATGCTGGCGAGTTTCTTGGAGCGGCGGTATGTCTGCGAGTCCTCGCCCCAGATGAAAGGGTAGGAGGAGGCAAAGGCGGCCACGCATTGTTTTGCAGCGAATGCATTGCTGCCAATGTTGGTTGAGCCGTGGAAACCGAATGCACCGCGGACTTGGTTATTTGTGACAAGTTTCTCAAATTCGGTTGAGTTTAGATTGAAGTGCCTGTTGAAACCAGAGGTAAAGAACTCGGAATCAATGTACATGAACGTTTTCTTCACGTCGAAGCCAATGCTGATGATGTCTTTTGCATTTTGGCGCGCAAATTCGTAGACCTCTTCTTGCTTCAACTTTTCTTTAAAGAGGAACTTTTCGTCATCGGTCAACATGATGACGAGGGGTACATCAAAGACATCCTGCAACCACTTTGTGAATTCAAATGGAATCGTGTGGCCAATGTGCATGGCGTCGCTGCTGGGGCCTCGGCCTGTGTAGAGTAGTATGTCTTCTCCGCGCTCATAAAGGTCGAGGATGAGCTCCAGATCGCGGTGGGAGAAGAACAGTCGTCTCCGTAGCCAGCGGTGCGGTTTGTGACCAGTCACGCGCTCGAAACGCTCGAGCAGAGCATCGTCTATGAGCTTGGTTGCCCACTGCTGGGAGATTGCGACATAGTCGAACTCCTTGACATTTCCATGTTCATCAACGGCGGCCTGCACATCCCAGGGATTGATTTCCTGCTCTGTTGCCTTGGACACCGGCTGGGCTGCAGTATCAGCGAGACTGAGGGCGGCCACGGCGGGAGGCTCAGGCTCAGTCATGGTGAGGGGAAGGGAGGTAGCAAGGGCAATGACTGCCTGATATCTAGATGGCAAAGAACAAATGTGTGAACAGAGGCGCAGAAGCATACAAATCCCATAGGTCGTTGGTTTGAGTCAGATGAATTGACAAGTCTTTAGTCACACCAGCACCCCCACCAGCCACAACCCCCCACCAGAGCCCCGCGTTGGCGCCACACCTAACTGCACAGCCACAGTCCAGCCACCAGGCGGCGGCTAAACGTTCACAACCCCCGGGGCCCAAGCGCAAAGGCAAAATCTCGTGACAGTCGTCAGAGATCGCCTGTCCACCCGGCCATCTGGGCAGCAAGCTGTGTCTGGAATCTGGATGCTTCTGTCCTGCTGTCGTCACACCACCACCCCCAGCTCCCCCGCTTTGCTTCACCATTCAACCTTCTGCTGCGTAGTATCCAATTGTGACATTGCAATTGGATCTGCCTGACCATGCCTGTTTATCACCCCAGATAGACACCCACGACTACTACTCTAGCATTACAGGTCCACGAAAAGCTACAGCCAACCACCCCACCCCAGTACACGAGCCATTCCCCCCCACCAGCCATATAGTACTCAAAGGTCTCCAGTGTCCTTTTCCAAGGGAGGACAACGGAGGACATTGACTGGCGCCGACATGGTCAAGTTCTACTCCTCCAACGAAACCTACTCGTACCCTTTTCCCGCCGTCACCCTCGCCTACTTCCTCCGCTATCCGAACCCATATTCCACCCATGTGCTCTCCACAGACACCATCTCGCGCCACTATGACCCAGAGCTCCAACGTCTGACCACCATCCGCCTGCACCTCAAGCGCTCAAAGCTTCCCTCGGCCGTTCTCAAGCTTCTCCCACGCTCCTTTCTTGGCGCCTCGGCAAGCGGCGACACGCAGTCATATATCCTTGAGAAGTCGGTTGTGGACATCAAGGAAGGATGGATGGATACAGAGTCGCGAAACCTAGAGTGGACCGGCGTGCTCTCTGTGGTTGAGAGGCAGATATTTAGGCGCCCCGTGCACGACGAGGCGAGGGTGTTTCAGGGCATGGAGGGCGCAGCCCAACGTCACGGCTTCCTCCAATTTGGCGGACAGGGCGGTGCAAATGTCAAGATGGAGGATTTGGGAGAAACGACAGATGTTACGAGTTCGGTCACGCTGCATAGCCACATTGGCGAGACGTGGAAGAAGAAGCGCGAGCTGGCACGAGAGGGCGCGGCCAGTGTGGAGGACGAGCAGCCGCCCAAGATGGGCTTTCTGAGGAGTTGGGGCACCCAGACGCTACAGCGCAACATTGAGAAGATTGGCTTGACGCGTGCGCAACGAAGTCAACCGAATGCGCGCGAGGGCATGAAGGTTGTGTTAGAGCGAATGCGCGCTGGTGGTCTCGTCGCGGTCCTTGAGGGCATGCGACAAGATCGTGAAGCCATCCTCGCAGGCCGTCTTGCAGTCCCAAACCGCCGTGGCGACGATGACTAGAGCTACCGTCAGACGGTGGTCACACGACATGTCGGTCACGGTTTATGCACGAACATTAGCGACGGCGCAAAGACTTCTCTCCCTTCTTTCCTTCTTAGTTCCATGTCCTCTTGCACCTTTCATGGCTGACGAGTTGGGTTTGTCTTATCCTCTTGGTTTATCCCCCTTGCATGTTCCTTTCCTCTAGGCGCAAGGACGACGGTGCGAAACGAGAAAATAGCAAGCGCTTTTGTATATCATAGCACGGTTGTTCAGACAGCCGGTTGAAAGATGTAGCAGAAACCATCAAAATGTACATTCACATGTCTCCGAGCGTTCGTGTGTTTCACTCTGGGGTATCATATATCGCAAAACATCCTCATGCTCTCCCCTTCCACCTCGTGTACCACTACGACGCATTTTCAATCAATCAAGAATCCCAGATAGGTCCAAAAGCGCAGACGCCCCTCTTCTCCAAACCCCCAACAACCAGTCTGGTCACCTTCTCGTTACTCAATACAAATACTGCTTCCGCCTGCACCTCTTTATACACCCTCAATGCCACCTCAAGCAGGTCCGGTCTGCCCATGGCGCTCGTATCAATGATCAATGCATTTTCATCTGCCTCATGCACTAGACTGAGCATCCTTGCACCATATGTATGTAGCGGTGTTCGCGTCGACCAGATTAGTCGCACAAATTGGCCACGTGGACGGTCAAGGAGGGAAGAAAGGGCAGGGCCAACGCCTGAACCAGTGGTAAGAATTATGACGCGGGGGAATAGACAGGAAAGGCTGAGGACTCCAGCTTTCGGGTGGCCTTTTACCCAGAAACGCATGCGGACATCGCCTTCCGTACCCTTCTCCCTGCCCGTTTGCTGGGAGGGCATGGAGAGCTGGGAAGTCATTTTGGCCTGTGCGGCGAGAATGAGGCTGCTGGTCCAGTTTCCGGCGGAGGAGATGACGATGCCGGTGCTGGGGGGAGTGCGGTCTGACTGGGGATGATTGGGGCAACGGGAAGAAGAAGGAAATGTGGCGAAAGGGTGCCATTCTCTGAGTGGGGAGGTCGAAATGCTCAGGCAGGAGAATTTATGGATTTGGTTAGGGAATGAGAGAAGCAGGGCGTGAGGAGATAATGGGGTGGCGGTGAAGGTCCAGCGGCGAAGGTGGAGCCAGGGATAGATGAGGAAAAGGGTGGTGAGTGAGAGGGTATAGAATGTTGGGTTCAGGATGAGGAGAGTAAGAAAACCAGGTGAAGTCAAGAGTGAAACGGTCGATGTAGCGGAATGTTGAGTGAGCAGTAGAAGTTGAGCCCAAAACAAAGCAATCGAGGTCCAGCCCAAGAATCGGTGCGTGATCTCGAAAGTATCATGGTACCGCGCGCGAAGAGATGGCAGAGCGAGTAATAATATCGTGAGTAGCAGAACAAGCAGCACCCATGTCAGGATCGTAATGACAAACATGTACAGCCCCGCCCGCGCAAACATCCAGCTCAATGCCACAGTGAATATCACCCACCATAGCGTCCCCGCAATAGCAGCACCGCTATGGACACCACCATAGCAGTACACTCGAGCCGCAGCCTTTCGTATCCTTAGCGGCACATACCACGGGACCAGCCACGTAGTTCGGAAAAGGAGGTTAACGACGAAGTCCTGTCGAACGAGTATGGCGAGTAGGAAGTTTGAACTCGCAAGTGCCGCGAGGATGTCGAGTGTGAAGGCGCGCTCAAATCGACGCCCATGGTGTTGGACAAGGATGAGCGCGCCGAGGCTGTTGAGCACAAAGACGAGTGTAAAGAGTCTCCGGTAGACGGTGAATGCCGAGTAACGAAGATATCGACCAATTCGTATGACTCTGGTGGGTGGGTGGTTGATTGCTCGCTGCTGTGTCCATGAGGTCCGCTTTTGCGGCAGAGGAAGGCCTGTGGAAGGCGCAGAAACTGGGTCACTGACGGCATCAATGCGGGCAGTCGGTGGAGGAGACGGGAAGAGAGGAAGTGCTTTCTCAAGGTCGACACTTTCTTGATACAACGGCGGTGAAGAGATAGATTTCTGGTCACAGCCCACCGCCTGGGAGGCCGAAGGGAATGGCGATAACACAGCACTCTGCTTTAGCCTGTGACGATGTTCATTCCTCGTTCGTAGGCTTCTCCTCCGCCACCAATGATTGTACTCGCAACGAAGTTGTGTCGAATTACTCATCGCGTGATGTCGTTGGCCGTACAACGTGGTATCTTGTGATGGGCTGACGGGAAGGGATATGGAGTAATGTGTTGTGCAATGTGCAAATCCAAACCGGATAAACCAAATGTTTATATCTTCCGGACAGACCCCATGCTTCAATTACCTAGCAATGACCTAGCAAGCAAGACATCAGCATGTTCCGAAACACTGCAGGCGACTAGCACAAAACCTATGCATGCAAGATGATGCAGCAAGGAGTATGGGTTGACGAAATGAGAGGGGGCACAAGAACGAGTGGGTCGGGAGGCTTTTTGCCTCAATCATGGCTTGTCGGAACATCGGCATGCCAAATAAAGGAGATTATGTTCGGTATCCACGTGGAATGCATTTTGAGAAGACACGGCATGGTCCGGTACCGTAGATCACGTAGTGTTTGTTGAATGGATATCTGTTGGTTTCTACTCAATCATCTGGAGAAGGATCTGGGTTTCAGGTTGTTATGTGGCCTTGAATATGACATGTTGGCGTTCGATGGCGTCGATCGTGTTCGTCATTCGGGGATTTCAGTTGTTTTGTATTGCGTACCTTCAAATTTACTGGGTTTGCCCATTCCATTGTCCTTGGCGGCATGAGCCTGTTATCATCGGTATTTACTCAAAGGATTGCCATGCTCACTCATGGCAACTTGTTACTGGCCAGGGATAAGACTTAGCACTAGATGTTGTGGTACACGCTGCGTGTTCAGTTGCGGGGCGCGACAATCGAACAGATGCGGCAGGCAAGTGTGTTTGTGTTTACAGGAGGAGCTGCAAGGCACGCCACGGTTACTAGTGAGACTGTTCGAGACTGGTGTATCCTGCAGAACATCTCAAATTGGATTGGGATGGTGACAAGTTCGGTGCGAAAATGTCGTGTGAAAGCGCCATGGAGAATCGTTACTTAGCACACGGTGATTGAGCCATATGTAGGAGCTGAGTATACGCCTGTGATACCTTCTTGATTCCCCACCTGGCTTAAGAACTCCGAAGAACATGTCAGTATCAATGATAGACAGAGCCCTGACGGCTTGCACATCATTCTGTTTGAAAGCACGCTTCAACCTTCAACCAGGTCGGCGGATATCTGCAACCCATTACCGTTACACGCAAGGGACCTATGTTATAGGTCTGAGTATACTCCGCTCCCATCCTATCGACAGCTGTAACACCAGATTGAGCAGAGATTTCAGAGTGCTGCATAAGGTCTGCTTTGGGTCCTGACGTTTCGCTGCAATGTCATTCTGAGGCTTGCCAATGAGCGCATGTTGTTGCGGCGTGTTACCTCCAAACGGCTGTCGTGTAACACTGGGCATGCGTGTTTATGTCCGAGACGATCCTTGTATGAATATGTCGATCCGGGGTCTAGAGCACTGACACAGCAGGTATCGTGTTGCCTATTTGAGGGATTAGCAACCAAACCGTGTACGCAATATCCGCCAAAAGGGGTGATGCAGGCCCGACACACCGGCCTACCAGAGTCTCGATGAATTCTGCCTGAGCGCTGGCATGAGGCGCCGTAGTCTAAGGAGTATTCACTAAAACTATCGCACTCCCTCAGGTGAGCATCAGGAGCGAGAGATTTGATAACTCAAGGGGAACTGCGGCCGGTTGAAAATAGAACATGAATAGTCATTGACTTGGTAGACGGATAGCCGCATAGTAGGGCTGTAGATGCTGGACTGGAAACATTTCCTTGGAGCCAAGGCTCGTGTCACTGCAGCCTGATCTTAGGCTGATCTAGCAGACTCAGATTGTTATACGAAGTGGCATGTGAGTGGGTGCAGTACTTTCCATTGGAGTAAAATTTTCTTTCATAGCACCGCAAGAGCGCCTGCTGCACTGCACAACAGGACGCCGACGGAGCCTTTCTATAAAGCTCAAAATCAGACCACTTCCAAATCACAAAGGGTGCAAGCCATGCCTATTCCTGTCCATGAAATCATTGATCAGCCTTGGCTGTTCTATCCACCCACGTCGAAGGCACTCTTGAATCCAATGTAGGCATCTCGAGTCGAGCCATGCGCATCAATACCGAGTTGTGGTAACTTCGCTTTGGTATCATTCTCCTGTAATATCACATTCTTCCAAATTCATGGGTACTTCACCCGGCTGTTCGTCTTTGATTCGGCCCCGAAGTATCATGGCTTCGATAAGTTGTAAAGCAAGTTCGTGGCTCAAAGTGCTTTTAAGGTGGTTCCAAAGCTCCATGTTCAGGTCATCTGCGATGGCATTGATGACTAACTCCTTGAGTCTCTTTGGGGGGTCGTTTTCGAGGAATACCTTATTGAAAACAATGTCGAGCAATTGATTGGCGGGGCCAGAACCATACCCTAGCAGATGGGCGAATGGAAAACCTGCCACACGAGCCGCCTGCAAAGTGTCCTTTAGACGATTGACAAGGATGCCCAGGCACAACTCGCTGAGCACTTCTACCCCAAGTCTTTTTGCCAGGTTCATCAATGCGTATGTCTGATTTGCATCGTGTCCATCAAGTGTGCCGCGATAGATCCATTGCACTAGCAGTTGGACGGTAACATCATCCGTATCTGGCAGCAGAAGACGGTTCTGTGCTAAAGCTGTCAAAGAATTCGTCTGGGCTTTGAACCTCTCCTGTTTTTCTATTTGGTGGAGTTTGGCGTAGAGCTGCTCCGCCACCTCTCGTACACCTCGTGATTTGAGAAATCCTAAGCGTGCATCAAGGCTCGCAGCGCGCGTCATATCCCTAGACTCTTTCTTCCTCACACCCCCGGGTCCGGTAGCGAATGATACAGGCTTGACGTTTTTATTGTGAACTTCTTCATCCACAGCCTCATCAACGGTTTCTTTGATCAAACGCTGGTATGACTTGAGCGGATAATTTGTCGACAGTTCCATGAGCAACGGGATGGCCTGGTAAATGTTAGAAGAATTTAGAAAAACAAGAGCTAAGTATCATTTTGAGTTGACTGCTTCATACAGGAGGGCTCGGTCATCTCAGGTGTATATGATCTACAAAGTCTCACCTTCAGCTCAAGGCGCTCTTTCTCGAATCGCTGGACTGTGACCTCGGGGAAGAGATAGGCCCCCAGCGCTTGCAGCAGCGCTCGGCATTCTGCATATTTATCCCGCATGGCTTTGGCTTTCTCGCAGCATTGGCTGAACAGGATGCTATGGCAACGTAAAATCTCCTCATGAATGATGATAGGGGTGATGGTAGGGTCCTTGCCATACTCCACCGTTAACGCCGTCTGCATGAGCATTCTACTGCAATTCAGTATGGCACACTCATCGACTAATTGCAGCCACTCACTGATGGGGCATGAAGTTGGTGCGAACATTCGGAGACTGCTTTTGGTTCACATCGCTTTGATCAGTGGTCTCTCCACTCGTAAGTGCCACCTTGGGACTCTGTGATAAAGTAGAATCGACGTCGACAGTGGGAATCGTAGCCATCGTCGAAGCAGGAGACGTGGGCACGACCGGCGAATCTTCTTTAAGATTATCCATGAAATGTTCACTACAGTAGATGCAGGGCGGGCGGAGACAAGAAGAAAGCGGCAGAAATTGAAGGGGGTGGATAGGGAGAAAACGGAGGAAGATGTTTGGCAAGGTTTCTATATGCTAAGACCATATATGGTCCCAACAGTCTCTCACCTGACTTTAAAGAAAAATGTCAACAGTTGTAGGGGCGAAGGTGAGTGAGGGAAGACAGATAGATCATGTCTACTTGGGATAGCCCACTCATGGCAGCGGTCGGGGTACCGGTAAGGGCCCAGGTCAGTTTCAGCGCCTTTTGCATGATTGTTCGGTCCCTCAGGTGTAGGGCTGTTATGACTGTATACATATACAGACATCATTGTGAAGGTGGAGGGTGATCGGCCAGGTGAGTACAGTACTACCTTAGTATGTATCAGCTACCGGTGTGGTAGTGAAGCTTGGGAACATACATGATACGGGCACAGACTGATGGGAAAGGTGGGGAGTTGCGCACAGACCAGACCCCGCGACGTCAATCCCAAACATCAACACCACGACCATGGGCCCAAACAACGCGTCATCATGGCTACTTTGCACCGGGAACGCGTCCAACACGCGTTGAACGAGCTCCTGGTCCGCATTGTGCCCGAGGACCCCGAAGAAGACGAGGATACAGCGAATCAACGCTTCGAAGATGCCTTTGACTTCGCCATGGAGACGCTGACGGGCGCTGGCGATGCTGCCCTGGTGCCCGATGTCCACCACATCGCCAGCTTGATAGACCAAAAAGGTAATTATAGACGTGATCCATGATAGGGCTTGTGGTGACGAATGGGCCCTCCATCATGCTTACTCGGGGCTGACCTCTGCACCCAGTATCTGGGCCGCACAACGACCGGCAGAAAAGCGCGCGCCTGCACAACCTTCTCTCCCGCCTCGAAACACAGACAGTCCTCGACCAGAAATGGCGCATGCTATACTTTCTGTACATGCTGGGCGACCAGCCTGGCCCCCCCGAGCAAAATCCGTCTCCACCTGCAGTTCAACAGATCCAGTCCCGTGACCGTGACCGTGACCGTGAACATAACCGTAACCGTAACCGTGACCCTACAACACCCTCCAAGAGCCATCAAACGGGATCCCAGGCGCCAGCCTTTCGAGAGGCCTTTGCGAAGCCCGGCCTCACGCAGCTCCCTGCCAATACCGGTTCGCCCAAGGCCACATCAAGATCCACGCCAGTCGTGGAGAAGCACGACAAACGGCGGGAGAAACGTACCCAAGAGCATAACAAGGAGCAGCCATCCGGTGTAGCAGCAGCAGCAGCAGCAAAAACCGACATGGGGCCGTCGGAACCTGCGCTTCTCCGCGATTTGCCCTTCACTCTACAAGGACTATCTTCTACGAACCTCGTCTTTGCCTCTTCTACTGCGCTCAAGCTCCCGTCGAACCTGCCTGTGCCCATCATCAGCCTACTACATAGCCTGGCCGAACCTGCCATCTTGTATCGCGGCCTAGCTGAGTTTGTTGACTCTGGCGGTGGAGGCCTTATCGGACAAAGCTTCCAGTCAGCTCTAGCCAAAGAACTACGAGCATACCTGGGTCTGGTTGCAACTTTGGAGGGCCAGATTAGGCGTGCAATGACGCAGCTGAGCCAGAATTCTGCCCATCAAGGCGTCTCCAAAGCTGGTGTAACACTCAAGCGATGTCTGATCTGGACAAGGGAACCTACAATGGGCCTGCGTCTGATGACGCTTATGGTGGAGGAGTCCAAGAAGAAAAAAGGAGGGCAGCTCATCGCCCTCATTCACTCCTTCTCACTCAATCACGGCGACCCCTATGTCATGGCATTTGCAGAACGCTTACTTTCGGACGTCACTCGGCCCTTCTACGATATGCTTAGACAATGGGTCTATGACGGAGAGCTCTCCGATCCTTACGGCGAGTTCTTTGTTTCCGAGCAGAGCGAAGACGAAATTGTCGAGGCGAATGGCAACGAGGGAAAAGGTGGTGCAACGAGCGTGTGGGAGGATAAATACAGATTGGATGGCAAGATGGTACCAACTATCGTCACCGAGGACTTTGCCAGAAAGGTCTTTTTGATCGGCAAGACGCTGAACTTCATCCGATATGGCTGTGGGGATGCTGCCTGGGTGGACACTTATTCGAAAGAGGCTTCAAAAGAGCTGCAGTACGGAGACACGGCCAATCTAGAGCGATCCATTGGTGATGCTTATAAGACCACCATGGCCCGCCTCATTGACCTCATGGCCAACAAGTTCAAGCTTTTCGATCATCTACAAGCACTGAAGAAGTACATGCTGCTCGGTGCCGGTGATTTCATCGCCGTTTTGATGGAATCTCTGTCATCCAACCTCGATCGACCAGCAAACACACAATACCGTCATACACTTACTGCTCAGCTTGAGCACGCTGTGCGTAACTCGAATGCGCAATTCGACACATCAGACGTCCTTCGTCGGCTTGATGCGCGTATGCTTGAGCTTTCGCATGGAGAAATTGGCTGGGATGTCTTCACCCTAGAATACAAGATTGATGCACCGGTCGACGTCATTGTTACACCATTCGGCTCAAAGCAATACCTCAAGGTATTCAACTTCCTCTGGAGAGTCAAACGTGTTGAGTTTGCTCTCGGTTCTACGTGGCGGCGGTGCATGACGGGCGCTCGTGGTGTTCTTGGCACAGTCACCGACAAGGTCGGCGCCGACTGGAAACAGGCGCGTTGTGCAATGGCCGAGATGGTGCATTTTGTGAATCAGCTTCAACACTACATCCTGTTTGAGGTCATTGAGTCATCCTGGATTGATCTTCAGAAGGCTCTAAACAAACCGGAGAGTACCTTGGATGATATGATCGAAGCGCATGCCAAGTACCTCAACAACATCACAAGGAAAGGGTTACTCGGAAGCCAAAGCATCGACTTCACTGGCCAATTGCATGAACTCCTGAAGACGATGCTAGCATACAAAGATGCCGTCGACGGTCTTTATTCCTTCTCCGTGGCTGAGTTCACCCGCAGGCAGGAGCACGCGGCCAAAATAGAGACACGAACAGCCGCCGGCCGATGGGGTCTGACGGAGAAAGACGTACAGCCATCGTCTCCAGACCCATTCGCTACTGCCCGTGCAGCTTCTCGATCGGACTCGGATTCGCCCTTCGCACCACCGCTTCTCAAGATTGGTGCTAGTGGCTTGGGTGAGGACGACGTGCTCCCTGCTCTTCAAAAGCGCTTGGGTGCATTGGTCGAAGACTTCAAGAGTCGGATCAGCGTACTACTTGGCGACTTGGTACATTCGCCTGATGGTGAGCTTAAGATGCTTGCTGTCAACATCAATTTCAATGATGTCTATCAACCTTCGCGCCGACGTAGGAAAAGCGAAAGGAAGCGCGAGAAGGACAAAGAGACCCCAAAGCCTGTTCCAACAACTGCTGCCAGCTAGAAATCATAGTGCTCTACAGGGCGCTCGGTTTTTCATCGTTGATTGAGAAGCCTCCCTTGACGCAGCGCATATTGTTGCCACTGGATTATATATGTACAAGGCGTATGGGTGTTTCTTGGACAAAGTCTGCCTCCTATTCTGCGAAATACTTGGTTATGTGGCGCTGTCAAATACTATACCCAACTTTTGTGCATCATGGAGTTCAAATTTGGCTACTGTGGGTTACATGGTGATGTATTGGCTTGGGACTCTTGCGATTAACTAAGGGTTAATTATTGAGCTAGACCTTTGAATAGGTAATAACTTCGATACCAAGCTCCTCCTTCGCCTCACACAGTACTAGAAATAGTCTGTGTCAAGATCCGTAGCTGGATAGAGGGCCAGAAGGGCAGTCCTGTATATCTGAGACATTAAGTTCTGCATATGCCCATTACTCTAGATTGATCAGTAGGAATTAAATTTACGATGTTTCAGATGTCCCTGCGCCCTAACATCAAACTGGCACTCCACTTGTTATAGTTCATGACTACAAGGGGACCTACCGATTGCAACCACGGCCTGTATCCTTGCTAGTCTACGTATCAAAGCCGGCTCATTGGTGTGCGAGGAATCGAACTGATCAATATGCAGCATTAGTCCAGCCAAGCCCGGTAGGTAAACCGTTATACGGGAACTACCAAGGAAAACAACCCGACGTGCCTATGTCCCGTTACCCGTACCCATTACTCCGGTGAGATTATAGATGTTAGGACACGGTGTCTATTCCCACTGCGCCAAACAACCAAAAAGGTGCATATAATCCTTGAATGGATTATTCACGAATAGAATAGTATATATAGGCGCAGGGCACGCCATACCCCATAGTCCTACCATGCGCGCGCACGCCATGGCCTGACAATAGACCACGATGTCCCGGCGATAGTTCGCATGTCGTTCTGTAGATACTTTTCCAGCAGCACAAGTCCTAGGGCATGTTGAAAACAATTCAGAATCCAGTTATTTTAGTCACTTTTGTGTTGCGAAACGCCCTGGACAAGTTGATCTCCGTGAAGGATATATAGGTGAAACGCAGATCCTTCCCAAGATAAGTATATGGACTCGTACCCCAAAGCAATTCAAGTGAGGAACCACGGACAAGGTGGGCCTTACGGGCAAGTAGAAGGCGCGAATTCATACGAGGAATAATAAAGGCGAGTGACACGAGAGGTATGAAAGGGTTGAGTGATACGAGAGGTGTGAAAGGGTTGAGTGATACGAGAATCATGGGAGGGGGGGGTTTCATTGGGGAGGAATAGAAAAGAGTGAACTCCGAGGCAGAATGTGGCTTTGTTAGAGGAACGAGAAAGATAGTGGAACTAGCTGTAAATACGAGTTGAAAGGTGACTATAAATGAGACTGCATATTCCATATCTATCACTCCACTTCATCCTTCCACAATAACCCACTCCACACTACACCACCACCACCATGCCTTCCTTCTCCTCCCTATCCGTCCTCGCCCTCGCAGCCTTTGGCCCCGCCTTTAGCACCGGGCAAAAGGGCACCTTCATCCGCGAAGCCACATCCACTCTGATTCTCCCCAAGGGTGGCAACGGTGGATCCGTGTCACTTTGGGTGGGCATGGGCACAACCAAGGGCGACCTCATCCAATCCATTGCTGACAACACCGGTCGCCCGCAATGGAGCATTTTCGCATACACATTAGTTTTGAAAGGTGATGGGACGCAGGAGCCGGTAGCGGCGCCTGGAGAGGATGCGAATGCGGAGGATAGGGTCACTATGCATTGTGAGTGAACTTCTGAATTTTTCCACCCTTTAATGTGGAGAGAGGCTGTTAGCTAGAGTTAGTGGCCAGGGTAAAGCAACTAATGCTAATCATTTCTTTCTCTTTTTCTGCAGACAAATTCGACGACCGCTCCCAAAACTACACACAAACGGTCCTCGTAAACGGCCGCCAGGTCTCCACGCTCTCCACCAACAGCGGACACGCCGAGGGATGGGGCAGTGCGGTCGAGTGTCAGGCTACCGACTGCGGAACGATTCCAGAGCACAAATGGATTGATACGAAGATCACGCTGGACAAGCCAAACCGAGGCTATTCTGGCACATTGAGGAAGGACCGGGGTGTGGTTGGTGATATGACGACGAGCGATGGGGGCAAGACATGGGTGGTCTCGGATATTGTTATTCCTACTTATATGTTTGGACAGTAGAGTTTATAGAAGGCTTGATGTGAGGGAAGAAAATGGCATGTGGTTGGGAAGGGGTGAGTTACAGTTAGTTCGTGTATATACTATCAATCCAAAAGATTTTCCCATCTTCCTTTTCCTAAGTCATGATTGGTGATGATGGCGATGAAGTCTCGCACCTTTCGGAATTGAACAGCACTGTTCTCTCATTGTCATTTGTGAATCTCGTCTTCACTTGCGCAACCGTGGCCCCTGGGCTTCTCGTGAAACCCCCCTACATGTCTGCTGCGGTGATATCTCAGCCCAACTTTTTTTTGATGATAATGTGGGGAGTGGCCCCACAGTGACCTGTTTATAGAGAAAAATGGGGGTCCAAGGCTTACATAGGTAATGTTGTACAGGTGGGAAGGCCTAGACTCAGGGCATGGGCTCTAGCAGTAGAAGACAGTTTAAGATTGATACTCGTAGCTGCAATTTGTATCATCAATGACGATTTCAGGCTCGGACCAAATCTTAAATCGACACTTGCTTTTGGGTGAGGAACGACCGGAAGGGTTCGCCAGGACTCTAGATTTTGGTTTATTGTAATTATCTGATTAAGCGGAGTGCCAATTGGAGGAGAGATTGTAAATGGATATGGCAGTGTCGATCCGTTGTCTGTCAGTGCATTTAAAGTGCTACAGTGTGTTATTGTCAGTGGTAAATTTGGATTGATAAAATTGGCAAATATTGCAAAGCGATCGTTTCGAATTGTTTCAAGGTCCAAAGCTCATCATTATAGTATGAACTTGGTCTTGTGGAAGATCTACTTTCCGCTCAGATGTCGAGGGACAACACTGTTATCCCGCAAACTCCATAAACAAATCACCTCGCTGGCATTGGATTAGGCATCATGTGAGGGCCCTGACTTGTAGACGAAGAGAAGCTAGATGTGCTAGGAACTCGTGTCAGCCCGTCTGAAGTAACTTCGTCCTTCTCCCCTAAGACGACTCTGTCGCACCAAGAGCACCAGCTCCGAAGTTTCCCCGTGACTTCGCGCTCGAGATATTGTATTGACTTCTCGCGTTCGTCCTCGTAGAGCTTGACACACTCTCCGACGCGCACCTGCTTCTTGTGCTTGACTTTGAGCACGCCACCAATGCCCTCTATCTCTTGGGCAAGGTAGCTGGTGCCTCTCCAGCGCTCCGGGGATTCGGGGTGGGCTATGTTTTCTTTCTCGAGTGCATCGAGAATGTCTTGCTGACAGGTCTCGTGCTCAACAATACGTGCGCCGAGACACGTATTGCCTCTGCCGCATTCGACACCTTCGTTGCCTTCACCGGCCCCGGTGCCAACACCACCCAGATAGTGACTGTATCGGGTGCGCCAGCTCCAGCCACGGACGTACATGGTATCGGCATTCTTGAGGTCTTTGCCACATGGGCTGCATAGCCAAACCACGTTGTCACAGTTGCAAGGCGTTCGTTCAAAGGCAGGGGCCGTGAATGCACGGGGCTGGTCCATGTGGTTGAGCAAGAAGGGCCGTGAGTCAGGGGAGCTAGATGCCGATGATGCGGCCGAGGCAGACAGTGGTCCGCGGTGCTTCCCGCTGGCCAGATGGAGAACCAGCGGGGCCTTGGAGCACGTGCGGCATAGGCGACGGTGGCGGGCACGCAGTGTTGGCGTTGGCGGAGGTTTCATGGTGCAATTCTGCGTGGCCTTTGGATTAGCGGCTGGTCAAGTACCTTGGGCCATGGAGAGACATTGGAAGCAGAAGATCTAGTAGACAGGAAAGGAAACAAGTAGGGGAGCAGGAATAAGAAACAAGAATAGGAGACGGGCCATCCTACCCGGCACACGACCGTCGCACAGCGCTGGCATTCACCCACCATGTCGCGGGCACAAATGCCAACGCGACCGCTGGTCAGCTGATGCGCTGATGTAGGCCCGGTCGCGGGGCCTTCGTTGCTGCAGTGCAGCGTGTGCTTGACGAGCTGGCTGCGATACTCGAGCAGATTCGCGCGAAACTGCCTGCACGTGCGCGACAAGGCATGCAGCGTGTTGAGGTCGAGCTGGCTGGCCAGCTGTCTCACGATTCTGTATGCCGTGGCTGCGGTCAGCATCCATCAGGGCGCGGAGTCTTGTCCTTGCGCGTGTTGGTTCTGGCTCACGGATAACAGCTCAAGGCGGCGCTGAATCCATTCACATTGGGGTTCGCTCTCTCCTCTGCTTCGTCTGCTCCGCGTGCATTGCCCACCAAGTCCGTCTCCTTTGCATCCCTCGCATCCCCCAACGTCTTTGCCTCCCTTACCCTCTGCCCCGTCTCCGCCTCCACCCAAGACAGTGAGGGGTGGTGCAGCGGCTTGACGGTGGGCCCATCAACGTCTTCCAGGTCGAACAGGACCACCATGGTGGGGGGCTACAGCAAAATTGTGCAGCATCGAAGCCAGCCGAGGCCTGAATGTCAATATAAGAGAACGAGTGTCGTTACAAAGGAAGCGATGCCGGAGTTGTGACAGCTGCGACTAACCTGACGTTAGCGCTACGGTACCTAGTGGGGCTCTTGGCGTTTTTGTCGGCTCTTCAGTCACCACTCGTGCCTCCTCCTACTACAGAGAGCCAGTCTTTGTTGTGGAAATGGGATAGACTTTGATAAAATGGTAACATTTCATCGACGAATGTGTACAGAATACTGTAGGGAAGGAGTGCCTGTGAGAACGTGATCCTCGTCTCTATCGTCCTGATTCTGAATGAATGTGTAGTCGTAGAAGAAGCCATGCTAATGTCAATCCACCGGACATTGAGTTTGCCGTAGCATTAGCCTATGGTGTAGCCTTATGTCGGAACAAGTCTACAGATTCTAGATCACATCAGTGAGCCATATGGATCGTACCGGCCATGGCCTCCTGCATCAAGCATCAACCCAGGCCATCAAGACGAAGCTCACCAGAATCAGCAAGCTTCCCAGCATCACCCAACAGCAAATCCTATTTTGTCGTTTCGGAGAGCGTTTTATCGCCTAGCTGGGCTTGCCGCTTGCCTGTGTGTAGAGTAGAAACACTATGCATACGCCAAGGCGCTGTGAGGTAATGAACGCCAGTTTGGGTACGTCTTCAAACCATTCGTTCCGTTACCCGGAAACTATGCTCCAATAGTAATTCGTTGCTTGAGCTACATAACAACGAGCAAGGCTGAGGAAGAGATGTGTGCTGGTTGGCTCGCTAGCTGTTTCTCTGCTGGTACCAGCATGATGGTTGCTGGCAAGGTAGTCCAGAGGCGCTGAAAGCAGGGACAAGTAAGGCTCTGACTCTCTATATCATGCTAAGAAGTCTTAGTTGCGTTTTCTGACCATTGCGGAAGGCGCAGTGTGACGATGCATTTTGCTAATAAGCTAGAGGTCGCTATGAAATGTACCAGGGAAATCTGTCCGTAATGCTCTTGAGGAGGGACCTTGACTTCATTCTGAATATTGGCGAAAGCAAACGGACATGTAGGTAGTTGGATACTGGCCTACCTAGTGTTGGATGGCCGCCTGAACTTTCGGTTAGAATCGAGAGCCCAGGTACCAGGAGACGGAGTTTACTTTCAGCAAATCCAGGACCCGATACTTTGGCACGTTCGAATTCCTCTTCTTTTCGCGTCTGATCCCAATGTCCTATCAAACATGACTCAGACAGACACAAAGAGTGTAAGCTCGAATGCAGGAACCCAAAACTTTGTGTTTTTCCGGTCGCTACCTTTCCGAGCAATGCACCAGTACAGCATGACGTGCCAGAAATCACCAGACTGTAGCAAATCTATGCTTTTAGAGTGTTTGTCATACCAGGAGTCAAGGGCAGGGTACAGAGAAAGGAGGACAACGGTAGAGCTGGCTGGAAATGCCCACCAGCCAAGGCTGATGGCATACAGGCATTCGCCAATGACGGATTTACCTACCGCTCCTGATCGTTTGGAATTGATGACAGAAGACTCGAGATTGTCTCATTGCAAAACGACCAGATCTGCAACCATGGCAGGCGACATGATTGAAAGTTGAATATGTCCTTCATCCCGAAGCCGATTCGGTATCTTCGCCTTTGCTGGGCCCGAGACAGGTTCGCTGTACTAGGGCGCTCAGGGCCAGGGTGACAGAGAGCTCGGACCTGGGCAGCCAACATGTACGGTAGTCATGCAGACATAGCGTAGGTTTAGAAAAGCGAGAGCGGACGTGGGTCCATCCATCCACATATGTATGTGTAGCGAATGGCAAGCATGTGAGCCTGTAAGCTTCAAGTAGCACGGCGGCTCGAGCAGAGCATGTTAGGCTTGTCATCATGGAACAAAAGAAGAGTGTGCTGAGGTGAGAAATAGGGAAGATGCAGGATTTCGCCAGCATGGGCCATGACGTTGTGCGGCAGTGTGAGACGAGAGCAGAGAGAGGATGGAATAGGTTTTGGGCAAGGCGGACCGAGCTAGGACAAGAATGGCGAACAATGCGACAGCGTGTGAATGGATGGCTTCAGCTGCCAGTCCAGGCCGGGGCATCGTCGGATCGCGAAGGTAGATTGTCTCATGTGCACAGCATGGATGGTCGATGGGTTTGGCGAGGCAGATTGATCTGGACTGGGGGGGGAGGGGGGGGGGATCGAAGTGAGGAAGTCCGAAGACCACAAGAATGGGATGGGAGATGACCTATGGTGACGGTGCGCTGCCTCTAAGTTTAGCAGCGGGAAGGAACAGCCACTGCTGATACCTAGCTGCAGATAGGCCACCCACACCGCACCCACACAGCAGTGCAATGGTGCTTTGGTGCGCCTAGAGGAGAATGCCAGGACAGAAGGGCAAATGGGCCTTTGTGCATCTGAGTGAAGGATGAATTTTTGGAGACGATTACCGGTACGGTACCTATGGATGGATGGACTGTGGCGATACTGGAACCGATCATTGTGGCGCATCATTGACCTCGACGACCGACTGGCGGCACCCGCGGCAACGACAAGGAGTGGCAGGATCCAGGTATCGTGGTAACAGTAGTACTACTTGCTTGCTGGACAGTGTGGATAGATGGCAGACTATAGAGCAGTGTGCACTATAGAAGTATCTACCCATGTAGTCACTACCGTAGTGTCGAGGCTGTGCTGGCTACCTGGCCAAGTACCGGTACCATACTGTACCATACTGTACCATACTGTACCATATCGTACTTTACCGTATTGTACCGTAGGGTGGTCGTGCCTTCCCCAATGACCCGTACATGGGGAACAAGACGGAAGCCGCGTTCCAACCAGCTTGATTGTGGGCTTCTTCCCTCCCGGCTTCCCTGGGCCTTCGGAAGGAGCCACCTGAGCTACCTATCTGACTTGACTTGTACCTAGTAGCACCACCCTTTCACCACTCTCCACCACTTCCCTACCCTACACCACTCTTTCCTGATAGTGACGGATTCCAGTAGCAAAACGAGTACGAAATCATGCGTCGCAGAGCACCTTTTTCCAGATCTGCCGATGCGCAAAGGCTAAGTGCCCCCGGTACGGTACCGCTGTGTTCAATGTGTGTACCTACCGGTACCGTGCACCGTAGGTACATCGTGAACAAACACGACACAATTACATACCTAACCTAACCCATCGTCTTCTCCACACGCGCAATCGGCCCGCCCGCTGCCCACACACGCGGGAGTCTTTGCCGCGCTGCTTGCCAAAGGGCTGAATCGCAATCTCGATGGATTCAAAAGGAGGGCCGCTTTGGTGCACTTGTGCGCAATGGCACCAAACCATGGCCTGATGGGCGGGACAGCACAGGTTCTCGACCTTTTCCACCGACTCACCTCGACCTACCTCTGGCCATGCCGGGTACTGTACCTTGGTTTCTTAGGTAGTCGTGGGTACGGACTTAGCTACCTACCTGGAGCTGCGCGGACAAGGGACACGGGACAAGGTTGTGCATCCTCTTCTGGCTGCGTCTGCCCATGACACGCCCAACAGACGTACACAGTAACGTACGAGAAGGCTGGAGCTGCCTACTGTCAGCCCTCTCAAACACGCCTTGTCATCACATCCGAATTCAGCGACCAGACACGTCAATGCCCGGCTGTTTAGACCCTGCATACTATCAGCTAGACTGCCAGTGTGAAGGCACCTGGACTCTTAGCTCTCCCCAGCACAGTGCACATTTATTCATGCAGCCAGCAGATTGCTTCAGCTCCATACTCCAGCTAAAACCACCACGCTTGAGCCGAAAAAAGCAAATGGCACAGTCGGTTGTAGTCGTAAAGCGACTGACAGTCTTCACTGCGACTCGCAAGTGCCGTACCTATCAACCGGCCCGGTTGTGTCTAGGTACACGGTACAGTACCATATGTACAGCATGGCCGAGGACTCGAGACGACCGATCAAGTGGAACCTCATAGGTAAGCTGGCCTGTGCTAACGCTGTACATACTACGCCATATATGTACAATACCTACGCGCCCCTCCAAGGTCATTGCATGTTGCAATAGTAATTGTCGTTTCGCCATGTCAGACTGACCATGAAGATCCTTCGCATCTACCTACCCAGCCTCTCGGATGTGGAGCTGTTATGCCGATCATCAGGGAGAAATCAGCCTTAACTTTAGGTACCACTTAGGTAAGCTATACTTGTAGGTACCAACCGTCTGAAGGGCAAGGCTCACATTCTGCCACCAAGAAATGGATTCAGTCATGCAATCACAGTAACTGAAACTCCATGTCAATCTGCAGGCGATTTTGCCAAGTCTATCCTCCCAAGATCAAGACTGGACTGGCACTCCTCCACAGCGGCGGTGCAGGAGCTTGAGCCCAGGAAACCGGTGAAGCCCGTGACGTGCGTTCTGCAGTCCCTGACTGCCTACCACTGCGATTGGCGCTTAGAGCCTCATGAACATCATGAGCATCCCAGTCCCTCTAGTTCTGACACAGGGGCTGGCCCGTTGTCTAACAGCATCAACGTCGTCAAGTAAGTAGCACATAACGTGTATTCTTTTTTTTTGCTGCTGCTGCTGCTGCTGCTCCGGCCTGTTTTATTCGTGGTTGGGAGCAAGAAAAGGCTGATGAAAGCTTGGTGAACGTGTTTTGAAAGCTTCGCGCGGACAGGCAGGCTGAAGTCAGGCCCCCCACTACACAAGCAGCCCTGTGGTCATGGCGGCCAGACGACCGTCCCGTGTGGAGATTGGCCTGGAAGTCAAGCAGCCAGGTCAGGCATTGCGGGCTCTCAATTGAAGCCGCCTGTGTATGTATGTACACACACTCTCCCTAGAGTTTACTAGGCAGGATATAGCGTACGTACTCGGAGGGACTACCAACCGTGCTTACGCTCCAGAGATTTGAACGCCAGCGAATCACTACAGAGCATGTCGATGAGCGTATTGCTACGCTTGCACAAGCTATGCTTTACAGTAGCCACCCTCGCCGACGTCAGGGGAACATCTACCATTCAGGGACGGCAGACATCGCCGTTGTGTGCAGTGTCCCGGTGTCTCTATACGGTACATGGCATCCCAGCGGGGCTACAGCAGGACTACAGCAGGACTACACATCTGCCGCTGCACGCACCTGACGTTTCCATGTCCTACCAATCGAAACCCGGCACAGCGCGCGACTGTCGGGCAATACTCTTCATGCAACAGGGGCACTATCGCCGAAGAGCTCCTCGCCTAGTTTTGCAGGACGCAATTACGACACAGATTTCCTTCTTGCTCCTACCTGCTCCTCCTTGTCGCAGTCCAAGATCGTGCGTCTCGGTGATGACAGCATCTTGCAATCCTGATGGTCATCGTAAGCGGGATTGCAGTGCGCTGTTGCAGGAAGGCTGAGCACGGTTCATTGCTTCACCTGAGTTCTCTATTTCGGGTCCTCCACTCAAGCCAGCCACGCTGCTTTTAGCAAAGTATGCCGCCTTCTCCTCGAGATGGTTTGACGGGAACGGTCCGTAGACTGGCGGCGCGATAGCCTCCCACGCTCCACTTGCAGACCCTGGTCCTCGTCCCAATTTTGGTGCGCGGATGCCTCGTTGCTCAGTGTGACTGACTGAACCGTTCGGTTGCACGCCCGCCGCCATAACCGTGGGCTCAAGCTCTGGGCATGATTGTACCTACATAGGTAGAATGTGATCGGCCAATGCACTGCCATTGGCGTCCACCCCAGCATGGTTCCCTGCCTGCCGTGCATTCAGGCTTGCAGCTTCTACCCTCATCATCTCCCTCTATAACGGTTCCGTCCACATCTCAAGCATATTCCTGGGCCGGGGTTGGCTTGGGCACAGCCCACAGATATTTCCAGTTCCTCTCCCACGATTTAACATCCACATGCGCAGCACATATACTCTATTACAGCAAAAGACCCTGATTTGGATTAGTCGAGCCTACCACATACCACTACCATTCGCTTCCCCTGGCGCCTGTTTCTTAATTCGTCTTCTTACCCTCCCATGACCTGCCACCTTCCATTAGATACACTATCAAATCCTGCGCGAGAAGTTGTCCTTGGCTCATAGCTGTTTACCGTACCGCCAAATCTGGAGCGTCAAGCTCGATCCTCTCCATCTCCACTTGAAACTCTGATTCCGCCTGGCGCCAAACTCGCTGGAGAGATATATACCTCTCTCGCCCTATTCCTTAGAATGTCGAACCCCAATGAGACAAACGACCATTCACTAATATCGAACACCTTTCAAGTGCAGCAGGCTGACGCTGGTGCTGTCCAACAACCGAAGTTTACCCACTGTAGATCTGAAAGAAGCTCTCCATTATCGAGTGGAGGCTTGGAGACGAAAACGACATCCAAAAACCGCCGTCGCACTTGCTCCAGGCTAGAGCCGTCGTCAAAACACCACCCCGTCACCACTAAATCAAAGCAACATTCGACAGCTAGTCCCGAGATCATGGCGTCTTCGCCTTCTTCGGTGAACTATACAAGAACGGGGCGCATCAGCAAAGCCAAGAAAGGTTTAAAGGTGCATAACTGTGAACATTGTGGAAGAGTGAGTCGTCCCAGGCGCCCCGCTTGCTTGCCTAATCAAGTCTGCCATTCTGTTCTCTTGGCTTGCGGATTGTCTGTGTCCGGTGCTGATTTAATCCAGTCTTATACTCGTGCAGAGCACTTGAGGTAGGCAAAGACATGCTACATATCTGTCATTATGTTAATCTTTTTTAGACGACATCAGAGGAACCATGCGAAAGACGGTGCACTAGTGTGCGACTTTCCCGACTGTGACAAGGTTTTCTACCGGATTGATCTCTTGCAAAGGCACCAGGAACGACAGTGGGTCATCTTTCAATCTCTTAGATTACTCGAGCTCACAGGTGGCAGCAATGATGCTAGACAAGTGTCCCGGCGCGCATCTGCATCTAGTCCGGATCAAGAACGCTCTCCAGAACTACCCAAAGCTTCCAGGCACGAGAATATAGGAGATAGTATGGTAGCAACGCTCCCGGCTGGCTCATCTTTCCATACACCGCAACCTTTGTCACCTATACATGATTCGCCAACGATCACAAGGTATACTACAAATCCGTTTCGTACTCCTCAGCTTCCTCGAACATCTCAAGCTCCCACGTCAACTTTCAATCCTGTCATTTATTCTTCGAGTTCTGAATTCCGGAAGTGAGTTTCATTACGTAGCGATCTGCGCTTGCCTGAGCATCTCTTTACCCATTATCTAGAAAGATGTGTCATGTGTACTGACTTATGATTAGCCAAGCCAAGCACCGCCGCTCTTTCGCAAGCCACAACTCTGCAGTCATTCAGATGCAAGTTGATGGAACGACATCCAGTCTCGGTTGGGCCGACTTCTATAGCCAGTCGTCCGGTTACTCGTCCTCAGACGACTACGTATCACCGAAAACCGCGTCGAATGACTATGGCAGCCTGTTTCCCCAAATGCCGTACTGTCCAGATTCAAATAGGACACGCGCGTCATCTAATGCGTCGCTGATCGAACCTCCCTGGTCCTACGCATCGCGTTCACCTGCTTCCACAATATCCACAATGGCCTATCCATGGGTGTCGAGTGATAAGACATCCGATGCACCAGCATTGACTTATATTGACACAACCTACCCAATGACGAGCATGCCTATCGCGAGCAGCATCGATCCGATGGCAGGCATCTGTCAGTACGATGCGAAGACAATGATACAGAGGGATGAAGAAGAAAGTGTGACCCTCTTTGGAGAGCAACCTTACGGTATGGGTCCAATCGCACACACCTACCCGTTTGAGCAAGATCTTGACTGTTACTGGAGATACTTTCATCCCACTTTCCCCATCATCCATCGGCCTACCTTTCAACGCTTGACTGCATCACCGATGCTCCATGCAGCCATGATTGCAATCGGTGGTCAGTACTCCATCGATGGGAGCGTCAGGCGAAGGTCAAGGAATTTGCACGATCGATGCCTGAAACTGCTTGGACGGGTGGGTGCGCTAGCAGATGTGTAACCGAAAAAAGGCTAATTGTGAGCAGAGGGGACAGGTCACTATGATGGAGCCGGAAAGACTAATGGACTACCAAGCCATATTCCTTATTGAGTACCTATCACAGTTCCGATCCCGTCGATCCGCCAAGGTACTATCTGCCCATTTTGAAAAGGTGTATCAAAAGGTAAGGCAGATGTCCGACCTGTACTGCCATGCGAGCTAATCCTCTTAGTCTTTCCTGGACTTTCAGCATATGAATTCATTTATTGCCAAATTGGCTTCTCCTCCAAAGAGCGACGATGCTACTTCTGACCAGTGGGCGCATTGGGTTGAGCTCACTGGTTCGCGACGTTTGCTTCAGGCTTGCTACATTCTCGAGTCCCAACAAGCCTTACTTCTTGCACGCGAACCTAAGCCATCCCTGATACAGGCCAGCGGGTACGACCTTCCATTTCCTGTCCCAATTGAGATATGGGACGCGGACTCTACGTACGAATGGAAGCTAGCCCAGCAAGTTTATCCCGCAGCCCCCTTGTACGTTTACGAGATCAGCCCAGATGTGATTTCGAGACCACTGGACACTTTTCAGTCTTCCATGTTACTGGCAGCATACTATAATTGTTTCGATATGGGCGCCCCGTACGCTCTTGGTCCCCCAACTTTTGATCTAGAGTGTCATCTGGATGCGTCCCCAGGAATCGTGCGCCAACACTTGACAGCTAAGCTGGTACATGTCACCCCTATCCGTGCCTTATTGGCCATCCCAGGCGAATCCTGGATTTTTTCTGAAAGAGTATCGTCTCTTCAGGCGTTTGGCCTACTACGGACGACGGTGCGGGCATGGTTGGTGCAGCTATGGGCGACCGACAGCACGCTCGGGCATGCTGCTCCCATCAAAGAAGCATTGAGGCTTTCTGTTACTATTCTGGAAGCGGCACTGAGAGAAGCACAGAGTCCGATGAAGCCCGAAATCGGGACCGATTTGGGCATTTTCTTCGCTGCTCTAGTGTTGTGGGCAGTCACAGCGGCAGCTACTACCCGGTTCAAAGAAGTTGTCCCTCAGCGCCTACAAACGCCATGCTATATCCAGCAGCCACTCGCATCCAGCAACTCTCCTACTGTATCAGGTAGCCCATCGCCGTTGCTGCACCCCTCTCTCGCGCAGTCGCCTCTCGCGATTCACGCCGCCTCGCAGCCAACCCTAGGATCCATGGTCGGGACACCCATCTCGCCGCCATCACAAATGGCGCACGATGACATATGTCTGCTGTCGCATGATGATATCGCCACGCAAAGCATGGCGTTTCTCGCGTCCGCGCTGACGGATTATCAGCATGCCGCCTCCCAAAAGTGGACAGCCAGCGACCTTGTCCGATGTCAGATGGGGTGTTTAAGCTTGCTTCTCTGGGTCAAGATGCGGCTGCGTGGCGTTTGTCTCGAGGAGAGTACAGAGTCGTGGTCGAGCAGTGCGAGTGGAGGTCTTGGCGAACTTTTGAATGGCGTCATCACCATGCTTGAGAAGATGCTGGGTCGTGGTTGGAGTGAGTGGGGGATTTGATGTTAGTACCAGACTCTTTTTTTTTACTTCTCTCATTGAGTCGGCCTATTTTTTTTTTTGGAGAACTGCGAGCGGTTGATCCCTGGTATAGGCATGGCGTTGTTCGGAAACTAGTGAAGCGGCATGGAGTGTTTTTGTTCAACTAGACAATGCTTGTTTCTACGCATCAGCATGGCGCCTGTTCTTTGGGTGTCTGTGCAGCAATTCTTTACGCGCTTCGTTTCTGTCAACGGAGTATTTTGTTTGCCATGTACGATTTGATTGAGAGGGCGAGGGTGAGGGGTCATCTTTGTATTGTTCCATTCAGGTGTAAGATATAGGGGAAAGGGGGGGTTATGAAGCAAGCTTGAAATGATAGATTCACGGTCCGGCATAGATGATGCCTCATGGCGGAATTTCAAAGGCAATTGGGGACTTGGCAGTACATGTTCCGACTGAATTATTGAGCAGTGCGAATTCATGATGTTGATCAACCAAGTGTTTACAGTGTACGCAGGCTGCAGGGTTATGAGTGTGAGCCTAGGGCGTGTTGGAGAGGGTTTGTGCCAAGGCCGAGGGGGTGTGGGGCAACATGGCATTTGTCTTGAGGGCCGAGGCACGCAGACTGAAGGGGGTCCGGCCGGGGAACAAGCGCACATGTCACGTTGAGGAGCAGTTTGAACGACATGGACACGGGATGAGTTGTTGGTTCTCGTCTCCTTTTCACCTCTTCTTCTTCTTCTTCTTCTGCTGCTGCTGCTGCTGCTTCTTGTGGCTCTCCGACGACTGACGCTACTCGCACGCACTGAGATAACAAACAAACAAATCAACAAATAGAGAAAAAAAGAGGCCAAAGGAAATGAGAGAATAATCCAAAGTGGAAAAAGAAAAGCCAATTCATACATAAACACCGATCGATAGGCATACCGACCTGCAAGGAATAAGGAAAATGGCCGATACCACCACCACCACCACCACCACAATTCCACCCTTTGAGCATACCCCCCTCGAGGACATTGCTTCGACATGTGCAACTGTTCGGGCCAGCTTCCTTGCGCACAAGACGCGGCCGCTCGAGTTCCGCATCCGACAGCTGCGCAAGCTGTACTGGGGCTTCAAGGACAATGAGGCGCTCGTCATCGAAGCGTGCAAGCGTGACCTGGGCAAGGCAGAGTTCGAGACATACCTGACCGAGTTCTCCTGGTGCATGAACGACTGCGTGTGGATGGCCGACAACCTCACCCGCTTCGCCCAGGACGAGAAGCCAGCCGACATTCCGCTGACGAACCGGCTGGTGGGCCCGCGCATTCGCAAGGAGCCGCTGGGTGCTGCCCTCATCATCGGAGCCTTCAACTTCCCCATCCAGCTGACAATTGGGCCCTTGATTGGCGCCATCGCAGCGGGCTGCACCGCCGTCATCAAGCCCTCGGAGGCGGCGCCCCATGCGGCCGTCGTCATGGCCAAGATCATGCGCGAGTCCCTCGATGGCAGCTGCTACGCCTGCGTCCAGGGCGCCGTGCCGGAAACGACAGCGTTGCTCGACCAGCGGTGGGACACCATCTTCTACACGGGCTCAGCCAACGTCGGCAAGATCATCGCGAAGAAGGCGGCCGAGACACTGACGCCGCTCACACTCGAGCTGGGCGGCCGCAACCCCGCCATCATCACAAAGCATGCAGACGCCCGCCTAGCCGCCCGCCGCCTGCTCTGGGCGAAGACGCTCAACGCCGGCCAGGTCTGCGTCAGCCAGAACTGCGTCTTCATCGACCGCGCCCTCGTACCCGACTTTGTGCGCGAGCTCAAGAACGCGCTGGCCGAATTCTACCCCCAGGGCCCCCGTAACTCGCCCGACTATGGCCGCATTGTCAACCAGCGCCAGTTCCAGCGCATCAAGGCCATGCTCGACGCCACCCACGGTCGCATCGTCATCGGCGGCACCATGGACGAGGCCGAGCTCTTCATTGAGCCCACGGTCGTCGAGGTCGACAGCATCAACGATAGCCTCGTCAGCGACGAGAGCTTCGGGCCCCTGATCCCCTACCTCCCCGTCGACAACCTCGACGAGGCCATCAAGCTGGCCAACGAGGTCCACGACACCCCGCTCGGCACCTACGCCTTTGGCAACCGCAAGGAAATGGCCCAGATCCTCGACCAGACCCGTTCGGGCGGCGCCTCCCTCAACGACGGCTTCTTCCACGCCTCCATCCCCACGCTTGCCTTTGGCGGCGTCGGCTCCTCTGGCCAGGGCGCCTACCGCGGCAAGGCCTCGTTCGATGTCTTTACCCATCGCCGGTCCGTCACCACCACCCCGGCCTGGCTCGAGAGCCTCCTCGATGTTCGTTACCCGCCCTACACGCCCAAGAAACAGAAGAAATTCGCGGCCATGAACAATGTGAAGCCCAACTTTGACCGCGAGGGCCGCACAAAGTTGAGCTGGAGTGGCTGGCTGTTGCGGTGGGTAGGCGCCAAGGGCCTCGCCGTCGCTATTGGTATGTCTTTATCCCCTTTCTCTCCATCACAACACAGACGATGACTCCATTTTACTAACGTGATGCAGCGGCTATCGGTGTGAGGCTGTATTTGCAGCGGAGGGCCAAATTGTAGATATCCACAAGTTATATACCCCCCTTTTTCCTCTTTTCCACGTGCCTTGTTTGTGCATGCTCCTTCACACGCTCGCTGCTTCCTCTTCAATCATCTCGACTGTAATCAACGCGGAATCGTCCGGGTTTGACATGGCATACTATACGCCATGCTACAGTTTGCACGCCTACATTCGTCTGACATGCCCGCGCTGTCTTGTAATTCCGTTTCCTCACTCTATCGTTTTTCGTTTGTCCGTCCGTCTGTTCGGATGTAAGACATTTATACAATCATCAGGACATTCCCCAGATCTCACAATGACATGAGCAAACCCCCTTTTTTCAGCTGAGTCACGCATCAAACACTCATCAACCATCTTGGATATATGAAGACCATCGCACGCCTCTAATCTTTTACTCTAACCACAAGACCACTTTTATTCCACACAATCCACAAAACTACAACCCGTACCAACAAGACCAACAAGACCAAGATGCCACCATCACAATCACCACGCTACCACCGCGACCACTACCCCAACAACACCTCGCTCCTTTTACGCCCAACACTCTCCATACGCCCAACACCGTCCACACGCTCAACACCCTCTACACGCTCAACACCCTCCACCCACCCACCACCCTACACAAACTCCCAACCCTTACCCCCCCCCTGGTTCACAAACCGCACCCCACCCTCCCAACCCTTCCCACCCCCCTGGTTCACAGACCGCACCCCACACTCCCCTCCCACCCCCGCCGACACAGCCCACACCAGCATCCTCCGCGACCTGCATCTCCATCTGCACGTGCATCCGCGTCTCGGCACACAGGGACTCACCCAAGGGCGGTTCGCAGACGGCACACAATCAGACATCGCTTCTGGGACTCGGGAGGCGCTGGTGCGGTATGTGCAGGGGTCGCGGAGCAGTGGTGGTAGTGCTGCGGGCTCGGTGAGCGGTACGAGGAAGGCAGGGGGGTTTTCGGTGGGGGTGGAGGTTAGGGTTAGGCGGCGTGGGGGATTTGGGGTGAGGGGGGAAGAGTGGTTTGTGTGATTCCATGACGGGCTTGTACGTGGGTTCTTTTGGCTGGCGGGTTTAGCGGACGGATGGCTGGTGGAGTGTATGTGGAGAGTAGGAGTTTTTTGGTTGTGCGGGTAGTTTTTGTTTGTGGAGAGGTGGGGTGGAGAGGGGGTGATGGGATGGTATGGTTCAGTGTCGCGCTCTCTCCTGTATGTATGTGTGCGTGCATGTGTAATTAAAAAATCCAACCAAGCAAGCAAGCCCTCTTCCTTACTATCATTACCATGCCACATCCCCATCTCCAAGATCCCACCGCAGGGAGCAAAATAGGAAAAGACAGCAAGTCATCCACATACAGACGCTTATGTTATCACGGGTGTATACCCGAGTCTGTTAGTTCGGCTGTCTCCCTCCCTGTCTGAATCTTTCGAGGCAAGGAATAAGTCTTGAATGAAGGAGCATGTGGAGAGTAAATAAACAAGAGGGATGATGAGGATGATGCAGTGTAGTTGTGTAGTTATATCCTCCATGATAGGAGTGCTAACATAGGAACTACCAACTCGTGGTGCTAACATTCGGTAAACACAAAACTTCAGCCCTACCGCACGCACACTTCACCAGCTGTAGGTATAGCCCACCGCCACCAATGACAACAAACCAAGCTCAAGCCCAAGCCCAAGATCAAGACCAAGATCAAGATTGCTTCCCCGAACCCGCAAACACAAAACCGGCCTACATGGACATCCAAGCTCCCCGAACCCGCGCAGTTCCGATACGACAACTACACCGACCGTCTGTTGTCTCTTGTCTTTTGCGCAAATACCGGGGTGGCTGTGTGCGCCTGGGGAAGGTGCAAGGGCGGCTGCACAGAAACAAGTGTGTAGTGTGTAGAATATGCTGTGGGACTGATATAGGTAGTCTGCGAGATCTACAGACAGTCCCGTACCGATGAAGCTGTCAGGCCTAGAGGCTGGGGTGCGCTTTGATGCATTGCTAGTACTGCTATCTCGTGGTATGCTTGCTTGTGCAGGGACATGCATGATGGTGGGCTTCGAGGTGGAGAGTGGATGGGGAAGCGTTGGGGGCTTGTCTGTGTGTGTACGTGTACCCATTGCTTGACCCGGCAACCTTGGTCGTGCGCCGTGACATGACGAGGAGATGGGTTTCAGCCTGCGTGGTGGATTCCAGGTAAGGAGGCAAGGCAGGAAACGATCATGTCAAGTTGGTGTTTTGAGGCGCTTTTTTCAAGCTTTTTCTTGGGGTACATGTACAAGGCAGGCTGATTATAGCAAGACCTGCATGGAAGATGGATGCAATATGGTGGGACGAGTACAACAGGGCGGTGCCTGGCGGATGAAGTTCGCACAGCTTGTTGCCCGCCCTCGATCAACCACTTCCGATTGCTCCGAGGACTGGACGTCCGTTCCCAAAGAAAAGGGTAGGGAGTGCGCGGCGCAACTTCGAGGACGTTGGACAGATGAGGTAATTCCACAAGTGGTTGCGGGTGTTGCTAAGAACAAGGAAGCAGATGATTGCGCCTGAATACATCATGCCGAGCCTCATAGAGTCTCCACAAACTGCTCCATCTTGTCCAATGTGCTGCGCCATAGCTTACGCGCGTATTCCGGACCTTCCCACCAAAACTTGCCGTGCAGACTGTGCACCCCAAACTCAATGTCTTTCTCGTTTACAAAATTTGCACTCCATTTCCAATCGAGTTCGCGCCAGGGCAATGGTCCCTCACGGCGGAAGACGTAATTGAGCATGTCCTGTTCCATGAGCGTGGTGCGATAGCGGTTCTCGATTTGCATGACCGTCACCAGGTGCTCGTACATGGCCTTGTCCGGCGCAAGGAGTATGAAGCCCGCGTTTAAGTAATTTGCATTCGGCGGAGGCACGTCGTGTTTTTCGCCTCCAACACCGCCGTTATCGATTCTTGCGGCAAATAAAAACTTGTTTGGCAGTGGGCCTTCGTCGTCGTGAATTTCGCCCTTCCGGTCCAGAAGCGGCGACGACAAGTGCTGAACGATGGTATTGTTGAAGATGCCGTCCATTGGATGTACGATGAGGTAGTCAGCATCAATGTAGAGGATGCGCTTGTATTCAGTCCTTTCGAATAGGCGCAGCTTGGTGAATTGCTCGCTCCAACGCTCTGTCCCCACGTGTATCCATTCCGGTCGTTTCACGTCGTCTACGCTAATGACTACAACACCCATCTTTCGAAGAACCTCTCTCTTTTCTTCCGGCAGCTTATTCCCACATAATACAATAAAGGATATGTTTGGATTCGTAATCTTGGTGGGCGGGTCGTGGAGAAATTGGTATGCGAGCAACTTGGTCGCGTTGAAATACGTGTCGTCTTGTGCCTGGCCAGTGAGGAAGGTTGCAATCGCAAGGTCAGGTATCGTTTCCGGTGCGGGCTGAGCTTCAGTAGCCCATGGCTTGATCGGTCGGTTGGACAAGTCAGTCAAAGGGATGGTGGTGTAAAAGATGAGGAAAAGACAGAATGCTGTCGCGGTGGCGAGTGCAACCACGGCCCAGGGTCGGCTTTGCAGGTTGGCTTTCAACAGCATCTTGCGCTCGATCGCAACAATTCAACATGTGTGTCGAGGAAAGCTGTTTGGGGATGAGAAGGAGTGCAGTGGCGGGAAGCGAGTAAGCCTTTTAAATGACATGAATAAAGGGAGACGTGGCGCACGGAGCGTCATGATTGCTAGAGTTGAGCAGTGAGAATTTAGTGTCTTACACTCAACAAGGCTGCCACGTACCTAACACAGTAAGTACCTTTACTTGAAACACGGTTCTACTCACGTCTATACACTCCATGGGCCGTTTCCAGTCGCATAGAAAGACTCGTGTTGTTTTGCGCATACCTACTAAGCCTAACACTTGATCCTAAAATTCGCACATCTCAGGTGTCAGAACCCGGTCTTGGTCCGCGATTGCGCATTGCACGGGACGCTAGAATCAACTAATCCTACAAAGGGGCGATTACAGAGTAGCCTGACAACACTAACAGAGACGGTCATGGCGCCCGCCACGGCTCAAGTGCTAAGGAGGAGACACATCTACCGTACCTGCGTCTGCTAGCGGAATAGGCATTTGGGTTATAATGTTCGAGCTCTGATTAGGAGGTCATAGTATTGGATTTTTTTTTGGTATACGAGAGCCGGAAGTCGCTAAGGCGAGACCAGTCGTGGTGGTATACGACCGCAATTAGATAAGTGACGATGTCGCGTTGAACGTCGACAGTTACAGCTCGTATACTCGGAAATGTCGAGGTTATGTCATTTTACTTGACAGGGTTCACCTGCTTTCTATAATCTTGATCTTGCAGCTGGCGGTACACGACGTAATTTGCGTAGTACCTAAGTGCATAAGTAAAACCTTCTTGCTGCAAAAATGGGGACAAGTACCAGTGGATAACACGTAGTTGAAGCGGATGTGTGGTGACTCTTGATTCATTGTCCCAAGAACTCCAAGCATGAATATCTGCATCGCTTATAGCATACCAATCTCGACTGACCACAACACACTCGTCTGCACTTCACCTCTTCGCCTTGATATTGAACGCGCTCTCTTCAGCCGCCTTGAACGCATCAAACGCAAACAAGCTGATGACGTACAGCGCAACGAAACGCACGACAATATCGCTGAGCCCTCCATTGCCCACCACAAGACGCTGCAGCCCAGCAAACGGGCTCTCATTCACCGGCCGGCTAGGTTCTGACGCAGAGCCAAGCGTTCGTCCCTTGGTTTGAAATACAGCAGCTGAGGCGCCAGGGCCGGTCGCATCGTTGGCAGCTTTGCGCACGGCGGCGGTGAGGGCAGAGGGGTTGGCGCCGCGGATGGTATCGACAACAGAGGAAGACTTGATGACGAGGAAGGTGGGCATACTATTATGCGTGCTGGTTAGTAACCTCTCCTACCCTGGCGCTTGTGCGAACGAGTTGTTGGGCTTGCTTACGCAGAGACGCCATATTTGCGCGCGACGTCTTGCTGCGCGTCGACGTCGACCTTGACGAACTGCAGCTTTCCTGGCCTTGTCTCTTTCTCTGCAAGGTTCTGGAAGACGGGCGCAATCGCTTTACAGGGCCCGCACCAGTCGGCGTAAAAGTCGACTACGGTGTAGGTGGATTGCGAAAGCAGTTGGGTGAAGTGTGAGGATGACGTCACGGACACGATCTTGCCAGACATGATGGACGCGTTTTTTTAGGACAACTGTGGACTCTGGGAAGCTGATCTGGTAGCCAGTTATGTGGGTGTGGTGAAGTTTTCTTTGGATTGGGTGCTGGGGAGAAATGAAGGACAGTTTGCGGGCAAAAGTATCGTACCGTATGTCTCCGAATGGATGTCTGCAGGCCAGGCTGTCTGGCTTGGCGGGAGCAAGCATTCTCTCACCACACCTCAGCCAGGGGTGCATCCAACCTACACCATTCAGCCCCATTTCCATCTTTCTCGTTAGCAGTAGTCGCCGCGATCTTCAGCTCTTTCTACCTGCGCGCTCTCGGCTTCTTCGGCTTGGACGGCGTCGTGGGCTCGACAATTCTCCCCGTCATAGGTAAGCGTGGCGATGATGGCCTGCTTGCACTTGTACTACCCACTCGAGCATTCACCATAACAGTCGACGAGCATTCATTATCAAACAGTATACCAGTATCCAGTGTCCATACGCAGCTCTCCCTTTGCGATATAAATTCAAGCACACTTGCAGGCTACCCAGTCATAAATTGATTCGTCATTTCTCAAGCCCGCCACACAACCACTCGTTCAACAAGACCTTCCTCATCACCACTCATGACAACGACATATGCTCCAACAAGAAACATGCCTTAATACCACAATCAGAAATAAAATAAACTCCCACAACTCCCCACACCACAAACACTCTCACCCCACCATCCCTCTCCCCTCCCCAAGCCGGAATAATCCCGCATCAAATGGCGCAGTACACGCACAATCACGACCTCTACACTCCTTATTCCCGCAAAAAAAAAGATATACAGGCGAGATCTAAGCGCGTCTGGGTCTCGTGTACAGTGGTGGGGATGGGGGATGTGCAGGGCTGTTAGGGTGAGATGGGGGGTGGGTGAAGGGGAGAGTTTGGTTTGATGGGGGGATGGGAGAGACGGGGTGTTGGTGGTGAGGATGGGTGGGAGAGGAAGAGGAAGAGAGGGCTTCGAGGTGGGTGTATTTTTTGGCGAGGAGAACAAGAAACAAAGGAAAAGAAACGAAACATCACAAAGTGTAGCTTTGAAGAGTCAACAATATCAAGACATGCACATCGCATTCCACAGCGTGAAGTTTTCTTTTGTATGGAAATACCGTCTGATTCCCACATTGACAAAACTATCGATATTTACATGAATGAAGCGCTGACCTCGCAGCTCGAAGAAAGCAAAAGAGTTCATTCCCGTTCAAGAAGAAGATACTTCTGAAAAGCCAGCCAACAATGAAGAGCCGCCGTGACGCCTGGTCATGCAAGGTGGTTAATCACAAGAGACATCTGGTCGTGACATGTTGAAGCGACGACTGTCGTGCTTACACCCGGAAAGCACGGGGGTGGGCGCGGCGGGCGCGGCGACCAGAGCTGCCAGTGTTGGACTTGAGCCAGCTGATGAACTGGTCAATGGTGAAGGTCTCCGGGAGAGCGGAGCCGGAGCCGGAGCCGGAGCCGTTGCCAAGGGCGGGAGCAGGAGCAGCAGAGGGGGCAGGAGTAGGGGTGACGGGTTCGGCCTCCTCGACTGGGGTGGCAACGGGGCTAGCGACGGGTGCGGCAGACTTGGAGGGAGTGGTGGAAGAGACAGGCGTGGCAGGGGCCTGGGATGGGGTGCTAGGAGCAGGGGCGCTTCCGGACGAGGCGCCGTCCCAGACCTTGGGGCCGGGGATCTCGTAGCTGGTGGGGTTGTTGTACAGGTTGAACAAGACGCCGGGGTGGGTGGGGGAGTAGGTCTTGGTCATGTCGGCGCCAGTGGCAGGGAGAGAGACAGATCCAGAGCCGGTGACCTTGATCTGACCGCAGCCATTGTAGAATTGGGCGCCACCTTCGCTGCCGGCCTCGTGGAGACCAATGATCTCAGAGCGGATCCAGTAGTCGCCCGCCTTCAAGTTGGGGATGTCGACGGTGATGAGACCCTTGTTCTGAATGAATTTTTCGACAGCCCACTGTCCGTCAGTGAGACCCTCCTCCCAGATCTTGGTCCAGACAGCGCCCTCGCCCTTGCTCTCAGCCGGTGCCATGTAGACCATGACAGGACCATTGTGCGAAGCGGCGATTGGCTCGTCAGAGTCGCCGGTAGGGAAGGTGTCTAGAAGAAGTCAGTAATATCCACCAAGGAAAGCAGGGGGAGCTTGGGGCTTGCCTTTGCCGTCATCATTGTGGTGCCTGTACAGTGGTCAGCTTTGTTTTTCTTTTGCGTCGCGCGCTGGATCGAAAGACTAACCATTGCATGCCGACAGAGGAACCAGCAGCCACTTCGACCTGGTCTGCGGTGGGCTTTCCACCATTGCAAATCATGGCGGTGGATGTCACATCCTTGATCGGGTTGTTTCCGTTCGAGGGGGTTTGGACAGCAAAGTGGTGGCCCTGGTTCTTTCCGTCGATGACGAAGCTCTGGAAGGTGGCGTGTCCAGCAACGAGGTTGGCAGCGGCCAAAACGAAAGCAGCGGTGGTCTTCATGGTGACGATAGTGTTTGTTTGATCGTTTGATTGGTTGGTTGGCTAGTCAAGAATGTATCTATGAAGATGGGGAGAATGAATGATGGTTGGATGAAGAAAAGAATCAACAAAAGTGAGTGTATGCCAAAGAGCGTGTGAAAATGAATGTCAGCCTCAAGCTTGATGCCCTTTGAAAGCCGGGTCAGGCAGATGCTCTTATACTTGCGCCGCATACACGGCTCATTGCCAATACAATACGATCTAGTACTGGACTGACATGTTGAAACCCTGGTGGATGGGTTGATGCCAAGCATCTGTCATCTGTCTGGACGATTCAGCAAGCGCTAATGTCCGTTCGAGGAGAGTGGCGCCAACTAGTTGCCACCAAACGTTCATTTTGAGGCTGGCCACGATCCTCCGACCCAGAATAATATGATGAAAAATGGTCATGGGAGATTTGTAGGTGTTGGCTTCGATGCACAGTCCTGGCGTCGGAGTTCGACAAATGGAGGAACTGACGAATGACAGTTGGAGCCACAATCGGGAATATGAAACTTCCAAGACGGATGAAAGCTGTCTTGGGAATCGAGCGCCTAAAAGAAAAGGTCTAGGGGAGACAAGTAGGTAGCAGCGCCTTGAAGGGAAGAGGCACTTGGCCTGCGATCGCATCTACGCTCTAGTCACGATGCCTTGGAGGACCTATTTGTGGCCATTGTGCTCAGGTAGGCCATGATTGCCTACTCGTCTTCCTCGTTGTTGTGCGAGTGCTTTCGCTTCGAATCGTCGGAAAGGAAAAGGGGGAGAGACTCAGAGTTGGTTGCCTGGTGGGGCGAGTTTTTCCGTTTCCCACATGTCGTTCCATGAAACGATTTCTGGGTGGAGATTGCCGGTCTGTGCACCTGTCGTTTCGACTCGGGATGAAGCGGTGGCGAATGCATTGCGCATGTGCTCCACATGGAGAACACTCTTTTTCGCGGATGTCGTCAAGTTCAAACATTCGTCCCGCAACGTTTATGCGTGGTGTGAATACAGCGCTATCTTGATTCGAGGTGGTCGCCGTGTTACCCATGGGGCAAACAAGGCTCCTCGTACTAATTACGCTGAAGCTGGCCTGAGATTTGAGAATGCAGACTCCGTACTCCTTGGTGATAGCCGCTGATGGCTTGCAGGTGCACTATGGCTGGCCATCTGATGTTCGTTCGGGCGGCTCAGTCGTGCGCTAACGCGGCGTGGCGAGTGCCAGCGCCAGGCCCATCTTCTGGAGGAGGGGCGAGAAGTCGAGATATATACCTTTGCACCCCTCCTCGAATTCGCTCAAAACCGCTCTCTTCCCAGCTTCGATTGAGCCAGGCATCTACGTCAGTCGCTTTCGAGTTGCTTGGATGCGTATGGCTTGCTTGTACTGTCGGAAATTGAGAGCGATTTTGCGGTGGACTGTACTACCGGTATCGCGCGGAGTTGCGTCGAGCCCCTGGCTTGTCATTGTCACAAGGCGAAAATGAGGGTTGAGTCGCGCAGTTGCGTGCCGTGAGTCAGAAGTGTCCGCCCTGGCCTACTATATGAGTCGTTTGAACTAGGAAGACGTCGCCGCTGTATCCCGGAAAGTATAAGCCAGTATCTCAGTATCCGTTTGAATGTTCCAGCCCAAAGGGGGTGATTTCTCTGCGTGGAAAGATCAGTCATGGCGAGAGAGGAAAGTGGATTGGTACAGATTGCAGTCGTTTCTGTACTTACTGCAGTGCTGCCAAACAGGATCAATAGTGGTGGATGTGTGGTGGATGTGTGTTTTGGCAGAAGCGTAGAACAAGTCTGTCCAGGCAGGGCCATGGAGTTGCTATATACTTGGCTGAGGTCTGGTTGTAGGCAGATGAGGACGAGGAAGGACCGAATCACTTGGGCGGGCTCGGGCTAATTTGCGTAGAGCTACACTCTTTGCACTTCCTAGGACGTGAGGAACGGTCGAGGGGAGCACTACAGGATGTACAGCGTATGGCTCGGCGGCTCCCAATCAAATCATGTCCTGTCCAAGGTACGTTTGCCCACCAAAGCGCGAGCGTCTGTCTCTGCAGCAGCTGGAATCTGGGGGCCATGGTCTGCTGGCTGCGGGGTGTGGCTGTGCATTTTTGACTTTGAGGAACAACGCACTCGTTCAGGCGACAGTGTGCAGTGACTAGTCTGCATAGTAGCGTACGGGCATGGCCAGCTGAAAAGAGTCGTAGAGTTTGGTGTGTTGTAGGCAGAGGGCGCATGTGCATGAGTGTACCGGTATCTAGCAGATTGTGGCCGTGACTTGTGGAGGACTTGGTAGGTGGAATTGGAATTGGAATTGGAATTGGAGAGAGTTCCTCAGCCACTGTGGCTTGCCGACTACAAGAGCGAAAAGAAGTACTCCGTAGTAGAAGAAGAAGAGGAAAATTACAAGCCAGACTGAACGGGTCCATGCTTCGACCGGGCCACATCTCCCCCAAAGATCATCCATCATCCATCGTCACGGCGATCTCCTTGTACCGATTTGCAGATAGACGAAAAGCAGTGGCTGACGCTTCGTGAGCTGGCAGTCCCCTTGTTCTGTGTGTTGAAGCGGCCTAGTACCTGCACTGGTACATGCACACCATACCTATACTGTGCCATGCTATCACTACCGTAGTCCGAGTACAGACGGGGCTGCCATCTAGAGTGCAAGTAGGCTCCAATCACGCAAAGCCCCCGACGCCTTGTGCTATGCAATGCATGTAGAGTACGGCATGTAGGTGCTACCTAGAGTTGGTATACAGCCTACTCTACATGGCATACATGGTACGACAAGCACTCCACCAACCTTCTCCTCTGTAGCCCTCGTCAGGTGACCAGGCACGACTGCTATCTCAGCCATCCATCTGCTGTACTCCTGTCTGTGTGTGTGTGTGTGTGTCCGTATCCATGCACCAGTACAGTGTCGTGTAGCGTTCTCTAAACACACGGTGATGGTGTCCATGTCGATCCAGGCCTTGTCTGCTCATTACAACGGCAAAGTGTCTTGCTGGAATGGCTGCGTGCCCAACATGCATTCGCCGACGCAATGTTCTGTCCTTGGTTGTCCACTGTCACCATCGCCGTCATTGTCACCATCGCCGTCATTGTCACCATCGCCGTCATTGTCACCATCGCCGTCATTGTCACCATCGCCGTCATTGTCACCATCGCCGTCATTGTCACCATCGCCGTCATTGTCACCGCTCGTGGTCGATCAACCGCAGAACTGGCACTTGGCAATCTCCCATCGACCCAGATTTGACTTGCACCTGGCCGCGACTGCGAATCAGAAGCTCGCTTTTGCGCCCATCCCGTTGTCCCTTGTCACACATCCAGACAGACGCATCCAGTAGAGTAGGTACAAGGTAGACAGTCGCATCTCGAGAGCTCACCAGGGATGAGAAAAGATTCTGAGCAGACAGCCCAGCCAGCCACCGACCCCGTCCACACTCAGTAGTACGAGGTACCCACCAGCCTCTCTCCAGTCTCCACAGCCCTATCCTCCAGCCCTAGAGCCATGAGGAGTGCCATGTATGGTACACTACGTCGCCCAATGAGGCTGGGGGGGGGGGGTTGTTGCCATGCTCGCCATGCGGCTCGGCAAGAGGCCCAGATGGCATGAAAAAGGGCCGCAAGGTGAATCTAAGCGCGCCGTGGCTTGTTCTTTGCCTCGCTGGTTTTGCAGCATCCGTGCACGACGTCATATCTACCAATCTTAAGGAGGAAAAGGGAGACGACTAGCCGCCAGCTTTACTTGTATCCACAGACAGCCCGCTTCTACTTTGGGTACTTTCTACCAAGCAACCCCTTCTTTTGTTTGCGCATCCTCCTCGTCCATTCACCCGGGCCTTGGACGTCCTCAATCGCCCAGCATGTCGTCCACAGTAAGTAGTATTGGTAGCCGTCGCCGTCGGTCGTCAGTCGTCCTCAATCGTCCTGATCATGCGCCAGCGCGGGCAGCGTGCTGGCGCTCGCCCTCGCCCTCGCCCTCGCCGTAGCATGGCAACGGTTCACATGCTGACCAACACAGGGTGGACAACAAGGCAATGCCAGTGAAAATTCGTCGAATTCGCTTTCGGGCATGATCTCGACCCTGGTCCCGACTGCCATTCTTGCTGGTGCCTTTGTCACCGCCTTCATCATTGCGCGCAAGTACTTTCGCAGAGTCTATGCACCTCGAACCTACCTCAACCATTTGGGAGAGCAGCGCCAGACCCCAGCCCCGAGCGGGGGCTTCTTCAAATGGATCAAGGACTTCAAAAACCTCAAGGACGAGTACATTCTGGACCACCAGTCCATTGACGGTTATCTGTTTGTCCGCTTCTTCAAGGTCCTCATCGTCATCAGTTTCCTTGGCTGTCTGATCACTTGGCCCGTCCTTTTTCCGATCAATGCTACCGGTGGCGCGGGCCAACAGCAGCTCGACCTGCTCTCCATGAGTAACATCAGGGCCGAGGGTAAAAACGTCAATCGCTACTACGCCCATGCCTTGGTCTCTTTCATCTTTCTCAGCCTCATCCTCGTCATCGTCGCCCGCGAGTCCTTCTATGTTGTCAATCTGCGACAGGCGTACCGTCAATCGCCATGGGGTGCCAGTCGTTTGTCCTCGCGCACCATTCTCTTCACAAATGTACCGACCACGCTGAGCCAGACTGCCCTCTTCGAGATGTTTCCAGGCGTCAAGCATGCGTGGGTGGCTTCCAACACTAAAGAACTCGACAAGCTAGTCGAGGACCGTGATGACACTGCTCTCAAGCTGGAAACGGCACTGGTCCAGCTCTCTACCGATGCCAACAAGGAAAGACTCAAGGCTGACAAGGGCAAGAAGCACTTTGTGGCGGCAGAGGTGGCCGACGGTAGCAAATGGATCAATCCCAAGAAGCGTCCAACGCACAAGCTCAAGTTCCTCATTGGAAAGAAGGTCGACACGATTGAATATGGCCGCTCGCACCTGGCTGAGATTCTCCCCAAGGTTACTGCAGAGCAGGGCAAGCACTGGAATGGCCAAGGCGATCTTGTCGGAGCCGTCTTTCTCGAATTCGCGACACAGAGGAATGCACAGGACGCCTGGCAGATGATGCAGAAGCGCAAGACCAAGCCGAACGACAAGCTACAGGCCCGCCAGCTCGGCGTCATGCCTCAAGAGGTTGTGTGGGGTAATCTACGCATCAAGCCCGCCGAACACATGGCTCGCTGGTTCGCAGCTACCGCTTTTATTACCGTCATGATCATCTTCTTCGCGGTTCCCGTCGCGTTTGTCGGTCTAGTCTCCAACGTCAATTACTTGGCCGATCGGTTCCCCTGGCTGCGATGGATCTTGGACATTCCACAAGTCATTCTCGGTGTGATTACCGGTCTGCTGCCTGCTGTTATGCTTGCAGTTTTGATGGCATTGGTGCCCATTGTCTGTCGTCTGATGGCGAAATTGGCTGGTTATGGTGAGTTGCTAAAACAAAACTACAGGCCTACTGGGTACGGTACTAATTGTGTAAAGTCACATACAGCCAGATCGAACTCAAGACTCAGAGCTGGTACTTTGCCTTCCAGGTCGTTCAAGTCTTCCTGGTCGCTACAATGTCCAGCGCTATTGTGTCTGTCATCGATGATGTGCTCAAGAACCCGGGCATGGTCCTCAGCCTTCTCGCAATGAACTTGCCCAAGGCCTCCAACTTCTACATCAGCTACTTCATCCTGCTGGGTCTCTCGTCTGCTGCTGGCACCCTCCTGAACATTGGTGGCTTCGTCGTAGTCGTTCTGCTTGGCCGTATTCTCCCCGGCAAAACCCCACGCAAGATATTCGAGAAGTTGACGAAGCTGTCGGCACCTGCATGGGGTTCCGAGTTTCCCAAGTGGATCAACTTGGGTGTCATTGCCATTACTTACTCTGGTATCGCTCCTCTGATCCTCGGTTTCGCCACTGTCGGTTTTACCCTCATCTACATTGCTTTCCGTTACAACTTCCTCTATGTTTACGAGACCGATATTGACACCAAAGGCGAGGCGTACCAAAAGGCCCTCCGCCAGCTTCTCACTGGCGTCTACCTCTCTGAACTCTGCCTCATTGGATTGTTTGCTATTTCCACGGCAGAGAGCCCTTATGCCGCTGGTCCTTTGGCCATTATGTGTATCATACTGGCCCTGACCGTCGTTTTCCAGCTCACGATGAAGAAAGCGCTCGAGCACGAAGAGGCACGCCTTGCCTACGGCAATCCCGCGCCCCTAAACGGCCATCACGAGGACGGACTGAACACAGAGAAGACGCAACCAACCGAAGGAGCCGTCTCCTCTCACGCCCCTCGGCCATCAAAAATGCCCGCTTTCCTCCGCAAACTCTTCAACCCGGAATCGCATTCTATCCAACACTTGTCTGCATCCCTCGATCGATTCTACCACACGCCCCAGGAACCTCTACCCGAAGAAATCGCAAAGCGCGCCTATTTCAACCCGTCCGTCACGAGCCCGACACCCGTCATTTGGATCGTGCACGACGACATGGGCATCAGCGAGCGCGAGATTAGGGAGACGCGCAAGGCCGTTCCCGGCCTCGAGATTACGGATGAACAGGCGGTTTTCAACGAAAAGGGAAAGGTGTACTGGAAGGGTGTTGACGATGGCAAGGCCAGGGAAGCACCCGTCTTTGACGAGCGGATAACTTATTAAAGCGTAATGATTTTACTTCTTTGATGCAGCGTACCTTTATTTTCCAGGAGGACAAGCGCCCGACAGACTTGACGGAAAATCTTCTTTCTTCTTTCTTGGATACCTTTTTTCTTTTAGGGCATGAGCGATGAGGGGAGGGGGGTTTGCAGCTGTGGCAGGTTACAGCGAACCGAAGTGCAACAGAGGAGTGGTCGTGTCTCTTTATAATCATGCGCTTCTTCTAATAATCACCCCGTCGACGTGTATGTAGTCATCCGAGCTTTTTCGCGTTGGACAGGGAGACATGGCAGTGATGTGAAGTTTTTCCCCCTTGTCCACTGTAATATTGCACGTTCTGCAAGGGGGATTTGGTTCGCGATAATTAGGGGTAGTATTAGGTATGAAGTATCAAGTATCCCTTTTTCCGTTTAAGTTTGGGATCGCATAGCCCTGAAATACTGTGGTTTGTGGTTTGTGGTTTGTGGTTTGTGGTTTGTGGTTTGTGGTTTGTGGTTGTGCATTAGACTCGGAGTCAAAGTCAAGAATTAAAGTCAAAAGGTAAAGTCCTGGTCAGGAACTAAACCCAACCCAACCAGCTCTCTCCATTCTCAGTCTCGAGCTACTTGTACTTCACCCACATAATGCACTTCATCCCCAGGGAACGCGGACCCTGAGGCCTTTTTTAAAAAAAAAAACATTGAAGCCAGGGCTTGCGTGGATGATGTATCATATAGCACTCGCTTTGTAGCTTTACATTAATAGCGTGATGATTGGGAAGAGCGGGGTGGTGTTGTAGTTGTATTGGAGTGGTATTACAGTGGTGTTGGAGTGATTGGAGGGGGTTGGAAAGGGATGTGCGAGGTCATGTATTTGCCATGGTAACGGACAGATAATTATCTAGAGATGCCCTTATCGGGGACAGCAAGGCCCGCACAAGGTGGAGATGTTTCGATTGCGATGAGAGGCGGGAGGTTGAATGAGGTGGTGTACGCTGCGGTGTTTTTTGTTTGTGGAGGGTTTTTGTGTGGGTTGGCGAGGTTGTGGGTTTGTGGGATCATGGGTAGGGAGTTTGGATGATGGTTGCTGAATGCAAGAAAGTGTGCAAGGGTTATGAGGTAGGGGAGGATGGCTTGTCAATGCACTTGTATGTATGCATAGTAGATGGATTGTCAAGGTGTCGCAAGACATGGCAGCGTGGGTTGCAAACATCTAGTTTAAAATAACCTTATTCTAAAGATTCCATCAACTTGAACAAGAGCATTTGGATCTGATCTTAATCGACACATAAAACGAGTCGCGCGCTGAGCAAATGCTGGCTTATGCAATGTACAAAAACAGCTACATGCATTGTACAGCTCTCAGGCCCATATGCCCAACGTCCAGCTCGCCCTCTCGTTACCCTTGGCCGCAAGTCCAGCGCCCATACTCTGCCTCTGCGCAACCACCGAGACTTCCTTTTCTCTTGAAGATCCCTGCAAACCATCTTTGAGATATCGCTCACGCTCAATCTCTACAATGCCCTTGATTCGCTGCTGTGCTACAAGACTTGCACCTGCCCAAGCCCCGAGACTTTCCACACCCCGAATCATACCGCCAGCAGAGCACATCGAGGGAGGGCCGTTCTTCAGAGTGAGGTTCGCGAGTTTCAGATCAATGGCATCCTCGTCCGGCGAGTGGAACCCTGCAGGTGTAGCCTGTGATGCAGCGTTCGAATCCGTTGGAGGACAAGCATGCCCTCCCTCTTGTTGACGCAGCTCAAAAGCATCTCGTTGCGCACGCAGCTTTTCTTCATGACGGGCGCTGGCGGTGCCGTAGTTTTTTACAGGGTTCCAACTATTCAGCTGGGCCAGAGCCTCGAGCTCTTTGAGGATCCGCGTCTTGAGACCCGGCAGGTTGGATACGCCGCCTGTGATGACCAAGCGGGACATGCATAGTCGTCGTACATCAATGGGGAGTTGGACGAGGGTTCGATAGACCAGATGGTGGAGTGGAAGATCTTCGTCATCAAACTCACTGAGAGCCATGTCAGACGCGAACAGAGCATCTTCGGCTGGCTGGGCCAACGAGGCAAATGGCACTCTGAGTTCAGTCGGCGGTGTGTGTTTGGGAAAGGGTATGGTGACCGTTGGCGGCGGTGACTCGATTGCATCCTCAAACTCTTCCAGTACAGGCGCTTCACGTGCAGGAAAGTAGACTGTACGACGATTCGATCTCGGGCGAGATTTGCACCAAGCTACACGGGTGAGCACCTCCTCGGCTTCCTCAAATGAGACGTCTGCTCTTGGCGCGCCCGGCTCCGCATCCTCGTCGAGGTGAGCGTTGAGTAACTTGGCCATGCGTTCACTGAGCATCCTGCCTGCGCGGACCGTACGGCGCTCGAGCACTTCGCGAAACTCGCACACGGCGGTGACGACGGTCTCTGCCCAGCCGATGTCAATGACGAGGGCAGAACGTAAGCCGGCGGCAACGGTACAGAGCACGGGGTTGGACATGAGGGTGACGCTCGGGGCTTGGAAGCTCGTGAAGAGGACATCGAGCATGGTGGCCAGAAGCGGGTGCGGCGTGCGTGATGGCATGGCAAGCAGGATGCGGCGGGGCTTGGTGTCGAGCAGGAAGTATTTGTTGTGAGCTTCTCGCATCGCCCGCTCGAACTTGTCTTCGACAAGGCCCAGGTCGGCCGAGGGCAGATGCATGCGGTAGAGCTCATGGTCCTGGCCCCAGGCCTGTCCTCTTTTCCGCCGCGGCCTCTTGTGGACATACTCGGGGTCCCATTGCCTGTAGTCGCCTACTCTGCGCTGCGAGTCGGGCCCAAACGAGAGGGTGCATCGCGGGCTGCTTTCGCCTGGAAAGCCACCACGCACAAAACGGGCACCCACTTCAATGGCCACATACTCGTCTTCGGTGCGGAAGCTGCCACCAGGCGAGCCAAAGGTGGAGGAGAAGGAGCGTAGCAGTGGCGTGCGCGGTGTCTCGGGCGTGGATCCCAGGTCTGCGATGCGTGGTCGGGCAGAGCGACCGAGTGGCCCAGAGACCTTGCGCTCGCCGCCGGTCGAGGTTGACATGGCGGGATGATGGGGAAAAAGGTACTCTGGTTGGTTAGAGAGAAGAGAGGAAGAAGCCACAGTAAGTTGTGATGAAGGCAGGGCGTGTGCTTCATTGCGCAGTTCGATTCGCTATCAAGCCCATTGGGCGGTGGCTGCTAGTTGGACAGCAGAGTGAAGAAGAAAGGTGCTGGTGGTGCAAAGAGTGTGGACCTGGTGAGCCTGGGCGAGCAAGCCTACAGACAGGAACAAGCCCAAGCACAAGTCTATGCTACGATAGCAATAGCATACTATGTCGCAGTCCAGTGGCTGTTTGCTGGTGAATTAGTCGGCCATCTGCTGTGTCCTTGCTGTGGCATGACCTGAATTTCAGGCACAAGAGAGTTAACACCGGTTCTGGTAGTTCCCGGGGATGCAGGCCGCTTGTGCACCTTTGGGACTGGCGTCTTGGCGTCTTGGCAGGAAAATGGAAAAAGTTCGCAACTTTTGAAGCTCCCACAACGGCAGGCATTGCGCACATTCACCCCGTTGCGACTTTCCACTACACGCACCAACGGGCAGTCGATACCCTTGTATTTCCCCTCTCGCCCTCTCTCGCCCTCTTTTTCTGGACAAAACCCAGCAGCTGCAACCATGGGCCTGTTTATCCTGTCCGAAACGAGGTACGGGCTGCTGGCTTGCTTGCTCGAGCTCTTACCACGCATGCGCCTTCAAAAGAGCTAACACATTCTCTGCAGCGCGGGCTATGCCCTCTTCAAATCGAAGGATAAGAAGCTGCTTTCAAAGGGCGACGAGCTCACCAAAGATGTCTCGGCCGTTGTCGACTCGCTGAAGCTCAAGCGCTTCCAGAAGTTTGAGAATGCCGTCACAGCGCTCAACGAAGCCGCTGCTTTGACCGACGGCAAGGTCAGCCCTATGCTGTCCAACTTGCTCCAGGAGCTCAAAGACGAGACCAAGGCTTCATGTACGTGCTTGTGCTTGCGCCGCGCCGACGGCCCCCCTCTTCCCTGATCAATTGCTTGAAACCATTGCCTTCTCTCTTCTTCCTTTCCCCTCTCTCATCATTTTCACGGGTGGCAGCTAATCTCCTGCAGTGGCTGTCGCCGACCCCAAGCTCGCAAATGCCATTGCCCATATCCCTGGCTTGTCGCTCAAGCCCATCTCCGACTCCTCCACCCAGGATGTCTACCGTGCCATCCGCGAGCACATGACCTCACTCATCCCTGACCTTATTCCCGCCGAGATGGACTCGACCCGCCTGGGTCTTGCGCATTCGCTCTCCCGCCACAAGCTCAAGTTTTCGCCCGACAAGGTCGATACCATGATCATTCAGAGCATTGCCAGCCTTGACGTCCTCGACAAGCAGCTCAACACGTATGCCATGCGTGTCAAGGAATGGTATGGATGGCACTTTCCCGAACTGGCCAAGATTCTCAACGACAACCTGGCCTACTCCAAGGTTGTGCTCCAGATGGGCTTCCGCACAAACGCACGCGAAACCGACCTTTCCGGTATTCTGCCAGAGGAGATTGAGGCTGCCGTCAAGGCTGCGGCAGAGATCAGCATGGGAACTGAAATCACCGACGAGGATCTCGAGGCTACAAGTGCCCTAGCTGAGCAGGTCGTTGATCTCACCGAGTACGCAATTTGCTTCTGTCCGCTCTGCACACCTTGCTAATCTGTTGCAGGCATCGCCAAAACCTTGGCAACTACCTCTCCTCTCGTATGCAGGCACTTGCACCCAACCTGACTGCGCTAGTCGGCGAACTTGTCGGTGCGCGCCTCATTGCTCACGCAGGTTCCCTCATGAACCTCGCCAAGTCCCCCGGTTCAACCATCCAGATTCTCGGTGCCGAAAAGGCCCTGTTCCGTGCGCTCAAGACCAAGCACGATACCCCTAAATACGGTGTATGTTTGACTCTGCTTCTGCTTCAGGACATCTACTAACATCATTGCCTAGCTCATCTACCATGCTTCTCTCATTGGCCAGGCGACTGGTAAAAACAAGGGTAAAATTGCTCGCATGCTCGCCGCCAAATCCGCTCTCGGTCTCCGTGTCGATGCTCTCAGCACATGGGGTGTATCTTCTGAGGATACTTCCAACGAGCCAACGGAAGAGGAGAAGTCGCAGCTTGGTCGCGATGCTCGCTTGGGCATCGAAAGGAGATTGAGGGCACTCGAGGGAAAGCCGCTGAAGAGCCTGGCCAACGCCAACCAGACCGCGCTCGGCTCACAAACCAAGTGGGATGTCAAGGAGGCACGGAAGTACAATTCCGATGCCGATGGTCTGACTGGCGACGAGCCCGCGGCTAAGAAATCGAAGAGTGACAAGGTAAATGGCACAAGTTCCAAGAAGCTTGTACAAGAGGTCGACAAAGACGATGAGGATGAGACCATGGCCGACGCGAACAGCGGTTCTGAGGAGTCCGATTCCGATGCAGAAGAGCAAGAGGTTGCCAAGTCTGGTGGTGACAAGGCGGCAAAGAAGGCAGCGAAGGAGGCCAAGAAGGCCCGCAAAGCCGAGCGTGAAGCCAAACGAAAGGCAAAGGAGGCAAAGAAGGCCGCTAAAGAAGCCAAGAAGGCAGAGAAGGAAGCCAAAGACAGCAGCAAGAAGAGGAAAGCTGGTGATGAGGGCGACAAGGCAGAAAAGAAGAAGAAGAAGAAGAGCAAGGACTAGAGGCTTGCTCTTGGTGTATGTGGAAGATTTACTGTATGTTCAAAATGGGCTTGGCGTTTACTGGACTCGGACTCGCTTCACATGGGCGAGCGTGGCGCATGGCATTGGGGCATTTGTGTACATCGTTATTTTCATCGTTGTTAAGTTGCATGATGAGGATGCGTGGGATGGATACCCGCTAGTTGCTATTACACAAACAATCAGCTGTTCGAATGTGTTCGTCCCCATAGCTCGTTGAGTAAATCAGACTTGACATGTAGCGCGGAGTGATACGGACAGGAGAGGATGTTTTAGGTCCTGAGTACACAAGCTCACTCGTCGACGAAACTTTTACAGCAAAGAAAGCTCCCCAGAAGAGCGGCCGGGAGATTGAGGCAGCCTTGTTATGATGAAGTGTGTTATCGAAAACATATAATCACTCCAACATGTAATCACTTCAACATGTAATCACTCCAACATATAATCCCTCCCAACTCAGGCCTTCCTCCTCACCTTCCTCCTCTTCTTACTAGCGCCCAACAACTTGTTTGAAATCTTGTCCATCTTCATGTCCTCTACCCCTTGCGGGATATTCGCCTCTTCCTCGTCAAACACGTGCTGCGTAATAGCGAGAATATCATGGAGTTCGTCCTCTGTGAACCGTGTGCCTGCCTGTACGTTTCTGTGTTGGTATGCATGTTTCTTGGCGAAGAAGAAGAAGAAGAAGAAGAAGAAGAAGAAGAAGAAGAAGAAGAAGAAGAAGAAGAAGGGTAGAGTGTGTGGTTGGGGGATGGGTGACGATGACGATGATAATCACGATGATGATGACGACAACCATAATAATCCAATGCAAATAAAACACTTACCTCTTCAATAACAAGTTCAAGCATGACCTGCGTGCTCGGCCGTAGATTATATAGCTGTAGATACTCTGCCTTGTTGAGACGGTATTTTGGCGCCAGGGCGCGGAAGAGCGAGTTTGGGCCGCGGTATAGGGTCATGGGCCGGGTGGGATGTGTGTCCGCAAGGCGGCTGGTGGTGTAGTCTGGGGTTTGGAGGTAGGTGAGGCCCTGGGGAATGTTGATGTTGGTTGGAGTTGGTGAGGGAAGAGGGGGGGAAAACGTACATCTCGTAACATGTGGTTGAGACCGGCTGGCTTTGCTCGTTTGCGCGACCTGCCGTTTTCATCGAGGATGCCATCTGTGCCGCTGTATTCTGCTTCTTCTTGGCGGAGGTGGAGGAGGAGTTCGTGGTTGGAGAGGAGTGCGGATTGAGGGGTTTTGATCTGGATGGGGGTAGAAGTTAGAAAATGGAGGGGTGTTTGTCTGTGATGGTGACGTGAAGAATGATTTTGATTGTTAAACTGGAAAGTGTAGAAAAGAACAAGACGGTGTGATGATAGGGAGTGGAAGAAGGAGGAAATCTACTCTGGGGGATGAATGGTAAAAGGAAGAATAGTGTTTGTGTCTTTTGTTCATGTATGGTCTTAATCCTGTAGACAGAAATCCATAGCAACATGATTAAACATTGGCAACAAAACTTGCCTGCATTGTAGGAATATAATCTACTACCCTCTACAACACCAGCAGCGCTCAAAGTCTGTGTACGACAGACCCCTGTATCTACCGTACAGCACTCGCAAGCACGTATACGTCTAACCGAGCTGAAAGAAAAGGTTAGACATTCTGTCCCAGTGGATCGACAAAACGCGCACGCATATCTTACTGACGGATGGAGTATCAGGGTGAGATTGGATATCGCTTTGTAATTCCGTGTACTGGCTTCGTTGTCCACGGCTGCGGTTATTGGAGGCTCACGAGGAAACAGGTGCAGGCAGAAAGGGAAGTTTTTCGCGCTAGTGGCTTGGCGGCGACGGTGTAAACCTTCCGTGAGGGTGTCATAGGATGGATGCAGAATACATGGCTACAGTACCTCGACAGCACGGTTTCATTAGCCGCATGTAAGTATAGTTGGTTGGTCTGGCTTGAATTGTTGGTGTACTAGTCACTGATGATACACACGTATCAAATCGTGGGTTTGAAGTGTCTCCACGCTCGGGTCCAACAAACCAGGCTCATCACGAGTCCATGTCCCAGATTTGGTAACCGGATGCTTCTTGGACGAGTTTGTGGGCCCTATCCAGGGCTCTTAGGATTGACTCTCCAGCACCGAGGTATTGTAGAATCTATTTTTCTGCTAGACTGCGTGGTAGCGATCGAGCTCAACGTGGGTGCTGACAAGTCTGCATGGGCTCCACCGTTCGTCCCGTCCCCTCCACGGACGCAGCAGCACGTGTGGGCCTCAAGCTTCGACCTTGCCCATAGCTACCCCGATACGAGCCTCTGATGATCTGCCAGGACTTGCGCGTGTCGGGCAGATTCGACTGCCGCCCAAGGCCGAATGGGCTCTCCCGTAGTAATGAGTCGCACAATATCCTCCCAAGTAACCTCCAGGGTGCACCAAAGTATGTACAGCATTCTGAGAATGGGGCCTCTTCGTACAGCACCGGTACAGGCTTGGCAGTGAATCCTCATGTAGTGTTCACGTACACCACCCACACGGCCGGCGAGTATGCATTTGCTCACGTGTTGCACAAGCACACTCGATAGATGGCCTGACGAGAATCTCACATGTTGGAGAGCGCTGTCGGACCGAAACATGGGCTACTGGGGTAGAAATGAGTACTGCACATACATACCTAGTCGACGCTGGTCCACGATCTGAGATGCAGGATTGCAGTGAAGACATGGTGGTGCGGGATCGATAAAGGTGGAGATAAAAATGGAACTGTCAAAAGGCCCCATCCAGTCAAGGGTATTGCAGGGGGCCGGGGGGCGAGAGAGAAGGAAGCCTGTCGAGAGCCAGTTGGAGGTTGGTAACGCGATGGCCGGCCAAAGGAGTCAAACCGCATGTTTGCATGGGTCTGGACTCATATCGCCCATCCTGTGTGTACTCTATCTGGACCCGGATTTGGCGGGTGCTGCACACGACTGCGTCTGGGAGTGCGAGGCCAGCCGCTTGAAGGCAGACTAGTACTGCAGACTGCTAGGTAATTCCCTCGAATGTACAAGGGGCACGAATACGAGAAGATTGTCTCTGGAGGAACCGCAAGTACCCATTCAAAAAAAAAAACAAAAAACAAAAAAAAAACGGCCGGGTGGCTGGCGGAGGCCCAAGAGGCAAAAAGGCGAAGAGCCATGTGGCCACTGGCTAGGACAATATAGCCGAGAATGGCGCAAACTGGAGCTGGAGCATGGGCAAGGGTGTGCAAAGATCGAAGGGGAGCAGCAGCTTACTGTGTCGTGTGCGTACAGTGGGTATACAATAGGTATCGGTAGAGGGAATGATTATGTCGGTATGACTGGGCAAAAAGTCAGGCCACGCCAAGTAAGTAACGTTACCGGTAGGCGGCGGCAAGTAGAGTAGCTACCCAGCAGCACTCTAGAGTAGCCGTATCGTATGAATGTAGTAGGTACCCAAGTAAGAAAGGATAGAGTACACATACTCTACATACCCAGGTACCGTAGATGGTGACAGCAGACAGGTGGAGGATGCTGGCAGGGGCAGTGCTTGAGAAAGTGTGTAAAAGGGTGAAAGAACGGGCTTTGCCTGGGCTGATTGATGCGCCTTGGGAGGGGAGGGTTCTAGACGCTGGGGGATCGCCACAACGCTTGGACGGGTTCTCTGACGGCTGATTGGTGCTCCGGCCATTTCACACCGTTGCTCTCCCAAAACGCAGAACCCACGACCCCTCCGGTCCGCACACCAAGAAGCAACACCACACCACCACCACCACCACCACCACTACCACCCACCTCTCGTTACTACTTGCAGCTGGTCCTCTGCACACTCCCATTCACTCGTCTGCCCGTCCACCCGTCCACCCGTCCACTCGTCCACTCGTCCACTCCCCTCCCACTCCCTCCGCTCGTTCACCTGCTTGTACCATCATTCATCACCTGCGCCTTGCCTTCTCCACCCAGCTGCCCTGCCGTTTTTGCCGCGCCCCCGCTCCACCCCTTCACCACCAGGCGGAGCTCCCGTATTTCTTCGTGTCTGTCTTGTATACCTGGTCCTGGTCGCTAGGATCCTCAGCCACGCCTCAGCCTTGGTGAATCTTGCACATCATTCTCTCCAACGCCTCGGGGCACAGTGCCAGTGCCAGTGCCAGTGCCAGTGCCAGTCTGCCCTTACAACACCGACAGAGTGCCTCTCTCCTTCCCCGCCGACGTCGCTGTTTGCCATTGAGGAAATGGTCGACCCTCGGCTTTCCTTGTCAGATGCAAATCTTCCAGACCTTCAGCGCCGCCATGTTGCCGCTGCTCTGTCGCACTCCCAACCTTTCCCAGCGACTCCGGATGGGGACCTGGACCTGGGTACGCCCAGCCCCGAGACCGTGGTACCTTGTGGCCTTAGCAGTCCGTCCGTAAACGACATTGCTTCCCTTCTCGATGCTTCCCTACCGCAGCCTATGCCGTTGCCTTCCGCCCTGCCCCAGCCTCTCTTGTCGCCAGTCCACCATGACCGTACCCAGTCCGATCTGACGGCCGGTCTTCCTCTAGCCCTTCCCTCTCCCACAGTATTCAGGGCGGCCCACAAACTGCGCCTTCCCTCTTTTGATGTATTAGGTATTGCTGCACCCCATCCTAATCGCTATCCGCTGCACACAAGCCAGTCCTTCTCCTCGCTTGGTGCCGGTCCGCTGTCCATGCCTGAAGATCCTCTCCATGCACTCAACGCACTGAACACACGATTGGACCTTTCCCCTCCACACCAAGGAGCCCACCACCATCTCTCCCCTACCTCTCCCAGAGCTACAAGAGGCCAGCTGGAGCTTAGTGTCGCCACATTCACACCTCCCTCGGAGCTGGGCACGCTCAGCTGGGGATCCTTTGTGAACGTGACAACGACGGACTTGGGCTCCCCCCCAAGTTCTGATTCAGGTAGATCACCAGACCTTGTTACGACTACAAGTGCCACAGTTCCGGCTCAAGCTCCGATCATCGTACCTACCCTTGCCAGTCCAGGCGAGGAAGTAAGCATGTCAGACTGGGTTGATCAAGTCAAGGACATGATCAGTAAGCGTGCATCTTGGGAACAAAAAAAATCATACATTGCTAAGGAACCATAGTAACCCAGTCTGGATGCTTGGACCTGCATTCGGTCAAGATCCTGTCTCACGCGTTGCCTTGCCCGTCCATGACAGGCCATGTGTTTGGACAAATCATCAGTACCATTCACGAGAGAACGTCGGCACAAACGTCATGGATCAACGTCTTTCATGCCCTTCCTGGCCGCTACACCCTGTCTGACTTGCCCAAGTCTCCCCCATCGACCCCCGGTCCTGCCGTGGGAGGAGAATCGTACTTCACAAGCAAAGTCTTTGACAGTGCCGTGGCCATTCCCGACTACCAGCTCGACTCCAAACTACTTCCACCCTGCCCGAGACCGGTCGTACCACCGGGTAGCATCAATGTCTCGGTGGTTGAGCGGTACATTCCGCCTACCAATACCAACGAGTACGCTGAAATGTTCACATTTCGAGGTCGCTCGTTACTCTACGATCGCCTCAGCGAATTATCCACTGAGGATGGTATCCTGCTCTTCGTCTATCCTACAAAAACTGGTGCGCGAACATTCACCCAGCAATATCTAGGGCCTATACTGGATCCACTCCTCCGCACTGTTACGGTAGTGCACGATCTTCATTCAGAGCTGGGCAGAAGCTTGGGACAAATGAGCGCTGTCAATTACCTTGACGAGTACGATCATCTCCAGGGCCGAGTGCGAGACTTTTGCCACGCGCTTGGCGATCGGCCTGGCCATCAAACAGCAACGTACAAGGTCATACACGCCAAGAAGCAGGAGGTTATTCTCAGTCGAGCAGCCTGGGCGGATGACTGGTGGATCAAGCAGGAGAAGCCGAGGGTGCGCGACAACATTACCAAGTATTTCCGCAAGTCCAAGAAGCTGCCATCGAACGAGATGACGGGCGCACACCTCATCCAAGAAGTTCTCGAAGGTGTTTCGAAACGCGGCTATCATGACGGGGAACCAACGAAAGGCGTCGAAGTGGGTGTGTTCATTGTGAAGAAGATGCCTTCTACATAGGATCTGAAGGCCACATTCGACAATCTGTTTCAGCGTGGGTTTGATGGATGACAAAATCACGACATGTGATGATCTTGGACATGAGGTTGCATGTGATCATGAAGCGTGTTTGATTAGTTGGAACGTCCCCCCTACTCTCTATATTTGAGAAGCCTTTTTTATCCATAGCATGGCGTGGCGTTGGCGACATTGATGCAATCTGTCTGGCTGGAACAGGACAAGAATGCGAAATTAATCTTAATGCTCGACGATTGATCGAGAACGAATCGGCTCCAAATGTGCTGAACCATGGTGCTGGTCATGCCCGAGCGCAGGCGCTGCGCAAATGCTAGTGCGCTTTTGAGAGGTTGTGGATGATGATTCAAGTACCGGTAGCGAAGAAGGTCCATTTTGAAAAGCCGGTTCAATAACAGCAGCGTTCCAGTACAGTATTCCAGCAGCCTCTGACTTGCCATGCAGTCGGAAAAAAGGCCAATCAAGTATCAAACTGGATCCCAATTAGCCAGCATCCAGCCGAAAAAGCAAATCCAAAAAACAGAGACACAGCAAGGAATCAAGGAGTCAAGAAACCAAACAACAAATCAATCAATCAATCAATAAAAACTCAATCCCCACACACCTGCCACTTCTGCAACCCCCGATCCCTCGCCTCATTCTTGGGCGCCGCCTTGGACGCCATCTTTGGCTCATGCGTACGCGTGTATTCCTGCGCCAGCGCCGCACAAACTTTCTTGTGCGTCTTGAAGTGCGCTTTCTGACATGCTTTGTTGCAGTAGGTGGCGCTGTGGCATTTTAGGCAGGGTTTGGGGGTGGGTGGGGGGTGGTTGCATTGTGCGCATGTTGATGTTGGTGGTGGTGGGCGCTGGGGGGGGTCGGACATTGTTGGTGGGTTGTTGGGGTAGGGCTTGTGGGGAGGTGGAGGGGGAGGGGGGAGGTTGGGTGGTGTTGTGGTGTTGTTTGAGAAAGTTGGGCGGAGAGAAGGGGGGGGGGGTGAAGGTGTTTTGTCTAGTAAGTGTTGTGGAAAGTGGTGATGGACGCTGGGCTGGTTCTTACAGACCGAAGAGGTGCGTTAGCACATGTACTTGTAAGCGAAAAGGCTAGGCCAGGAGAGTACTAGTTTGTTCCTTCATTGGCATCTCTCACTCAACTGCACACGGCACAAAACTTTGCGACTATCTTGACAATTCACGCACGCGCTGGATGAACTGCTGTAGCGCGGTCGTTGTAGGGCTTCTAATGGGGGAGTTTTGCGGTCTTGGCTGCCCTTCTGATTGGATACAATGGTTTTAGTTCTAACAATACAGTGCGGCATGTACAGGCGGTCGGGGCTCAACGGGCTTGGGATGTTGAATATTCGGGGAAGAGGTTGGATGAGATGCACAAGGTGGAGATGGGGGAGAGGAGAGGGATGAATGATTGCGTCATGTATTTCCAAAATATAGTAAACAACTGTGGTATGCCGGATGTGATGAATTCACTTGGGCGGCGGGCGTGAGCCGTATGGTATGTCATGACATTAGAGTCCTTGCCTAACCGTGGAAGCTACAATGACAAGTCCCCCCCCCCCCCAAAAAAAAAGAGAAAGAATTCGCCACATATGTCCATGCATTCATCGCTGTACAATTCATAAAAAAAAACACACGACGTCTCTTGCAAGAAAATCTCATTTCCTGCTGACTACACCCACCAAGCCTTCCCCACCCCAACCCAAAGTCTCTCGTTCCATTCCAAAAAATGAAATCGTTTCACGCCCAAACCACCACTATCACCCCCCTCATCCCGCCAACCTCATCCCCCGTCCCCCCTTCACACACCCCCCTCACGTATAATACCCCGCACGCACCCAAACCTCACCCTCACCCCCATCCTTGCGATTCCAGCCCGCCAGCCCACAAAGCCCACCCGCCATCTTGTCCAGCAGACCGGAAAGTCGCTTCCGGTTCTTGGATGCTTTTTTCACGGGGAGTGTGGGGAGGGGTTTGGAATGTAGGAGATGGCGGGGAGGGGAGGGGTAGGAGAGGGGGCGGTAGTGGTGTGGTGAGGGTTGGGGAGGTAGGGGGGAGTGAGGGAAGGTTGGGATGGGGGTGGGGTAGGAGTGACGATGCTGGTGCTGGTGCTGGTGCTGATGCTGATGCTGCTCGTATTGATGCTGTATAGGAAAGCGTGCACAATCCCGATAAACATGCGCATGCGCAGAACACTCCTGATAATTCTCCGAATCGCGAGGTGGACCATACGCCCGATGCCCACCGACCGGCGTCCCAGCATACAAATTCCGCGAAGACTTCTGCGCCGTTTGGTACCGTCCACCCTGCGTTACAAGCCGGGGAGGTGAATTATCCCGCAAAGTCCGCGTCTGCGCTAGTCCACGCCCATACGTTTCCTCACACCGTCCGAGGCCCATGTACTCGACCCGCTCCTCTAGCATGTATGCATCATGATCCTGCTCCTGCTCCTGCTCCCGATACGAAACCTTCATCCCACCCTGCCCATCGCAATCCACAAACAGAGTCGCCTCGGACGCGCGCGCGCGCAACTGCGACTGCAGCTGTGATTCCACATTTCCATTGCGGTAGGAGATGATGGGACCGTCGTACTCGTCCCAGTCTACAAACATGGTGCCGGAGGAGGTGGGCCGTTGCGTCTGCATCTGCGGCTGGGGCGGCGTCCAGGATCCGGTGTTGTTGGTGTAGGGAGAGGTGAATTCGTAGCCGGATTCCGGGTTGGGGGTTAGGGCTGCGGTGTAGGACTGGGTGAAAGCGAGATGCTCGTCTAGCATCATCATGATTTGTGCGTCTTCTTCACGGTAGTCGGGGTATGGACGTCCTGTATCGCTAGTATTCGGGGCTGGATAACGGTGTGCCATCGTATTGTTATCCTCTCGATTCCGAGGTTGTTGAATGGCGACTTTGTTTTCTTGCTCTTGGGGTGTAGAGTGTAGTTAGTGGGAAGTGAAAGAGAGTTGGTGGAGGAGAAAATCGAAAAAGGGCTTTCATAGGCGTCTGGTTGTGAGTGTGGAGTAGACAGTGTGAAAATATAATCCCTAGTTTCGGTGGCGTTGTGCGTTGAGTATGTGACATTGTGATGGACGAGTGAGTGCAACTCTAGAGAGTGTCGGTGCTGAAGTGGTACACTGCATCTTTGAGCTGGCGCAATGGATACGCAAAATAGTAGCTTGCCCTGTTGTATTCCAGTTTCGCCATTGTGTTTGTGGTGCCTGCACTGCGCTGCTAGTTAGCTAGTAGTCTACGGAGCCGCACCATGTGCCAGAGGAGACTCGACATCGCTCGAGGTTAGTGCAAAACGCCTGGAACGAGGCCTGCTGGTATAAGACGAGAACATGTACTATTGATCCGGTGATATCATTCTATTAGCGTATTAAGTACTACTCCCTGGATGCCATGGTACTAGATCATCTACCCTCATGTAGACCAATATCGGGCAGCCCAGGTATATGATCAAAGACACGCAACTCTTCTCGACATCTACACTCTGTCATGCGCTCACACTCCTCCTTGAGCTCAAACATGACGGTAGATGACGCACATGTAGATTGGATAGGACATGTCAGTCAGAGCAAGGAAAGTGGTATAGACCAAACGGAACTCCGTGACGAACGATGAACATGAACAATGAAACAAAGCGTGCGAACCCGGGGTATTGCTAAGCTCACGTATGAACATGGGAAGACGGCACTCCAGACGACGTGCCAAGACGCAAGGGCAAGGCGTCTAATGCTTGCTGCTAAACTTGTCCTTGAGCTTGCCGAAAATGGAGCGACGCTTCTTCTTCTTGTCGTCGGCGCCAGAGGCGATGCTTTGGGGTGCGGGAGTACCCTTGGGCGACACGTCCGAATCTTTTCGGTTGTCCTTTTGGGGCGTCTCTGGCGATGTTGCGGTTGCGGGTGCGCTGCTTGTCGCCTCAGTAGTGGTTGTCTCAACACCAGTGGTCACTGTAGGCTGAGTCTGCAGGGTGGTGGCAGGCGCCTGTGGGGCAAATGTGACGTTGGTGTTCGCATCAATGGGCTTGGTGTTGTCCTGGCGAGCAGGCTCGGAGGCAGGGGCGTTGAGCTCGCTAGATGAACTCAAAGGCTTCGAGTCAACAAGAGCCTCGTCGGAAAGACCAGCAGCCTTGGTGGTGGAGCTAGCGTCAGCTGCGACTGGAGCAGACTCGCCTGTGGCATCTGTTGCCTTGACCTCGTTGAGAAGTTCAGCCTCGACGGCCTTCTTCTCGGTGACAGCCTCGGAGTTGGCAGCAGCCTCAGGGCTGGCGTGTGCCTCTCTTTGGCTCTCTGCTACGACGTCGGGCACCTCATGAGCAAGAGCCGGGGTCTCCGTGTGTGTTCCGGGGGCAGTGGCTGATGTAGCGGCAGTAATCACTGGCGCAGGCTCACCTGCCTCGTCGCTCTTTGGGATCTCGTGCAGAAGTTCAGATTCGACCGCCTTCTTCTCGCTGACCGCCTCGGCATTGGAAGCAGCTTCAGGGCTAGCATGAGCTTCCTTCTGGCTCTCAGCAACCACCTCGGGCACCTCGGCGGCCGGTTCGCTCGAGTGGGAGGCGAGAGCAGCTCCGGTAACAGCAGCTCCTGTAACAGCAGCTCCTGTAATGGCCGCTCCAGCTGCGACACCACCAAGGACGGGTGCAGAGTCGCCGGTTGCCTCGTCGCTAGGGACCTTGCCAAGTAGCTCTGATTCAAATGCCTTCTTGTCGGCCACAGCTTCGCTATTAGCAGCCGCTTCCGGGCTCGCATGGGCGGCCTGTTGGCTCTCGGAGACGACCTCCGGGACGGCAATGGCTGGAGCGGGCTCGCCAGCCTCGTGGGTCTTGGGGACTTCGCTCAGAAGCTCCTGCTCGACCTCGCTCTTTTCACGGACAGCCTCGTCATTGCTAGCAGCCTCGGGACTGACATGGGCCTCGCGCTGACTCTCCGCCACAACAACGGGCACGTCAGCAGCAGCAGCAGCAACAGTGGAGTCTTGCGAACCGACGACGGCATCGGCAACCTTGTTTTGGACGTCAGCCGCAGAGGTGTTCGCATCGACACCGGTGGCCTCAGCAGCCTTGTCCTTGGCAGAGTACGCAGCGGCGGCCACGAGACCAGCACCAGCAGTGACACCTGCCGCGGCGGTAGCAGCCGCCGTTCCGAGGTTGGAGCTGACATTGGAGAGGAACGAGTTATCGGCCGCCGCAGGAGCCTCGGGCACATTTTCCTTCAGTTCTTCCTCGACTTGCTTCTTTTCCTCGACAGCCTCCGGGTTCGACGAGGCTTCAGGAGCAGCGCCAGCCTCGTGTTGGCTCTCGGTGACGGCTTCTGGGACACGGGGTTCCTTGGGGACTTGGGCGGCGAGAGCAGCCGTGGTGCTAGTGGGAGCGGCAGACTGGATCGTGACGCCCGTGTCCTGCTCCGTCTTGGCATCGACTCCCATGGGTAGGCTAGATTCGGGTATCATGTTGCCCATGACAGGGGGCAGGCCGAACATGCCACCCTTGGCCTCGCGCTCGGCCTGGGGAGTGAAGGCAAGCGGTGGCAGTGCGTCGGCTTTTTCATAGGATGCGGCATCGGTGGTGGCGGTGCTGTCGACGGTGTTGTCGGTGAGGGTGCTCGGATGGGGCACGGGCTCGCCAGGTGCAAGGTGAATGGGGTTGCCAGCGCCAGCCGTGGCGGGAATGGGGGCCACACCCAACGTTGCGGCCTCGTCGTCGTCCTCGGGCTGCTGGTCGTGCTTGACGGTAGATTGCACTGTGTTGTCAGTCAAGGTGCCCGCATCAGGTACAGGCTCGCCCGGCGCCAGCGTGATGGGGTTCCCAAGACCAGCAGTAGCCGGCATGGGCGCAATGTTGAATGTCTGGGGCTCGCTGCCTGGAGTCTCTGCCGCGGGGGTCATTGGGAAGGCGCCAGGGACAGAGTCATCGGTGCTCGTCTTGCTCTCCTCTTTGGGCACTGCGCCAGCGAGAGCAGCGGTCGAGGACGTGGGCGCGGCCGATGACAGGGTGCTCACCGGCTCGTCGACGATGTCTTCTGGAAGCAAGACATTGTTGACGATGCCGTGGCCGTCGTCCTCTTTGCGCGCGCTCTCGTTGGTACACCAATTGCCATCGACGACAAACTAGCGAGTGGGCGGTCAGCAAGTGTTGCGCGCGCAGGCGTCGCACAGGCGCAGACATAGGCATAGGCAGAGGCATAGGCATAGGCATAGGCGGCGGCGACTGACGTACCTTGTACTGGGTGTGCGTCTTGGGCAGCTCGACCGTCTTCTTGAAGACACCGTCCTCCTTTTCGAGCTGGACGGTCTTGCGCCAGTCGTCAAAGGTGCCGGTCACAAAGACCTCTTGGGCAGCATGTTCCCTTGTGGCGACAAGTCAGCGATGGATGGGGCGCCATGGGGAGTCGACGGGCGTGATGCGGCGCAGGGCCAGCCTGTGTGCGCCAGAGACCCTTGTGCGGGCAGCGACGCATGAGGAACATACCAGGTAAAAGTGTATTTGCCCATGGCAGCGGAACAAGAGGCGTTGGTCAGGGATTGGGGGGAGGGGGGGCGGAGGGAAAGGAGGGGGGGGGAAGAGAAGAATGTGCGATCAAGGAGTGAGACAGCTTTGAGTGTTTGAGACAAGAAGGACACAAATCTGCGTCTTTGCCCGGTGCAGGTCGAGGAGGTGGTTGGGGAGGTCACGAAGCCTGTCTTGGGCGGGTACAGGCTAGCCATTGTCGGCTTAGCGTTCTGTCTGGGCCGCGCTAATCTGGGCGTGTTCGTTGCGCACGGAATCATTCGAATGGCCGCCGCCACCGCCATCTGGTCAGTGTGGGAGAGGGGCGCTTTGACCCGAGGTCGATTTGCTTCACACAATGCCCAATTACATAGGACTGCCATGGATGTATTTTCCAAACCAACTTGACAATGTCCCCTCGCTGTCCTCTCTTTGTGTGGTGCGGTGCTAAGAGTAGGTACTACACTATGCTATGCAGGTAGAGTCCCCCTGCGCCTGGATGGTGTCACGTGTGTGCTCGTGCATGGATGTCACCTTGAAATGGCGAATGGTTCGCATGGTTCGCCTCACTAGAGACGACTAACAAGTACGTCATCGCTTATCAAGGCTTGTCCGCAATCTCCTTGGGGTCCGCCCACCAATGACCACGAGTGATTCTTACTCCCCTTGAAATCCATTTCACATACAACACAATCAAAATCAGAAAGATGCACAAATCAAAGACAGAGAATACATGCATCCAACATGCAACCAACTGCCTGGCCATCTCATGTCTCATGGGCAGAGTTTTTGCTCCTTGTCTCTCTCTCTCTCTCTCTCTCTCTCTCTCTCTCTCTCTCTTCTCCTGCAGCCCGCGTCTTAACACGGGCGACTAGGTAGCTTCTACGCATTTTTTTCGTCCTCGGCTGTCTGCTCAGTGGTTTTGTCCTTCACCGCCAACTTAGTCCTTTGTCAGACAGTGCAGCTGCCTGTCTCTTTGATCGAACCGCCCTACCAGCCAATCAGCCGTGTAATGCCTCCTTTTCCCAAAGACGGCCAAACACTTGGGAGTGCAGCTACTACTGGATAGCTTATCTTCTGCCTACCTAGGCCTAATACTAGCTAACAGTATAGGTAGCACTCTACCTGCCTAGCCAGAGCTGAGCTGCTTCCTGATGGTCAGTGCCCCCAGCTCTCGATGTTCCTTTGAAGGTTGGTGCAGCAAGCTCTGGCCAATAAGCAGTCCGTGGGCAGGGCGGGAACTAGGACGAATCTGCTCCTGCCAGAGCTGCCGCCAGGAAGTTTCCCTCTACAGTAGATGAGTAGGTAGATGGGTACAGTAGCTACTTCCTCCGTTGTACCAGTCATACCATCACAGTAGGAATAGGATCATAGCCATCATGAGAGCTCCTAGAAGGGAAAAGGCGGGTAAAAGCGTGGATGAAATAGAGCCCAAGTACCTAGCTTCAACAAGGCAGCTAGCCATGTACCGGTAGGTACCCATCACAATCATCACTCAATGCGCCTTTCTCAACCGATAGGTAGATTCAACGATGAAAGACAAACAACAACTAGTGTTTGCACATCTCGTCTCACAAAGTCGGCTTACGTATGCTATACATGGACGCATACATACATACTAGACACAGTATGCTACATGGAGTAGCCTTTGTAGCTAGGTATCAGCTGGCAGTGCTGGCTTAGGACCCTGTCCTGTGCTGTGCTGTTAATGTAGGTACCCTATTGTGCCCTGGCCGAATGAACAACTGCTCCCCCTCCTCTCCCCCATCCCCCATCCCCTCTCCCCGTGCGTCATCACCACCCACCCACTCGCCTTCTCACACCTCTACTCTCTCTATTCACTGCATTCACGTCTCGATTCACCTTGTACTTTGTATCATATCACTTTCCCTTTCCTTTCCTCTCACCCCCACAGTTGCACTGCGACCTTGTGCTCCTCCTGCCCGCCTCTGCACCCGCGAGCTTCTCTTGAGCTGCGCGCAGACGCTACTCTCTGAGCGCTCCATCTCTCCATCTCCCTCTTTCCCTCTTTCCCTCCCTCCTCTCTCTCTTTCTCTCTCTCTCTCTCTCTCTCTCTCTCTCTCTCTCTCTCTCTCTCTCTGCCTTTCGGACCCTCGCAGCGCCGCTCCCACCGCCGCTCGTCGATTGTAGTGTCAAAGAGCTGCTGCGCTTGACCCCTCCTCACCACTGTGCCTACCGCTCCTCCCAATGTCCCTTCCCTCCGACTACTCGAATGAAATCTCGGCTCTCGACCGCGAAATCCTGAAGCACCAGCCCCACGACATTCTCCAGTTTTGCGCAAACTTCTTCAACCGCCGTCTCGAGTCCCAGCGCACCGAAGCCTTGCTGTCGCAGCAGCATTCCAGCCCCCAGGGTCGAGGCCTGGCCGACAACACCTTCCCCGGCAACAACCCCTTCAGCACATCCCCCACCGGCGGCGCCCCTGCAAAGAGCCCGATGCAGCGCCTCGAGGAAGAAGAGGAAAACGATACCATGACGTCGCCCACCGCTTCCTCGTTTGGCACCATTGACTTTGGCAAGCCCCGCAACACCAACAATAACAATAACAACGCCCATAATGGCACTCCCAGCGCCTTTGGCGACTTCCAGGGCTTTGGCGGCTCCTCCAAGAGCAACATCACCCAAATGCCACCACTTGCTGGAGACGGCCAAAGCTTCCCCAGCAACTACAACACCAACCGCCGCACCTCCGTCTCGGCCGAGTCGCTGAATCCCGCCTCGGCCGCCGCCGGCGACTTCACCGCCCCCTTCCACCAAAAGTCACAAGATCAGCTGTCGCGTCTGAGAGCAGCCGTGTCGGGCAACTTCCTCTTCTCTCATCTCGACGATGACCAGTCCTCGTTGGTGCTTGGCGCCCTCCACGAGAAGCCCATACCCACAAAGGGAATCAAGGTCATCTCGCAGGGCGACGTGGGCGACTACTTTTACGTTGTCGAGAAGGGCGAGTTTGATATTTACGTCAACAAGTCGGGCAAAGTCGAGACAGGCCAAGAAGGCATTGGTAACAAGGTGGGCTCCGTGGGCCCGGGTGGTTCCTTTGGTGAACTGGCACTCATGTACAACGCCCCTCGTGCTGCCACTGTCATCTCCACTGAAGCGTCCACCTTGTGGGCTCTCGATCGCGTGACGTTCCGTCGCATTCTCATGGACAGCGCCTTCCAGCGGCGACGCATGTACGAGGGCTTCTTGGAAGAGGTGCCTCTCCTGTCCACCCTGACGCCCTATGAACGATCCAAGATTGCAGACGCGCTCGAAACAAAGAAATACCCGCCAGGCTCCACCATTATCCAAGAGGGCGATGTGGGCGAGTCCTTCTACCTCCTCGAGTCGGGCGACGCCCAAGTCTTCAAACGTGGCATCGAGACAGCCGTCAAGGAGTACACAAAGGGCGACTACTTTGGTGAGCTGGCTTTGCTCAACGATGCTCCCCGTGCTGCCTCGGTTGTCAGCAGGACCGAAGTCAAGGTGGCAACGCTCGGCAAGAACGGATTCCAGCGATTGCTGGGTCCTGTCGAAGGCATCATGAGGCGGAATGATCCAAGCAAGCCTGGCTTCACTGGAGATCACGTCGACCCGCTCTCGAGAACTACAGGATGAAGAAACCGCTTCGTGATGCTCCCAAAATCACCCCACGATAGAGGAACTTATTTCCATGGCAGGATGGAGTCCTTGCTCGAATTCCGGGACTTGTCGTGAGGATATGTCGTTTCCGCTTCCCTGTGCTCCCAACTCTTCGGCGTTTTCGCATGTATTCCTACGCTTATATTACTGTCACTAAACGCCGCTTACTGTGATGGCCGGAGGGATGATGGCAGGCTTGCTTAAAGGAAAGCAATGAGCCCTGTATAGCCTGCTTTGTTACCAATACTCCTAACTTGCGTATGAATTTTTTCGATTCGAAATGAGATTTTAGATTTCCGAATACAGTAGTAAGCCCCCTGAATCGTGTGCAGCGTAACATTGTTTTCAAACAGTCTGTGCACCAGCTTGCAGCTCCTCCCCTCTCCCCCACCTCCCATTCCTGGCTGCACGCAATCCCCCTTTGTCTCAAACACTCAAAGAGGGTGACGACCTTGGGCATGTTATACTCACTTGCGTTGCTGTAGATTTGGCACTCAGATTACATGGGCAAGGTAAGCCCTCAACAAGGCTACCTATTCGGATTCACTGACGGGAATGTCAGTTACCTACCGTGACCGTTACCGTCATCCAAGATCTAACCCTTGAAACATGGCCATGGCTTTACATGGCTTCTACGAACAATTTTCCACCATCATCTGGGTATTAATATTGGCCAAGGCAGAAACAGGCGGCTGACCAGACCGTGAACGATTTTGTGGTTTCAACCGATTGGACTCGGGCGGACCCAAACCCTGCCGGGTGCCTCTAATGGCAGGCCATTCGTGGTAGGGCTAAACTTGCACAGCCATAAACCCCAGTGGCAACTACACCACCAAATCCCTCCCAGTCGAGCGAGCAGCATCCTAGACCCGGAGAAATCAACGGTCTCGATTCCACTTCTTGTCATCACATCTGCAGCTTACTGTTATGTGCAACAGCATGGGTCTGTACGCTCTATATCCGAACAAGGCAAATGGGGCTGCACTGCTTGAGGAACAAGCGTCTTCACCTATACGTTCCCTTTCCCTCATCTTCTGTTTGCCATCTCAAGTGTATATCACTGGGAAATCGGGAAATTGACGCTGAATGCTTTGCTTCGTAGAGTGTAGCAGCCCATGGAAGCTTCTGCTCTGCCTAGAGGCTACTAGTAGTCAAAGAACAAGGGTCAGATCAGTTCAACGTTGACAGGATCTCCCGTCAGACCAATCCCTTCACGGTGTCAAGCTGTACACTGTACTGAGAATGACCACTAGATCGACCATTTGTCTGCAGAACCACTGGCTTGCACCAACACCGGCTAAGAACCGTATTGTGCTTGTGACTTTCACGCCTTGCTATTCCCGAACCAAGGTCCAACTCACATGCACAACATGTTACGACGTTTGCACAGCTCCGCCATGTAGTCGCGCCTTACAAGGTACCGATTTTCGACCCCACCGCCCTTCTCCATGACCATGGAAGACTGCGCCGACCGGTGTGTCAGACAGATCTCGGTAGAGGTTATTGGCATGTTGAAGTCAGCTACCATCCCTACGCTGTTTGACTCGTTTGTAGTCCTGATATTGCCCTAGTTCAGTGAGACTTGACTCCGGGAACACTCTTGAGCGTTTATTCAAAGGCATGATGTCGAATAGGTACACGATTCGGGGCGTACATTTCTGAGCGTGGCTTGCTACTGCTACTCTATCAGACGGTGACCAAGTTGATCGATACGTACCTGGATCTTACGTTATCCAGCTAGGGCGATGGCTCATATGTCGACCACCATCCTGCTATCACCGTTGAGAGTCTCGATGAAAGCTACAGAGTAGGTCTTGCTCGCACAGGTCAGACATATTTTCACTTCTGCCAATTTTTAGCAACAGCTATGGCTCCACGGACCAAGTCCTCCACAGTGAAGAAACGATCGAATAGAAAACGAAGACCTCCCCTGGCACCCGGGCCACCGCTACAGTTCGTTGTGGCTAGCCATCCGGATAGGTTTAAGGATGAACAGACCATGAGAAATGTCCGATCTCATGTCATGTACAAGCATCGTGAGCACACGGAGCCATTACCCTCAGAGAGTAGTAGTGCTGGAGAGCAAAGCAGGAGCCGTTCCCATCAGTCACGAAGCCCAAACCCGTTCACCTTCAGCTGCCGTACTCCTACAGATGCCTTGGCTCTTGCATCGCCTGCATCACAACATCACAGCGGGGACTTGACCTATGGACTACCTTCATTGGCTCTAGAATCGCTTCCAGTGGATCCTTTCAGGTCTCTTGCAACTCGCATCTTCTCAATGACAGAAGTCACAAGCGTTCCTAGTACGACGCCAGTGTTTGCAATAGCCCAGACACATGCCCTTGACACCTTGGATGAATCAATACCAGAGTCATGGGAAACTCTACAGCAAGAGTACATCGAAATCACTCCACTCTTATGCCATGGTACGTGTATACTCTCTCAGTTCGACTGCTTCTCATGCTGTACTAGATCTAGACTGGATGCGAAGCCTATGTAGCGCTCACATGTCCTTCCTCAGCCACGCAAGTGCAGCATGCGTCTACCAGGACCTTGGCGACGGTCTTTTACACGACAGTGCACTCACTGTCTCCGCAAAATCAAAGGTGAGCCTCTACGTGCAATATGCCGTAGAAATTCCCTCTGATGGCATACCCTAGGTCCTTCGAATGATCAGCGACCGGCTCCGCACTGAAGATCCTACCATCACCATTGCAAGCATACTTCTTCTCCTGATTAGCGAAATCGGAGATTTGAAAGAATCCGTCTTCGAGGTCCACCAATCTGGCTTGAACCAGCTCGCTGCCGGCGTCACCCAGCTCTCTCCTCCACTGGCAGCTTTCATGACCATGTACGTCCGTCCGTCCGCCTGGACGCTTCTGCCACACCATTTACCAGGCCTTTTCATAACATTGCCATCTACAGACTCTCCCTCATATTCGCATTACTAAGAGGCCAGGATGCCCTCGTGCTCCCACCCGCAGCCCACCACCGCATCTCTATCCTCCCCGGTAACAGTGCACACCTAATCTCCCCACTCTGCGCACCACAGGGTAATGTCCTCGACCTCCTCAACCACTGCTCCCTGCCTACCTTCCAGATCCTCAGTGAAATGCACATTTACACAAACAGTCTCCTAGCACACTCTCCTCCCTCATCACCCTGCACCACCCGCTCCCAGCACCTCCACACACACCTCCTCTCACGCGCCTCGACGGCCGACGACGCCGCGCCCGATTGGATCTACGAAAGTTGCCGGCTAGCTGCCTCACTGTACTGTTGGCCCATCTTACCGGCTCGTCGCACCCACGCTTCCCCTGCGCTTAAGCGCAAGCTCCAGCCTTCCCCACCACGTCTCGAGTACCACGCCCTCGTCACCGCGCTGCACACAGCCCTGATGCGCACAAATACAAGTGCATACTGGAGCGAGGAACTGCGTGGCTGTTTTTTATGGACCTGTCTTGTCGGCGCCGTGGCGTCATGGTCGCTCGTGCCCTCGCAACTAGCAGGTCGTGGCAGAAATCGTGGATGTGAGTTTCGCAACAAAGACACCATATCCGATGTATCACAAGCGAGAAAGTTTTTCGCGCTGCATGCCATTCGAGCAGCCGTTTCGGTGCCGCTTGGTCGAGTCGATGGTGCGGTGCTCGCTTTATACACGTTTTTGCGTGTTCGTCGGGGTGTCGTGCCGGCGCTCGAGGATGCGCCGTGAGTGCTGCTTGGGTGGGCTTTTGCGGGGGGCGAGGTAGCATTTCGGTTGGGTTTGATCTGATGGGTGTGGAGATTTTGGACTGGAGGCGGGGGGGAATACCGGCTTGTGTGATCAGCGCTGTAGGTACCTCTATCTATATCAAGGACTGGAGGTCAATCACCATGGCCGTTGAACAGCGAGGCAGCCAGCACCTTTTACGCCATCTCCCCCTACCCTCACCCCAAGGCTGATAAACATACCGCATACCTCCAAGTCCTCCCGTCCATACTCTCCAGGAAGAAAAAAGAGAAAAAAGAGACAAGGTAAACCGCGCACGCGGTGTCGCGCAGAGCATAGTCTGTGCATTGTTTGCACCTTGAATAGAGAGAGAGAGATATATATACAAGGGGGAATTACATATGCAGGACAATGTGTATTAATCCGCTTCATTTTTTTCTGACATCACACTTCTTCCACGGCGTTGTAGTCTTTCTTTTCCTGCTCATGACTGGAGAATTTTGATGTTGATTTGATTTCGACGTTGAGTAGACTTTGACGTTGGTTTGATTTTGACTCTGTGGTATCGAAACTACCCACCACATCCCGACCAAATAATTCCATCGTCCTTGAACTGCGTCCAAAGTTTTACATGCCTGTAAGGGGTGGTAGAATTATTGTGTAGTCGTGAGGTGTGACTGTATGTGCAGTTGGTGTGCATGCCATGGTACTTTGCATTCGCATCCTAGGTACCACCGTACGTCAAAACTCTGTGGATACTGAACACGAGGAGGATATTGTCTAGAAAGAATATGCCGTCAACACTTTACTCGACTGCACACAGGGGACAAACTAGATATACGACATTGACATTGATCTCATTACTACACCTAGCCCGCGACCTGAACCTAAAAAAACATGCACAACTTGAGCAGCGTACCAAATCTGATTACTCTCAAAAGAAACGCCGAGTCCTGCATGTTCACCAGTATCCCATGTAGAGACAGCCTTGCCGACAAGTTCATAAGAGCCCATCATGACTGCACCGTGGGATATACCCGGCCCATGGAGATTACAGACGCCTGCGACGATAAAGGGAATAATCAAGTAAAAGGAAAAAATCGTCAGAAATAAGACCAAACTCACACAAAGAATGCATCAGGCAGAGTAGACAGCGCAGTAAAGGCAGCGAAAGCGCCAGCCGTTCCGAGTCCGAGATACTTTGCCGTGAGGCCCACTTTGGCGATGACCGATCTGGGCTGCTTCTTGGGACGTTGCGCAACCAGAGCTGCTGTCTGCTCAGCCTGAGCATCAACGACTTGGCTGGCGGTCAAAGTCGGCTCTTGAGGAACAATGGGTGAGTCTTCTATCACCACTGTCTGCTGCTGATCCTCCCTTTCCTCAAGGACGTCTGCCTTGCGCTTCATGTTGTTGACTGACTCCGGTGTCGGTGGCTGGTCCTCTACAATTTCCTCGATAGTAACCTTGGTCCTGCGCACAGGCTGCGGAGTCGAAGCAATCACTTCTGACGCCGGCATTGGAGGCGGTGTTTGGAGGCTAAGAGCTTGATGAGCGGAATCTGTGCCATCACCAAAGTTTAGGGGGCATGAGTAGAACTCCATATGTTCACTAAAGGGCGGCGGCGGTGGAGGTGGTGCTGGACTGAACAAAGAAGGACGCTCGCCATAGTTTGTGCCCATGTAGTGTCCTTGGAAGTGCACAAAGTCTGACCAGTCACGGTTAACGCGCTGATCGATCTTTGTGAACATGGTTGAAGGCTCCCCACAGAGCACGGTAGGTTGAGGTGGCATGGTCGAAGCAGCGCTCTCAAATGTGTCCGGGGGTCGACCGAATAGGTTATTATGAAGCGATGATTTGGGCACTCCCTCGTCTTGGTCAAGTGTGAAAGCATTCCGAGACTCGCCTATGGTGGCACCACCATATGGAAAGTCCGCGTAAGTCGAAACTGCTCCCGATTCGAGATGAAGTGGCCGGGATGCAAGAGCCGACGACGCATCGTCATCATCTGAATCGGGCATCTCTGGCTCAGAGGAATGATGCCCTTCGGAGTTGACGGCGCTTTCCGTGTCTTCATTGGATGCGGCATCGAAACCTTGGCAGTCTTCATTGTCACTGGAGTACTGGACGCTTTCCTCTTCCTCCGACTGCTCTTCAATTACTGGTGTTGTGTGTGTGTCGGGTTCGGGATAGGCTTCATTGTGGATGCCGACGTGCTCATGACCACCGTCAAGGTCCAAGCTACCGAGCTTCGAGGGTTCTGGCTCTGCAGTGTTGACCACAGTCATGTCTTCTTCTTCTTTCTGTTCCTTCTCGTGAGCTTCCCCGCTTTCATCGCAGCCAACGTCGGAGTCGTCGAGGATCAGAGGGTTCAGCTTGCTGCCATGTTGATCACGGGGATCGATATTTTCCTCTTCGCTCTCAGCGTCAGGAACGACGAAGCCGAGCGAGTAGGGAGGTGCCAATCGGGCCTCGAACCGATATTTGCGGGCGACAAAATAGTCTGTGGGTAAGAGTGAGTCGGTTGTGCTTGCTGCGGGAGAGGATGGGAGATGCTCACGGCGAGACGTACCCTCATTACGGTTGACGTCGACACCGAACTGCAACATATCGCCAGAGACAAGGATGTTGGGTTGGTTTGGCAGCAGCTTACGACCATTCAGCATGGTGCCGTGCATAGAGCCGCTGTCAGTAAGGTAGACTTGTGGGGTGCCATTGTACAGTCTAGCAGACAAGACGGCGTGCTCGCGCGAGATGACGGGGCTGTCGATGAAGGCATTGTGCGGCGCAGGCATCAGGGCACGTTTGGATAGGCTCTTGGAGGCCCGGCCGATGGGGTAGGTGGAGTCCAAGGGCAAGTCGAATTCGCGCGTTTCAAAGCTGTCATGACGATGGAGATCCCTTAGGACAATGTGGAAGGCTAGCGAATCAGTACTCGACGGGGGTTTTGGTTGGTGGGTAGTGGGGACATGCTCACTGTCGGACATGGTGCTGAATGATGAGGGGCAACGGCAGTAGAGGTGGCGGTGGTGGTGGTGGTGAATCTAGGAGGGGTGGCAGACGCGGCAGGTTGTGCTTCACTGGGTGTCGAGTACGGTGGATGTTAGCAGCAGAGGCAGCAGGAGGTCAAGGGAGGGGCAGGACCGGACTGTGCGTCTGCGTGTACTTTGTTCTGGAGAATAAGTAAAGAGGACGATTGACGTGTTTCACGGTGACAGCCAGTCAGCCAGCAAACAAGCGGGGCTGGGCTGGGCTGCAATGGGTGATATATGTGTGTGTGTGAGAGAGAGAGAGAGAGAGAGAGAGGGAGGGAGGGAGAAAGAGAAAGAGAGTGCCCCGTGACAGCGTGGGTCAAGATGCGGCGGTAGCAGTAGGTAAGCGGTGGGTGGTAGCAAAGAGAGGTACTATGTAATCGTAATCAAGGCGACAACGTCACTTGTGTTGGACGATGGCCAGATGGAGCACTGTGAGTGCTGGTGTCATGTGATTCAGAAGTGATGGCGGGTTGCCAATCTAAAGATGGGTACTAGGTATGGGTGAGTAGACGAGACTGCCAGGCTCATCTGGTGCGTAGAGTGGAGGATGGTGGTAGGTGGTTGGAGTGGGTTACATGTAAGGTTTGAGGCAGTAGTAGAGTAGGGTACATACCTACTACTCTGGAATAGGCTCGTCATGTGACACGGTGACCGCGGGGTTCTGAAGGTTACGTAGGCAGGTATAGTAGTAGAGTAGATAGCTACTACACGCTACACAGTTACTCTAGATGCGTACGGTTGTACACAGCTGGGCAGGCAGGAGGTAACGAGTGAGTGAATCGACCGGCAGGCACGCGTAACTGGGAGGGGCAGGCACGCGTAACTGGGAGGGGCAGGCACGCGTAACTGGGAGGGGCAGGCACAAGTGACTGGACGGGCAGCTACGAGTGAGTTAGGCAGGCAGGGGATGAGAGGGCAACCAACAGGAAGAACGAAGGCTCAACCCAAGCGCTGTTGCCTACTGGAAGATAGAGTAGTAGATGGGCATGATGAGGGGAAGGGGCGAGGGGGGAGGGGGGGGTGGACCGTGACCCCGCGCCTTCCCTTGGTCTCACGGTGGGGGAGCTTATCGGCTTATCAGGCTGCATTAGCCTTGCCTTGCTTGTGCTCAAACATGCTGTGGGTGCAATCAAGCTCTAGTGGACGTACTCTAGTTGTAAGTTACCGTCTTGTGCTAAGGCCTGGTTAGCGGCCGGCGGGAGCAAAAGGTGCCCCACCCAAAATCTTCAGCGGCGCGCGACTGAGGACGACGACCAGTTTGTCTCTTTGGACTCTTTGCGCCGCCCTAGAACATGACTCACCCGACAACGAAATTGGCGACCAAAACCATGCCAGAACACCGCGACCGAATACGATAGCACGCGATCACAGGCCGACTTCTATCCAACCCCCAAGCAACAGCAGCAGCAGCAGCAGCAGTAGCAGCAAAACCACGAGGACTACCAAGAGGACTATCGCCACGATCACCGCGACGACGACGACGACGACGACGACGACGACGACGAACACTACAGCGAGCGCTTGCCACGCATCATGGAGGCACCGCGCACCTCGGCCAAGCAGCAGGTCGTGGACCGCATCCCCGCGCGCATCAAGCACATCCAGTTCGGCATATAGTACGCCATACCCCTCTCCCTAATGCAGTAATACAACCATGCCAGAACAGACCGTAGTAACGTAAACTTCTCCAGCTCGAACCAGGACATTGTCAACCAGGCCGTCCTCGAAGTCTCGGACCGCAATGTCTACGACCTCGCCCCCGCTGCCAACAATGAGCGCACCCTCACGGCCAACGGGCCCATGGACATTCACATGGGCATATCGAGCAAGACGGGCACCTGCGGCACCTGCGGAGAGGGCCTGGACAAGTGCAACGGCCACTTTGGCCACATCAAACTGGCCCTGCCGGCGTTCCACGTCGGCTACCTCAAGCACATCATCGAAGTGCTAAACTGCATATGCAAGGACTGCTCACGAGTCTTGCTGGACGAGACGGAGCGGAGAAAGTACCTGCGGAGCATGCGCAGACCCGACATGGACACGCTGCGCCGCACCGCCATATCCAAAAAGATTCTCGAAGACTGTCGCAAAAAGAAGACGTGCCCGTACTGCGGTGCCCTCCAGGGTACCGTGCGCAAGGTGCCCGCTCATCCCCTCAAGATTATCCACAACCGCTACGATGCCTACAATCGCTCTACCGCCAAGCAAAAGAAGGCCCCAGCCGGCAAGATCGAATTCGACCAGTCGTTCGAGGCGGCAAAAGCGGCCAACCCAGATCTCGACAAACACTTGAAAAAGGCCGTGGATGACATGCACCCGCTGAGAGTGCTGAACCTGTTCAAGAAGATCTCGCCAGAAGACTGTGAATTGCTGGCCATGATACCCGAGGATGCTCGACCCGAGATGTTGATTTGGGAATACATGCCTGTGCCCCCAGTCGCCCTTCGACCCTCGGTCATGCAGGAAGGTGGTGCGACCGAAGATGATGTTACCAACAAGATTGGAGACATTTGCCACATCAGCAGCATCATACGCGCTGGCCTGGCCCGAGGTTTCCCTCTGCAGATTCTTATGGAGCAGTGGGACTTCTTGCAGCTGCAAATCGCCATGTACATCAACAGCGACGCCCCTGGCCTGAAACAGCAAGGTCTGCAAAAGACGATGAGAGGTTTCTCCCAGAGACTCAAGGGCAAGGGAGGTCGCTTCCGCCAGAATCTGTCGGGAAAGCGTGTCGACTTCTCAGGACGTACCGTTATTGGCCCGGATCCAAATCTCAGTATTGACGAGGTCGCCGTACCGGAGCGCATTGCCAAGAACCTGACGTATCCCGAGAAAGCAACGAGATACAACATTGACAAGTTGAGGAGACTGGTCAAGAACGGTGCCAACGAGTACCCTGGCGCCAATTACATCTTGACGGATGAAGGTCCCAATAAGGACAGAGGCAAAATCTCCCTCATTGCCCTTTCGCGCCATGCCAAACGTGGTGAAAAGCTCGAGGGGCCTGCTAAGCGGCTCAAGATTGGCGACATCGTCGAGCGTCACATAGAAGATGGTGACATTGTTCTCTTCAACAGACAACCCTCCCTACACAAGCTCAGTATTCTGAGTCATCGGGCCAAGATACGACCGTGGCGGACCTTCCGACTCAATGAGTGCGTCTGTAATCCCTACAATGCTGATTTCGATGGTGACGAAATGAATCTGCACGTTCCTCAAACCGAAGAGGCCCGTACTGAGGCGACCGAACTCATGGGAGTCAAGTACAATTTGGCCACACCCAAGAACGGAACACCCATCATTGCTGCCATTCAAGATTTCATCACCGCGGCCTACCTACTGAGTAATAAGAACAACTTCTACGATCGACGGACCTTTTGTCAGATCGTCAACTACATGTTCAACGGCGATGGGGCTTACGACCCGGACACCGGCTTGACACTCCCCATTGAGATACCACCACCTGTTGTATGGAAACCGCAAGCTCTCTGGACAGGCAAGCAAGTATTCAACTTGTTGATGCGACCTAACAAGGCATCAAGAGTGCTTGTCAACCTCGAGGCTGCCTGCAAGCAGTTCAAGAACACGCCTGGCCAAAGCCCCGACCTCAACGAAAACGATGCCTACCTCGTCATTCGGAACTCTGAGGTTATGTGCGGTGTCATGGATAAAGCCACGGTCGGCGACGGTAAGAAAGACTCGGTCTTCTATGTCATGATGCGAGATTTCGGTCCCGACCATGCCGTGCAGGGCATGAACCGCCTCTCTCGTCTTTCCGCACGATGGCTTACCAATAACGGCTTCTCTCTTGGAATCAGCGATGTTACCCCGGGCGAGAAGCTGGTGCAGAAGAAGCAGGCACTAGTAGAAGAAGCGTACGCAAAGTGCGACAAGCTGATCATGGATTTCAAAGAAGGGAAACTACAGCGCGATGCTGGTTGTGATGAAGAGCAGACAATGGAGAATAGGATCGGTGGTATCTTGTCTGGCGTCCGACAAGCAGCTGGTGACATCTGTTTTGAAGAGCTCAGCAGATGGAACTCTCCGCTGTTGATGGCAAAGTGCGGCTCCAAGGGGTCCAACATCAATGTCTCACAGATGGTGGCTTCCGTCGGACAGCAAATGATTGGTGGTGCGCGTGTTGCTGATGGATTCCACCATCGAACACTGCCTCATTTCCCCAAGGCTGCACGTCAACCTGCGTCCAAGGGTTTCGTCAGTAACAGTTTCTTCTCGGGTCTCACTCCATCTGAATTCATCTTCCACGCCATGAGTGGTCGTGAAGGTCTGGTCGATACAGCTGTCAAAACCGCCGAGACGGGATATATGAGTAGACGGCTGATGAAGTCCTTGGAGGACTTGTCGGCACAGTACGATGACACGGTACGCAACTCGTCTGGTACCGTTGTGCAATTCCAGTATGGAGACGACAATCTTGATCCTGTGGATATGGAGGGCAAAGCCAAGCCTGTACATTTTGACAGAACCTTTTCGCACGCAGTCACCTCCACTTGGGATAACAGTGAGCCTACCTTGTCTCCAGGAGAGGTTCGAAAATACACCGAGGCAAAGCTCAACGCGGAGCGTAACAAATACCCGCGGTATAAGCTTGATGATGTGACTAAGCTTGACTATCGCGACAAGAGCGACGCTGGAATCGACCAGAAGGAGTCTGTGCGCGACTTCCTTGACACTGTGCAAGACTACATCTTCAAGAAAGCTGGGAAACTGGAAACCACTTTGGCGTACCTTGGGATCACAGAACCCAATGTGCCAAGGGATGAACGGGACCTGGAGAAATACAGTCTGGCCGATGGAATCGCAAAGATTTCGCAACGCGCGCTCGATGCTTTCATCACTCTATGTTTGACTAAATACCACCGCTCACGCGTTCAGCCTGGACACGCCGTTGGAGCCATCGGTGCCCAATCTATTGGAGAACCTGGTACGCAGATGACGCTAAAGACTTTTCATTTTGCTGGTGTTGCTGGCATGTCCATCACTCAAGGTGTTCCTCGTATCAAAGAAATCATCAACGCTTCTTCCACCATCTCCACTCCCGTCATCACCTGCGAACTTTCCAACAAAGTCTCGGAATCTGCTGCCCGTATGGTCAAAGCGCGTGTCGAGAAGACGTATCTCCGCGACATCATATCCTATGTGGAAGATGTTTGGCACCCTAATGGCGCATATATTGCCATGCGTATTGACTGGGACACGGCCAACAAACTATTCATTGACGTGCAGCCCGGTGAAATCATAAGAGCAATCAACAAACACAAACCGCTCAAATGGGGCAAAGCTGGCGCTGCAGTACGCATCTCAAACTCGCTGATTCGCGTCGAGATCCCCGACCCTGCAAGTGCAAAGAAACGTCCCGTCAAAACAACCAAGAACCACAAGGAATTCTTCGAACGCGTACAACATGTCAAGGCCCTCATTTCCGACGTCGTAATCAAAGGCTACCCAGACTGCACTCGTGCCATCATCAAGAAGGATTCATCGCCCAATGCCCAAGGAGAATACGAATGCCAGTTGCTCGTTGAAGGGTACGGATTCCGCGAGTGCATGACGACGCCTGGCATCGAACCCTATAAAACCAAATCAAATCACATCATGGAAGTCCGCACTGTCCTGGGGATTGAAGCAGCCCGGGCCACCATTGTCCGCGAAATCGGGGATGTGATGGGTAACATGGACATTGACCCGCGCCACATGCAGTTGTTGGCTGATGTGATGACGTTCAAGGGCGATGTATACGGTATCACACGCTTTGGACTGCAGAAGACGAGGGACAGTGTGTTGCAGCTGGCCAGTTTCGAGAAGACGCCTGATCATCTTTTCGAGGCGGCTGCGAGGGGCAAGACGGTATGTTGCACTCATCCACTCGCTTTGTTGGTGCGCAAAGACCATAGCTAACACAGAGATTAGGATACTATCGACGGTGTTTCAGAATGCATCATCATGGGCCAAAGCGTCAAGCTGGGCACAGGTGCGATGCAAGTCGTCAGACCCCTGGGACTCAAGAAGCATCATTTGCAGGAGAAGAAATTGATGTTTGAGGATGGGTGGGAGGCTTTGTAAAGTCGATTTAATTTTTTTTTTTTCACATCACGCCAGTCACGTGTGATGATAGGACACGTGAGAAATGTTCCAATACGATGCCCAGAGTGGATGATAGCATGAAGAGGCGTTATGTTGATTCAAAAAAAAGTGGGAGGTTCGATGTTCTAGTGGCTATTACGATGGGCGGGAAGTATATACGCGTATCATTTCAAATATGAAATGACAATTTATACATCGCAGCCACATGAACCCATCAACCACGCTTTGAGCCAAATTGCGAAGTGCCCAATTTGCATAGTTGGTTTTCAGAGGATTAAAAACTGCCATGTTGGCCAATGCTGGAGAACGTGCATGTGCGGAGGTGATTTGCCAAGTGAAGTGCGGGAGCGCGATTCCTGACATGGGATGGTGTGCGACCGAATTCTAACCTCACTCCTTGAACTTCTGAGTCCTGCCGCATTTCTCACTCCATCACCAATGGCGATTATTCCATCGCCAACTCTCTGGAACTATGTGGTACTGATTTTAGTGTCGTTTATTTCCGTGTGATGTGTATCATGTGACTGTGTTGGCGTCGAGGCCCTGTTCGCAGGTGTCGTTGTCTTTTATACCTACAGATCATTGCATACGTTGTTCGTAAGCTGCATGCGCAAGCTCAGAGTTCCTTTCCTCTTATTTTCTTCTTGATATATCTTACCATTTCTCCTGTCGGTCATTCTTAATCTCAATTTCGTGGCGAGGGGAACGGCGATCGACTCGACACAAAATTCTCAATGCTTGTCCTTAGATTGCTATGATCGTCGAACATCTGAAATATTATTCTCATATTCCTTTGAATCTGTTAATCGCACTTGTGAGTCACGTGTCTCATTCTCTCTCACTCTCTCTCTCTCTCTCGTTTCCAACTGTCAAAGACGTGGTGTACAGCTTGTAGAACTCTCTTGTCCTCGATGCTTAGAAGCTCCGCAGGCGAAGCAGGCTAGTTACCACAAACTAATGTCATTCTCATCTACGCCTGCAGGTATGGTGGGGGGCAGGCGTAAGAAAACAAGAAAAGGCGGGCAGCTGATTGACATATATAACAGAGCGTTTGCAATGTCAAGTCTGACGCTAAATTCCATGTGAGCCTGACACTGCTCCGAGGCCAGGTATCAGGTAAAATCGAGCTAAGCCTACACATTCGGGTGAGGCTAAGTAATTGTAGGCGATGGAGCTTCGGCGCGGAGGAGCTTGAGGTGCGACAAAAAGAGCAAAATCGTAATCAACAGCATCGCAGCCACACCGCAGCCATAGGAATTCTAGCATCGGCGCAAGTGGCAGCCCCAACAACGCACATGGCCACTAAAAGTAAAATGGATTGAGCACTGATAATACGCCCTTAGCCACCAAAGTATGTAAGTCACAATTGCAAGAAGCCTTTGGGTGCTGTACTTGATCGCAATTTAAAGCAGCCCCTTTAACCCTGCGTGCGAACCTGACGCTCTCTCTCGACTCGACTCTCCATGGTACTCAGAATGATCAATTCCCATTTCCACCGTGTGTGTATTTTCCGTGGAATATGTCCAACTTCACTAACGTATCTAACAGGGCTGGTACAACCGGCAAGCCAGATGTGCCTTTTGCTGCCACCTTTGCCGGACATCTTCACTATCGTGGCATGATAATGAGCTACGCCCAAGGTGATACCAAGCTACGTCTCCGGCATTGGCCGGACGAGGTCATCCTTGCTTATTCACCTCAAACGTCGAGAGACACAGAAAATTCTGTACGTTCTTCAAGGAGATCCGTGTACGTTAACGGACAAGCTGTACGAGACCGAGGAGGCGTACATGAAGGCCTGTCTAGAATACCAAAAGCACCCTGCCGTCGCAAATCTTGAGCACCCGGTAAAGCATCAGGCCGGGTTTGTATCTCTGCTCAAGAGAGATCTAAGCAGCTTCGTCGTGCGCGGACAAGCTGAGAACTTGCGTCTTCACGCTTTGCGCCGAGCATGTTGATGTTCTTCGCAAGGAACATTGGGACAAGATCACACCAGCATCTCAGATGTATATGGACTTGATAGCACCTCCTAGAACCAAACCACTTACACCACAGCGCCGTCGTCGTCGTCGTCGTCGTCGCCACAAGGGTAAGACTCGGGAAGAAGCTGCCGACAACACCAATGAGATGAATGCCACTGCCCATCCACAAAATCCCCAAGTCCTTGACCCTTCAACCCACAACCAGCCGCCCCAAACCTTCCTCTACGATACCGAACGCATCGCCCCGTGCGCCAAGAACAACATCCTGTTGCAAGCCGTCATCGCGCCCATGCCTGGCCTCCACTTCGGCACCCCCCCTGACTCTCATTGACGACGACATCTTCGCAACCGCCAATCTCCTCGACGCACTCCCCGACATGGAACACGACGGTGACGAAGACGAGGCTATGGAGGATATGGGCGAGGAGGACGGTCAGCGCCAGGAACAACAAGGCATGGCAAGAATCAAGCGGGCTGTTAATCCGGGCAATGACTGGAGTAGGGTCATGAGTCTTTGAGTCGAGTCGACATTATGCTTTGGCATATGCGCAGAGCTAGTTTGCTGGTCAGAGTCTCCATGTCTCACGATGCAATGATTGGATCTTTGTCCTAGTATATTCCACGAGGCGCGCCTAGGGATACTACAGGATGCGTGAGTAAGCACTCGATACATGGTCATTTCCTAGACGGTCACGGAAATGTACAACTTTGCTGTAAATCCCTTTGACCTTGCAGACATCCATCTACAACACACCGAACTATGCCAATCTCACGCCTACAATTTCACAAGCCCAAAGATCAAGTATGCACGCATCAAACTCTCCTTCCCATTTTTTTTTCTCACTCTCGATGACCGATGACCATGAGGAAAATCATGAAAATTGCAATCGCAATTACACACCGCGCTCACTCTCCATCCTTGCCTGCCCTTTCCCACATGCCAGAACCGTCATGTCATGCCATGTCATAACATATCATGTCATACTGCATCACATCAAACCCCACCACAAAATCTCGCTCAAAAAAAGGAAAAACGTTTCAAAAACATCCAGATTACGCCATTGAGGGAAAGTTGGAAAAATAATTAGCCGCGCCATGCCGAATCAAGGTTACGAGCATACATTCCCCCGAGTCTGGGGGTTTACGGCAGTCATTTGGCGGGTGTGGGTATGGGGGATTTGAATCAGTGTTGCACGTGGGCTAGGCCAGCCAAAAGAAAAGGGGAACAGAGTCCGAATTATACTCTCCGCCCACACATTCATGCGCATGATAGCCGAACCAAAAAAAAACCGACCACCCGCACCCGGTGCTGTACATAGTGGTACGACGAGGGCTAATCATGAGGCCAGGAAACCAATCTTCCGTCAAGTGGCCAATGGCTTCGTCATAGACTCTGCTGCGGCGGCCCTTTTGACTGCGCGGCCGAGTCCATCATGTCTTTGCTCAAAACGTCTCGGATTCATTACTGCTCACGTAGCTCAACAGACTCTCCTCATCATCTATATCGGCATTAGTCTGCGTTTGAAGAACACTACAACTTCGTCATCGCCGGCCGGGGATTGCACTCACCATGGATGGGTTTCCGCCTGATGACAGTGTCAGAGTGCTGCAATGGACTCTGCTGTTGCTGCTGTTGCGGTGCCGGACTCCTTGAATTTCCCATTGGTCTCGGGCCCGTGATTTTGCGCTGAGGGCTGTCCATTGCGCCATTCCTTAGATTGCCAGTGCTGGGGCGAGGGCTGGGCGCTGGCGACATCTGTAATGCCACAAGCAATCAGTAAATCGTCTCTTCTGGTATCCATGCCGACGGCCAGGGCTAAGAACTCACGCGATGCCCCCTGTCCGTCTCAAGCGAGTAACGCACCTCAGCAATGGGCGCCAATGGCGTTAGGACACCCTGACTCCCAAACTCATTGGGGCTGCTATACATCTGCCTCGTCTGTCCGTATCCCGCAAGCGTCTGCTGCGGTGGGATAAGTGGACCGTCATCTACAATCTTGGGGGGCCGTGGTGGCGCTTGTTGCTGCTGCTGCTGCTGTTGTTCGGAAGCAGAGTGCTGGCTGTATCCGCCATCAGAGGAGATGGGGGACAAGTTGCCGCCGTATTGGTGCGCTCCTCCACCGGATAGACGATTACGTGCAAGCGCTGGCATGCTGCCCCATGAATCGTAGTCAGGCGAGGTGATGGGCTCGTAGATCTGAGCCTGGGTCTCGAGATGGCTTTGGTGGCGCCCGGTCGGGCCAGCGCGGGGCTGGGGGTGCTGAAGGTTCAGGGAATTACGGTGAGCCTGGTATTTGGGGTCTTCCATTTCGTACTGCAGATGCTCTTCTGGGATGAGCGGTGATGGGGATCGCACGGATCGCATTGAACCCCCCTCGTCTTTGGCGAGGGAAGAGTTGGAGCGGAGCCTGTCGTCCGCACGCAATTCGTAGTCATCGTAGTCGTCATAGTCTTCGCTGTTTTGAGAGCTGGATCTCGAGTGAGCAGAGTATGGTCGCTTGTCGCCAGATCCGCTGTTTCGCGGAAGACTCTCGTTGTTCGTAGACGATGTTGTCTTGGACCACCTTGAAATCTTGGGCATACCAAAGATGGATGACGAGTTGGACTTGTGCTTGCGCTTCGGAGTATCGTCCTGGCTCGAAGGCTCACGAATCCCTCGTGAGGCCTGAGGTGGGGTCTGTTGCAAACCGTTCTTCTGGTGGAAGGCCTCTTGTGTTGGCGTGGTCATGCGCTCCGTATTCTCATACTGGGCATCGCGCTCCTCATACTCCTCGTCATCCTCTTCATGTACTGTGCTAATGCGGTTGGTCGGCAAAACATCGTAACCAGAATGAAGGTCCTGAATGCGTCGTGATGTTGATGGGTTCGAGAGAAAGCCAGACTGATTTGGGGATGATGCAGTGTTGGCACGGCCTTCGGGCTCGTAGCCAGGGTCTGCGCTCGCACCGCTTGCCCTCAAGTTTTCGTAAGAAGTGAGGCTGTTTGACCTGGCCTGTTGGTCCAGGGCGAGCTGGTGTGACTGCTTCAGGCCTTCCATCTCATCGAGCAGTTGCATCAACATGGACTCAATATTCTTCATGTCGCTGTCGCCCTTCATGCTCAAACCCTTGAGAGCACGCTTGAAGACGCTCTTCTTCTTCTCACCAGCATCAGCAGCGTCCGAAGACGATTTGTTGACACGCAAAGATGCCATTGGCTGAGGACGAGGGCCGCCCAGTATGCGTTGCTCAGCGAGTCCGATCCTCTTATCTGTGGTACCCATAATCATATTGTCCTGGACCTTGATGAACTGCTTCATCTCATCAAGCTGGTTCCGCATTTCAGCCGCGCTGCGTACGAGAGTGACCAAGATCTCGGTATCACGAGCATTGCGCTGTGCATCGCGTACAGTGAGGTGATCCATGAGCGCCACAATATCCTTGGACTGAATGCGGTCCATGCCCTTTCCAGTAGCCGCATCATAGAGCGGTGATTGAAGACCGTGAGAGTTGCCGCTGGCTTGTCGTTGGTGCTTGGAGTTGGAAAACAAGTCTGGGCCACCAAGATCGCCACCGTCGTACTCGTCCCCGTACCCATCATCGTCAAAACTCTTCGAGTGCGGACGGTTCTGGGGCGTATAGGCTTCACGTTGGTTAGCCGACTGGTAGCCCTCGTCTTTCCAGCCAGTCGGGCCTGACAACGGCGTCCGGTTGCTCTGTGCGTAACCTGACTGGTCGTATTGTTGCTCACCTAGGGCGGATTCATCATAATCATCTTGCACAGTAGCCTGATGGCGGCGGCGGTTGTCATCGTCGTCGAATGAACCAGGACTTTGGTCGCGCAAATGATAAGCAGCGGCAGCAGCAATAGCTGCAGCGCCAGTCCCGGTTCCGACAGCGGCACCCTTATTGAAAGATGTGGGTGTCCGATCCCGGTCGTCTTGGTGTCGTAGAAATTCTTTCTTCTGATCGTTGTGGTATCCGTCTACACCGCCAATTGGTCCTTGGATAATGGACGGATTGGTGTCGACTTCGGACTCGTTGTCAGATATCCCATACCCAATCTCGGGCATGGCCTCATCTTTTCCTGCTGGAAAGGCACTGTGATGCATTTGAGGTTGTTCATCAATGGACTGCGCAATAGACTGTCTAGGCGAGTTGTTCGCGCTGCCTTGCTTCATCAATGCTTCAGCTCTGTCGCGAATAGTGCCCCACTGTTGGCTCTGAGGAACCTCATGGGTTTGCACGTATTCTCCCAGTGGGCTTGGGCTAACTTGTGAGAGCCTGCTCTTCTTGATCGGACTTGACATGTTGGATGATCGGACGCTCATGGTGGAAGGATCGTGTAAAGACGCGACTGCAGATTCAACTGCGAGTGGCGTGTGGACGTACTCCGGATTCGAGCCGACCTTTTGGAGATTCTGTTCATCGGGAGCGATTACCTTGTTATCTTGGTCCAGGTATTCCACTCCTACACTGTCGTCTGTATATTGCGTCATGCGGTTGTAGTTGACAGGCGATAACTCTGAACGGTCCTCTAGCTGTCGTCTGTACATCTCATTCTGCTCGTGATTCTTTTCAAAGAAGTCTTCAGCAGCTCCCGGTGACCCGGAATCGCCGAGTATCGAACGCTTGCTTTCTAGGGTGACGCCTTGGGGACGTTTACGCGTTCGTGCAGCTTTGGTGCTTGCGGTCGATTCCATCGACGCAATGGAGAGTTTGGATTGGCGTCCTTCAAAATGCTCCCCAAGAGATGATACTGAGACTCTACTTTGGAAGGATCGCCGGCGTCGAGGCGAGCCATTCGCGACATCCTCTTCACGATAACTTGCTTCACTCTGGATGGGGCTGACTCCTCGATTTGGGCTTTCGCTTTCAATCTCGTATTCCGACGCATGCGGCTCGGAGCGCTCGATTGCACGAACTTTGGCTGCTGCTGTAGCTTCCAAGCTAGCCTGTGTGGTCTCTCGAGTCCGCGAAGTGTAGCTGCGATCACTTTTGGGGGTCATTGGTAGGCGCACCTCACCGGTGGAGCGGTTGCTATGTGCCGTCTTCAAGGTTTGTTGAAGTGCATTCGGTGTGCGAGAGGGTGTTCGTGGACCGGGCGAAACGTAGCCACGCGAAACCTCAAGCAGCGGCGTCTCGATGAACGTGCTGCTTCTCGATGAACGCGAGTCTCGCGACTCGGGCCTTTCCTTGGTTTCGGTGTCGGCGGACAGAATAGATTCGCGAGTGAGTTCGGATTGAAGTTCACTTGCGCCAAAGGGAAGTGGAGGCACGCCCGCTTTCAAAAAGGCAACGTCCTCGCTTTCGGTCACACTTGCAGAACGGCTTCCACTGACTCGGGAGGAGCGATGCTTACTGTGCCTGCGCTCCTCTCGCTTCTCTTCGTGAGACGTGTGATGCTTGAGCGCTGCTGCTGTGAGACCAGCACCTGCAAGACCAGCCAAAGCCTTGTCTCGTGATGAAGTACCGTCTTTGTCTTTGCTGCTCTTCCTGCGATGACCAGACGATTTCTCCTCGCGAGTAGTTGACTCGGCATAGCTACGATCCGAGGTTGAACCACGACTAGATCGACGCTCACCTTTTCGACTCGAATGACCACCGCCAGAAAGGACGGTCCCAGGATCGTCGGCACTGCGGTTGAGCACCACCTTGGGCTTTGCGCCATGTGACAGTTTGGGGGCGCTTGAAGATTTGGAGACGCGCCGCCGAGATGGATCGCGTGAGCTGGTCGAATCCAGCGTCTCATAGGTGGCACTGGCTTTGCGAATATCATCGAATTTGTCGCGGTTTCTGGAACTGCGATTCTCCTCCTTCAATGCATTCAGCTCAGGAAGAATGAGACGCTTGATGGCATCTTCGACCGTCGCCACCAGTTTCGGATTGACAACAGAGGATGTGCCAGACACAACTGAGCGGGCAGAGTGTCCAAGGCCCGATCGACGATCAGCATTCGAGGATAGGAGGCTGGAATCCGTCCCGCTCAGGGCGCTTCCTTCTTCAACGTCCTTGCTGCGTCGATGTGATTTTCGAGACGAGGCAAGCTCCTCCTTGCTGTGTTTCGTCGTGGTCTTGGTGCGTGAGCGACTTTCCTTGGCTCTTGCGATGCCGACTTCGGCGGCCGCCTGCTGTGCTGCTAGCTTCTCCATGACGCGCTGTGTAATGCGGTCCTTGCTCAAGCTTCTACTGCGCTGGTGCTTGGGCGCCTTCAAGGTGTCGGGGGCGTCGGAGAGGACAGAGACAGACTCGGTGACGGTCTCTCTCTCTAGACTCCTGCTCCTCCGCCTACCAGGAGGCAGAATCTCCACCTTTTCGCCCAGGAGACTGTCCGGAGGCATCGAAGAGACGTCCGAGGGCATGAGATGAAATCGGTCGCCGTCGCTGGATATATCGCTATGGTTCTGCAAGACCTCGATTTCCACTGGCGGAAGCAACGAGAAGTTAGAAATGTCCGAGTAGTCTGTGGTCCGGGTATCGATTACCTCGTCACGTGGCTTGCTGCCGAGTGAAATGCGGCGTATGTACGCGGGCTTGCGCGCGTGATGGGTCGTCTGTGCGATGTGGACCTGGTCGTTGCCGACCTTGTTTGCGGTTCTGCGCGACGATGGTGTGACCCTTACGCGGACGCGGGGGCGCGAGTGGACTAAGCCCTCTGTCGGGCCGGCCTCGAAGTACTCGATGAGCAAGGAGGTCTGCGAGGGGAACTTTTTGATCGTTCCACCCTGGGCTTTGCTCGTGTTGATGGTGATTGGGGTGCCGTCTTCGGGGACGGAGTAGGATGATTTGTCGGTGCGCGCCGAGACGTTGGTATCGACGTCGTCTCTCAGATTGGATTCGTCTGCAGAATCGAGTGTGGAGGGATCAGTAGGTGCTGGGAGGGGAGGCCGTTGACTGTCAGGACCCATGATAGAATCCTGAAGATTCTTAGAAGGCGGGGCGGCTGACTGGAGACATGGGGACTGTTGTTCCTCGTGGAAGGTCTACGTGAAGGCGACGGTATACGAACATGAGGGGAGGGGGGAAACTGGGGGACGACTTGGGGGGAGGAATTAGGTGGGAGCGCAGTTTGCGTGGCTGGCTGTTTCTCGTTTGCGCGACCTGGAAGATGGTACTGGTGCGACTTTTTGGTTTTGGGGAGGGGGGACCGATTTACATGGGCGCACGACCGGGGTGAGTGGGGGGAGAAGATCTGGTGGGCAACGAGCAACCGTTATGGCATGGCAGCAGAAAAAGGGACTGCGGATGAGGGCAGTGATGGTGACAGCAGGACAGAGCAGAGTAGAGCAGTGCCGCAATGGGGCGTGCGACTGTCTGTAACAATGGCGAGTTGGGCGCCAGGCGGTCTAGCGAGAGCTGAAGTAGGCAGGCAGGTGTGTGGTTAGCACTGCTTTGCCAGCCAGGTAGAGAGATAGGTAGGGTAGGTAGAAGAACGGGTGTGGGGGGGGGGGGGGGGGAAGAAACACCAACTTTCGCCAGACAACGGGCTGCACACAGTGAGGAAAAAGATGGTGGTTGTGGTGACGGAGGAGGTGGTGGAGGAGGGGAAGTTGGCAGCCAGCAGTCCGTCACTGGGGCGGTGCGGTAACGGAGAGAAGAGAGAAGAGAGAAGAGAGAAGAGAGAAGAGAGAAGAGAGAAGAGAGAAGAGAGAAGAGAGAAGAGAGAGAGAGAGAGAGAGAGAGAGAGAGAGGCTGGGTCACAGCCAGCGAACAACACAGCCATCCCTGCCAGGCGCTAACTCTAATCTCCCGCAAGCCGCCCTCGTCTGCTCTAGGTAGACCTACCAGTTGGCAGTACCCTAAAGTATGTACATAGGATAGGTGCCCATCATGTGGCCCTGTTGGATCTATCTTGGAACATGTCACCATGCCGCAAGTCTTGGAGGCGAGACGAGTCGGATCCATCATCAACTCGACCCTTCCACGAGAACATGCTAACGTAGGTACCCAGTCTATCCAGAGAACATCATCACCACCACACCTCAGCCGCAGATGATTCAATTAGCCAACTAGCTAGGTAGGTATGTACCGTATATCAACGGGGACAGCTAGTAGATAAACCACCGTACCCAGCCACCTTCCAGCCCCGACGTTATTTCTCCCTGACATGGCAGTGCCTACGTGTAGCGCCCCAATCCCCTCGTGGAGCCGGCAAAGACGCAGGTCGCAAGTCGCAAGTCGCAAGTCGCAAGTCGTACATCCAGACAGACCCGCCGTGCAGGCAGTACCAGGTTGCAGCTACCCGGCCGCTGCACCCGCACCTGCAGCAACCAAGTCTCTTGTCGCCTTTGGGTGGAGTGGCTGGAAAGCAAAGAGGAGGCTGGAGCTGGCCGTCCATCTCTACCGGTACGGTACCGTGCCCCAAGGACCTTAGCCCAACTGGTACCCACGATAAGTACAGTCCGGTACCTACACAGGTACATGGATTGAACACACCACATGTACACGGCCGCCAACAGCCATTCTCGCCAACGACCAACCCAAGTCGAGCGTTTCATACTCTATGGTACAGCACCCATGATCCTCCATGGATCCATCACATCTGCCAAGCGCCCAACATCAAGTACTCTACTCAGTACGGTACTGTTCCCCAACCCCGGGAGCGCTCACCGCTGCTTTTTCTTGTCCCTCTCTGGCCCGTCTGAATCTCCTTTCGTCGTGCGCGACCCCATACCTACTCTACCCTCCTCCCTCCTCCCTCCTCCCCTCTTTTCCATCCTTACCAGGCCGATGTTGCCCAGAGGCGTCCCAGCTCATTTCGGGGCATGGGCGCCACAGGGCCCGACTGTTTTTTTTTTGGCCTCTTGTGGTTGTCTGATTGGCTATTGGCTGCTGGCCTTTTGACAGCGCATCTGCATCCAAGTCTCATTGGTCGACCTAAACTAACTCTACCCACGTCCTTCTTCCACATGGCAAACTGGCTCCTCTCTCTGTAAGGCTGGCATGGACATGGCATAGCCTGTATGGAAACACGGCCGCATTCGAGTACTGTACTTCATTCAAGAGACGACTGACGAAGCCAAGCCGTCCGAATCCTGGCTTGGTCCATTGTTACTACAGCGAACTACACATAGACGTCCCCCCTCGAACCCGCTTTTTGGCAACGCCGTGTACACCTGCAATGCCCACACATTCTCTCAAACACCCAAGTTACTTCATTCTCTCTGCCCATCCACCCCCCTAGAACTAGAATCGTTTTCCGGGCTTCATCGGCCGCCTGCCCTGCTGCGGCTGACTTCCGTACGCCCGTCTGCCTTCTGCCTTCTTGTCTCGGCCCAGACTGGCCCCCAAGCTGATGTCGATTCTGGGCGGTGTCGAGAAGCCAAAGCTCTTTGCAACCTTGACCAGATCCAGCTTGTGCACGTCAAAAACAGATCGCAGGCTGTGCGACGCGTACGCTTGTAGATAGGACCGGTACCCATCCTTGGCCGATTTGTTGAGGTAGTAATTCTTCGAGATGAGTGCTTCCAGTTGCGATTGAATGTCTGTACATGGTCAGCTAGGAAGAAACCAACACAAAAAAAAACATGTCCGACAGAGGAGCTTACTCAGAATCTTGTTGGCTGGTAGCTCAAACTCTACAAGAGGAACACGGGCCTCCTTGAGCAGCTTCAGGAAACCAATCTCGGATGGCAGCAGGAACATCAGACTCCTGCCCTTGCCGTCTGAGCCTCTTGCCGTTCGACCGACTCGGTGAATGTAGTCGCGCGGGTCATCCGGTGGATCAAACTGAATGACCCAGTCTACCTCGGGAATGTCCAACCCTCGTGCTGCCACATCCGTACAGATGAGCGTGCCAGAAGTCGCGTTACAGAATTCAAAGAACCGGTTCGTGCGCACTTGTTGCTTGAGCTTGCCATGCAGCTCCAGCACGGGCAAATCAATGTAGTTGAGCAGCTCGGCGTAGAATTTCACCGAATTGCAACTGGAAAAGAAGACTATCACCTTCTTCTTCTGATGCTTCTTGAGAAAGCTGAAGAGCAGCCTGAACCGCGTGTCCGAGTCGCAGATCACGTAGCCTTGCTCAAGTCCTTCGACCGTAGAGTGCTCCTTCCGGTAATCCACGTTGATGTACAGTGGGCCTGGCTTCAACGAGATGCGCGCCAGGTCCTCGACCTTTGTAGTTTGTGTCGCAGAGAAGAGCATAGTCTGCCTGTCCGATGGTAGGATCTTGATTACACTCCGCATTTCATCTTCGAATCCCACTTCCAGAATACGATCCGCCTCGTCGATGATCAAGCTTTTGAGATTCTTGAAAACGAAGCCTTGAGTGTTGTGCAAGTGATCAAGCAGACGCCCCGGTGTCGCAATCAGCAAGTTGACCCCCTTGACCAGCTTCTCCGCCTCTGCTCTTCGATTTGCGCCACCAATGACGATGCCAAACGTCTGTGAGTGCTTCTCCATAAGCTCACGGGCAACACCGAATATTTGTAACGCTAGTTCACGTGTGGGAGACACGACAATCACTCCAGTACCGTTTCGCGGCTTGAATCTCATGGCCGATAGCATTTCGATGGCGGGGATGAGGAAAGCAAGCGTCTTGCCACTGCCCGTCTTCGCTGCACCGAGCACATCCTTTCCACTTGGAGCCGTTAGCAACTGCTTCTGTGAGAGCGGCTGAAGTTCTTACCTTAGTAGAGGAGGAATCGTCTTCTGTTGAATCTCCGTCATGGTCTCGAAGCCCATGTTCTTGATAGCCTCCATCGTGCGGTCCGACAAGTTCAGCTCCGAGAACTTGGTAGGGTTTTCCATGCTAGGCATCGAGGTACCCGACAAAAGATCGTTTTGACCCAACGCTTCGCCGTTCGCGCCGCTAATGTGCCTGTCGTCTGCCTCTTCTTCCGCCTCGTCATTGGCGTTTTCTCTTGCGCTCTTGGCCTTTGCAGCGATTTGCTTCAACTCTGCGTTGATTTGCGCCTCGTCTTCCCCGATGTCGCTCTCTGCGCCATCTTCACCTGCTTCTTCTACCTCTACGTCCTCAGTCTCAGGCTCGGGTGTGTGCTCCTTCTTGGACTTCTTGCGCGGCTTCTCGCTTTTCGTTGCGCCATTACTCTGTGCAACAGGTTCTGTAGATTCTTCGCTCTTCTTGCTCTTGTGCTTGCGCTTGCGCTTCTTGCTATCGATTTCGGTGGTCGTCATGTTGTGGGATCGTGGAAAGTATATGTTCAGGTGGGAAGCGTTTCGCGGACAACTTTTTTTGCGACATTGGAGCTAGCTCTCAGTTCTACCTAGCTCCCGGATTTACAACGGCCCATGATTGGTTAAGGTGGGATGGTAGCGTTTAGCCTACTCTACACTTAAATCGCCATCATTACCTTTTCTCGACAACAAACATGGTACCGATATCAGATCGTATATTTCAATGTCGATTTCAATAGATACATGATCGCACGTACAAATCAGCGGGAAAATAATGGTTCGTAAGAGGAAGTTGTTTCAAGCTGCGCTAGACAGCTGTCAATCGAAATTAAGCACACAAATGTTGCAGCGACATGACGGTCTCAGGCTACAGACGTGTGCACCAGGACCATGTGGCAGATCGTGTAAACCCGTGTGTGGTCTTCTTGCAGGGCGAGTGGTGTGTTTCCCGCTGCCTTAGTCAAACGCTGTACATGAGACGACCAAGACCAGTTAAATTATAATGACGTGCATCACGAAACAACAAGCATTACTTGGTAACATGAGATATGGCTTGGAATATGCCAGATGAGATCTTACCACACCATTTTTGCTAAGGAAGAAGCCTCATATCCAACACCAACTATTCGACTACGCCTATCTTAGCCTTCCATCGAGGCCCTGAAGATCGCGTTCGAGATCGTTTCCTTGCCAGCTACCCTGGTTGAAAGCCTCTTGTGGTCTTGGATCTTCATAGCCCGCACGGTCGTAGTTGTTGGGGATAGGAACGGCAGGTGCTTGGCCCTGACCTCCGGCGCCTGCACCGGGCTGTACGCGAACCATCTGGCGGAAGCGATTGACTTCTGCAAGAATCATCTTCTTCATATCATTGATCTCCTCCACCACCTCGAACTGGAAGTCGAATGTAGTAGGACATGATGGCTCGTCCGAGGCATCATGCCAGATGTGTAGGTACCTGTGCTCTAGCGCTTCCTCGACAGAAATACGACTTGAAGGGTCAAATGCCAGCATGCGGTCCAAAAGGTCCAGAGCATCGGGGTTTGCGTTGCGGAAGAGCGATTGGAACGAGATCTTGGCCATGTATGGGAGGTTGCGGACATAGTCCTGAGCTCGCGGCGATCCGATTCGCGACAGGGTCTCCTCGTTTGGTGTTCCAAGATAGTGGAGGATCTGATTCAGCTGATCAACATAATCGCGGCCCTTGAAGAAGGGCTTGCCACCGAGCAACTCGGCGAGAATGCAACCAACGGACCAAACATCGACTACCAGAGTTAGTAAAGTGCATAGATACGTTTTGCAAAGTGTGGCTCTCGAATGGTGTAAGGCAAGTTAGGGACTACAGCTTGCCGCGACTGATTTGCAGCATGCTCCATCGCAAACGTGCACAATGAATACTTACTGGCTTTTGTATAGCTTTGGAAGCTCAACATGATCTCGGGGGCTCTGTACCAGCGGGTAGCAACGTACTCCGTCATATATCCTGCATTTTCTTCTGGATCCATCGAGAAGCCTCTAGCCAGACCAAAATCACAAATCTTAAGTTCGCAGTCGGCATTGACCAGCAGGTTACCCGGTTTGAGATCGCGGTGGAGGACGTTGGCCGAGTGAATGTACTTGAGACCGCAAAGGATCTGGTAGATGAAGGACTGAAAGTGAGCGTCGGTCAATGGCTGACCAGACCGTATGATGGCCGCCAGATCGCACTCCATGAGCTCTGTACCGGTGTCAGCGACCTGTTATACTTGTACCGAGGTTGTCCCCTACCCTCATAAAGATAGCACTCGTTGAAGTTGTCTGGGCGGGGAATGTCCATGTCATAGAGACATGTAATCTGGTTGTTCTTGTTCAGTATCGAGCCTCACATGTGTGGTTGTGTGTGTATCGTGCGCGCATGGGGTTCGTCTTACATTTCGATGTCCTGTCCGATGTTAGTCCATTTCAAAGCCATGTCAAAACTGCTGCCTTACCGCGGAAGTGCTGTAGTAACTTGATCTCGCGCAGAGCACGCTTGGCGAGAATCTTTTTGCTGAAGACATTGGTGACTTTTTTGATGGCCACGCCTTCGCCAGTCTGATTGTTGGTAGCCGCGCTGTAAGGTGGTTATGTCAGCGTGGAGAAGGCTGTATGTACGTCGAGTCGAGTCCTACCAGACGATACCATAAGCACCTTGTCCTAGTTCCTTGGTCACATTGTATCGCTCATCCACGATGAACTCCTGGTTAAACACCTAATCGCTGTCAGAACAACTTTCCTATTCGGCCATGATCTTGGGCAGATATAGTACCTTGAACACCTTGCGGTTGGCGAGGTCGCCCATCTTGGCTGGGCCGGCGAGGGAAACTCGGGGGCGAAGAGATGGACTGTGGGTCGTAAAAGGGAAGGAGCGAGTAAAGTGAGGCGGGCGCGAGAGGCGGGTCCAGGAGCAGAAGAAAGAGAAGAATACGAAGGCGGCGACGACGACGACGAAGAAAAGAAGAAGAGGTGAAGGCAGGTAGGCAGGCAGGCAGGCAGGCAGGCAGGCGGCCGCCGTTGAGGGGGGTGAGGGGGGAAGGGGAATGGGACGAGGGGACAAGGCTAAACGCGGCGCGCGCTATGATGGCTGCTGCTGCGTCGACACAAAGCGGGGCGGCGGCGGCTGTCGAAACTGGACTGGAGGGGAGAGGAGGGGCAGACAAAGGTGGATGGCAAAAAGCCTGTACTCTTCTTCAGCAGACAATGCAAACGAACAGCAACAACAACAACAAATTATGGCAATGCGAGAGGGGCCCAAAAGTGAGCATGTAAGCAAAAAAGGACGTTGTCTTGCCCAGGGTACTTGTGTATGCCACTTCGCCTCCTCGGCCACGACTAACTAGGGAGGGTAGTAGTGAACGGTAGTCAGGGTGGTAATCAGGGTAATCGGGGTCGGGGCAGCTTACTGTATTTGTGTATTGTACGCTGCTGTGTATTGCATGTTGCGTATTATATTACATGATTCGGGGGGTTATGGGCCTACGTAAGCTACCGTAATTTATGGTGGGGGTCCAGTCACGTCAATGAGGGGGGCTTGAAAAGGCTCGGCTAGACTAGGGAAGGCGCGACCCTTTAGCACCCAACCCAACTCCTCGAAGGCTCCCCACCAGACCGCTTCCTCTGCCCGGATCACGACTGAGAACACTACTCTACATGTTGTACAAGTACGGCACGGCAAGGCACTCTAGCTCTGCCCTACGACGGCCCTGGATTATTACCCTATGTATCGAGACGAGACTGCTTCGCCGTTGACTAACCCAGAAACGGCACACGGCACAAGGCAAACAGGCATCCATGCTTCCATCCCAACCTCTCCCATTGTCTCCAGACTGACGACGCTCGCTAAGCTACAAGGGCAATGATTGTCGTCATCTCGGTTGCGGTGACTACATGCTTGACGACTGACGACTGACGGCTGACACTATTGTCTGTCTACCTAGATACAGTAGCTACATTGCATTCCATACTTGAAATGCCCACAGGCAACACATAGAGCTGGCGAACCAACCCCACCGTGTTGCCAGAAAACTCTCACGGTCCGATCCATGCCCCCCAATGCCCCCGTATTACCTGGAGAAATCGGCTCGGTCTAGCTTCATGGGTGAAGAAAACGGCTATCATGAGCTGAAAACGCCCAAGTCCCAGGATAGAAAGAGCGCTTGCCCATGGCCATCGCCACCGAATGTCCGAGCCTCGTCCGTGTTCCATTCAAAGAAACCGTAGTACCACACGACCCCGAGTACTCAGCTTTTCACCGCTCACGATTCGTAAGAGAATCTTTGTCGAGACTCCTCTGTCGACTCTTCCATCCCAGATAGGGGAGAGAGAAGTCCGTCTTCGGTCTCCGTTCTTCTGTAGCCTCGAAGCGGATGGGCTGCCGACAGGAAGTAAGTATCCGAAGCCTCTAGCAAAGCACCGTCTCTTGGTCTTCGTGGCATTATGGGTGACACAGTACTGTGGCTTGTCAATCCACCGTGCAGCGTCGTCACTTCTGCTGGAGATACAAGTGCGGGCCGTGGACGCGTATCTTCCAAGTTTGGGGACACGACAGGCGGATGGCTCGCATCAACTCCATTGTATATCTGCTCCCGCACCATTAGGATCTCCTTTTCTGAAAGCTGGCGGCCACCTGCTTCTTGGGGCGCTGGAACACCTGCTGGCATCTCGTACACTGGGCACTCGATACTATCAATCTCATGGATTGCCAACGACGACTCCTTTTCTCTGTTGCTCAATTCATGGCAGAGAGTGGAAATACCAGGTAACTCTGCCTTGGGAAAGACGGTTGTCGATTTTTCGTCTTCCGAATGGGCAGAAGTTGGAGATCCTTCCCATGACTTAATTGAGGCCTTCTTCGATGCCGCAACCATGACCGTTGCCTTATCCTGTGATGTGCGCGCTTCCAGTTTATACCTTCGACGACGCCAAACACACAAACCAATCGCAAACAATATCACAATGACCACAAGTCCCAAGCCAGTTGATATGCCGATTATGGCTCGAGAGCTGAGTTCCGGCATCTCGGAAAGATCGGGACCTTGCTCCAGGTACTTTGTGTCGACAATTGGCCTAAGATCGATCGAATTTCCAAATGTCCAGTCAATCGCAGATACTGAAAAGTTTTGGCGTTCCCAGTCCACTGTCAAGTAAGCCTCCTGCAGGAAGGTTCTCCCGAGAATCCACTGATTGGCCATGTAGCCCCTTCTAATAGGAAAGTACCTCGTTTGTTCTTGCAATCCTCTATAGGGTGGTGATGCCACTAAGTCAAGGGCAGCATAAGGTAACGTAATCTGCACTGTCGAGTCGGTGCGATACTGTTGGCCCAGTGTGAATGTTATGCTAGGGTTCTGTGCCAAAAGCTTCGCATGCAAGCTATCGTTGACGAGGTAAAGATCAGTACGGGCATCATATTCGAGTCCAAGAGCATCTTCAAAAGCCTGGCAGACCTTGGGAGGCAACCACAGCTCGGCTACCGTTGAATCAATGAACATGTTCAGCTCGCTTCGCATCAGCAGATCAATGTTGAATTGCGTGGTGGTGTTTGCTGAGAGGCCAACAACCCCGACAACAAGATCACGCTCATTATCGGGTTCGAAGATGAAACTGAGGTCATTAGTAACAAATCGAGAAGCATCATAGCCACCAAGTGTGAGGCTGCCCAAAACCATCCGTCCATCTACCTGCGAAGTTAGCCGGACTGTCAGACTGAATCCCAGTGACTCTTACGGTACTGAGCACCTGCTGTGTAGCCGAATGATTTGCTAGGGATGCTGCCTTGATCGAAGAGATTCATCATGTAGCTTGGAATAGGTGCCTCGGACGCAGAAAAGTTGGTGGGTTTATGGTGCACTCCAATGTGCCCAAGCCAGAAATTCGATGAAACCAAGGTGCCTATTGTACTGTTCATCGTGGATGGCCCCTCCTCTCCTGGAAAACCCATGGCAACGGTATCGAAGCCATATAGCCCATTTCCAGCGAGGCCGATCGCCTTCTCTACCCAGAGTTGATAATAACCCTTCTCCGCCCACGTCAAGGATTCGGTGACGTTGAACAGAAAGCCACGGCTGTTCTCACATTGAGGATTCAGAACGTTCTGCTGCATGACCTGTCCGACGATCGGACTCGTGATATTTGAAACGCAGGCTAGGCGACTGATAGCCCATATTTGTTGACTTGCAGTCGATACAAGCACCCGCACATTCTGGCGCGGTTCGCCTACGAACAAACTGAATGTATTCCACGAGCCATCGATGCCTGTCCAATCTTGATCGGGCGCGACTCTCACGGGTGCAGGAACAGAGTGTACACCCGGTGCAAGCTTATAACCGGTGACATCTGTGATATTCTTCTGTAGGTATTCGGCGGCGAGGCGTGGCAACGACAGAGCTATGGCGAACAGTAGACCTATCTTGGACGGAAAGCCGTGGTTGGCTCGCAAGGGAGGCATACCGGTATTTGCCTACTTCGATGCAGTTGGCGAGCAAGCGTCACGTGGAGAGCACGTTGGGAGTGTGCCTAGCTGGTGGACTTGTGGATTCTACCACAACGATGATTAGGGTAGAGAACAGCATCACCGGGCCGAGGGCGCATTATCGCCCACCATGGCTCGAAGGCAAGGGAGAAGCAATACACGACCAGCAGGCAAGTGTTGTGCCAAATCAGCCGAGCTGCCTTGAACAGGCCAAGGAATATATTGCCTATGTACTAACTGTAGGGTAGGTAACTCCACGACGCTGAGCCCCTCGGTGAGAGCGACGAACAAGGGAGCGCTTGATTCCGGGCTATGTACTGTATGATCGATATTGTACCTGTGCTTTGCATGCGCAGCTATGCAGCCATTTCGTCGAGTAGGTAAGCATTCACCCGGCTAATCTCCCCCAGGTTTCATTAACGAAGAATCGACGACTATTGTACCGGTACCTAGCTAACCCATCTTTGTGTCTTGACATGTCAGAAATCCACACAAGTGGCGCCACTTAGTCCGACGCTTTACCGAAGACTACAGTTACCCGACTTATGCAATGGGGCTTTCAGCACTATTCAATTACAGCATGGCTACCGGTATTCCCCGTCAGCCGCTCTTCAAGGTACCATTTACTTGGTAATTCAAAGACATACTCGGAATCTCAGGCCACAAGCCAGATTAGTAAAGCCAAATGGTCTACCATGATTGATTGATTGCGTTTCCCCACATGACTTCGCATTCCCCGGAACCACGGCCGTACCGAGAAGCACTGCATCTCCTTTTGAATCGGATGCATGAAATGCTATAAAATCTTGATGCAAAGCAGTCAATGGTCCTAACCAAGGGATCTGCTTCTGTATGCAGGGTGCGTCACACAAATACCAGCAACAAGTACAGCCAAGGCCCATGGACTATATTCACAAGAAAACATGGCCTCTGGACATGTATGCTGTGGCTGGCCAGCAAGCAAGGCATGATCAAAGGCGCTTCTTCTGCGAATGCGAAGCGCACAGTTGGTTTGCTGTCATGCTGCACGTGAATTTGACACGCATCTCAGGTCTCCCTTGCGCCAGGTGGCAGTCAAGCATCCGACCCCGCGACAAAGCTTGTACTCTTCTTGTAAGTATGCTGAGCTTGCAGATAACTAGGTACGGTACGCCTCTATCCAAAACCCGCGTGCGACCCGCCTGTCAATTGCCGCCCTTGCAGCCCGCTCGCATGTCCACCATTAATCCTAGTCAACTCAGTCGCAGCACCTACATGCGTTCGTAGCAGTTTGCCGAACGCATGTTTTCGCCACAGAATTATTTTGTGATCTGGCTCGCATCTTCAACAGCGCAAGCAGTAATCCTCCATCATGGTGATGTTAATGTTGTTGGTAAGGTCAAAAGAAACCAACTGTTCTGGCTGCATACTCGCACATGCTAACGAGGCCATAAAGCTCCATTCTCCAACGTCTCCATTGAGTCAGCGTACACGTTCACTACTCTTGCAGAATCTGTTGGCCTTCATACGGCGGATCCCACTTCCACATTTCAGTCTATAAAAACTTTCGATGTCTCCGAGCCGAATCCATCAAAATCTACGACGACTGAACTCCCTCCAATAGCCACTGTAATCAGTGCTGCAGCGTTAGACGTAAATGCGACCTCCACAGCATCAAGGCGTACCTCCAATGCATCGTGTATAGTCAACATTCCAAGTGCAAATCTTGAATACTGGCATCCTCCTACTTACAGCCATGCTGTAGGGACTATGACGACAGAGGCGGCAAATTTCAGTGATGCTGAGACGTTGACACTTGTCCCTCAAAAAACGGCATTCGATGTAACAAGCGCGCTAGCAACCGATTACGCATGTACTACGAGGTATTCCTACATGTCTGTAGTGGACTGGACTTTTTCTATATGTATCGAATATACAGAAAAACCAGTTGCAACTGTCACATCTATTGCATATCGATATGCGTACTCTTCTTTCCCAGTAGGCAATACTGCGCCAGTGGCAGATATCTTTTTGTATGATCTCTACACCAACGATCGAACATCTGCGACTACAACACTCTCGGTTGCGCCAAACGTGGTTCAGACTCAGACTTCTAATACCCCATTTGTTCATTTCACAGAGTACGAAATCGAGTCCGGCGGTCGGACGGAAACCTTTCAGTTACAATCGGGGCTCGTGTATCCTTATTGGTTGGAGGGGATTGAGCAACAGGCAACAGCAACCGGTCCGCTTCCGAAAGGGTTTATAGATCAGATCTCTCAGTCCCATTGCAATACAGGAAAACTCCAGGCCGTGATCACTGTCGTGATCGTGGTAGATCTCTACTATCAGTTCTGGCCGGACCTCAATCCTTTCCTTATTCACTTCGAATCAACGGCTCTTGGTTTCGAAGATCCTCCGGTCATTATCAACCACAACAACCAAGAAAGTTCTAGCGCTGTATCTTTCACGATTGTAGACTGGGATTTGACTAGTCTCGCAGCCAAGCCAATCCCAACGAACCTCAAGCCCCAAGTGAGACCAAATCCTGTGTCTATAACTGCCAATAGAGCACATGACAGCAATGAAAACAATCATGCCAGCCAAGAACCACAGATAATCCGTGTCACCGTTGGCAATGTTGGCACATTCCCAGTTGTCGTTGGACCATCCTCACAAGTAATGATCGGCTCGCAGACATTACAGCCCGGAGCAGCACCCGTTATCATCGGGGACGGAACTCGCATTGCTCTCGCCCCATCAGCTACCGCAATCATTATAGGAGATACGACGTCCCAACTTCCACGGGTGCTTGACCCAGGCACTCCATCTTCTCCGTTGCCGCCCCCGATCCTAACACTTGGCTCCTTGACGTTTACGCCAAATGCTGCCACGCAATTCCTCATAGCTCCCGATCAGACACTAATCCCCGGCGGAGTTGTGACTCTCGATGGAACGAAAATCAGCCTCGCATCATCGGCCGCGTTCGTTGTCATTGGAACGTCTACGGAAGCACTGCAGCCTGCAGTCCAGGCAGCCGCACCTGTCCGAATAAACCGCCCTAAAATTATCGTAGCCGGCTCCACGATTATAGCAGAGCCGATCAGGCATGTCCGGAGTGATTATGATGGTGTTGGACACAACGATGCAGCGAACGGCGACTCGGGTCCAAGCTTCATTGTCTCGGGCCAAACACTTGCTCCTGGCGGTTCTGCTATTACTGTATCTGGAACGGTGTTGTCTCTTGCAGCCTCTGGATCTTTTGTGGTTGTTAATGGGGTTTCATCTTCGGTTTCGACTCACCTGAATCCTCCAACAGCAGCACATATAACTGCACCTCCTCTTACAATCGGAGATAGAACTTTCTATCCTCTTCCAGGCACTGAAACAGAATATCTTATCTTTTCCATGCTCTTGACCCCGGGGGGTTCCATCGTCGTCGCCGGAACCACGGTATCTCTCGCGCTTGGTGTCAGCGCTCTGGTCGTGAATGGACACACCAGTCATGTTGCCCTCCAGGCTCAGGCCGTCATTACAAATGCACCACTACTTACGATTGGAACAAGAACTTACACGGCTGTGCATGCAACAACTTTCATTATTGATGGGAAGACCTTGACGCCAGGTGGCGTCATCACTGTAGATGGAACGACCATCACGCTTGCACATGGAGCCACTGCACTGGTTTATGGAAGTGCGGGGCATAGCACATCCACTGCATTGTTTCCTGCTACTACGACACAGAATGGAGGCCCTACTTGTGCGTTGTGTCCTGGCGCGGCGGCGAGCGGTGGGGATGCAAGACCGATGGCGACTAGTTCGCAGGAAGGCGCGGCGGTTAGGTTGCACACCCACATTTGGACCGCTGCTCTTGTCGTGTGTGTATTTCTTAGTATACGGGACTGAATTTGAATTTGGGCTTGCGGGTAGAGAAGTATTGCATTTATATTCAGGCGAGTGGATTTAAAAAGCGCAAAACATGTCAGATCGTGAGTACATTGAGGTATAATATGTGCATATTCTTACATTTTGTGCTTTGCATTCATCGCGAATCCTCATTGCCCTGTTTACCAAAGAATCACGCTCAAGATACATCAATGGGGGTTATGAGCAACTACAGCACTCAGGTCAGGGAAGCACAATGCGTCATAGCATCTAATAGCCATCTTACAAGTACTGATGCTGGTGAAAATCTAGCTTCCTCATGACCCTCTCCAACTCTTCCTCTCCTCCATCCAGATATATTGCACCACACAGAGCTTCTATCAACGTAGCAACCATCTTGTCCGACACCACGATTGCCCCCGGACTCAAGATGATGCACTCATGCAGGCCCTTCTCCCGACCTAACTGCGCCAAAAACCCATTGCCGCACTTATCGTGGCGTATCTGTGTCCACTGGCCTTTGTGGGCCTTTGGACTTTTCCCCCACCACCATTTGCACAAGACTCCAGCCATGCGAGCGTCGCCCAGGACAGCCAGTCCGGAGTTGTGGGGGATAGAATAGGTGGTGTTATTGTGCGAGATGAGACATCCAGAGGCGTTGAGGGCGTTGAGCAGATGGTATTTTGATTTTGCGGTGTAGGTGATGATTTGCTCGCACTGGGAGACTTTGCCTTCGACATTGTGGATGGTCTGGTTGAGGTCCACTGCTGGGAGTACACTTGGTGATTCAGTTGCTATGCTGGATTGAAATCTGCTCATGGAGGGGATTTTCATGTAGGGGGGGCCTTGCTTGGATATAAGGCATGATGTGGAAGTGGCGATAATCTTCCTGGAATATGCGAACATGTTCTGGGATGTCGTGCTTATTAGGTGCCCACACTGCCAAGGACCTCGTCGCTAATGACACTACACCGGCGGCTGAATCAATTATATGGCAGAATCCGAGCTGTCTGTGGACGGTTTAGTACTTAAGCAGGATGCTGTGGTGCAAAAGTTCGACAAGTCATTGGATGCAGCAACTGTCTGACAAAGGCCTAGTTAGCATGGGGTCCTGCTTACGGGTCGGGCTGGTGCTAACATAGGTAAATGATGTAGCTAGATGCTTCCAAATTCTCGAGATGAATCCTTAACTCAATGAAGACGGTTTGCGCGTGAGATCAACTGTGAATGTCCAACAACCTGTTTTCGTGCTTGAATGTGCCAAGACGCTAAGTCTCGTTAGCTCCTCTCGTCCCAACTACTTCGAGTCCAAGGTGCGGTAATCCAAGTCATCATCTCTATCATCTCCGTTGTCACTAAGTCTATCTCTTGAATGCCATCCTCAATTCCATCGTCTTCTTCTCAATCTTCTTACAATTATCATCGCCATCTGAACACCGTACGAGTCGTTTTGGTATTTCTCATTTTGCTCTTCTTGTTCGCCCCTTAGAGGAGTCACTCCATAATTGGACATGTTTCTTCCTCGGCCTGTCCGTTTTCTTCAATATCCTCAGAGTAGTCATTGATGATTCTTTCTCTACCTGCCGCTGCAGTTGTGATGGTTGCCCTCTCATTGAGCAATTGTGCTTGTGCAGTCCCGACCGAATTGCCCTCTTCTTCTGTTGCCCTTTCCCCATGAACCTCTTCGTCCGCACCAGTGTTTATGTGAACTTCTTCGGATGGCAAATTTGATGCATCTTCCCACACAGACCTTCTGCGTACACTTCTTCGGACTTCGCTGAACTGCGTGCGGCATTCCGGGCACAGGTTGCGGTTTGGGGAAGTGCCATTCGCCCATGACCACAAGCACGCATAGTGGAAGTAATGCGCGCATGCGTTGAGTCTTACTATGCGCATATCATTTTCGCCGTTTGTGTATACTTCTATGCATATAGTGCAGTACTGGTTTGGTGGCATAGCAGTGACAGTGTTCGCAATTGGCTCGAGCTCTGTGCAAGGTCCGAATGCTTCGAGCTCGACAGGCTCGTCAAAATCTGTATCAAACATTTCGTCATCATCATCATCATCATGGAGCTCGTCACTTCCGACCTCTTCTGTATCAGAAACAGGTTCGTTGATGTAAAAGCGACTACCCCAGTTGAATTCAGGCAGCTGAGGCTCAGCATCTTGATGCATCATCCTCTGTTCGTCAAAAATGGTAGACTGTCGCGCGCGATCATACAGCCTCCCAGCAAATTCTGCCGCGCTGCCGCCCTCTTTCTGGATTTTTGCAACAATTGATCGTACATTGAATCCTTCCGGCATCCCGGGACGAGGATCGGCAGAGGACTCCTGGGCCTGCTGCATGACCACGTTACACATCTCAACGAAGCTCTGTCGAGTATTTCGGACTCCTGGTCTGCTATGAACTTCATACGCCAGGTTCCATACCCAATCCCACAGCAGGTCAAATCTGAGATCCTTCTCCCCCTCACGGACATGGAATGGTAACTGCGTGTGCGGATTATAGTCTTCCACTTCCGATATAAACGCAGAATGCGCTTGTAAGAAGCCATCAATGTACCACTTGAAAGTGGGCATTTCATTAGACGGGCGCCCTTCCGTCACGGAAGCCGCAGTCCAAAGGTGAACAACCGTTAGTATTTCCTTCATCACCGTCATAAGAAGGTGACGGATTCCGCTCGAATACTGGGGACCGCCACTGAACCTCTCCATGGCTGGCCACAAGGTGCCACCTGGGCCAAACAGTTCTGGTGCCGGGTCTCCGAAATTCGCAAAGACGTTGCACCGTCTACTGTACCGCGGTCTGCATGTCACCATGGACCGCAAATCCTGACGGACAACAAGCTTCACCTCTTCCGGAATATTTGCTTGAGACAGGCCCATGAGAGCGCATTCAACCAGCCAATTTGTGCCCCGGAGCGGATTGATATACTTCCTCCCCATGGACTCCCAGGTTTCAAAAGTATTGCCACCAATCTTCCCTGATCGTAGGTGGGACTCCAATGTACTCCAAACAGCCAACGGATCCAGCTTGCGGAGGACTTGCGCAGCCTGCAGTGACTCCGGGTCGCGATAGTGGATGGTCTTCTCGTTGCAATAATCCGACAACCTTTCTTGCCACATCTCTCGGAGATCCTGCTTGGTCAATGGAGCGGCGAATCCCTCTGTGTGGTTGTCAATGATGCTTTCGAGCCAACCAAGGTTGCAGTCGAAGAAGTTGATGATAAATGCGGTGCCATAGAAGGATCCGTACAAGGGTAGAAGAGCTTCATTGAGGAAAGATATATTGACTGGCACTACTGGCTCGGGTTCCGACATGCTTGCACACAGTAGGGCTTGTCAGCTACTCTTGACCAGTCGTTGTAGTAAGCTTAGAAGCTGTCGCAATCGCCGCGTCGCTGAGGCAGGTGTCAGCTTTCGAGAAAATTTGCAAGTGCAGAAATGCATACTTCATGCGATTGTGACCAAGATATCTGAGGCGGTAGATGAATGTTCAAATATAGCCTGGAAACTGTCGCGATCTCCGCGCCGCTGTGCTAGCTGTCAGATAGTGAGAACGTTTACGAGCCACAAAACGCGTAATGAATACAACCGTGACCAGGGTATTTGAAGTGGTGGCGGCACGGTTGATGTGGGCAGGACTGCAGAAGGCAAGTTCGAAGTCGATACAGCTCATGTAGTGATTAGTGCATCGATCTGTGCCTTTCACGCCCGCCCACAAAAATACCAACACTCGACAAACGACTTTTGGCAAAGCTCCAGCTCAAATCTTATGAGGGGACTGTCTGGGGTGGCCTATGTGTTTTTGGGCGCTGAGATGGGAGGTTGACAGCTTCACGTGGCTGGATTGGGCCGTGTGCAAACGGAGCAGCGCGCCTCCCAAGATCTAGCCTGCAATATCGCTTTCGCTATGATGGCATGTTCTATTCGAGATGGCGCGTGCGTCACTACGACGATGTCAAGACTGCTTCACGTTGTCTCTTCAACAGGCAAAGGAACAGGTTCAGAATGATCAGGCGATAACCTGCAGCTACTGGAATAACTAGACATGACTTTGAGAACATAGGCCTAATGCGGTGCTCAAGGGCACAGTCATATATCCAGTGTCTCCCTTTCGCTGACTGGCGGCAGTGAAACATGAGCCGCAGCGGCATTGACGCACGAGTTCTGTGGCTATTAACTTCAATCAAGGACGATAAGGTCAATTCATGCTAACTACAAATGCAAAGGGAAGCGGCTTAACAGGAACAATCCTCCATCCTCACTCCGTCAAGATCATCGTACTATCTGATACATCTCATTGTAATTGTAAACAACTCCGCCTAAAGACACCACACCAAAATCGTGCCCGTGTAGCAGTAGCCATACCAGCCCTCGTATCACTTGCATGGTCCTACACAATTGGTTCACAGTCCTCGCATTCACCCACCTCTCTACTCACAACATCTAGTCCAAGCCGAAACTTTCACATGTCCATAACACTTCTTCGTCACGGCCAGCTTCGGCTTCGTACCAATGTCGTCCTAAGAGCTACAAATCTGTGATCAGTCCAGCGTCGTTCACCTGATCAATGTCAGTGTCAAGTAACTGATTCAACACCTGTGCTTGCAATGGGCACTGGATACTGAGAGTATCCTGGGACGCGATGTTGTCATTGGCGACTTCCCTTAGATCTGGACAACTATACCCTGCTGAAGTGTTATTAGCAGGCAGTCTTCTCGATCCATCTCTTGCGGTAGATCCTATCATCGCACTACGACTCCAACAAGGACAGCCTCCGCTCTCACTTGGAGAATTAATTGCTTGCGTGGCTGATTCTACGACCTGGGCGATACCCTGGTGTGTTTCATCGACGACCCGATCGTACGCTCGACATGCTTCGCTATTGACTTGTTCCTGGAACTCTGCCATTTTCTGCCTGTGCATGTTTTCCATCCGGGCAAGCATACTGGCGAATCGCTCTTCCAAGCCTGCACCGAACTGTAATTCGAGGCGTTCGGTGCGATGTAGGAGTTCCTGGATACCTCCTAGCACGTCATCCATAGCCTCCCTATCCGACACAAAATAGTCAGAGTTAGATGCAGAAGGCTGTGGTCGAATATGGGTCCAGGGAGTAGCGGGACGGCCATGATTGCTGTCCAATCTTTGCTCAGATGATGTGCCGTTGTGGCTATCGTTCAGTGATGCATCTCCAGATACCGAATAATATAAAGAGTTAGATACATCGCCGCCCAATGAATCTTCTGGTAGGGATGGGAAGTGAGGGATCAATGGCATACGATGTGGAGATCGCCCAGTATTAGTTAAAGGTGGAGCACGCGGCGGCTGTAGTACATCATCGTTGGTAAGGCGTGACATACGAGACAACATGGATGCCTCAACATTGGTAAGATGTGTAGTCCCTAGTGGAGAATAGGTTCCATGATCTGCCCACTGGGACCCAGGGACTGTAGCTCTCAGAGCGAGGGTATGGCTAGCCGATCCAGTGTGCCCGATTTCTTCAACAAGGTATACGGGACGCAAGGGCTCCCTTGGCATGCCGGGGGCCTGCGGTGGTTGGAACAAGGTTCTATTCGGATGGTAGCCATCAGAGGAAGAGGACGAGGAAGAGTGCTTACTCGCTGCACAGTCATCGCGTTGTCGGTTGCCGCCCTCTAGATCCATTCGTGAGGGCATCCTGTTTCTAATGATATCGTGATAGTAATGGTACCATGGGAACTATCCACTTTATACGAAGAGCAGAGAATTGCAGGCAAATAGAATAGCAAACTAGAGAAAGGCTGCGTATCTGACCGAAAGCGTGAAAATACGTTGCAGCATGCGACGAATAACAAGACGTGACAGACCGTGCGCTTGATCAATTGGGTACTGATTGCTAGACCTAGCGAATGCAAGTAGCTGTGGTAGGTCAAAAGTAGATTTCTGTTCTAACAGGTCGATCCAGAGTTCAAGCGAACTTCCAACAATCCTGCGCCAGTGGGGTTGTAATGCATATTTACAATCTCAAGTCTTCCATCAATCGTTTTGAAAAGCCGTTCCCAATCGTCTTTGGTCCTTTCCTTTGCCCCAAACAGCAACATCATCATCAAATCCAATTGACGGAACGTATTCTCCTCTGATCTCGTGATGTCGCCTCCTGCGCGTTGAGGCACAATGCAGTCGTTGATCAGGAGTCTTGCATCTCCTGATCGACCCTCCAAAGCGGGGATAAGACCACGCAGGATTCTTGCGGAATTTTCATCATTATTGTTGTGGAACACGTTACGCATGAGGTATACGCCAGCATCACGAATGGACTGAGGCTCGTTGTAATCTGCAACTTGAAAGCTCAGTCGGTCCTGGACGTCGACGGGGTGCTCTGATGAGAGCTGGTGCTCTGAAAGGTCTTGCACAATAAACTTGAGGTCCTTGAATTCCTGAACAAAGCATGTTAAATTTCGGATGTGTCAGATGGACAAGGGGAGTCCCTACACGAGCAAGTTGAGCACTAACACCACCATTACCACCACCTACATCGACAACTTTCTTGTTCTTCAAAGAGATCCCTATGAATGGTAAGCTTAGTGACATGTGGACATGTGGATATGAGAAGCTTACAATCAAAGTTGTCACGTAGTACCGCAAAGGCATCGTCAACTGTGTTTGAGTTCAGAACCAATACACGACGAACATCCCAATCCCAATAGTAGCTTACCAAGAGCCCAACCACTCATAGCTTTTGAGAATCGAGATCCCTTCTCCTGGTTCTCTTCGTAGTAGCCATAGAATGTCTTCCCGAAGCGCGTATGGAAAGGGTTGTTCTCCATGCCTGGTACCGACTTTGGTGATGCTTCAAACATAACATTCATCTCCGATGCTGCCTTGAAGCAGTCATCAAGTGCAGTCTCCGCCATTGGAGTGAAGCCCGAAGTTCGAAGGAATTCTGAGCTTGCGGTGTGACGAAACCTACCATCATGCTCCTCGAAAATACGATATGTAGCCAACATCTTGAGGATGCGGCTCGTACGGTCTTCCTCCAGCTCAGCAGTCTGCGCAATCTCGGCAGCCGTGAGACCCACATTGTTATTGGGAACAATGTGTGGGAGTTTGAAACTCAGAGCGACTTGCACAGCCGCGAGATCAACCACTGACCAGGACAGTGTTCGAAAGTAATGAAGGGGCCCGTTAGTCAGAAGATGAAGGTCCTGGATGGCATCATTTAGTTGGTTTCGCAGACTTCTGTACTCTGGGGTGTCGGGAAGGATAGCAGATGAGGCTGACAAGTCAGGCTGTTGGACGCCTTGTTGCTCAATGTACAAAGCAATCGATGTTGAAAGTTCTGACACTCTGTGGGCGGCTAATGCCAAGGATGTTTTGTTCTTATGAAAAAGTTCCTTGGTGATTGCCATGTTGGTGATTCCGTTGATAGATACGCTGACGAAGAATGAATGCTTACTGATACGTTTCCTGATAATCCTCACATTTGGAACTTTATTTATATAGCCATTTCCACCGTTCGAGTTCGAGTCATGTTGGCCGCGGCAAGGTGTGCCGGAATCGATTTTGTTGCCGCCCTTGTGTTCGTCAACAAGGGTTGCCCTTCATCCAACGACGTTTCTGCAAACGTGCTGTGGCGCTTTTACCTCCAAAAAGTAACTCTCAACCTTATTGTGCTTGTTATGAACAATACGTGAACATCAATAAATCCCTGGTAGCAAGCACTCAATAGCTACGCAAGTCAGGTCCAGTGGCATGGGGCTATTCGCTAGAGAATAAGGCATGGTGTTATCCTGAGGATGTGAGAAGCATTACTCTGGCTACCAGATGCCACTTAAGTTTGAGTCCTAGATATCCGGGACGTGCAAGGAGGCAACTCCCGAACGGTGAAGAAGGAATGATCCCTGGATTACCTATCACTTGTGCGACCTCTGGAACAAAGGCGACTATTTCTTAGAGACATTTGGGCTGGGTCGTGACGGCGCGGAAATTTATGATTGGACCATATGTACACACTCCTAGTCCTTGAGTAATTCAATTAACCGTGGGTTGGTCTTTGAGGGAACCTGAAATGATTGTCTGCAAGTTGGGTCTCAGGATGTAGAGTTCTTCAACCATTGAAGGACCATTGTGCGTAACTAGTGGGATTACACACGCGCAAGCGCAGCTGGATACACAAGAAGCCTCTCGTGCCACATATTGAGACCTTGAAAAGAGATTACTGAAGTTGAGTAAACAAACATCTGCATCCCGAGGTTACCTAGCATCGGGCAGCCTCGAAGACACAAGCCACGTGCGTCAAGACAGCCCTGCTTCAAGTTCCCGCAAATCAGCCACGAAACTTGCTTATGTTGTGAAAGCAACAAACAATATTGCGCTCAAGACGCCACCTGACTGTTTCTGGACTTCGGCCCATTGCCCTTCACACTTATTCATAGTACGACAGCGTATTACAATACTCCTTCAGCATTGTCAAACACGTCATGTCGTAGTGGCAGCCAAAAAGCAAAAGCATCTTATCCTTGAATACGCAACGAAGGACGTCACGCATTGAAATTCTAATGTGCTCCTCCTACAACGCCCAATACCATTTCGCCCATGAAATTGATCGATTGGAAGACCCCCATGTCTGTGGACCCTACGTTGGAAGAAGTGACTTCGCATGGGATTTTAGCATATTCAGTGAGATGATGTGAGCCACAGAGAGACTGGGGGTAGAGGAAGCAGAGTTGACCAGATGTACAATCAAACAGAATTGGATATACGAGCCATTCCCAAACGCCACCCAATACGCTACAAGATCAGATCGAAATGCTATTGCTACATGTATGATTTGCATCAGAAGACGCTGATGTAGTTACCGATGCGCTCTTTCTGGTTTTGCGCAATGCACTCGGCTATCCACGTGATGTTGCGAATTTCCTGGTTCAGATGTAAGCAAGAGAGTACAAAGCGGAGCGCGAGAAAGACGACATACCTGCTCACGCAGCTTGACCCATGCGTACACGATACCGTGGGTAAACTGCCTTGTAAATGCCAGCTTTGAGATTTCCATTTCCTTTTGGTAAAACAAGTCCTCCAAACTCCTCGTCTCTCCGCCTACACCGCCGGACATGTTACCGATGCCACCGCTGCTGCCTTGACTCAAGCCGGTCTGGTCAAAGAACATCTTGTAGTCGGCTACACTCTCCACGGCGATGCGAACACCCTCGATATCATCTGCCCTTGACAGCATCAGGGTTCCTTCTGGGTATAATTTTCCGAAGCTGGGATACAACTTTTTCCTGTCTGCCTTGGAAAGTTCCGTACCGAAAGAGTTCAACGAAATGTTGATGCTTCGGCGGTCTGCTTCAAACTCGAGGACCTCCGTCATGATGTCTGCCGTGGGGGTTCCGGCAATGTCAGGGGTGGAGTTGACCCATTGATGGAAGTCCTCGAGGTAGTTCTTGTACAGGGTATTACGGATAATCTCAATGTTCAACTCGTCCAAGTCCTGGTGACTGAGCGACCCCTTGAAGTAGGGCGCAAGCGGCGTCTCGATGAGGACGGAGTTGTAGAGTTCCTCGATGTTGGTCGCCACGCACAGCACCGGCATCGTCTCGAACCAACCGAGCGGGTGACATCTCTCCAACAGCTCTCGGGTGTCCCGTTCGTGGAGGGTGCCGGTGATCAGGAGTGCAACATTGTCGATCATGTAGCCGTAGGTGAGGTATTCCATGAACTTGGCAAGCGAACCAGTCGCATTGGCCTGGAGGTAGCGGAACTCGGCTACCAGTTTATCTGTGGTTTTGGCGGCGAGGGCAGACGTTGAAGGGTTCGGGGGCAGGTTGGCGAGGAAGTCGCCATAGGCTGGGGACAGTTGTAGCTTCACATCTGTATTATAGTGTTAGAGGGTGGAAGGAGGGAGGGGCAGGTGGTGGGAGATGGACATGCCGTCAATGGTCTCGCACTGGGTCAAGTTGCTGTAGTTCTGGCTGGTGAGCAGGGCATTGCGATAGCCGCGCACGATGCCCTCGATGTAGCTTGGGCTAGACGTTAGCGACAGTAGCGATGAGTGCGTGGGCAACTGGAGAGAAAGTAAAAAGACTGGACATGCATACCCGTATTTGACGTTGTAAAAAAGGCCCTCCATGGTGTTGAGATGCTGGGCTGCTGGCTTGTTGGCTGCTGTTCTTCGGTCTCGCGCTCGACAGTAGACGGACGGGGACTTGGGTAGCTTTCATGCTTGGTCGTCATGCCCAGCCGCTAGACCAACCCTGGACGTGGTGGCATGTCATATGACCATGGGTTTAGCGTCGGGCGACTTGGGCTTTACTCCAAGTGGTTAGAATATCCCTATAGGTTCAAGTCCACGTTATAGCGGCAAATTTTTATAGTTATATAAACTAGCCTATAGTTAAGTATAAATTAGGATAATTTAAGCAAGTAAATATAGTTTTTATTACTATCTTTTTTAAATATATTCTAAACCTATTCTTAATAATATATAGGCGTTCCTAAATACTATACTAGAGTTTAGTATAGTAGTACTAGATAATATATCTAAACTAGATAGTAATATTAGAGATAAATTTAGGTAACTATATAAAGTACTAAAGGAGGATAGTAGTAGTAGTATTAAGAAAGTAAGTAAAAGTAAATAGAATAAGTTTAGATTAGGTTAGTAACACGTTATAGGGGCATAATATATACCTTACTTATAGTAATAGTTAAGGACTACTACTTATACTAGTAATTATTAAGTATATAGCTATTCTCCTAGTATACCCTTAATTATATAGCTAAGGGTATAGGTATATAATACTAGTTTAGTAATATAAAGATAGCTCTTACCTAATAAGAGAAGAGGTGCTTATATAGGCTATATAGGTAACATATTAAGAATATATTCTTAAATTATTCTAATTCTAGCAGGTATAATACTCCTGCTAGTCTATCTATCTTAATAGGCCTATAACTTTACTATTCTTTAATAGCTAGCTAGTAAGCTAGTATAAATACTAATACTTTAGGGTAAAAGCATGTAAGTATCTTAAGAACATGTTATAAACGTGTTCTTATTATATTATTAATAATATATTATATAATTAGATCTAAACCTTAAAAAGTATAGTACCTAAGAAAATTCTATAAAGAGAACTATAAATAAGAAGCTATTATTATAGCCTTATTAAGCGCTTCTCTTTAAGGATTTATAAGGACTACTAGGTGTCTTATTATCCTATAATAAGAACTATAGTAAATTAGGTAGGGAGTAAAACTTAAATATATTTAAAACGTATTAATAATAAGTTAGTAAATTATAGAATAGGCTTAACTATATATTAGCTATTAGAACTATAGCCTAATATCTACTACTAGGAAAAAATATTATTTTAGTTAGGTACTACTAGAGGTAGACTTTATATATCTATAAGGTCTTCTAACTAGGGAGATATTAAATCTTTCTAGTAGTCCTGCTTTATATTCTATAGTTAAGCTATAGTTAAGCTAGATAAAGAAGTGTAGTAGGTATATTATAACCTATTCCTAATATATTCCTAATATATTCTAGGCGTTAATTATCTATAAGGGTAAGGATCTCTATTTAAAATCCTATATAAAGTTACCTTCTAAGTAATTATACTAATAGATATAGTAGTAATACCTTTTTTTACTATTATTTCTTTTAGTATATATATATATATACCTCCTCCTCCCTTAACACTATCTAATAGTAATATTAAGGAAGTAGTAAAGGTATTATAGCCTATACTTACTCTATAGCTTATATAATATAAGTTATTTATAACCTGTTATAAATATATTTCTAACTTATTATAGCCTAGTTCCTAAACTTAACCTAGCTCTAAACCTATCTCTAACTTAAAGGTTTCTATTCTATTAAAGAAATATATATTAGCTTTATAAATAAAGATAAAATCTTATGTATTATAAAGTGTAAAAAGCTTCTATAGTTCCTATTTAAGAGTAGCCTTAGAGGAGTATACTATAAGTAGAGGATAAAGTATTAGGATCCTAAAACTATATATAGTATAAGAGAATAGGTTTAGAATATATTACTAACACGTTACTATAGGTGTATATATAGCAAATCTTTATATTAAGCTTAGGTAACTTAATTATTTACCTTTTTAAAGAGTAGGTATTAATTCTATTAGATTAAGATATATTCTAGATAGATATATTATATAAGAGGTTATATAAGGCATAGGTAGAGATTCTAATAGTAATCTTCTACCTATAGGAAAAGAAGTGTACGCATTAAGAATAGGTTTGTAACATGTTTCTAATATATTATAGTTATTATACTTAGCTAAATTATTATAGATAAGGATATAACTAAGATATATTAAGTTACTATTACTAACTTCTTTTAGAAGTGTAAAGCACTTATAAAAAGACAAGTATTATAGAGGTATATTTACTTATAAGGATTCTATAGGACTACTATTAATATATATAATAAGTAGATAATAGGCAAGTTTTATAGCGCACTGTAACCTATTTATAACGTGTTTCTAACTTGTTTCTAGGACTTAGGCGCTATCTCTAGTTAATTAATCCCTATAAGCGTAACTAGCGCTAGTAACTTTAATCTTATATAAGATTTTGTTAAGTATATCTATAAAGAAGTATTTACAAAGTATATAAAAGAGAGCTAGATAATACTACCTCTTTATATCTAAGTAAATTACTATAGGCATTAATAGTAAAGGAATACTTTTAGCTTACTAACCTCCTCTTACGTAAGTAAATATATTCTAAACCTATTCTAAATATATTCCTAACTTGTTCTTATATAATTAGAATATAAACCCTCTAAAGATACCTAAAACTAGGTAATCTATAAGAAAAACCTAGTAATTACTACTAGGATTATATAATACTATAGTAAAATATTAAAAGAGGTATAGGAAAAACTAGAATCTTATTTAAATATAGCTAAGCAAGCAGGCTAGAAAGGATATAAAACTAGTAAGCATGTAAGTATTCTTAAGGCTACTTAGAAGTAAGTTTATAACCTATTCTTAACCTATTAGAATTATATAAGTAATATTATATAGTATATACTAGATAGATCTATAGGATATAAAAGAGTTTAAAGCCTAGAGCAAGTTTAGAATACACTATAACTATAGAACTCCTAATAGGCTTAAGCAAAGGTACCTTAAAAAGCTTTAGAGGGGAGAAAGTAAGTCTTACGCTAGCGTTATATATATTTACTAATTAAAATATATTTAGAATATATTTAGAATATATCTTATAATAATAATAATACTCTAGATAATAATAAAGCAAGTCTTGCTATATCTAACTTAACTAGATATATCTTAGTCCTAATAAGAAATAAAAGAGCACGCTTAAAAGCCTAAAGCTAGAGGGCAAGTAGTAGAGTAGTATTAGAAAGAAGTTTACTAGCCCCTTTTCTATCTTCTCTACTACTAGGCTCTTCTCCTCTACTAATAGTAACCTAAAGGTATGCTTTGCAAAATATATTTATAATATATTCCTAACTTATTATTAGTCTATAACTATAAACTTTATAATAAAAGGCTCTTCTTAGTAATTAGGCTCTAAAGAAGAGAAAAGAAAAGCTAGAGGTAGATAAGGAAGAACTTGTATAGAAAAAGGCACTATTTAAATTATAAAAGGTATAGTTTAAACTTAAGAAAAAGATAGCTACTTTTTATATAAGGTAGGGTTAGTCTATAAATATAGTAACTAGTTCCTAACTAGTTCTTAATATATTCTAGTCTATTATATAAGTATATATAAGTAGATAAATATATATTCTTTCTTCTTCTCTTTCTTCTTCTTTCTTCTTATACTTTATAAGAACTTTTTATATTTAAGAGTTTAATACTATTTTACTATCTATCTTTCCTAATATTATTAGATATAACTAGTTAATATAGTCTATAAAGATCTTTTAAAGTTAGTATATAATAAAACGTATTAGGAACATGTTATAAACTTGTTCTAATACTAAGTAGGATTTATACTAGCAATATATTAAGCTTAAGTTACTTCTATCTAATACTAGGGTATTCTCTCCTATAATATCCTACCTAAATAATAGGTATATAGTATTTCCTAGCAAGCTTTTCTACTAGGCTATTTAGGCTAGATTAGGGGTATAGGAACTTTATAGAGTATATATATATACAAGTTAGAACACGTTTATAATATATTAATAACTATTTTAGTATTACTTCTCTAATAGAGGTAATCTTATCTACTACCTTAAGAGGTATTATCCTAAGGTTTAAATAGCCCTAGTAAACTATAGTAGAATTATAATACAAGGTATTATAGAAGTAAGGATCTTCTATAGGAGCTTAATAGTAAATACTTAAGAACGTGTTCTAAACACGTTAATAATACGTTCTCTACTAGTAAAGTAGACTACACTAAGTGCCTCCTCTAAGGTTTAAGAACCCTCTAAGATAGCTAGTCTATAATAAGAAGTAGTAGCTAGAGTAGAGGCTAAAGAGGAAGTAGAGAGTAAAGAAGAGGAGTAAATAGTTGCTCCCCTTTACACTATAAATAATATTTAGTAAAAGTAGTAAAAAGGAGATATAAGTCTAGTCTCTTAAAATATATTTAGAATATATTAATAATATATTATAGCTAGACACCTATAAATACTAGATTCTTCTTTAATCTAAGGGACTACTAGAGCTTTATAATACCTATAAAAGTAAAAAAAAAAAGTTATATACTATTAAAGGACCCTATAAAAGTAAATAGTACTTTACTTTTAGTAGATAGAAAAAAAAAGAGAAGAGTAGAGAGTTTATTTTAGTAATTACTACTACCTCTTTAGGTTATATACTATTATATATTATTTATTAGAACCTATTCTTAATATATTCTTAATATGTTCCTACTTGTTACTATTATTATCTCTCTCCCCCTCTCTAGTATCTTCTCTATCCTCCCTATCCTCCCTAGGCTCTATAAAAGCATACTATAAGTAGAACTAGGTAGTATTCTAGTAGGAATTAGCAAGGTCTATACTAGTATTAAAGTAATAGTCTTAAAATATATTAGGAATAGGTTAATAATATATTATAAATAACTTACTATAGCTAGGATAATTATAAGTATAGATAGTATAAGGAACCTAATAACCTTAAATCCTTAGTAGGGTAGATATAGTAATAAAGTTAAGCTATAATAAGTTAGTAATATATTTTTAATAGGTTCTTACAGGCTATACCTTATTACTATTATAGCTAGTATAAGTCTTTTTCTAAATTATATTTAGGAGGGTATTAGTATTTATAAGGGGGCCTATAGTAGCTACTAGCTAGACTTAGAGAACTTTTATAAAATATATTAGTAATAAGTTTTAAATATATTCTAAATAACTTATAGTAAGGAGTATTCTAGTAATTATATATAACCTTTATATAGAAGTCTATATATATTAGTATAATAAGTTAAGAATAGGTTAATAATATATTTACTCTTTACCTTATAGACCTCCCTTATAAAGGGCTAGCTAGTCTTCTTAACTCTACTAACCTTATAGTAGGCTATATTAAGCCTATAATCTTTTTTAGTATAGGTATATAAAGTGCCCCTAGTACCTAGAATAGCCTAAGAATATTAGAACCTATTTAGAATATATTTAGAACCTATTCTTACTCTATATAAGGTACCCTTATTATTAATCTTAGTATAGTAGTAGCGCTCTCTACTTTCTATCTTAACTACCCTATTAGGGCTAACTATAGGCTATACCCTAATATTATCTAGGATATAGCTAAGGGTAAAGTACTATTAATAGTACTTCTATAACCTATTAAGAACATGTTCTAAATATATTTTAATCTACTTATATAGGATATAAGGGATATATTAGTAATAGGTATAGTAGTAGTAGCTTATAGTATTACTAGTATAGAATATATTTAGAATAGGTTTAGAACGCGTTATAAAATCTTATAGTATAATATTTAGTTAACCTCGCTTAGCTAGCTAGTAAAGCTTAGCATAGCCTAACCCTATGCTAAATACAAGTTCACGCAGCGCTAATTCCATGGTCATATGAACTGCGCCCTCAACCCTAGACGCTCTGCTCTGCTCCTTCCTGGCCAGTGCCTTGTCTCGCTCCTGCCTCAAGCCGCGGTGGTGCGCCACAGAACACCGCCTCTAAACAGCCCGTGCGCTCCTGCCCCAAGTAGCAATAGCTTCTTGCCAGCGACAACCTTGACAACAAAACATCTCAACTCCATCACCACTTCCTCCAGACTTTCCCACCCTTACTCTCCACTTCTCCCCCTTTCCCCCTCTCTCCTTCTTCCACCACTTCTTTCTCACCACTCTGTTTGCCCGCCATTTGCGCAACAGCACCATCACGCACGCACGGCAGTCGCCTCTCTTTTGGCAGCTCCCACTTTCAATTGTCAACCGCGATTCGACTACTGCTCTGTAAGCTCTTTCATGCCGCGCGCCCACCGCACTTACTAATCTTCACCGGCAGAACACAATGTCGACGCGGCGCTCTACGCGTCGCACTGCAGGCAAGGCTGCCGCCGCCGCCGCCCAGCTCGAGTCGGAGTTCCTCGCGCAGCCGCAGTCGACCATGACCACGACCATGACCACGACCACTTCCACGACCAAGGCCAGCACCAGGTCACGCGCAACTTCCGCGTCCACCACCACCGCCGCCGCCTGTCGTGTCACCAAGCGCAATACCAGGGCCGCCAAGGCTGCTGGCAATGGCTCACCACTACGCGCATTACAGTCGCCCGAGAGGAAGCGTAAGCGCGCTGCTCCTGGACAGACTGCGAGTGTAACACCAGAGCCCACCCCCTCAGGGCCAGCGCAAACCGACAACACCAATGTCGACGACGATGATATGGATGATGATGATCAAGAAGGCATTTTCTTCTCAAAGAGTGAGCCCCAAAACTTTCTTCTACCCCCAGACCACACTAATCTCCCCCTTCCATCAAGCCAATGGTAATGTTTCCCTTTCTCAATCCGACGCCCACACCATCTCTCTTTTCCATCAAGGTACCCCTGTTTTTCTTTTCAAGGGCGACGAGGAGGCGGATCTCAAAGCCGAGAATGACGTTTTGCGCAACAAGATTCTCCAGCTTGAAGCGCGTGTCGTTGAGCTCGAGAAAGCCAACTTGGACCTTGTCAAAGACAATGGTCGCGTCACAGACGCCTATGATGAGCTTTGCGACAAGTTCGCTTCGCTTGAGCTCGAGGCTTTGAGGCCCGCTCGCTTTCCTTCGCCCCTTGGTCTTTCTGAACCAGATTTTTCTGGTGCCGTTTCTGCGGCCTCTTCTCATTACGCTCCCTCAATTGGGACCTTTTCTCCAGAAGTCTCTCGTCCCTGCTCCCCGTCGCTGGCCAGCGCTGCTGGCAATTGGGTTTCCAGCCCCAATAAGCCTAAAGCTATTGAGCCTGACGCTAACACATCTGAACCAGAGTTTGATACACAATTGCAGAATTTCCCTGCAACTGGCCCTGCGCAACCCATGTTTGTCAGCGGCAACGAGTCTGCTAGAGCACTTCTCACAAAGCTTGAGAATGCTGCCAAGGAGCCTCGTGAAGGCCAATCATCGGTCCCGGTCACTGAAGATGTTTCCTCTCCCCCCGACCCCGACGTCAACATGGAGTCTACACCTCAACATGCATCCACCAAGCGAACCCGAGAGGAAGCGGCTACACCTGAGCGTGCGCGTCCTTTTTCGCCCTCGAGCCTGATTAGGCGATCAGTTTCCGCCGTGAAGTCGATCGGGAGACTCTTCTCTGCTATAACCCTAGAGACTCCTCCTCAGAATCCTTCCCCTCCACAAGTAGCCCCACCCCCGTCCATCTTGACCGAAACACTTTCGACTCCACCAACTCCAGTTGGGGCGAGCAAGAAAACACCTGCGAAGAAGAAGACCAACCATCTGATGAGGACACTGCTAAAGGGCACTGACCCTACCGATACCCGCAAGGCAGAAGATTGGGCCAAGCAGATCATCCCCAGTCTCAAGAATGATCCCGCATTCCGCCAGAAGCGCAAGCGTCTTGAGACACCAGTACTTGTCAGGAACATCAACAACTTCCCCTCTGCTAAGCCTTGGGAAGCTGGCTTTGGTGACCCGCTTGCAGACCTGGATGACGATGATGTCGCACCAGTATGGGCTGTTTACCTCGACATGGTAGCAGAAGAAGCAGAAGAAGCAGAAGAAGAAGAACGCACGGCCAAAAAACACAAGACTGCCCATGGGGCCAGTGTGAATCACGAAGAAGTTTCAACCATCACCGAACACCATGCCGCCAGCAACAGCCAAAGTGCCTCCAACCACGATCTCCAACCTCGCAGATCTATTGAACCCTCGCCCATGTTTAACACTTCTCTTTCTCACCATCAAGGTGAAAATGTGTTCAAGGAACTACGTGGACATCATTCGGCGGCCGAAATCCGTACGACTGATCGTGAAGTCCTCCAGTCTGCTACCAATGCCGCTATCCAACCCCACAGCCCCGGTATGGGTTCGTTCAGCGTTCCCGATGACTCTGACGAAGAAGACTCTGTTCTGAATGACAACGTTGGCTTGCCTGCCGCTCCCGTCTGGACTCAAGCCCCTCCTCCTGCCCCAGTTCCTGCACACGCTCCGCTGCCAGGAGGTGCCCCAGCTGATGCTTCCTCAACCACCATCACAGAGAAGCATGTCGATGAGGTCGAGCGCCAGCGCCAGAAACTGATGAAGTTCACCCCGGCCAAGCCCAGCCGTCTCCGTGAGGCCACCTTCCCTTCACCTAGTCTGCTTTCGGACGCAGGTAACGAGTCCATTCTCATGACCACCCCTGCTCACACCGCTGCTGTAAACTCCATTTTCAATGGAATGCCTGGTGCAGAAGTCATCTACCTCGAGCCGAGTGATCAGGCTGCCTTAGCCAACATTCTTACTTCAGACACCTACAAGGACCAATTTCTGGGTCTCTTGCAACCTCCTATCATCTCATACGACTCGGATGAGGAAGACCTCAGCCCCGTATAGATGATCGTGCTCCTGAATTTTCTTCTTGGTTTTTTGATTCCCATTGCTTTGATTCGTGTTTATTCTGGTGTTACTGGAGAACAGACTGCCTCATGCAGATTAACTGGGTGACTTTTGTATAGAAATTGGCGCTTGGCTGGCATGATTGATGAAGCGCGCTGTATACCCAATGACGGTCTGTCGTTCACACTGGGCATTGATTGGCCCCAATTGTACTTTTAACATGTTTGTAATACATGATGACATCCTTGTTACAATCCCCTCCTTGCTGTGCATATCTGCCTGATGTTTAATTTTTGTCACACCGCTACATTCCCATGAACATACATGCAAAAACAGTGCTGGTAGCTGCGGAATGAGGAGTGAGTTGATATCGTCCTTTGAAGATATAGCCAGATTCTATTCTACGCATAGCATGCCACGCATGAATAATGCCTGATTGGCTTCATCTGTCACACGTTTCAGAAGCGTTTTGCACGCTGATCCTCTACATTGTTCACTTGTGGGTTACTGTGGCTATGTCACGTACTTGCTCGTACCCCTTTCAATACTGCTTCAATTTATTTTCATACGCCTGGGATTCGCTGATGATACTTCTTGCAGGCATGAAAAATGGTAGAGCATGGTGGCAAGGTCATGTAAATTTCTCCGTGGGAGTGAGAGCTAGGTGTGGAGAGCACGGTGAGTGGTTCTTGAGTATGTTTTGGTGTGGTGGTGGATTTATCGTTGTAGTACTACTAGTTGTATACTACGACTACGAAAGAAGTAATCGCTTGTTATAATTGCCTATTACATCTTGTAGGGTCATCCATTACCTAGATTATTAGATGAAACATTATATATATATATATAAATAAATCGCGCACATCCTACCATTAACCATCCCACCCTATGACCCCTCAATATCCTTTCCCACATCTCCCGGCAGTGCCACTCCTTCCTTACAGCCCTCTCACCAAAGCCGCCGCTCGCTCAACCAGACCCTCCTTTCCCTGTATATCTAACCACCCCCTCGCCTTTTCAACAACCAATTCCCAACTCCCCCTCAGCCCGGCCAGCTTCTCCTCCATGACCGCAACCGCCACCGCCGTAGCCACCACATCCAATTCCTCTCCCTCTTTGCGCTGCAAGCCGCGTACCATGGCCTCCGAGAGCCCCAGTCCGTTTCTGAGCACTTCTTCTAGTCTGTTGTTCCAACTCCATGCGCCGCTGAAGGATTGAAGTGCGATGAGGCGGTGGAGGAAGAGCGCGGGCTCCTGTGTTAAAGATGGAGGTGGAGGCGTAGCTGGACGGTCAGGTGTATGGTCCATACGGGCCAGGCTTGCGTCTGAAACCATGTTGCGTGATGTCCTCGTCGTGCTCTTCTTTGAGTTATCACCTGCACTGGCGAGGGAATGTGCAGAGTTGGAGGCGGCAAAAGTTGGGGCGTAGCCTGCGAATATTGGAGAGGAACCTGGACTGGTGGGGGAATAGCTGGGTGAGCTGTAGTTGCTGGAGTCTTTCTGTTCAGCCCCTGTAGCAATGGTATTGGTGAAATCGTGATCAGCAGAGAACCAGGAGCCGTATTGGGCTGCTGGGAGGGGGGCAGGGGGTCCGGTACGGGATGGAGACATGCCACCACCTATGGCAGTTAAAGTTTTCCTATTCTTGTTGTCTTGATGCAGCGTCATGAGGCCCATTTGATAGTCCTGCAAGGCCTTTGCATCGCTGGTATTCGGTACTGGAGCAGCACTTGAATTTCCGAAGAGGCCGCCAGAACGTTGTCCTGGGATTCCTGGTGCGGATTGTGCTGGACCACTTCTAAACAGCGCAGAACCAGATGGTTGTCCCTGTGCTTGTGACGTACTCCATCCGCGGGCAGAAGAAGCGGCCCCAAAGGCTGTGGGAGCAGCAGCAGATCCAAAGGCGGTGGGAGTAGCAGCAGATGCTTGACCGAAAAGCATTGCCCTATCTGTATATGCCGGAGCAGCAGCCTTAGTGGCGTATTGAACTGCGGGTCGGGCATGAGAAGCGAAGGGGTCTATAAGCGATCGAGAGTCAGCCCGTATGGTCGAGTCAAAGCCCTGAATCTGTGCGCCACGATGCTCGTATATTTCAAGCAGATTTGAGGAAGACTCACTGGTGGATGTTGTTTCCGTGTGCTCATGTTCCAACCATTCCCAATCTTCCGAATCCTTACTGAGCTCTGACGACTTGCTCTCCTTCGTCTCCACTGCGACAAACGAGCACCACTTGCCACCAACTTGGAACTGCACACCCAGTCGAACTGCCTCGCACTCCACCATATCTGAAAACTTGCCCTCCATTCTTGTCTTTAGTAAGATGCCTTTATCATCTCTGGCCTCAGAAAGCCAACCACGGCCTTGCTCCAACTCAGAAATGGCTTTCTTGGCAGCAAGTTGGTGGATGATTTCACCAGGTGTGTCAAGGATCTGGATAGGGATCTCTAGCTCGAGGGGACCGTGGGCGCTGGTGCCCCGCAGCACGATTGATTTTGGTGTGATTGAGGGAGCTTCGGGCCCGAGGAGAAGATAGATGCTGGTTCGATTGAATGCGAAGAGAGCTGGGATATGTTGTGGGGCTTGGATAATCTTGGGCACAGGAACCTTAGGCAAATGTGCATAACGAGCTTCGCCTGTGTGATCGTCCGATGAGGGTTCTTCTTCGTCGAGATCGACTGAAGTGTCGAATAGAGAGATTGGCTTCTTCTGATTATGGTCAGCAATCAGAGTGAGCATCTCTTTGAAATCTTGGAAAAGATGTACTGTTGCCTCATTCTGTTCCTTCAAGTCGAGCTTCACCTTCAGGCTGTCGGCGATCTTCTCGATGATCTCAAAATCTTCATCTTCCTTTGCTGAAGAAGCTCTGTATTTGACTTCTAGACTGTAGTCGGTGATATGAGGTGACAACGCTCCCTTTAGCATTCGCACAACTTTGTTGTCCAGCATCTCGCCCTCGCCTACCGTTTGGGAAAAACCATTTCCGGCTTTTGCTATACCCTCAATCAGAGCATGAGAAACACCATTGCCCATTCCAAGTGTGAAAACCCGGATGGGTGCCCTACTCTGCCCAATAGATTCATTGAGATACGTGAAAAGGTCCTGTTGGTTCCAGATCTCGCCATCTGTTAACAACATGATTTCAAGCGGTATGTCTTTGTACCGCTGCTCAATAGTTGCTTTGAGTGGCTTCAACATTTCCGTACCGCCGTAGTCTGCACAAAAAGTCGCGATGTGACTGGTAGCTTCGTCGAGACTTTTTTGGCTATACGTCACACTTTGTGGCCAGAGAAAGGAGTAGTTCGACCCGAAACGGCAAATGTTAAACTTGACACCAACAGGTAATGATCTCAGGAACACCTTTAGCGCTTGGACAGCCAGATTATTTCTATCGCCTCGCATACTACCACTTTGATCACAGACAAAAACGATTTCGGGCTTCTCAGCAGGTAGTCTAAATCTTGGTACCAAGGTTGCCATCAACGCGCGGTGATTTGGGATAGTAGGGTGGCTCTCCAGTACTGCCTTAGGAACTCCGATGTCTTTCACGATGATTTGCACAACAAAATCTGTTTCGAGTGAAGCTGTTCCTAGCGTCAAGGATGCTGAAGCTTTGTTCATTGCTGGCTCTGCATGTGGTGCGGTTGAAACTGTTCCCATGGCCATTGCAATGGGATGAGACGGTGACTGTATCTTTTGTATAAAGGATCCATCTGCCATTTCAGTATCGACTGTGATTGAGATGCTTTTGCCATATCCTTCCGTAGTGTCGCTAGTGCGCAAAGTCCCGGGGTAGCTCCCATATCTGGGACAAATGACGTTCGGGATCGTATAGCGAATCCCATCAACTTCCATGTCATGCTTGAGTTCACCAAGGTAGATGGTCTTCACAATGATCTTCGCACCGGGCGGAATATTCCCAACGGTTGTGTGAAACACATCGGATGCATCTGGAAGCTGCTCCAGAAGCCCGGCTGTCTCACCTCTGGCGACAGCTTCCTTGAAGATGGCTTTCGCTTTCTCCTTCTCTTTGACTTCGCCTACAATAGTCCGATCTCCCACATGACAAGTGAATCCCACAACGCTGACACCATCATACAACGGGAATGTATATCTATGAAAGAAGGATTAGTGGAAGGATTGACACTGGCGTATCTGATAGACTCGCCTCACTTCTTTAATGCCCTTTTCATAAGAAGGGTTCAGGAAAATCTGGGTAAGCACTGTTCTCGAGGTTGTCGCAAGGATTGTGGCATGGGCTTCGAGTTCAACAACCGGCAGATAGTTTTTCTCGATTTGCCATGTATTGGGTTGAGTGATGTAATACAACCCGCATACGTGACGGCGCCATGGTGGCTGGTTTCCGTATGACATATTTTGTCAGATTTGAGATGGGAATGTAGACTTTGACTGGTACGTGGGCTTGGACAGCTCTTCTGCGAACTCAAAGAACCGGAACAGAGTCAAAGTGTGTGCGATGCAAGACACGCACGATAATGGATAATTTTCCAGATTGCTGAAACCCTAGAGGATTGTGGATCGTTGAAGGATGAAGAATAAGTCACGATCTTTTTATCGTGAAGAATACGTTGGGTGCCTGGCAGGGTGCCTAGTTAGACCTGGTGCCTGATGCTGTTTGCCCCGCTTGTCCAGCGCCTGCCCTAGTGTTGAGTGAAAGGTAACTAGACGATTTGCATTGATTTAACAGGTGAAAATGACAGAAATGCTTCCGAGTAAGGCCAAGAACCTCATTACAGGCTTAAGAGAGCTTTGAGGTGTCTCGATCCCACGTGCGGAGTCACGGTGCTGGAGGCCTAAATGGTGCCTAGATTGGTGGCGTTGAGGGGTTCCAGCCAAAACAGAGGCAGCCGGTGGCATTGCTAATCGAACAAGGCGCCGTTTTGCAGATGAAAGTCATGGAGGATCGTAATAGCTTGCGCAGTTGTTATATTATTAAAAAAAACACTCTACAACCAGGCATTGATGTAGAAGAGACGTCCGAGGATGGGTCGAGCTGTGTACTTGCCTACGGACAGGCCCACCATACCGACATAGGTTAGACAGAGATTGGACCCTGAACCAGGGACAGGCTGTTGGAAAAGTTGAGATCATCATCAACGCATGCCACCAAGCAATGCGACAATTAGTGACCCCATTCTACCACGCTTTCCCTGAATTTCACTGTTCGTTGCATCGCTTGTTCTGTACTTCGCGCGGCTTCCACGAGTTATCCGAGCTTTCACGGCGTACACAGTTGCAAAGAGCGCATTGGAAGAACACAATGGCGGGGGAATATGAGCAATGGTCGCAACAGCAATTGATTGCCCGGATACAGGAATTGGAGAACCAATTAAAAAATCCTGAAAAGCAAGACCATTCATCAATCGTTCCCGAGTCCCAGGCTACTTGTGATGATGCCAAAACATTGGGATTTCGCAAAGCACCCAAGCCAGCTCCAAAGGCCTTTGACGCGTCCAAGTACAGTACGCGGCTGATAGCGTTGAAATTTGCGTACCTAGGACAAAGATACAATGGGTTCGAGCACCATAAGAACAATTCGACACCTTTACCGACGATTGAGGAAGAGCTATGGAAGGCACTTGTCAAGACACGGCTCATCAATCCCATACCTACCCAAGGGGACGCTACAGGCTACAGCCGGGTTGACCGCAAGACCTTTGCGGCATGGGATAGGGAGGGCGCTGATGTCAATTGGGAGGGCTGTGAATATTCCAAATGCGGGAGGACTGACCGAGGTGTGAGCGCTTTTGGTCAGGTCATTGGTGTGCGAGTTCGCAGTAACAGACCACTACCAAAGACAGCCAAGGCTCAAGATGAATTATCGGCCAGCGAACAGGCAAAAACTTCCGAGGAACCAATATCTATGGCAGATAGTGAACCAGAGACAGAAGGAAAATCCTTCAACGACCTTACGGACGAACTCCCCTACATTCAGCACCTAAATCGTGTCCTGCCCCCAGACATCCGCGTCTACGCCTGGTGTCCCAACCCCCCACCTGACTTCAGTGCCCGCTTCTCTTGCAAAGAGCGACGCTACAAATACTTTTTCACCAATCCGAGCTTTGCCCCCGTTCCTGGCTCCTCTGGGGTGTACAATACGCATACCTCTTCGCCGACAGCCACTCGCACGCGCGAAGGCTGGCTCGATATTGAGGCGATGCGAAAAGGCTGCCAACAACTCATCGGCCTGCACGACTTCCGCAACTTCTGCAAAATCGACGCCTCAAAACAGCTCTCAAATTTCCAACGGCGAATTTTTCACGCCGACATTGAAGAAGTATCACCGCTATCCATTCCCTCGTTCCTCTCGCATCCTGCTCTCCAGTCTCCCTGGGCCAATTCTCCAGCCGTCGAACAACAACCAAAGCTCTACTCCTTCACCCTGCATGGCTCGGCATTCCTCTGGCACCAAGTCCGCTCCCTCATTGCAGTCCTTTTCCTCATTGGCCAAGGACTCGAGCCACCCAGTCTCATCTCCTCCCTGCTCGACATATCCGCCAACCCCACGCGTCCGAAGTACGAAATGGCAAGCGACGCCCCCCTCGTCCTCTGGGACTGCATCTTCCCGCACGCAGACGAAGTGGAAGCTTCCGAGGACCGGGAAAAGGGGTACGAAGATCGCTTGAATTGGATCTACGTTGGTGACGAAGGCGGTGTGGAACCAAAGTCTCGACTTGTAAGTCGCAAAACGGGAGAGAAAAGTGTGATGGGTAGGGGCAAGTGGGGACGCGGTGGCGTTGTGGATGATGTGTGGGAAGTCTGGCGGGGAAAGAAGATGGAAGAGACGTTGGCTGGGCTACTGCTGGATAAGATTGCAGAGTTGGGAAAATCGACGTTGGATGAGGAAGATGTGAGCGGGCAAGAGCTGGGGATTCCGAAGGCTGGACCGAGGGTGTTTGATGGTGGAGATTGTGGCAAGGCGAAGGGGATTTATGTGCCGGTATTGAAGAGGGAGAGGCAAGAGACGGTAGAGGTGGTGAATGAACGGTATAGGAATAGGAGAGGGATGGACGCGCAAGGCACCAAGGCCAAGGAAGACGATGGTGATGAGTAGGATTGGAGCAGCTGCGAGGCGTCTGGTGATGTTGGATACCCTTTGGGGAGAGCCGTTTGGATCGTCACGAATAGTAGAGGAGGTTTCAATGTCATGGCATTGTATTTGTCAGTGGCATACATATGCATTGCATCAAATGCATGGGGTATCATATTTTGTTCCTTTTCCTACTGCCCTCTGCCCCTATTTTCTCCAGTGCACCGTTCAGTCTACTCCTTTTCCTGACCGCGAACCGGCCTAATCCCCAGTATTCAACTCCAAATCCACCTGCACCCCATTACTAATCGCATAATCCGCCAACGTCAACTGATCATGAAACGGGCGCTCGCCTTGCCTCTTGAGCATAATCTCATGTACCGGCCGCCCAATCTTGGCCGCCACCATGGCCTTTAGCACTTTGATCGGATCGCTAGGCAGACACGGGACTTGGGTTTTTGTCCCAAGTCGGTCATTCACTGTGACAATGATCATCGGTTCGTTGGATACGGGCGCTGCAGATGCAGGTGTTGCCTTCTTCTCCTTTTCCGGGCGAGGCTCACGGGGCTTGCGCTCACGCGAGCGACTGCTTCTACGGCGATGGCCTCCTCGGTCTTCTTCGCGTGGGCGGCGATGACGATCGGAGTCTCCGTCTCTGGGCCGCCTGTCCGTCTCTCGTTCACGCGAGTCGCGACGGCGTCCTTGTTCTCTTGACCGTCTTTCGCGGTCTGGATCCCGGGAGCGACGCTCGCGGTCGTCGTCTCTTGGTCGTCTTTCGCGGTCTGACTCGCGGGGACGGTCGTTCTTGTATTTGAGGCCGCTGAAGTTCTTGGGACGGCGTGGGGGGCTGCGGCGTGGGGAGCGGGAGCGGGAGCGGGACTTTGCGCGGTGCGGAGATGGAGACGGCATTGTGTAATGGGTATGTGGGGAATTTATTTGGTTGAGGGTATGGAAGTGGTGAGTGCCGTACAATAGATGTGACGCGATACGTAGGACTGGGCTGCAGTTGTCTGAAGGTGCACGTGATCTTCACTCAGAGCTCGGAGGTTTCGTTAGCGCCCGCAGATGCGTCACAGGGATTTAATCGTCAACATAGTGATACAAGTTAAAGAAGTGTCAACATTGAAGGCCATTGATGAGGAGCTTTACCAAGCACGAAATTCGGTAGCATTCAGGCAGAAGTAGCTTATAGGCACTATCCTACGATGATTCCCCGATAACCATGTCCGCCATCCTGAAGCGCTTTACTTGTCCACCCGCGCAAACACTACGAACATTGCAGCCCACGCCGTCAACGATCCAATACACAGTATCGACCCGTCGCGTAGCAGATACATTTCCTTCGATACTCAGCCACTATTCTGGCATAGCTCTTCGATTTGTTGTCGGTCTAATCGCCGTACTCATCCTTTGGACCAAATACCACACAGCCTATGAGCCAGCTTCAGCCCTGTTGCGCTGGACACTAAACACAGCATGGGAAACACACCTTATCGCCCTCGTACACAGGTGTCAATGGCGCTATCTGGCCCCGCTGTCCCTGTTTCTTCTCTTTCTAGTCTTCAGACGAAACTATACTGGTAGCACTCCCCATTCTAGTCCCATTTCTCTTTCCGCTTTCCCCTCTGATTCCTCAGCTAACCTGTGACGTGGACAGAGGAGTCTTTGACGCTGCTTCGCGGTCTGGGCATACAAACGAGTACCTCATCCGGTACATACCTACAATCCCCGACCACACGCTTCATTCCTACGACCAGTATCAAAGACATCTTCATACACGAGGCCTTCAAGGGATTCGAGGTACGCTTTTATCTAGGCATTGTGGTGGAAGGGGAGGAGGATATTGTCGTTGTTTTTCCAGCCTTGTTGCCGCGACGGGCGTTGCTGGAGGTGGTGTGGAGAGGGGCTAGGGCCTGTTTGTGGGAGAGTGGTGGCGGGATGGCAAAGAAGAGGGAAGATCAAGGGAAGAAGTGTCAAGTGCAGGTGGCAGAGCTGGAGGGTTATTACTAAGTGGATTTTGATTGTAGACAACATGAACAAACGGACATGTAGAATTCTTTTTTGTCATGCCCGCTTGGCTGAATCTTGACATATCCTGACTGAGAAAAACATATGTTTGATCTTTTAAAGCTTCAAGTGATAACCCTTGTGTCCCTGTAATCTAAGCCAACTGTGGTGTAGTTGTGTATCCATTAACCCATACGCCATGCTCCAAAACCCGCAGTAAGAATCCAACCATGTTTACCCCTTGCATCTGGTCGCTCTCCATCTTCTAGTCCAAAAATTCATCATCCCACCGCAAGCCAAACGCCAGAAGCCCGACTACTTCTAGTACCGATACCTGGTCGAATAATCTTTGGGGCTGACGACCAAACCCCTGCCCTTCTTCGCCCCCCGATACACCGTCTCCACAATGTCCACAAACTCCTGCTTATCCTCGAGCACCCAATTCAACTTGTTGTTATTGCCCGTGCCAAAATCGCACATCATGTGTTTATTGCGGAAGAAGAACATGACGGTACACGGGTCGTAGAGCTCGTACATGGCCTTGAAGTCGGGCACCTCGTCAAGGTCACAGAGGTAGATGGCGCAAAAGTTCTTAACGCGGTCGGCGATCTTGTAGAGCACTTCGTCTTGCGCCATGCAGTCGGGGTCTGAGTCGCGGCCAAAGCGGATGAGAACGAGGCGGTCTTCTTCCGAGAGGATGGCTTGGTCGACGTGCCAGCCGGTGCGCAGGTGGGGGAGGACGACGGAACCCATGCTGTGGAGGCGGTGGGGTGGTGGATAATGGTACGTGAGGCGGTAGTAGTGGTGGTTGTGGTGGGGAGGGTTACCTAGGCCAGCTCGTCTTGGTAGGTATGAACTGGGTGGATGGTGTACGCGCTGGGGGGTTTGCGACCAGTTGTATTGTAGGTGTGTGCTTGCTCGGGGTTCTCTATCGAGTAGTAATACTTGTGCGAGTGACTTGTACGGGTCTGCTGTTTGAAGGGAAGCGCGAGAGATATTCGTCGTTGCAGGAGATAGATAGTACTGTTGGATGTAGAAGATGGACGGTAGCGTAGCCGGACATTCACGTTCGAGGCAGCGGATCTAGAAAGATCCTGCCCCGCTTTTTCTTTTGACCATTCGCAGCTCGGCTATTGGCTACTTGCCCAACCTCACCCTCACCCTTCAACGACGGCCGTTACTAGACGACTGACGACGTTTGCTTGTTGCTCTCTTGTCCTAGCTTGGCTGAGTGCCAAGTACACGGTACACATCTGCCAGATTCTCAACCGCAAGTTAGCAGCAAGGCCTCAATCACAAAAAGCGTCATCACTCATCACGTACGGTACACATCCTTCACTTGTTTGCCTCGCCTCGTCAACGCAACCGTGTGGACCCAGGTGTACCTACCGCCCACCGCCGCCCTGCGCGTCGCAGCAACCCCTCACCCTTGTCTTACTTGCATGTTGGCAAGCATCTTCGAATATCGCGGTGACAACACGCATCCAGCAAGCCAGGCCAGGTTATCTCTGCATGCTCCCCAGCTCCCATCCCTCCGCCCTGGTGATGGAGCGTGGACGTAATCTGGTAGAAAAGATTTCCTACCACTGTGAAGCAAACTGCCCGCGCCTCTCCACTCTGCGGACATGACAGCGAGGGCGCATACGAGAGGACGGTAAAGTGACCCCGCAGAGCCGACTCTTCTCGCGCCATCCCACGGCTGCGTGGCTGATCTTCTGATGATACCACATACTACTCCAGCCGCGCTCCCACGCAGGATTGCAACATCGTGGCGGCCTGATGGGGGCGCGGCAACAGCCCAAGATAAGCCTCGTGTTCGGGTAGGCCACAGCTGAGGGCGGCCGGCTGCCACCCTAGGTACGTGGGCGGGCGATCTACCGTGCATCAGCTGCGTTCTGCTGGTCGCTCAAATGATAGTTAATAGACTTGATATTTCCTAGCCTTCTCTTCTCCTGCTTACTCGTTTCCTCTCTTCCCGCTCATTGCGTCCACCCTTCTGCTCGCAATCGTCTTTCCCTCGCAGTTTTCGCTTCTGCTGCAGTCTCCGGCCAGTCCCTACGGTACTTGAGCAGAAGTGGATGCGCATTAGATATCTGCGTTATGAGGCAACATGAGCCTTCGTCCATTTCACGTACTGAGGTTCAAAAAATCCAGGCGGACAACTACAGATACTGTTTGACTTTGGTGACGATCTGATCACTTGCCAACATGGTGATGCCGTTTAATCAAGAGTCGTGGATATGGTATACCTGCGCAGCGACGATCATCGGTGCGAGACTGTGAGTCTGTGTCCAACTTCAATCCTTGTTCGGATCCGCGATGATGCAATGGCTGAAGTTGGCTGACGATGAACTCCTACAGTATCTCGCGCAAGATACTGTTCGGCTCATGGAAGGGTCTCCAAATAGACGACTGGATCATGGGTCTCTTTGTCACCTTCTGCTACACCCTCCTGATCGTGTTGTCTAATCGATGGCTGAAAGTCCAGTCAAACCTCGAGCCCTCCACCTTCGACTTCACCTCCCTCACAGCCGAAGATCTCGCCCGTCGCAGATACGGCAGTAAAATTGTCATCATTGTGGAACAGACGCAAATCCTGGTGATCTGGTCGTGCAAAGCATGTCTCCTGCTCATGTACCACCGATTGACCCGCACAGCGCAACGTGGCGAGAATATTGCCATCAAACTCCTGTCCGCCTATGTGGCTGTTGGGTTCATTGTCATTGAAGTTCTATACTTCGCTGCCTGGTGTCGTCCGTTTCATGAGTACTATGCTGTCCCAGCCCGGTCGTCACAGTGCAATGCCATGGTCCACCATCGAATTACCAAAGCAATCTTCAACTTGTCTTCAGACGTCATCATGCTCTGCATAGCACTTCAGATGCTAATTCGGTCATCCCTACCGATGAGAAGGAAGATTATCTTGTGTATCATTTTCTCTCTGGGAATCTTTGTCATTACAGCTAGCATTCTCAACAGCTACTACTTCTTCAAGGACCCATACAAACAGACTTGGATCTACTGGTACGTCCGTGAATCCTCGACTGCAGTTCTCGTGGCCAATCTCCCCTTCACATGGACCATTCTTCGGAAGTTTTTCGAAGTTGGTGATTTTGACGAGACGAATCCACCGCCGTGGACGTATCATACACATACTTCACGAACGGCAGGAGGCCGCAAGGCAGCACACCAACATCAGAAGACGAGTACCACTGCGGCTCAACCTGGAACGTATCACTCTCCGAGAAATAGCCATGGAAGCAAGGGCACCCGGTCGCTGACTCTGGTCGGTTCATCATCCTCGAATAGAAATAGCGAGTTCCTTGTCGACCTCGAGCAAGGTGTAGGCAAAAAAGTTCCTCTGCGCCCTGTTACTCCAGGCCTCGCGAAGGAGGAGGGGTTGTTTTCCTTGCCCTCTTCAAAGATGATACAGGATGGCACGGGTGGGTTATGCATGAACAGTCGGTCCATTTCACTGCCCCCAAGGGTGAAGATGGCCGCTTCATCAAAGAGATGCCGCGAACCTAGCCGGGCGGGCGTGAGCGGGAGACCACTGAGTCCAACTCCGAGTCATCTGAGTGTGGGGGATGATGATGATGATGGGAAAGCTCGACGTGGCATTGACTCAAGTGTGGGTGCTAGTTGTACAGTCGGCAGTACAACATGTGGAGGATGGGCGCAGGACAAGAGTTGAAACGGCGAGAGCGAAGTTGTGCCATTAGGTGCTTGATACAAGCCTCTGCAGGTTACGATTTTGATATTGAGATACCCCTTCCTTTATTTAGGTAACACGTGTTTTGTACGAGTAGAGTTTGGATTCGGCTTGAAGCCTGGGCTGAAAAATAGGCGGTTGGTGCTGATTTTTGTCGCTGGGCTTACCTATTGACCGGCCCAATTCGTATTGCTTCCGTACCTAGCCATGATGCGGATATGCTGATGATGGCCTTGGGTATTTCCTGCCTGGAGTGTGTGTGTGTGTGTGTGTGTGTGTGTGTGTGTGTGTGTGTGTGTGTGCAAACTGTTGAACAGGTCCCCGGTCCTCTCGGCCGATGAGATCATTTGCAATGAGACTGTGGCTTCTGCTCGAGTGAGTGCGACAAGCAGGGCAGGCGGAGGGGGAGACCAAGGTTTGCACGTGATTGTCCGAATCCGGTTGAACGCTTCCCACTTCAGCCATTTCCCATTCTTCCCACCGTCATGCTATGCTGTGTAGGTCGAGTATACAGACTCGCGCTATATAGAGTACATGGCTGCACATGACAGAAAAGCAGCCGAGTATCATGCAGCTCACTGTTGACGTGCTTCAACTGCCTCCTGGCAGCCACCAGCCACCAGCCGTTCTTCGGCTACGGGGGGGGGGGAAGACCGCCAAGTCAAAGTCAAGGGCCAAGGACAGCAAATCAAGACCAGCCCTCCCCAGCCGGCGCATCCAAGTCCGCTGCCCGTTCGCCGGGTCCAGTGCAGAAAATCTTCATCCGCCGTCGTCTGGAAATAAATCGGTGGCATGTTTCTATCCACCACCATGCTACCCAATTCTTGATCAAGGACTTTTGCTTTCCCCAGCGCCCCGAAAAGGCGACTAGGCTGATTTCTTTGACTACTCCACCTTGACCCTCCCCTCTCCAAGTACTACTCTACTCCACTCTTACCTACCCTACCACTTTGCGCCTGTCACGCTTCTCTGTCACCCAATCTTGCTCTCTCTCTCTCTCTCTCTCTCTTTTTTTTTTTCTGGCTGTGCTTTTGCTAGTCCAGTCTAGGATTGTGTGCAGTCGCGCAAGAAAACTGCAACGGCAAACCTCGACCCCACCCTCTCTCACCTCCTACGACCAGTTTGTCTGCTGGCCTGTATACAGTGCTGAGTTGCTTAGCCTTGCAACTTCACCATGAGAAATATCGTGGTTCTTGGCGGGTCGTCGCATCCCCAGCTTACCGAGTATGTCGTCGTGTTGCAAGAGAGGGTCTTCTTCTTGCGTTTTTTTTGGTCGTCGGCTGTTGACGAGCGTCATAGGACTATATGCAACCACCTTGGCATACCGCGCGCCAAAGTCCTCCTTGACAAGTTCAAGGGCGGCGAGACGAGGGTGGAGATTGAGGAGAGTGTGCGAGGCAAGGATGTCTTCATCATCCAGTCTGGCGGCGGTAAAGGTATGAACAGTCTTCTACCCTCTCCTGCAAGTCCTCAATTCGCCTTCCCCGTGTCATTCCTACTGCTGCCTCCCAATGGCTGTCTATCGCGACGCCATAACAGACCCACGCCACAAACAATAGAGTGAGCACGGCTAACAGGATGTGTCGCATACAGTCAACGACCATTTGATGGAGTACGCCCATCCTCATGGTGTAGTTGAGTGAATTGCCTGACTGTCTTCTAGACTCCTCATCACCATCTCGGCCTGTCGAACTGCCTCGGCCAAACGCATCACCGCCGTGCTGCCCCTCTTCCCTTACTCTCGCCAGTCGGACATTCCCTACAACAAGACTGGCGCTCCGCTCCAAAAAGTGTCGGGCTCGCGCTCGAGAACTGGCACATATACCTTTGATTCGCGCCCGCAGACACCCCACCCTGGGCAGGTGGAAAGCCCGGGTCTGTCGAATGGCTCCGCCGCCCTGCACCACCAACTCAGTCGCATGAAAATGGACGAGCGCAGCGGCGGCCACGCCGGCTCCTCGAGCCCTGTCAAGCAGAATGGCATCAAGCGGTCCGAGACGGGCGAATCGAACAAGTCGGACAAGACGAACGGTGACTGCGGCGCGAATGGCGCAAATGGCATCGGCGGTCTTGTGAGGGTGCCGACCACAAAGCCTCCCGTCTTCGAGCCCCAGGTCGGATACCGACAATGGGTTGCTCAGGCGGGGACGCTGATTGCAGACCTCCTCACATGTGCCGGTGCTGATCACGTCATCACCATGGATCTCCACGGTATGCCATAGTCCTTGTTCTGTTGGAGAACGACGTAGGAGACAGAAAGCTCATGTATCACAGACCCCCAATACCAGGGCTTCTTCGACATCCCCGTCGACAACCTCTACGGCCGCCACCTCCTGCGCAAGTACATCCAGTTCAATATACCAAACTATCTCCAGGCCGTCGTCGTGTCCCCTGACGCTGGTGGAGCCAAACGTGCCACCGCCATCGCAGACTCACTCGGTATGCCCTTTGCCCTCATCCATAAAGAGCGTCGCCCCACACAGATCAACGACCGCCAAAACGCGACTATGATGCTCGTCGGCGATGTTGCAGACCGCACCACGATCCTCATTGACGATCTGGCTGATACCTCGAATACAATCACACGCGCGGCCAAGCTGCTGAAGAAGGAGGGCGCGACGCAGGTTGTGGCGTTGATCACGCATGGTATTTTGAGCGGTGATGCCATTGACAGGATTAATGCCAGTGCGCTGGATAAGGTGATTGTCACGAACACGGTGCCACAAGCGGAGCACAAGGCGAGGTGTCCGAAGCTGGAGGTGTTGGAAGTGGGCAATGTTTTTGCTGAAGTGAGTTCTCTCTGGTCTATGTCATTATTTTGTGTTAGCCCTGCAGGCCTGGGCTGGATGGAAACGAGCAAGAGGACTGACGAACGTGATACAGGCCATTCGACGCGTCCACCACGGTGAGAGTATCAGCGTCTTGTTCGATTACAGCTAGTGGCTGTCTTCCTACAGTCTGCCCAGTCAATGCTCTCGCGCAAAGCTGAAGCGGGCCCATCCCCACCCTGTCATTGTGTTCACAGCACCCGAAGCCCCACAATCTTCGTGTTGATTTGGCAGAGTCTGAATTAGATGATTTAGCTGCCTGACTGGCTGGCGGGCGAGAAGACTTGCTTTCTGTCAGTCATTATTGCGTTCATATCCCATACAAGTCTCGTGAGGTCGGCCTCCTGCTGCCCACACGTAACGTCTAGAACCATCTCTGCTTTTCTTTTCTTTTCTTGCGGACTTGTGAGGCACAAAGGGTTAGGCTACTTTGCTTTGCTTCCCGGTCCCGTCCGTTCGTCTTCTTTGTCGCTTTGAAAAGAGCTGCTGGGGGCGGGGTCGATGACAAGTAAGTACCCTTGACATATACTCTGTGCGTATACGTGTGAATACGTGTGAATACGTTTGTCATTTCTTGCACTCAGGGCATGTATATGGCGTTTTTCAATTGCTGGGCTTCAGCTAGACTCTGGTTGCTGTGTTTACTATCGTTTGGCGCTAGATTTGCTTGTGCCGAGTACATGTTTTATCTAGAGAAATGAACAGATGAAAAGTGTTGATAATGGCCTGATTTTGTGTGCGATATATCCTATTCTATCATGGTATTTCATCACGGGGTTCGGATATCTTTTCGAGGTTATGGGGCATGTGGTTCATTCGAGCATGCGTGTCTCTCTGATCTTTGGGTGGAAGGGGCCCAGGGAAAGTATACGTAGTAGAGGAGAGCTTACAGCTGTTCAAAAAGTAGCCGAGTAGAAACCATGCTTGAGGACTTGGGATGACCAAACCCCACGATGCTGTGCGCAGCTCGCTTGAGTTGGCAACCTTGGAAGCCGCCAATCTCACAGCACTGCCCCCAACGCAACGCAAGGCTTCCTGTTCAACTTGCGGCTGAGCGGCTGTACCTAAAGGGCTCACCGCGGTTGGGAGGCTTCGCGGTTAGTGGCGTATCAAGAGAAGTATCAGCTGTATCGAGGTTTGGAGTTCAGTGTATCAGGTGAAGGGTGCTGCGACGTGCTATGTAAGTTGCCTCCGGTCATGGTGTTGGACCTGACCGATCTACAATTGCACCAATACCTACACAGTGAGGCTTCGATCGAGGGTCGACTCATGCGATGATCCGCTCGAAAACGTATCGCGATTTTCCTAGTTCGATCAGAACTCGGGAACAGAGCTCGGTTCGCGCGCTGATTGTGATGAGCACGCTGCCATCGACAAGAGGAAGTTGGTAGTGTGGCTGTGTCGCAAGGCGCCCATCAGCTCCCTCGTGGAATCAAATCGTACCCAAGACCATGACATATAGATCGTGGCAGGTATACGTCTATACAGATCTCTCTTCACATTTTTTTCCAAAAACAAATCCCTCCGCTCCAAACCACTTTCGCCTTCTCAAACAATATCAACATGGACGATCAACAACAACATCACACAACCACTGCAGTTGAAGTCGTCCAGGCCCTACCATCATCGGAGGACTCCAAGCCATCACCACTGAACCTCGACATGGCCATTCTCTCAACCATACAAGACGATGTTAAACCCCAATACGACAGCCCTTTGTACACGGAAATCAACATTCCTCTACCCCGTCTTCCCACACCTCACGCACTCCAGTCCTCAAACAACACATCCACACAATCACAATCCCACTACAAACCACAACAACAATCCCAATCACAACCACAACCCCACCGCTCCCGCCCTCGCTCCCGAACCCTCTCCTCCCTCTCCCCCTTCCGCCGACCCCTCACATCCCCATCACCACCCGCCGCCGGCTCCGGCGCCCCCGCCACCGCCACCGAAGAACAATGGCCCCGGATCCGCAAAGAAGTAGTCAAAAGCAAAGAAATCCACGCCATGATGGATCTCACACATCACGGCAAGAAGAAGAGCCGACGCGGGACAATTGATGCCCTCGCTGTCGTGCCCGCCGTCCTGGTTCTTTCGGCCGAGTTGTTTACGCCTGGGGACGGGCAAGGGGAGGGGCGCAGCGCGGGGAGGGGCGGAGCGGTTGGGAGATGGAGGGATGGGATTATTTGAGTGGGCTGGGTTGGTGATGGGGAGGGAGAGTGGTATGTGGATATGCTGGGCGGCGTTGGAGTCAAGGCTTGTGTTTATGAGAGGGAAAACACGGGGCAACGCGGTGAATACCCAGAGAATATTGTTCAACTGGCTTTGTTTTTGGAATGTTTGATGAATTCAGGAGTGTTATACATGTGATATCCTAGCTGTAATTATAAGAGACGGGCCTCTTATGATGGGAGGTTCCCACGCTAATTGGGTTCAAGGCAGGGCTGAAAGGTCAAAATTGATAAGACGCCATTGCATGCTTCCTTTGGGTGGTGTATCACGATATCTCATAGCCTGCTATTTAGTGATTACATAAAAGGACGTGAAGAAATGGTATGAGGTACAAAAATGACGACTACGTGTCTTGGAAGAATGTCTTTGGTCGATGATTCTAGCTTCCCAATGCCAATCCCGACGAAGCACCAAAGAGGTCATGCACAAATTTCGAAAAGACTTTGCCATCAAGCCCTAATTCATACAAACAGGTTACACTTCTGTTCTCTACTCTTACTTGAACTGATCCTCCGTAACACCCTTACCCATGGCTGCCGTCGAACTCACCCCGCCACTCACCATCTTCAACATATTATCAACATAATTTGCTCCACTCCACTTCTGATGCGTCAACACATCCACCTTGTTCTCCGCCTCGGGTTCCTGGATAATCTCGCCGTACGCACGCATACCCTGCTTGCTGTACGCCTTGCTGAACGTGTCGGCCATGAGCGCGCTTTGGTGCAGACCCGCGAGCGTGATGAATTGCCAGCAGTAACCCAGTTGGGCGAGGCGCTGGATATACGTTTCTTGCTCGTCGCGCGGCATGGCTGCTTTCCAGTTGAAGGAGGGGGAGAGGTTGTATGCGAGTCTGAAGGAGTTGGGTTGTCAGTCATGTGCACTTCCTCCAAAGAGAATGGAATGATGGTTTTGTTTTTTAGGGGGGAGGGGGTGGTGAGTCTCACTTTTGTTCGGGCCAGACGGCGTGGACACCGTCTGCGAATTCCTTGGCCTGGGCATAGTCGGGGAGCTTCGACTCCATCCAGATCATATCGCAAAAGGGTGCGTACGCAATGGCGCGGTTGATGGCGCATTGGCAGCCACCTTTGTACCTGTAGTAGCCCTCACGGGTCCTGGCAGCGTCCCAGTTGAAGTAGACGTCCACACCAGTGAGACCTTGGGCAATAGTGCGTGCCTCGGCATTGCTCTTACCCTTGCTCTGCTCTAAGAACTGGTTGATGAGTTCTTGCTTGTTCACGTGTACACCGGCATTGATAGTGTCAACTACGGCTTCGTGGAAGAGTTTCAGATTGGCCTCCTTGACCCATGCATCTTCAATGGCCTGGAGCTCGCTTCCACTCTTCCCAGATTGCTCGGCGGCATACATGAGCTCGCTGAGGGGTTGAAGGGCTGGGTTGGTGCAACCCTGAATGTAGTAGTGGTCACGTGGGTCGATTGTAGAGGTGATGAGGGTGGCAGCTTCAGAATCCGTTCGGGCAACAGCTAGAAGATCGGTTCCTATATCAATTCAGATAAGCCTCTGCCCAGAGATATGTTACGGCGTGTCATCTTACCCATGATGTCTGCTTGAGCACGGATGGCTACCAAGCGGTTGATGTGTTCGCTGATCGGCACCAGCACTTTTCCAGCCATGTGTCCGCACTTCTTTGTGCCTGGTGCCTGATCCTCGATATGGATACCAGCAGCACCCTTTTCGATAAACAGTTTTGTGAGCTTCATAATTGCCGTGAGACCTCCATGGCCAGTATCCGCATCGGCAATGATTGGGCGTAGGTAGTCGACATTGGCAACTTTCGCCCGGTCGGCCTTGGGGGTTGTGAGGCGCTCTTCCCGTTGTTTCCGGTCATGGAACAATTGTGCCATGAATAGATGTCCGACCTTGTTGGGCACGGTAGTCTGACGGAAGTGTAAGCTGGCAGTGATGATTTAAAAAGAGACATTAGGTACTTACGTATGGATAGTCTGCTAGATCTGGTCCCGGTTCGTCGGTAGACGATGCTGTCGAAGACGCCTGCCATCCAGAAACGTACACAGTGTCCAAGTACTTGGCCATCTGCGTGACCATGACCGGGTCGAGACATCCATATGTATAGCTCACATCCTTGTTCTACGTAAAAAAATTAGCTAACATTTGTAATCTCTTGGAACGCAATCCATACCTTGAAGCGGTGTTCCACAATGTTCCACAGCTTCTTTGATTGACTGTTGCTCGGGTATGTGATCTTGAGGTTACCGCGCTTTGAAACAATTTCTTCCGCCGTGAAGGTTCTCTTGGTGTATCTCCATCTTGAGTCATTCCACCATTGCTTTACCTCTGCAACCTCCTTTTGGAATTGGGCATCCTCGGCGTCCATGTGTGACATTGTGAATAGCAGGCGATACAGTGAAGATGACGTAGAATGTTTCTTGTTTCCGCGACCAGCAACTAGACTCTACCTTCTGAAATGCGGCCAGAAATGGTATACAGCGAAGTCCAAAGGAAATCCGAGAGTGAGAGGGGAAGTCTTTCTTTGAAATAAAGAATGACCCAGCTATGACAACACTACCTCGGTCGCTAGTTTCACAAGCTCCACGCGATCTACCCTATTCTGAAGCATGGCAGTGGCCGAGTCCTTATAAGTATAGCATAGTACATTTCCCTAGGCCCAGCCATCCTTCCCCAAAGCTCGCCCGGGTAGGCCCGGTTGAAGGCCCCATTGGACCGAATGTGTCGACCCGAGGGAAGTCCTCGAGCCAATTCGCTGCGCGGCATGTTCAAAGCTGGAGATTGTGACCCTGCAATTGCCCTCGGTCCAAGGGCGCAGTTGCTTGCTACTTCGCGACCGTGTCTGGCTGCAGATCCGGGGTTTGGAGGGGGGACGAGCGGAACCGTGACAAGCATGACGTTGTGCCAGGGATGGATTGACCTTGAATCTTTCTTCATGTAGTCAGTTGTGCATACGATACGGGCCATGCCATGCTGAGAGCTCAGCCTCAATGAGTTGCTCGACCATGACGGCACGCGCGACCCTGTGCAACTTCACATGTTCCACCGTTCCTTGGTCCTTTTCCCCATCTTTGCCATGTGAAAGCGCGCTGACGCAGAGCGCGAACAGGGAAATCTGGGGATGGCGCTAGCACGGTACCGGTAGAGGGCGCGACACTGTTACCGAGGTAAGAAATGGGGATCCGGAAAAGGCGTGGATGATGGAGAATCGAGGATCAGTACGTTGAGCCACAGTGCATGCGAAAAGCTTATCCGTGACGACAGCCGGATGGGTAGCTTGCGGCTTGACCTTTCACGTGAGAACTGTGATGTATAGCATCGGCACTCGGTGGCCCCCCTTGCCGGTTTTTTCCGTGAAAGCATCCTAGGTACCTACAAGACATGGCCAATCGTGACCTTGCGCATGCAGAGACGGGTGCTGCTATGTTGATTCACTCACAAGACTTTACCCATCATTAGGCAAAGCAAGAATTAGTTACCTGTACCCCTTCAACATCTGATAGGCATGACAAGAAAGCACAACAGTAGTGCTCCAAAACAACCACCACCAGCCCACTGTACATTCCTCTGGACATCTCCAATGCATCTGACTCAGCCCACTTTCTGGCCACTTTCCTGGCAACGCTATACCACTTCCACCCCCTTGAATGATAGGAACAACAGCAAAGCAGCCCAGGAGTACTCTGACTAGCAGATCCACAGCCTCGACACCCTCCGAAAACCCAAACGCAAACCTATGAGCCAAGAAGATCTTGGTAACAACTCGTCGGTAATCACCAGCAAACTCACGCCCCTTCTCACTCCTCACAAATCTGTCGAGTTCTGAGAATGGCCGTGAGCGAATGTCGTCCACGGTGAAACTCTGAGGTGTAGCGGAATATACAGGATCCGGCGGAGCACATCTCAGTCGCTTCAGCAGTTCCCATCTCAGCTCACAGAGATAGTTTCTCTTCACCACTCTTTGCCCCTCGTCTGTGTTTTTGAGCGACTTCGCCGATGACAGTAATAGCGGCAAGAGTTGCGGTCGACATAGCCAAAGCGTCCGGTTGCGCTCATCGGTGAAGACACACTCGCGATCGATAGCTTCAGATGTATACGCATAGTGTACCAATCGTGAGTAGAAAGCTGGTGTTAGGACTCTGATCTCTAGATTCTTAGTTGGCCGATCAGGTGTATGTTCGCGATTCGTGGTGATGATTTCGACGGCGACATTGGGTATGCCTGCGCGAAAGGTGAGGCAGAAGTTTTCCTCGGTTTGGGCGACGAGGTCGTGAAGATAGGCGCTGAAGACCTTGTGCAGTGTTCTGGAGAGATGTATGTTAGTAACACACCAAACAAATTACTCATTCATGGACAGGCCCAAGTCAAGGAAACGTACAATTCAGAAGCAGTTGGTAAGCGCCCTATACTCGATGCCTGGACCTCAGGTCTGAAAAACACTGTCAACTTTCTCTTGAAGAAGAGTTTGCCTGCCTCTCTCACGATTCGTGGGAACGTCATGAGACCAACCCACCACCAGCTCACCACGAATCGTATACTGCCAAGGACCCCTATGGTCTCCGGGTCAATAGCTTTGGCCGTAGAGAAAAGTCGTGCGACAAGTTTCCCATGGCCCCTGCTCGACTTGAGCGTAATCGTGTTGTCAATTTTTGGATCGTCGGACGTGACAGCCGGAAATGGATTCAAAGCTTTCAACGCATAACTCCCTTTCCTCGAATTAAACGGCGAAACATGGAAGTCTTTCGTCCAGACATCTGTGAATCTTGACTTTGGTTCCTCCCCGACTTCTAATCCGGAGCCATCATGAGATCCTTCTGACTCTAGTGTTCGCGGCGGACTGGGTGGACTCGAGCCATCGAGGAGGTACATGCGCCGTTCATCGAAAGTATTGTTGACTTCGAGGATCATCTTTTTGAGCTGGTCGTCTGCATCGTAGATGTACCAAAATGACACCGGATTGAAAGCGTAGCCGAAGAATCGTGGTGCAGTGACGAGGTAAGCATAGCACCATTCTGTATCCTTGACATGCTGGTCTCCAAGGTACATCTTCAGCTTTCCGTAGAAGCCCAAGTCGCCGCTGCCACGGTCCAGGTAATCCTCAGCCTTGATATTCAACCACCAACTGCCCAGCGTACGATCTTGCCCTGTAGATATGTGCAAGCCTCCCGCAGTGATCGCCTCGGGGATTACTGGGAAGCCGACTTGTAGATAGGAATAGTTGAAAGCATGTTTTTTAGGAAAGATGCGGGCATGCGTCGTCCTACAGGGAAATATCTTGGCTTTTGGAAACTCCCTGATCCACTTTCCCGCGGTTTTTGGCAACGAGTCCTGCATCTTTATCTCTTTCTTGCAGGAAAACCATAGAACAATTGCGACACAAGCCAGGATAGCCATTGCAAGATCAGCCTGCCACCTAGCACCATCATTCCATCTCTTGCTCACAAACCCTAGCACATCTTTTCTCTTCAGCCACACAACCCAAATCCAAGAAATACAACAGTCGGTGGTAAGTTGACGGTCTCCATGGCATAGTCGAGCGATATATCCCAGCGCCCAGATTGCAAATAGCGAGATGGACAGTCGGGCATCCTCACCATTCCACAGCGAATACACTATGCATCCGGAAAGGCAGACGACGATCCCAAGACCGGTGCGACCCAGCGCCGTCGGACGCATCAAACAATTGAGCAGATTAAAAATGTGAACGGCAGTCCTTGGGTTGGTTGGAAGTCGTCCCAGGTATAGGTTGGGTATGGGTCAAGGCATAAGAGTAGGGTACACGGGAGGAACAGGTCAGGTAGGTGACATTTTCGCGCTATACCGGAATGATGTTGTCGTTATGCAGGTGTACGTTAGTGGACAAGCCAGTTTTCTCACATCCTAATTTTGCCCTCCACCATTTTACCTAGATACGGTAGTCTGCCTTGGATGCGCTTGACATTTAAACAAATACTTGAAGTTGTGGATGTTCAGGAATCGCATGCCGGCACCATGGCGTGGATAAGTGTGCTGCCCATTTGCTGCTTTTTACCGCCGGATGGTCGCCCGTCGCCCTTGGCCAGTCAGACCAAACCCGAGCCAGAGTAGGTGGGCTTGTCGGATGAAATAGATCGCATAGCAACGTTTACTTTTGATCTTTTACTCTGACCACGGCTGGGGCACTTCTCTCGTGCACTTGTAATGGTAGACAAAGCTCAGCAAAATTCGAACCTCCATGTTCTGGCTTTCACGACTAACAGGGACAGACAGTCCTCTAGTCAGGACTACTGCTTCGTCTCTCAAAACAAGATGCACCTCGTCAACAGCACCTTGAACGTCTGACCAGGGAAGTAGGAATTAGTAGTGATAAATCCTGTTCTCAAACTGCATGTGACCTGCGTTCACGTGATGGAAGCTGGCGAACTGTCGTGCCCCAGTTTATAAGCTGTTTCGAGTATCGTCGGTGCGATGAGTGGTTCGCATCTCCAGCCAGTTGCGGATTGGCGGCAAACTGTGGGGTCATGTTAGTACCTAGAGTAGGAGTACAGTAGAGTAAGAGCAGTACTGTGCGGCCATCTTACAGACCGTTCTCGACCAGAAAATGAAACGCTGCTTGCACTTGTAGCCAAAAGGTCCTAAATGTCCCCGAGGAAAGTAAGATTGCATTATTCGGCAGAGAGTGGAAAGAAAAAAAGCAAGCAGATGGAAAGCGATGAGCGGGTCCGGGGTAATCTCACCACGGCCACGGAAGGCTATCGATAGTAGAGTAGAGTAAGAGTAGTCAGCGTTTTGTGTTCCATGTGATTACCTAACCCAGATTGGGGAAGCCGTTGAGGGGGAAGCCGTTTAGGGGGAACCCTCCCCGCCACGACACTAGTAGGCAAGCAAGTATATTCCCTTCTAGAGTAGCACCATAGCATACAGTGGGTAGACAGACTGCCGGTAGGACGGGACGGGACTTTGAAGTTGTGCTCCTTTCCAGCCAGGCTCTCTCAGTGCTTGTGTGTTTGCTGACATGGCACCTTAGCCGGACCTATCGAAGGGACCGCGCGGCTCGCCGGGTGAGTCACTCGGCACTGTGCCCATGGCAGTTGGGAGTGAGTTGGGGAGTGTGAGGGTGTGGCAGAGCTGTCACAAGACGTTGCAGAAAGTGCTTGCGCAATGGTCAGGAGCAGACGAAGGTTGGGTTGGGATAAACAAGGGGCAAAAAGGCCTCCCTGTGCTGTGCCTGTGCCTGTGCCTGAGTATTGAAACGCGCTGCGGATCGCCCAAAGTTGCGTCATTGGGCAGGGGGATGGATCAAAGTGAGACGCAGAAGCAGACGGCGACAGGAAAGGACCGAAAGCCCAACATGCTTCCCTTTCCGCCCCCCCCCCCTCTCTTCAGCTGACCCAGACCCAGAACCAGACCTTGATCTGAAAGCAACTGCCGAAGATACATATATCCATACACACATACTCTACATACTACACACTCCACATACTACACACTCCACATACCTAGGACAACACCGCAGCGAAGAATCGCACAAAGAGAGGCTGCCGCACTGTGCTCCTTCGCATCCTTTGGAACCATCCAGAATCCCAAGTCAAGGTTGGGGGGGGGGGCGTGTCGTGATCCTATCTCTTCAGCGTCGCATCCATTCTTCAGCCCACTTGGCAGCATCCTCGAGAGTAGCCTGCCTTGGGTACCTCTGTAGCGAACGACAGCTGGTGGCGCGATCAGTGTAATCGGCATATCAAAAGAGTCGAGAGCCTACTTAGCAGTACCGGTAGCAGCACTCGTCCTAGAGAACAACAGCGACAACGACAATGGCACAAGAGCAGGTCAGCCCGCCCACCCTCAATGAGCGCAAGTCGAGCGCAGACGGTGGTTTGATGAGCAAGAGCAAGAAGCTGCTAGGCTTGGGCAAGAAAAAGCAAGTAGGGGGCGGTGGTGGCCATGGTGGTGATGTTGATCAGCAACAACAACAACAACAACAACAACATCAACAACAGCAGCAGCTCTCAGAACAGGCAACCGCGACCGAAACCACGTCAGACCATTCAGCAGCACCCCTAGTACCTTCCTCAACACCCCCGGTAGTACCTTCCTCCGCCCCCTCGCTCATGCCCTCCCCGCCCCTCAGCGCATCCCCCACCGGCCGCCAGGCCTCACCGCGCAGCAGCCCCCGAATGCGGCCTGTAGGAGGAGCTTCACCCAACCGCCACCGCATCGGCCGCTCGTCGTCGCCAGGCATGCACAGCCCGTCGTCGTCGCTCATCTTTGAGCGCAATGTGCAGGAACCAGAGCCCTCGGCCGACGTGCCAGCCCACATCAAGACGGAAGACCACATTCCCCCTGCGCTGGATGCCTCGTCGCTCGCCATCACCGACGACCACCTCAACCCCGACGAGGTCGAGATTGTCATGCACTCGGCCCACCAGCCTGCCTCTTCTGCTGTCGCCGGCGGCCTGAGCGATTCCCTCTACTCGCCCTCCCTCGTCCCTGAAGAATCCACCGCGGGCAGCCATGCCGACGGCTCTGAAGCAGCAGCCGGCTATGGATCGCTGGACATGACGGATCCGCGCAGGCTCAGCTTCATCTCGTTTGCAGACGTCGTCCAGGCCGAACAAGTCGAGCACGACAGACAGGAAATGTTGGGCTCTGGCGACGGCCTGCCCTTCCGCAGCCTCTCCTCAACAGCCATTCGCTCGCCATCGCCCATGGCCTCCGCCGTCTCCTCACTCGGGCCCAGCGCATCACCACCCACCAGCGGCACGGCGTCTCCCAAGACGGGCGAAATGAATCGCACTAAAGCACCGGCCAGCCCTACGTTTACTGCGGCACATGGCACCCAGAGTCCACCACTAGTAAGCGGGGAGTTGCCGCTCCAGATTGAGACGATGCGTCAAGCCTTGCGCAAGACGCATTCCGGAGATTTGAGCGGCGCTCGGTCTCAGCCTCTGAGTCCCGTCAGCCTGACGCATGACGAAAGCGGCCAAGACAGAGTAGCGGTCCAATGAACGCGTGTTGGACATGTGTGTGTATGTGTGTGTATGTGTGTGTGTCGGTGTGAGAGTGTGAGTTTTGTGTGCTTGATCATTTCCGCAGCAGGCAAGAAATGAGTTCCAGTTTATTTGGTTTGATAGTCCGATTAGTGCTACTTCTATGAGCAAGTGCAGGGCGGGTATTGGGCCAATTTTGATATCCATTTGGGCGATTTTCACAGGCTTCTTTGATTTCTACGTATATGGCAGTTGTCGCGGATGGGCTTACGAATGGAGGTTTGGGGGGAAACAGGGCTTTTTGGTAGCTGGCTGGCTGAGAGACATGGTTAGGTAGACTGTCAATGTTCAAGGGCAATGCGTGGCAAGCGTGTCTTTTTTTTTTGTTTAATAAATATTTACCATTGATTATCTTTCATTGCATGATTGCGGTGATGGTAGCCGCCCGTCCGCCTGTGTCAGTTGATCGAGGTGGGTTGTTTGTTGAGTGGTGTTGATGTCGACGGGTGCCCGAAGTGGAATTGGTTGGAAAGAAGAGGATGGGGTTGCCAAGCCAAGCCAGCCTTGGTCCCAAGTTCGTGCTCACCTGTGTCTTACTAACATGCGGCCGCCGAACTCTACAGAGAGCGAGACCGAAGTTCACCCACCAACCTCACTCTCTACACGGCACCACACGGCGGCCTGCGATGCGCCACGCCGGACGGAAGCTCTTGTCTCGCAGCCCTCGCCCTCGCCCTCGCCCTCGACTGTTTCCCCACAGCACACCCCTCGACACTCACTGGCAGCGCCGTCTCTTGGACACGAAGACCTGACTTGCAGCTGCTGCCCACACCCGCCGCACCACCTGGGCACATCCTCCCCCCCCCCCCCCCCACCGCCGCCTGGACGTGAGCCGTCGTCAATGATCAGCGCAACGCAGGCCAGCGGTCTCTCTGGTGAGCCCTCGCCACCGCACACACATGGACCAGCAGCGCAGGAGCCGGCGCGAGGTGAGCGCCTCTGAGGCCGCCCAGGGTTTGCAGTACACCGCCGACCGCCCGCGCGACGAGCGCTCCAAGGGCACCACCATCCGTACAGTGACGCCCGACGACCTGTCGATACCTGAGGAAGTTGGCTGCGGCAGTGGCAGTGGAAGCGGCGGTGGCGGCGGAGGCAGTGGCGGAGGTGGCAGCCAGAACTTCTCTCCCCCAAACAGCCCCCACTCGCAACACAGCCAGCCCGGCCAGCCTGGTCAGCCCTCTTCGTCGTCGTCGCAGCAGCGTACCACCAATCCGCGGGCCTTTGTCGCCCGTGCCACGAGCGAAACCGAGTATCGCAATGCGCGCGACCAGACGAGACCACGCACTCGCACCCTCGAGGAGAGGAGCACCCGCGACCGCTCGCCCTCGAGCCTCTTCGCCGCTGGCCGTCACCGCATTGGCTCCGTTGCCAGCAGCACGACCACGGCCAACTTCCAGAGTCTCGAGGAGTCTGTCGTCACCTCAATCGGCCACATCTCCACCATCTCGCCGCCCTCGTCCTCGCAACAGCACCAGCAGCACCAGCAGCACCAGCACCAGCACCAGCCCCCACCCCGCACTTCGAGTACCAATTCTCGGAGCCGCCTCATCAAGCAGCCCCTACGCACCGAGTCGCCAGCCAACGTAGCCGCTGCCAACAACCCCAATGCCGCCGCACCCGAGTCGTGGCCCTCCCCCGTGCCCGCTTCAGATGCCAGAAAACTCAAGGCCCTTATGCGCTCCACGTGCGGCAGAATGCAGGGCCTGCTCGCTTTTCGCCGTGGCGAGTCCAGCCCCTGGGCCCTTTCCTCGTGCTTCATCAACGAAGAGGCCGGCAGTCTGGTCTATGAGCCCAAGAATGATACTTCGTACACGAGGACGCTAATTCCGGATCTGAGAGGCTGCCATGTCAAGAGCGCGTACGATGGCGAGGCCTTCACCGCCTACCTCCATGTCATCGTCCACAACTCGAAGCTCCAAGTCCACCTGCGCCCACCGACCCAAGACGAGTTTGACATGTGGTTTGCCGCTCTACTGTGTTGGTCGCCGATGCGGCCAAAGGGCATACAGAACCGCATGGCCAAGCCTCAGGCTCCTGTCACCATGGAGCGACGACTGACCGACAGCAGGCGGCACTCCGAAGTGTCGCTGCTCAAGGAGACGCCCAAGAAGGAGGCTCCCATCATCAAGGTTGGCAAGATGATCTACTGGGACACAAGTGTGACCTACAGCAACATGGGAACCCCGAAAGGAGTCGTTTCTCGGCCGCAGACCCACCGCATGCAAAGTCACGGCTCTCGCCGGTGGAGAAGAGTCTCCTGCACGCTTCGCGAAAATGGAGAGCTCAAGCTTTACTCTGATACCGATGTCACCCTCGTCTCCACCGTCCAGCTTTCCCAACTCTCTCGATGTGCTGTTCAGCGGCTGGATCCTTCTGTTCTGGATAACGAATTTTGCATAGCCATATATCCTCAGTATACTGCTTCAGCTTCTGCACTGCCACTGTTACGACCCATCTTCCTATCTCTAGAATCACGAGTCTTGTACGAGGTCTGGATTGTCTTGTTACGCGCCTTTACCGTTCCACAGTTGTATGGCCCAAAGTCAGACTCACTCAACGATGAAGGAACACTGTCACCGTCGTTTGGAACACATGACATGTTTCGCATGGAGAAGTCGCTGTTCATAAGAGTCATTGAGGGGAGACTAGTACCCCCCGTCAGTCCAAAGGTTGCCGATGGTGCCACCCCTATCAGACCTTCTTCCTCAGCCAACGCCAACCCGGGAGGATACCTCATGGAGATCTTACTAGACGGAGAAACCCGCGCGAAAACCATGACCAAGAATGAAGGAAACGCGCCATTCTGGAGAGAAGAATTCGAATTCTTGGACCTGCCTGCTCTTCACACAGCATCGTTACTGCTGAAGAAGCGGCCACCAAGTTATACAAGCGGCGAAAAACCCCTGTTCACCTCTGCCCTGAGCACAGACTTGGCTGCAGAAGGCGGCTATGCTGGCACCACCTTTGATCAGACCATTGGAAAGACAGATATCTATCTGGATGACCTAGGCCCGAATCAAGAGATGGAGAAGTGGTGGCCATTGATCAACATGTACGGTAATAGCGTTGGCGAAGTACTTATCAAGGTCAGCAGCGAAGAATGTGCCATTTTGATGGCGCGCGATTACTATCCTCTCTCGGAATTGCTCCATCGCTTTTCGAACAGCCTTACGCTCCAAATCGCGCACATGGTACCGAATGAACTCAAGAAGCTGTCCGAATATCTACTTAACATCTTCCAAGTCTCTGGGGCTGCTGGCGAATGGATTTGTGCGCTTGTCGAGGAAGAGATTGATGGGACACTACGAGACTCGCCTGCTAGTCGGTTGCGTTTCAGCCAGCGATTGGGATCCAGCGAGTCGAACGAGTCAGCACGCGCTATGTTCGGGTCTGCTGGTGACCGGGAGCTCTTCGTGCGAGATATGGGTAATAATGCGAAGCTAGAAGCCAATCTACTTTTCCGCGGCAATACTCTGCTCACAAAGTCTCTGGACCTTCACATGCGCCGGCTTGGTAAAGAATATCTCGAAGAAACGCTTAGTGAAAAGCTGAGGGAGATCAACGAGAAGGATCCTGAATGCGAAGTCGATCCAAATAAGGTGACGTCGCAACATGAGCTTGACAGGAACTGGAGACGGCTGATCAACTGCACGGAAGAAGTCTGGCGAGCGATATACAATTCAGTATCAAGGTGTCCACAGGAGCTCAGGCTCATCTTCAGGCACATCAGAGCTTGCGCTGACGATAGATACGGAGACTACCTGCGGACCGTGCAGTATAGTAGTGTGTCTGGCTTTCTGTTCTTACGATTCTTCGTGCCAGCAGTACTAAATCCAAAGCTTTTTGGTCTGCTAAAAGGTATGTGGCTGTACACAAGCAGCGTCACGCCTCTGGGTACTGATGACATTTCCGCAGATCACCCCAAGACCAAAGCCCGCAGAACTTTTACACTCATTGCCAAATCACTGCAGGGCTTGGCCAACATGTCATCGTTTGGTACTAAAGAAGCATGGATGGAACCGATGAATGCATTCTTATCGACTCATCGCGCAGAGTTCAAAAAGTATCTTGATGACATTTGTTCCATCTCGACGACCGCATCCCCGACGCCACCAATTCCGCCTTCCTATAGCACGCCTATCGCTATCCTCCATCGACTCCCACCTACGTTCAAAGAAGGCTTTCCTTCATTGCCATACCTCATTGATCATTCGCGAAATTTTGCAATGTTGGTGAATTTATGGCTAGACAACACACAGAAGAGTGCGGGTGATATTCAGGCAGGTGACGGAGATCTTCTCCGCTTCCATAATATCTGCGTGTCACTCAATGAACGCACCAAGGATTGTCTGGCTCGCGCTGAACCTGCAGAACGGCCTTCTTCTTCTTTGAGCGTGAAGTGGGAGGAGCTTGTTGAGCAGCTGCAAGGCTCGAGAATTGATAGCAATCGTGGAGCCGTTACTCGAAATCGTGGCCCGATTCAAGAGGAAGAGTTTGAAGATGCTCCCATGTCACCTTATCCCGGTGAAGAGTTTTCTTCGTCGTCAACAACAAGCACACCTATCACTATGCAACCTGCACCCCGGACCCGACATCAACAAAACACCAGCATCTCCGCCTCTGCCAGCTCCCAAAAAAGCAGCAGCTCAGCCACTATATCCTACACTAACCCCTTCACCATCTCCAAAGCATGGTCTGGTCGCTCGGCACCCTCGGGTCACGACTCTGTACCAGCATCTCAGTCTGCATCTACATCTGCCAGCGCTGATGCGTCTGGTGCAGAGGACACACCGCCAGGTTCTAGCGATGGGCTTCACATGGCCCCAGCGCCTTCTTACCCTCAGACCTTGACTGAGCCTTCCATTGCCGCGAACTCGTTCAACTACAGCAACCCCAACATGCACATTAATACACAGCCCCAGAATAACAGCCGGGGATTTGGTTATCCACCCCACAGTGCAGGTGGTCAGAGCATGCAAGGCAGCGAAAATGGCAGTATCCAGGAGGAAGAGTACACTACGGCCCTCCCAGCCTTCAACTCCAAGGAAGGCAAAGAGAAGGAACGAAAAGAGCGCAGTTTTCGAGGCGTCCTTCCGTTCAACCGCAAGCGAAAAGATAAGGATAAAGACAAGGACAAGGACAAGGACGACGATGAGAAGAAAAAAGAGAAAAAGGACAGGAAGGAGAAAAAGGCCGAGAAAGAGCGAGAGCGTGAACGCGAAGAAGAAAAAGAGCGGGAAAAAGAGGAAAAGCGGGATAAACACCATTCCCACAAGTCCAAAGACAAGGACCGCGACCGGGACAGTCATAGAAGCAAAAAGGACAAGGAAGATAAAGACAAGTCTCATCGTCACCGCTCCCGTAGCCGAAGCCGCAGCAACGAACGAGATTCTCGCCACAGTGCTTTAGGCGCATTCACAGAACTCTCGCTCCGCTCTAAGAACTCACAATCCAGCCATCACCATAACTCGCACAAGAACTCGCCAAATAACGACTACAACTCCAACTTCAATATTCCTATCAGTACCCATACCACCACGACCAGCACTACAACAACCACATCCTACTCAAGCCACAACCCACTCTCTACTCTGACCCCCAAAAACCGGGATGAGCCCATTTTCTCGCCCCGTCATACAAGTACGCGTGATCGTGAACGAGACGAAGAATTCTGACTACATGGTTGGTTCACTGGGGAGTCGCCCAAGGGCGCGGGCTTTGGTGCGTTTGGGGAACGAGGATTCGGGTCCTTGGGATTAGGCAGACGGGAGCTGAAGCGGCGGAAGAGTGCGGGAGAGTTGTTGGGTAGAGACGAGAAGGAGAGGAAGAGGGAGAAGGAGAAGCAGGGGTTTTTACGAAGAGAGGCGTGATGTCGTGAAGATGTGGATGAACTGATGATGGCCATTGGGACGAGGGTGAGGGAATAGTGAGGGAAGGCCGGGGGTGTCGTAGGGTGGGGAGCGAGCGAGCATACATTCACATAACTGAGCAGCCTGCACGGCATAGCATGGATGGACTGATATACTCTGCCTCTTCTCCAAACGACATGACAACCGAGAAAGGCAAAGGAATCGAAAAGAAAGGAAGAGACAGGACAGGACAGGATAGGGTAAGAAAGAGCTGGGCGTGTGAATCCCATGAAGGGAAGGACAGGAACATATCTAAGAAATCCAATGTACATGATGAGATGTGATAAGAACGGTTCTCTAGCGATGATTATATATCTACATACACAACTGTACCTTTTTTGGATTTTTTCCACATGAGTTTGTTATTTTACAGGCGTCTGATGTACTGTATACCTGCATTTTTGTGTCTGGCATCTTACTGCATGTCATGTTCCTTTAACATGACATGTGGAGCCGGACATAGATCCAAGGACGTATCACAAGAAATGCATAAGTATTTGCTGGACATGAATATGAAACAATAACTGACCACACACATGAAGAGATGAAGGTAAAAGGCAGACATAACGTCGCATCGCAATTCCTGAATCACAAAAATGTCGCCCTTCTTCCATGTGATAATTAAAGTCTTCACCGATCGCCTTTTCGGATTTTCTGGAGTTTGTGTGTATCAAGTCCTAGAGCCATTTTGTATTCTGGTGTGTCCTGCGGACATGATGTCAAGTCTAAGGGTGAGGAGGAATTTTCTAGTCTCTTTAACACAATACTGTGAAAACACGTGAGTCTGACAACACACCCCTTCTCATTAATATGCATACCACTCGTGGCATTGACCTCCAAGACCACATCTTTTGTTCTCCCGGGCTTTCCTTCCACCCATTCACAGAACAACAACCTCAGTCAAAGTTGAAGGCATTAGCATAGACCTTCTTCTCCTTCTCCTTGCGCGCCTGCACCCTCTTCTTCACAACATCCAACTCCTTAAGAATTGCTGCATCCCCGGGCGCCAACTTCGCCGCCTCGTTCAAATCCCTCAACGCCTCATCCTCATTCTTCTTGCCTGCCCTAGCCGTCGCGCGTCGGAACAGCGCCTTGGCTTTATCCTTGTCGGAAATGCCCTCCATCTCCAGCGCCTTCGTCGCGCTCTCGGCTGCTTCCGCGAACTGTCCAATCTTATTCTGCAAGAGGGCCGAGTTAGAGTAAAGTTGTATTTTCAAGGCGTTCAGCGCGGGCCAGAGGTCTGCTGGGTCCGAGTCGAGTGGCACGGGATATTCTTGCAGGTATCGGATGCCCTTTTGGTATTTGTTCAGGGCGAGGTTGTTGTCGCCCTTTTTGAAGGCATCATTGCCCATAGTCTTGAGCTCGGTGGCTATCTTCAGGATCTCTTTGCCATCCCATTCATCTTCACTATTGGCTTTTTGGTCTTCGGGGTAGTCTTCGTAGGGGTCGCCTGTCGCGTCAGACACCTTGATGGTGGCCTTGTCGTACTCTTCGCCGGTGAGTTCACCACAATCAATGATTGTAGCATCCTGCCAGGGTTTATCGCCAGATTGGACCTTTAGGTTTTCGATTTGGCGGACGATGGATTTGCCGGCTATAACTTCACCGAACACAACGTGTTTCTTGTCGAGGTGTGGAGTTGGAACCGTAGTAACGAAGAATTGGGAACCGTTAGTGCCTATTTTTATCTTCAAGTTAGCCACTGAATTCTCATATCCAAAAAGATCCCCACACCATGTTGCCTTCCTAGAACGGGAGGTCAAGGGAACATACCAGGCCCAGCGTTTGCCATACTCAGTAAAAACGGCTTCGTGTGCATCTTCTCGAAGTTCTCATCCTCGAATTTCTCCCCATAGATACTCTCTCCACCTGTTCCATTACCCTGTGTGAAATCTCCACCCTGGATCATGAAGCCCTTGATCACACGGTGGAAGCTAGAGCCCTTGTAGTGGAGAGGCTTGCCCGAATTGCCTATGCCCTTTTCGCCAGTACATAGTGCGCGAAAGTTCTCGGCAGTCTTGGGGACGATTTCGTTGTACTGTAGAAACGTTTTGTTAGTGCGGTTCTTCGATTGATTGGATGGTGGGTAGAAGGGAGAGTGAGTGTAAGGTAACGTACGAGTTCAAAGGCAATACGACCGGCTTTGACACCGCCGATGGCAATGTCGAAGAAGACACGAGACCGCTCTGCAATGAGTCAGTTAATAGACTTCTTCACAATGCCTTGAAGCTTCATGACAAGCTCCACAATACAGCGTTGCAAAAGCACTTACTAGTTTCAGCCATGACCATTCAATTTCTTTGCAGAGTTGTAAGTGTAAGCGTTAGAGTAGGAGAATAAGAGCTTCGTTGAATAACCTGGATTCGTAAAGTAATTCCTCGTAGACGTGAAACTAAGAGGAAGTGAGGCTGAAAGAAAAAAGAGCTACAGGCCGCGCCCGTAAGCTGCCAGAACGTTCTACACGAAGCTATAGCTCTTGCCGCGCTAAACCCCGCTGCGTGTACTACGAGAAGGACATGAGGTTTGATCGATCGTCAAATTAAAATATAGCACATGTTATATTATTTGAAACAAGCGGTGTGTGAGGGAAACGTATTGCAACCATTGCAGAGCTACGCAAAACTACAGTACGTTAACCATGGACGACTTGAGGGAGGGTGAGGGGTAACGCGGGGGCGGACGTCCGCGGCGTGAACTGACGCTCGCGACTAAGACCACATAGAGCAAATGTGACGAGCACGCAAAGCAATTCCTTTCTAATTTGCTATGCCACTTATCAAAGTCACCCATCTTTCCGTCTGGACTACCAGGACTAAACGAGTAAAAAAGCCCTGACAGTAGCAAAGGCTGCTCAACTAACACAGGCAGCAATTTTCCGCGCATTCGCATCCAAAACATCAACACCAAGAGCAATCCTCCCAAATATCCCACTTATTTCGTTGTCTTGACCCGTCTAGACATTGTGAAAGGTAGAACCGATGATACCGTCTCATTCTGATCATAGTGATATGTGAAGCCACCTTGAAGCGTCCTCCTCAGGGCATTCATACGAAGCAACTTCCACCACTTGTCGATACGGACCACGACACCGCTGTTGATTCTGACTTCAATAGTGCCCGCGCCTTTAGCCTTGCCCGTCTCTTTGTCCAATGTGGTAGAATAGCCAGGTCCACGTGTCGGTCGCTCGACTGAATTACGGACATCGACAAACGAAGAATGAAGCGTCTTGCGGTCCTTCTTCGAAATGCGCCGCGTAGAGACGCTGGCGAGCCCGTCGAGAGTGTGGAGAAGTTGGTCTTGCCTTCGGTACACTTGGTAGCGCTTGACCATGCGTATGTCATCTTTGACGACTTCGGGATCGTCAGAATCATCGGCGTCTGATGGCTCTTCATCGTCGGCTTCTACTGCTGTATAAGACTTCTCGTACAGGAGAGCAATGTTCTCGCCAGCGGCGACTTGGACTCCCGAGTCTGCACTCTCGAGTTGTTCGACGAACGCCTCGACAGCAGCCTCCGTCTCGTCCTCCAAGTCTTCGATTTGGGTAGCGAGGAGACCCCACTGCTCTAGAGCTGCGATGACTACATCACTATCATCTTGCGCATCTACGGATGCGCCATCTGATTCAACGATTTCTAGGAAAAAGTTCATAATGTCCAGAATCTCGTCGTCACCTGCCCCGGCGAAGGAAGCGGCGAGGCCAAGCGTGTAAATCGCATTGGCCTTGACCTCAACAGATGTAGAGGATTGTATTGATCGCTTGAGCTGATCGGCGATATCGTCGTAGATATCAGCCGAGTCCAGTGTGAGGATAGTCACTCCAAGTGCTGGACAGTGTCAGTATCTTGCATCACAACGCATCGTTGAGCTTGCCTTTTAGCGCTTTTAGCGCTTCGCGCTCCGTTGTCTCCTGTTTGATGCTCCTAAGCATAGATGACAACAGCTCACTGATATGCACCTCGATCTCGTCTTTCGCATATCGTGCCATGAGGATATGCGTATATGCATTCAGGCTCTCTGCGCGACCCTCGGTGCTGCTGCGCTTGAGATTGGTGATCTGCTCGATGCGCGTATTGAGCTCAGCCTTCCATGCCCCTTCTGGGATATCGACATCCTCGCCGTTGATCACGTCGTCGATCGAGTTTGTACTGCAAGTAATACATGAGTCTAGTTTTGAGTGGTTTGCTGGAGCGCAAGGGGAATGTGTCACAGATGGCCATGTTGGAGAATTACAAAAGTTGCGAACATGTGAAAACTTACCTCATAGCAGTACCATCGCTGTGATATTCTTCGTCGTCATCCGAGACTGGCCGCGTACGGCTGGCTGCGCGCGACTGAGCAGGTGACGCTGCCGCTGAGTTGGACTTGGAGGCCGCAGTTGAGACAATGCGTGAGCGCGCCTTGCGAGAAACTGTCTTGTGGCTCTCGAGCGCCTGTCTACGAAGATCGCGCATGGTGAAACTGGTACTGGAAATCGCAGCCCGTGGGGGGTAGGGATTGCGGGTACTGGCCCTGCGCAGAGGCCGTGTATAGCCTGCGAGGGTAGGCCTTGAGGGGTTTGGAAATGCGGGGGGAGTAGAAAGGGCAAGGGCGCAGTAGTTATTGCAGCGGTAATGAGTCGTGAAGCTCGGTAGATGATAAGGATATGTGAGGTTTGAAAGACATGAGTCAAAGCCGGTTGGGTTTGCAAGAAATGGGGTTATGGGAAGGATGAAGGAAAGGGAGACAGCGGGAAGGCGTGTGTGTTGGTTGTGTTGGGTCAGGTCAGGTTGTCAATCAGATGTTCCTGCCAGAACGCTCCCGAGTCCCGGATGGGTTAACTCACTACGTCATCGTCGGCCCCAGATACGTAAGTAGGGTGTATACGTCTTGGACATTCACCTTACCTACTCTACCGTTGATTGACCTCGGAACCGTATTTGATCGCCTGGCTATATCTGCATACCTAAGTTCGTTGGTATATCCTCTTTTATGCTGCCACAGAAGTCTAGAAACACGTCAAAGATCTGTTACAGTACCATAAGCCTGACTGCGAATACAGCGATAGTAATTCTCAGAAGAATGTCAAGGTTCCTCCTACAATCAGGTAACATCTCCATAATTGCGTTGACAGTTTTGACATGAACCCTTCGCAACTGTTCCCATCTTTTCGTTACGTTTAATGTATTTGCTCACACTGAAGACCATTTGTACAACAATGGATGAGCGATGGATATTGCTGATCAAGCTCCTTTAGCATTTGTTAGTAGGCTTGAGTACAGAACTTGGCTGCCCTTAGCAAGTTCTGCCTTCAAAGAAAATTTCTGGTTCCTGTGGGTCATAAGCTATGAACTCTACTGGAAATTTGCAGAGTGAAGTAGTGATTTGGGTCAGCTCTTGATTGCTATCTCATTCTTTCTCTGCACCTCCATCTGCTGTCGACGCGCTAAGCAGTAGACCTACTCGGACGTAACTTGTGATAGATAACTACGTTTGCTTGAGCATTTGGAGTCATGGTCCTGGGGGCGAAGGCTGTGCAGAACGATATCCCGATAGAAAAGAGAGCTGAGATCAAAGTCTAAAGAACACAGGCACTTGTACGGTCATGCATCGGTCCTAACCCATGCTATTGAAATTTGGCGGGATGTTTTGAGTGCATCACAACATTAGTGAATCTTGGATATGTAATGTCACTTTCTTCACTCGGATATAAGCAAAGACCTGTCAAAAGGGGTGAACTAACTAGCTACTGGACATGACTGAATGGAGGCAGACAGGACGCTTGTCGTCGTCCCCAAAAGGGTCCAAATTGAATACTTACCATACAAACCGCTTTGTCACAACATGGAGCAAGTGTTCAGTACATTTGATTTTCGTTAGAACGGCAGGGAGAGAACATTGATCTACATAGATGAGGTAAAGATTTATCAATGAGATTATTGCCCTCCTAACGAAATCCATCGCGTAACACTGAGAGCACACTCGTGTTAAAAGCGCAGCGTAAATGATTTGAAGAGGTATGCTCATTGTCTATGATTCACACCGTGTCTTGTCATCTTGCAGGAAGGGATACAGCTACAGCATGAGTGGCGTGCGACTTTTAGCCTGAGGCAGATGAGAGTTCTACAAATTATTCGATGCACCTCCACACATCACTCGCTCACAGGGTTAAAAATTCATGCCTAGTTGACAGTTGTCCCGCAGCTTGATGCCTGAATTAACCCACGTTCTCGGCACATCCTCCAGCTATTCCCAATGCAGTGATAACAACAATAATCGATGGAAATACCCCTCTTCAATAGTCATGAAATACCGGTGAGAGCCTAGCTACTGGGTTTATTGTCGCATGTAAGGAAATTTCAACTGGTTGCTGTGCCATGGAAAGTCGGGGTATGCATATGTACGACAAATGAGGCAGAGTAGTGACGTGACTGCTTGGAGAATGGATGCCTCGAGGCTCCAACCACTTCATGATAAGAACTATCCTGTGCGACTCCTGAAATGCTTCCAACCTTTCCACCACGCATCTCCTTATAGTTCAAGCTCTCATACCAAAAAAATTTCAGCCGTCTCCCTCTTCTCATCCAAGATGAGCAAGAAGAAAAGTCACACTTTAAAGGAAGCGAACAAATCCTCGCGCATGTATCCATCACTCCACCAAGAAGTCACGAATGCGGTCTCCAAACATATCAGCTTGTTGGTTTTCCATGCGGAAGATAGCGCCGAAGGGGTCAACGAAGAATACTCCACCTACGCTAGAGGCGTTTTCCGATGCTACAATGCCAACTGTTCAACAAGATCTTGGAGTAGTGGCAAAGTGACTCTGTTAATCAGAAAATACCGCGATGGTACCTATAACGCTGTAGTATTCAAACAGCGCTGCGAAGAGTGCAAGAGGCTCGGAAAACTGAAACTGGACGAGACGTCATATACCGACCGAGTTACCTACAGACTGCTGAAGTGGGCGGGCGTCGCGCAGGCGCAGCCATACCATGGATCAAAGACGACCCCACCACACAAATCCCATCTATGCGAAGGGTGCAAACGGGGCGTTTGTCGAGAATCGTGATAGCCGAAACGTATATTAAAACTATCACTCTGGATAAGATAGCACGATTGTTAATCGTATATTTGTTTCTTGTCTTGTAATTAATAGGCTATGTAATACAATAATATTATTACGTAGACGTGGTAGATTATACAGAGCGGCTAAAAGAGTCTACAAAAAGGTTACCCTAGAACACTAATTAAGGTTATAAAGGGCTTAGGCAACACCTAATCCTAGATCCACTATGGTACAAAACCGGTTTACAGTAGCTATATTTATCTAAAGTAGACTAAGAAGTAGTTTAGGTAGAAGAAGTAAACCTAAATATAGTTTATTATACTATATATTCTATAAAAGTAAACTACTTTTATTTCTACTTCTATTAATCTACTAGTATTACGTAGTAATACCTAGTTTCCTACTATTTAAGTATTTTACCCCTCCTTTCTTTAATCTTCTTCACTACCTCTACCACCACCTCCACCACCTCCACCACCTCCACCACCTCCACCACCTCCACCACCTCCACCACCTCTATCACCACCACCATCTCTACTACCTCTACCACCACCTCTACTACCTCTACCACCTCTATTATCACCACCTCCACCACCTCTATTATCACCACCTCCACCACCTCTATTATCACCACCTCCACCACCTCTATTATCACCACCTCTATTATCACCACCTCCACCACCTCTATTATCACCACCTCTACCACCTCTATTATCACCACCTCTATTATCACCACCTCTATTATCACCACCTCTATTATCACCACCTCTATTATTACTACCTCCTATTAGTAAAAATATTATGACTTATTATTATGTTATATATGCGTATAGCGTGAAGCTAATCTTTTCTACCCCTTTTAGTCTTAGTTAGGTATTATAGCGTATAATAGAAATAAAACTACTTTTTATACTTAATTTAAACCCCTACTATAAAAGTAAACTACTACTTTAAACCTATTTATAGGTATACATAAGGTTAGTTTACACCTATATAGTAAACCCCTAGCGTACTATTCTATAGTAAACAATTTTTTACAATAGTAATCTACTCTCTACTAAGATACTAAATACTATTAATAACGCTTGTCGCAATCTTCCTTAAGGCTAGTACACAACTTAAATCCCCCGTGTAGAAATTTGGATCACGAAGGTTAGGAATGATTTGGGAGATGGATTATTAGATTATATCTACTATGATTAGACGTATATAAATAGAGCTTTAGCTACCCTTACTAGAAGGTGTATAATTAGTAAACCTTCCTTACTAGAGCTCCTGTTTCTATTAGGCACTTAGTAGTAAGCTAGTAGTTAATTAGATAGTAGGTTATATAGGGGTATTAATTAGGATTAATTAGAATTAATTAGATTAAGATACTCTATAATCTAGTTATTATCCCTCCTATAATATACCTCCTAGGTATAGGTAGATCTTCTTATTATATTTTATCTATATATAGATAGATAGCTAGTATAGCTAATTAGAGTATTATATATCTAAAGGGTTAAATTAGTATACCCTTTAGATACTAGTTTAAAGCTAGTACACTTTCCTTATTAGGCTTATATACTTATATACTAAGATATTATCTAGAGTAAGCTCTAAACCTATCTTACCTAACTTTAATCTTTACTATACCCTAAATTTTAAGATTATATAACTCTAAAGATCTAACTTATACTTATATTCCTACTAACCTATGTCTTAGTTAAAGTTTAAAACTACTACCTATACTTACTTTACTTATACTACCCTTAATACTTCTTATACTACTAAGGCTACTATTACTACTAAGGCTAAACACGCTACTACTAAAGCTACTAAAGAGGCTTAGTATATAGCTACTAAGTATAAGGCTACTACTAAGAGTATAGCTACTAGGTATATAGCTACTACTACTATTAAGAAAGCCTTAATTAATACTACTTATAAGAAGTATATATAGTTATATTTAGCTAAGATTAAGAAGTTAAAAAAGGGGTATATCTCTATCCTAGCTCTTACTCCTTCTCTAGCTCCTTTTCCCTCTCTAGCTCTTACTCCTCCCTAGACCCTAACTAAGGCCCTTACTCCCACTCCTACTCTCTCTCTAGCTTCTAAGGAGACCCTAAGATCCTCCTATTATAGGGAGCCTAGTATTTATTATACTAAAACTTATTTAAATTATCTATACTTTATACTCTTTAATAAGTCTAATAGTAAATACTATAACTCCTCTAGTAAGGGGACTTAGTACTAGTAGTGCTCCTCTAAGTATAGCTATATCCTAATATAAATAATCTATATAAGAATTTTCTTTTATTCTACTTTTAGTAAGATTAAATACTAATAAACTAATTTAGCCTTAAGCTTACCTAATATTCTATACTATCCTTTCTAGTAAGGAAGTAAGTAGGTAAGAGCTAAGATCTTCTTAAGGATAAGAAGAGAAGGATCTTAGTACTCCTTAAGGAGAGTAAGGCTAAATAGCAGGAGCTAGTAAAAGCTACTACTACTACTACTACTAAGCTTGCGCGTAAGGCTACTCTTATAGCTAAGGGCGCCTAAAGCTCCTTATCTAAAGATAAGGACTCTAGCTCCTCTAAGGTTCCCCCTATAGATCCTAGGTGTGAAGGGCTTAGGCTTATGCCTAAGCCTAGGCCTAACACAAGACGGACCAAGTCTAACACTACTACTACTACTACTACTAAGCAAACACACTACACACCTATAAAAAGGCGTAGAGGGCTTACCTCTCCTTTAAGATACTAAATACTATTATTAACGCTTATTATATTCTCCCTTAAGGCTAGTCTATAATATTTTAGTATCTTCTTCTAAATATACTATAATAGTAATAAGAGATAGACGCGCTAGATATTTAGAATAATTAGGTGTAACCTAATATAGTAGAAAGGCTAATATAGTAGCTCTATAGATTAATAGAATAATAGGCTTAAGACTCTACTATAATAGCTATACTATATTAGTAGAATAAGGAAATACGTAATTAGATTCTATCCTAACCCTCCTCTAAGCCTACTAGGTTTAATAACCTACTACCTCTACTTCCCTTTACCTTATACTATAAACCCTTTCTAGTTAGCTTACTATATAATAGCACTAAGGTAAACTTCTCCTCCTAGTAAATAACTATAGAATTTAAACTACGTGTAGATAAGGTTTTTATTAGGGATAAAGATGTAAGATTTATATATATTTAGTCCTAGTTATTACCTATAGTCTAGCGCGCTATAGCACTATACTTTAAGGATAGAGTAACGTGATCCACCACCGAGCGCCCACCCCCACCAAGCGCCCACTAACACCAAAATCCACCACCCACTAAATGAGGATATTGCGCCACCCACAATAGCTATTATCACGAGATTTCTTGGAGTCGCGATTATTAGATCTATTAGAGTAGATTAAATATTTTAGATTATATAAGCAGCTTTTTAGGGGGTCTAATTAGGCGCCTACGCTATAAAGTTGCCTCCACCACTATATCCTCTTCTACTAGCTCCTTATTAACCACCTTAGCTAGTATAATAGTAGGAGGCTTAAGGATTTGCCTCTTGCCTATTTAGGACGTTTTACTATTATTTTAGAGTTACTTTTCTAGTTACTTAGTAGTTTTCTACTTATCACGTGCAGCAGCTTTTTAGGCAGCTTTCTCCTCCCGCTCCTTCTTAGCAATTACTTAATTTAGGCGACGCTCCTCTATAAGTTAAGCTTTAGTAAGCTTCTATTACTTATAAAGCTTAATTACCTTGCTTTTTTAGTGTTATAGCTCCTGTTCTTTAAGGTTCTTTTGCTCCTAGAGCTTAAACGCTTGCTCTACCTTTAATAGTAAAATAAATTAGGCACTACTACTATAATTATTGTTAGGGGGTAATAATAGAGGTTTACCACGCTTCCTACGCTTCTTCTTATTAGCTAGGGCAGCCCTTAGGTGTTTATTTTTGTGGTTAAGTAGAGTATTTCTTACTAATATAGTGTAGATTGTCTAGCTAAGCTTCTTTAACTATTTATTATAGATATTAATTATAGTATTATAGAGTAACTACTCTATCTTTCTCTAATTACTTGCACTTAATATTAAGGTTGTACTATTACTTAAAGAAGGCTAGTTACTATTATTTATAGGTGCTTTAAACCTTAAAAGGATAACGTTAGGGTTAAGTAGTAAGATGCCTATTACTTTAAAAGCTGTTAATATTAGCTTTTCCTTAAAGGTATTGCTCTATGCAGTATTAAATAACTAGTAGAAATCCCTCTTAGTAATGCTTGTGAGCCCTTAGGAGCTATCTAGAAAACTAGATAGTTAAGCTTTGTATAAAGCTGCAAAGGGAGCAAATACTATAATATTAAGTAGCTAAAGGGTGTAAGTGCTATAAGGGGGATATATTATAAGTAGGATCTTGTGTTTATTATAGTACTTAATAAACTCTATTATTACGTAAGATCTATAGCTATTAAGGATAAGGAGCTAGTATAAAGTATAAGCTTTAGCTTTTGTCTTGCAATTAAACACCTCCTTAAGCTAGGATACCCCTAGGGTGTAGCTTGTCTACCTACTTAGTAATCCTATAAAGAAAGCTTAGTGTTATAATAGGTTAAAATCTTATAACTAGGTATCCTGTAGAGCTCTAGATTAGGACTAATAAATAAGGGTAGGGGTAAGAGCAGTACTATTAGCGTATATGCAAGCTATAGTAGTAATCTACTCCCTATTACTATCCTAGAGCATAGCTCTAATCTTTCTCTACTTATAGGCGCTCTTATTAAACACACGTTTAGTTTTTAATAGTACTCTAATAAGAAAACCCTTCTTATCTATATTATAGATATGCTAACTCTTAATATTATATTGCTCTATTTTTTAGTGTAAAAGCTTAAAGTATAAGCTATACTTAAAGGCAGAATTAGCTTTAAAGTGGTTGCAATTAAGCCTAGTAGCCTAATAGGAGATAAGATTAATATTATAGCAGTTAATAAAGCGCTACACCTAATTTTTGCCTACTAGATTCCCTATTATTTTAGTTGCAAAATTTTAAATAATAGTCTATATAGGGGGTAATCCTTGCCTATAAAGCTCTTTAATATACTCTATAAGCTTGCTTTCTTACGTCGTGTTAAGTATTTAACTATTTAGTAGAGTAGTAGTGCGCGCCTACTAAATTTTCTAGTGGCGTCTAGACAAGGTTAACCGCAAGCAACTATACTTTTCTGCTATTTCTAAGTATGTAAAATCTTCTCCAAGAGTCAAGGATTTAATTGCTGCAAGCGCGTCGTTAATAGGTGCTATGGTTGTTGAGAAATTTGGTGTTGAAAATTTAGTGATTTTGGTGTTAGTGGGCGCTTAGTAGGGGTGGGCGCTTGCTGGTGGATCACGTTATATAAGCATTAGGATATAAGTAGGTTTCTTAACTACTTAGTATTCTATTATAGTAACTATTATAGGTAAGAGCGTGCCTAAGTTATATTAGAACACCTATATTAGGGCTAGAATTAGCCTTTTATAGAGTTCTTTATAAACTTTATATAGCTTTTTATATAGTTAGGAGGTCTATACTAGGATAATAAATAAAAGCTATTATAACTATTATAGAAATTTGGATCACTAAGGTTAGGAATAATTTAGGAGATAGATTATTAGATTATATCTACTATAATTAGACTTATATATATAGAGCTTTAGCTACCCTTACTAGAAGGTAAATAATTAGTAAACCTTCCTTACTAGAGCTCCTACTTTTTATTAGGCACTTAGTAGTAAGCTAGTAGTTAATTAGATAGTAGGTTATATAGAGGTATTAATTAGGATTAATTAGATTAAGATACTCTATAATCTAGTTAATATCCCTCCTATAATATACCCCCTAGGTATAGGTAGATCTTTTATTATTATAGTTACGCTTATAGTTAGTAGGTAGTGTAGCTAATTAGAGCGTTGTATATCTAAAGGGTTAAATTAGCTTACCCTTTAGATACTAACTAGCGCGCCTTCCTTATTTAGCCTGCCCTTGCTTACGTAGATATTATCTAGACTAAGCTCTATACCTCTATCTACCTAACTATAATCTTTACTATAGCTTAAATTATAAGATTATATAACCCTAAAGGTCTAAACTATACTTATATCCTTACTAACCTATATCTTAGTTAAAGTTAAAAACTACTACTTGCGCTTACTCTACCTACGCTACCCTTATTACCTCCTACGCAGCTAAAGCTATAGTTACTAAAGCTGCTACTACTAAAGAAGAGCGTGCTACTACTAAGTATAAGGCTATTATAGAGCGTGTAGTAGCTAAGTGCGTAGCTACTACTACTATAGTTAAGATTAAGAAGCTAAGGAAGGGCGCTCCTGCCTTAGCTCTTACTACTCTAGCTCTAACTCTAGCTCCTGCTCCTCCCTAGACCCTACCTAATATCCCTGCTCCTGCTCCCTCTCTAGCTCCTAAGGAGACCCTAAGATCCTCCTGCTATAGAGAGCCTAGTATTTATTATACTAAAACTTATCTAAATTATCTACGCTCTACGCTCTTTAATAAGTCTAATAGCAAGTGCTATAACTCTTCTAGTAGGGGGACTTAGTGCTAGTAGTACTTCTCTAGGTATAGCTATATCCTAATATATATAATCTATATAAGAATTTTTCCTTTAGAATACTTAGTAAGATCTATACTAATAAACTAATAGCCCTAAGCTTGCCTAATATTCTACGCTATCCTTCCTAGCAAGGAAGTAGGCAGGTAAGAGCTAAGACCTTCTTAAGGATAAGAAGTAGAGGGTCTTAGTGCTCCTTAAGGAGAGTAAGGCTAAGTAGCAGGAGCTAGTAAAAGCTACTACTACTATTACTAAGCTTACACGCAAGGCTAATACTATAGCTAAGGGCGCCTAAAGCTCCTTATTAGAAGATAAGGACTCTAGCTCCTCTAAGGTTCCCCCTATAGATCCTAGGCTAGGGTAACCTAGGCGGCTCCCTATAGACTCTAAGGCACGCTTCTTACGCGTAATAGAGCTCCTTAAGGAAGCTACCTAGTTAATAATAGAGAGGTAGGCTATAGTTAGTTATTCTTATATTATATATTAATAGATCTTATATACTACCTTACTTTAATTAATATTATATAATATATACTCTACTATTATATAACTTTAGGTGCCCCCTAAACCTTATAAATTATTATATAGTTAGGTTTTTAGTAAGCCTATTAGCTAGTATATTACTAGTAGATAGGTAGGTAATATAGAAAGATCCCTTTGCATACTCTTATCCTAGCTATATGTTTTAAATATCTATATAGCGTAGCTTAGTAGTGATCTTTTTGTTATTACCTACTACTAACCTAATAGTTTATTAATTATTATAATTAATTATCTAGGTAGTATCTAAAGTAAGGTGTATTTTAGTTAAAAAGCGTTTTAACGCTATTGCTTCTTTACTTACTTACTTAAGCGCAAGAAGCTCTACCTTAGTAGTTAAAGTAGTAATAGTTGCTTATTAAGCTGCCTTCTAAATAATAGGTCCTCTAAAGAGCGTAATTAGGTATCTATATAATAATTGCTAAGTATTAATATTATTAGCAAATAACGTATTACTATATATTATAAGCTTATTAGGATCCCTATTCCTATATTAGATTAATTAGTATTAAGTTTAGTATAGATAGACAATTACTTAATTAACTGTATTAAAGTGTTGTTTAGATAGGTTAGTAAGGTATTAGGAGAGCTAGGAGGCTATATAGGCAATATTAGGGCGCACTATAATTAAGGTGTAAAGGATTAATCTAACGCGCTCTTAATAGTCCTTAATCTCTTTTTTAGTGGCTTCTCCTGTGCTCTTTTTAATATCTTTACTTAATAGTAATATAGCAGGGAATTTTCCTATCTCTACTAGATTAAATTTCTTTGCAATCTTGTTAATATATTTATTATAAACAAGCGTTATTATCTATCTCTTTCTATCCTAGATTACTCTTACCCCTAGAAACTAGCTTATAGGTCTCTTTTCTTCTATAGTATATCTTTGCTTTAGAGCTTAGATAACTTTGTAAGCTTAGCTTGCGTAGTTTTAGTAATAGAGCGATAGGATATTGTCTACATAGAATATTAACAAGATACTGCGATCTCTATTAAAGAATAGGCATAGCTCCTCTTTAGAAGTAATAAGCTTATTTTCTTAGAGTGTAGTTAAGAGCTTATTATACTATAATAATAGTAAGTCTTTTAGTCTATATAGAGCTTGTTTAAGCTTAACGCACTTCCTAGGTATTTAATATCCTTTAGGTAGCTTATAGATAACTATAGGGTGTTAATCCCTTAAGGCGTTAAGGAAAGCTCTAATAATATTATATTAATATATCTTAAGGTTAAACTTAGCTCTAATAGCTATTATAGTCCTAAAGGTTTAAGCTGCTAGGGTAGCTATATAAGTTAAATAAATTAAGTTAGTAAGCTATAGATCTCCTCTTACTACTATCCTTGCTTTACACTTAATTAGGTAACTATCCTAATTAAGCTTGTATATAAACACCTATTTAAGTAGGAGTAGATGCTCTTGCTTAGTTAGCCTATTAATCTCCTCCTAGGTACTAGCTTTTAGTAGAGTATTAATTTCTTTATATGCTACGTCTCTAAATTACTGTCCTATTTAGTGGTTATAGAGATCCTTCTATTATTTTAGCTCTTTTTGTAGAGCGTCCTAGTGCGTATTTCTTTTAGGGTTTTTAGGAGATTTGCTCCCTATTACTACTATAATTATAGCGTAGATTATAGTGTTTAGTTTAGGATGTACTAAAAGATTATACAAGGGATTTCTAATTAGATCTATATCTAATAGATCTATTACTATTGTGCCGTGGTATGGGATGTATGGGAGAAAAACAAGGCTTAGCCTAAAAAGTTAGGCGGATTGAATAGTATAAAGGCATGAAGGACCAGAGGATAGGACAAGGACAACTTCTACAGACTTTATTTTAACTCTACAATATTATCTTTTTACCTATGTTTCTGTATTAAACCTATATCCTCTGCTATAGAATTACTACTATTAAACCTTGCCCCTCCTACTTCTCCTTGTTTAAATAGGTTACTGTCCCTAACAGTTTAAATAGCAAAGCCTAAGGGGAACTTATCTTATCTTAGTAAAGGGGAGGGCCTAGTAGCATGCAACTAAGAGGACGTTTCTCTAAGTATAAGGAGGGCAGAGAAAAATTAAAAAATAGGTAGTGTTAATAATTAATATTATTAAGGCAAAAATAGTAGGCCTATATTAGGACGTAGCTAACGCGCGTTAGTAGGAATAGAGTAATAATACTAAGAGGCTAACTAGAAAATATTAGAAACACTAGAACAACTAGAACAACTAGAACTAGAACAACTAGAACTAGAATAACTAGAACTAGAACGACTAGAACTAGAACAACTAGAATAACTAGAACTAGAATAACTAGAATAACTAGAACTAGAATAACTAGAACTAGAACAACTAGAACTAGAATAACTAGAACTAGAATAACTAGAACTATTAGAATAATTAGAACTACAAGAAGTATTAGTAATACTAGAAGTGCTAGAACACCTAGAATATTACTACTAATAGAAAAGCTATAGTAAAGGCTATAGGATAGTGTGCGCTATTAGCAGGAAAATAGGGCTAGGCTAAAGTTACTAATGTAACAAGAATCTACTAAAAACAAAATATAGTCTATAAAAGTAAGAGATAGGAAAGGGGGGAAGTAATATAAGCAAGTAGATACTAACTTATCTAATAATTTTAATTAATATTACTAGTTTATACACCTTCTTTAATATTTATAGAAGCCTACTACCTTAACTAAGCTTATCCTTTTTACTAGGAATAATACCTAGAGAAAGTAATATTACCCTAGGGTTAACTAAAATAGAAACCTCTAGACCCCTAAGAAGAGTCCTTGTCCCTATAAGGCCTAGGAAAACTAACTTTTAGTTTTAGGGAAGGGAGGTTATAGAGTTCCTAGATAACTATAACTACTAGGTAGAAAATAGGGGGCTAGATAAAGTAGATTAGCTAAAAATTCTGCTAGACTTCTATAATACTATATACAGAACTTTTGTAAAGAAGCTTAGGCCCTACTAGAAGCAAGACTAGGAGGAGCTACAGGAAGCTATAAAGGAGCACTAGAGGGACTAGGATATAGCCTAAAGGATAGGTACCTAAACCTTCCTAGATGCGTATATATAAGAAGCCTCTAGAAACTTCCTAGGTCTCTTAGACTACTATACTAATTTTATAGTGTATAGCAATACCTGCCTAGTATCTAAGTAGCTATATAAAAGTAAAGTTAGATTTTTCTTCTTTAGAGGGTTACCCTAGGTAGATAAAGAGCTAGTCTTGCTTAGTATACTAGGAGGGCCTAATAGTAATAAGGTAGTAAGCTATAAGCTAGAGAAGATCTATACCTACGTTAAAAGAATCTATTAGCAAAGAGAAGGAATAAAATATATATTAGCTAGCTAAATAGAGGAAGATGCTTAGTAGGTATATTAGATATTAGAATTAGTAAAAGCCACGCCTATAAAGGAGGAAATTATAGAGGCAGCAAAGGGCGTTAGAAAGGAGCAAGCTACCACCTAACTACTACTAAACGTTAACCTAGAAATAGACTAGTTAATTAGGGCACTAGGAAAAATAAAGATAAGTTTAGCTAAGGCTAATAGGCTACAGGAACACTACGCGATAGGCCTACTACTAAAAGGCCTAGTAAACTAGCTCTACTTTATTTTATATATAACTAACACTAGGATAGAGCAAGGAATATATTAGAATACTATAGTAATTAGAGGGTTACTAATAAACTAGCTAAGAACCTAGGGCCCTACGTAAATATTAACTACTTAGCTAGGGCTATAGAGTTATAGGGGGTATAATAAGAAACTACCTACCTATAATATATATAGATTAGAAACCTACCTAGTAAGGGACTGCCCCCCCTAGCTAGAACTTATAGCGCTAAGGTAGGTAAGCACTTCCTAGAATCTAGAAATAAGGACTAGGATATTTTACTATAGACTATTATATAAAAGACTAGGGTAGGTTACTAAGCTAGTACTATAGAACTATACTCTTTACTAGATAAAGAAAAAGTTACGTGAATACTATAAAGTTACTAAGGATATCCTTAGCTAGCTAGCGTTATAAGTTAAGCTAGAACTATTTAATAGAATAGATTTAAGAGGCTAGTAGTAGAGGCAGACTTAAGGACTAGACTACCTAGCAGTAAAAAGAGCGGGAGCTAACGCGATATCTTCCTAGAATTAAGGATTAGAACTAGTAGATACTTAAAAAGAATATAAGCAGTTCTTAAACTATTAAATGCTATAAACTAATAAGGAAGACCTAGTAGTAATAATACTAGATTATATAGACTTAAGACATATTATCCTAGGATTAGCAGATAAGAATACACCTAGGATCTACGCCTCTATAAGGGAGAAAGAAAAGCAAAGGGACTAAGTCTTAGAAGAAGTAAGGATAGGATTAATCTAGAAGCGCGGGCAAGGAAGACTAGCACAAAACCTAGTAAACTAAGAAGAGGGAGCAAGTAAGGAGATAGAACTTAAAGAGACCCTAGAGATTCTATACCTAGCTTAGGCCTATACAGACCCCTTTGTAATAATCTAGCTACTAGATAATATAGGTAAAGGCTATGCAAATTTAGGGCCTAATTAGGACCTGCTAATAATAAGAAGAAAAGTATAGTTTAAAGAAGTAAAGAATAAAGAGCTTAAGGGAATAATGCGCCTAAGCCTAAACTAAATAGTAGCTGCTTTTCTTAGGTAGGAAGTCTAGGGAATTATGTTATGGACTGGCCTTAAGGGAGAATGCAATAAGCGTTGATAATAGTATTTAGTATCTTAAAGGAGAGGTAAGCCCTCCACGCCTTTTTATAGGTGTCTAGTGTGTTCGCTTAGTAGTAGTGTTAGACTTAGTCTATCTTGTGTTAGACCTAGGCTTAGGCATAAGCCTAAGCCCTTTACATACCCCTAACCTTCCCCTATAAACTATCGTGAAATTGTCTTTCTAGGGGTCTAGGGTTATGTCTTTGTCCTCTATAATCTATATTAGGCTTTATTACTATATTTTTTTAATTTTGTTATTATATCTTTATATTCCTTCCTAATTTATAATAGGCCTGTATATTAAGTGGTACGCGTGTATAGCGTCTATGCGCTTATTTTAGCACCCTACTATAAAAGTTCTAATATAGCTATCCTACCCTACTATAAATTTCCTAAACTTACTTTGTTATATAACAGATTTTCCCCCCCTAATTAGCCCTTCTCTCTACTCTTTCTCTATTAAATCCTACCTATCTAGCCCTTATTATATCCCTATCTGCCGCTGCTAGTGCTAGTAGTAGGGATCTACTATAAGGTAGTTAGACCCCGCGCTAGGCCTACTAAGATAAGGTGCATACTTTTAATATTCTCCCTATATTTCCTGTACTAACTTTTTATATAGCACACACCTCCCTAAATATAGTTACTTAGTAGCTTTATTATTTCTAGTAACTTAGATAATAAGGAATATAATAATAGTTTTATAAAGCCACTTCCCTATAATTAGTGTATTAACTAGCTTTGTCTCTTTAGCAAGTGTAACTATTAGGAAGGTAGTAGTAAGTTCCCCTTAATTTTATTTTCTTTATAGCAAGTTCTAACTATATCTAGGGCGCTTATACAAGTCCTACTATTATAGCCACAAGACCTGTACTTAATTAGAAGCTATCCTTGCTAATAATCCTAACATTTGCTAAGCCCTTTGTAACTAGCTTTAGTTTTATTATAGTTACTAGGAGGATTACCTCTATATTATAAAGAAGGGGACCCTTAGTACCTTTATAGGGAAACCTACTAAAGGCACCTATTACTAGTTTATACTATAGTTCTACTAGCTCTACTACTATTTTAAGAATCTTATATTAAGGGCTTAGACTAATAATACTATCGCCCTACTTGCCCCTACTACCTACTCGCGCGCCTATAATTAGTATTAGCTTAGTGCTATTATTCTATCTACTACTAGTGCTCTAGCATTTCTACTTTAGTCTACTATTACGCCTTTACGTAGCAGTTATAGTAATAATAATATTATATAGCTTACTACTACTACTAGTATTACCTTCTAGCGTATTAACTAGCGTATAAACAAGACCTAGGCCTAAACTAACCTTTATATTAATAGGCTTAAGAGCGCTGCTAAGCGCACCACCTATAGTATTAAGACTCTTATTATTAGTATTAATTTCCCTTTATTCCCTTTTATATATTCTAATATTTACTTTCTTTAGGCCTATAGTGCTACGCGTTAGTAAACTATTAAAGCACTACCCTCCTCCTACTACTACTACTACTATTACTTATACTTGTTAACTAAGTCCTCCCCTACCTACGCCACGCGTAAGCGTTACTACTATTACTAAGAGACGTAGAGGCGTTAGGATAATATAAATAATAGTTTAGGGGGGGCTAAGGGGGGGTTAGTTATAGATAGTAATAGTATAGACACTACTACCTAATTATTAGCTACCTTATAAAACTTTAGTAGTAGGGCACTTACTTAGAGTGTTATAAGGATAAATAAAAGATATCTCTAATACCTTTCTACTTCTTAATTATAACAAAGGTCTAAGTTATTATTCTAGTTTTCTTCTGCCCTTACTTTCTAGCTTTTATACGTATTAGGCTATTATTATACGTAATATCCCTATACTTTTCCTTAAACCTATCTAGAGCCTTAGTATCCTACACTACCTCTAGTAGGTGCTATATTAGATTAACATACCCCTTCTATTTTACTAGGACTTAACACTTCCCTTTTCCTCTTGCATTCTTTACACAAAGGATCTCTTTTACTTCCTATTTATCTAGTATTATATCTTTATTTTCTAGAGTAACTATTAGGCCTAGTTATAAGTCCTAAAGCTTCTAGCTTAGTAGTAGGTTATTAGTAGCTCTCTCTAGCAGATCTATATATACAGTCTTATATAAGTTCCCTAGTAAGTCTAATACTACTATAAGTAGAGTAGGGACTTCTATTACTTTATACTTAACTTATAGCTAGTTAAACTTTTTACTTAGTTAGTTTATCTTTATATTACGTATTGTAAACTAAACTATATTACCTTTTAGGAACTTTTTAGCTAGGCGTTAAGACTAGTTTATTACTTCCTATTATTATTATTACTATTAGAATATAATAGTAGCTTGCGCTAGCTCTACACCCCTCTATAGGTGTAATAAGAACGTTACAGCTTCTCTATAAGGATTCTTAGGCTTTACTAGTAGTAATATTGTCTTTTATAGCATATCTATAGTATACCTATTTAAAAGCAGATTTAGGCTAACACTAGTTATACTAGAGTCCCTATTATTAAGTGCAAGTTAGCAGGCTAGTAGGCAATTAGGCTAGTTAGTCTACTTAAAGCATACTATTATACGCAGCACTACCTACACTTCTTAGTTTGCCCGCTCTATCCTGCTATCTGTCTAGGGGTGGTATATAGTAGACAGTAACTAGTTTATCTTTATTATCTAGTATAACGTTATCTAGAAGGATCCTAACTAGTCTAAATCTTGGTTAGTAATAATAGAGGATAGGAAGCCCTAGAACTGCTACTAGTTGTCCTAGAAGATCCTTGCACAATAATTAGCTACTATAGAGACTATTGCTTTAAGCTAAATATATTTAGATAATCTATTAGTAATAACTAATAGGGACTAGGGTTTGCTATTATCTTTCGTAGGTAGGTTAACTATAAAATCTATAGATATTTAGGACTAGTATTATAATGCAACTAGTATAGGTTATAATAGACCCTATTAGTACTTCTAGGAGATATAAGTACTATAATAATAGTAGTTTTAAACGTACTACGTAACGTCTCCTAATATTCTATCCTAATAATAGTTATAGCGCAGTATTTAAAATATTATGTTCTTCCCTAGATATCCTACTAAACCTAATTTATATGCTTGCTATATAATAGTAGTTATAAGGGGTTCCTATATTAGTAACTAAATAATACCCCTCTAGAGCAAAGTGCTGTGTGCGCTAATTACACAGTCCCTAATTTGTTACTTTATATTAGCTAAAACTAGGAAAGACCTAGCGCCTTTCTAAACTGCATTAAGACGTACTTAGTATATCTTATCTTCTAGTACCACTTTGTCCTATAGTGTCTATATATATAGGTTAGTAAAGAGGCTAGCGCCCTTTAGTAACTTAGACGCCTCCTCTACTTCTAATACTATAACCTAAATTAATTTAGGGCGTATTACTAACTATAGTGTTACTTTAGAGGAGTTTAAATCTTATAGTTATCTACTTAAGGTATTAGGTTATCCTACAAGATAGCTAGGCCTATACTATAGGATATACTAATATTTTAAAAGTTCCTCTACCTAGCAGCACTATTACTTGCTTAAGCTTTAAAGGCTAGTAAAGTACTCTAAGTTTTTATAGTCTATAAATATTATAAATAGCTTATAAACGCTCTATAACTCTACTAACTAACTTTTAAGACATTTAATAATAGCAAGCAATTCCTTGTTATATATAGTGTAGTTTTATCTCTCTAGTATTAGTGCTATAGAGTAGTAAGTAACTAGGCGCTAGACGCCCCTAACTTTTTATAACAAGCAACCTCTAAGAGCATATCCTAAATAGTCTGCTTCTAATAATATTTCTTTAGCTAGGTCCTATTATATTAATACTAGTCCTAATATAAACACCTTTTTTAGCGTATTAAATATACTTTATTCTTCCTCTCCCTATTAGAATAGGGTATTCTTCCTAGTTAGTTAGTTTAAAGGTGCTGCCACTTTAGAAAACTTTGTAATAAAATTATAGTAGAAGTTAGCAAAACCTAGAAAACTCCTTACCTCTCTTATATTCCTAGGGGATTCCTATTCCTGTACCGCCCTAAGCTTTTTAGGGTTAGGTCTAAGTAATTTGCCCGCCTTAATAATATAGCCTAGGTAGCGTACCCCCTTAATACTAAAAGCACATTTCTCTAAGTCTAGGTGTAGTCCTACTTCTTTTAATAGCGTAAGTACACGCTTTACTTTTTTTATATAGTTAAACTAGTCTCCTCCTAAATAAATTAGGATATTGTTAAGGTAGGCTATTATATATAATCTAAGTAACTCTGCAAGCGCAGCATTAATATATTATTAGAAAGTAGATAGCGCACTACTAAGACTAAATAGATATACTAACTATTTATATAACCTAAACTAGGTGTAGAAAGCTATTAAGGACTTATAACCTTCTACTATTCTAACTTTATAAAAGGTAGCGCAAATATCTACTTTTATAAACTAACTTGCGCTAGATAGTATACGCAAAGTTTCCTTAATAAGTAGTAGTAGGTATTAGTGTAATATTATTATGCTATTAAGCATCTAGTAATCTATACAAAGGCGCTAACTGCCTAATAGCTTCTTTACTAGCAACACTAGAGCTCTAGCTATAGAAGAGCTTGCTTAGATCTAGCCCTTATCTATTAATCTAGTAAGTTATATTCTTAGTTCTAGTAATTAATTATAAGATATAGGGTATAGGGGACCCTATAAGGGGTTAGGCTAGGTTCTATCTAGGAGAGTTGTTAACTAAATATAGTAATCTATACTACCCTAATAGGGCAGTAAACTACTTACTAACTCTTTGTTAAATAGGTCCCTAAACTCTTATAGTTCTAGTAGCAACTTTATCTTTCTAGTTTTATACTTAGGCTTATAGGGAACTATGCTATTAGTAATATAGATAGTGTGTATATTAATAGGACTTCCCTTATTAACACTTCCTAGATATTTTGTTAGGCGCAAGTTATATATTGCCTATAAAATATCTAGTATATTTATTATAAAAATTTGTACCTATATATCTTCCTATTAGGGTCCTTAATTTAGCAACCCTGCTATAACTAAACCTAAGATAATAGAGATATAGGTAGGATATAGGCGCCTCCTGCTCTCTTATACTACTATATTTCCTACCTTCCTAATTATTAATTTGCCTTATAGAATATCTATAACAACGCCCTCTCTATATAGCTATAGTCTACCTAGTATTAGTTAATAGGAGAGACTAGGTACTATATAAGCTAAAAGCTAAGACTACTAACTATCTAAATTATAGTCTAATACTACTAACTGTAAAATTCTTATACCCTTAGTAATTCCCTAGGTATATTATAAGGGTCGCGGGGGAATATTAATAAAGTTCCTACTAATCTATCTTGCTAACTTTTCCTTAACTACACTAAAACACTAGCACCCTAAATTAACTATTGCTTGCACGTTCTCTACTCTACCTAGGAGGAGGGGAATAAAGAAAGAAGGATTATTTAACCTAGCCTTAATATCTAGGGGATACTTAATAGCCTCTACTATTAATAATTCCTCTATTATAGTGTCCTCCTTATACCCCTAACTTGGCCTAAAGTTAGGGGCGGCTAGTTTCCTAAATTAGGGCTGCTTGCTAATGCTGTAACTATCTTAACACCTACTAGTTGCAGCAATAGGGTATTAGGGCATACACGTATAAAATAACCACCCTATCTACACTAGGTATAGACCCTTGCTAGTTTCTATATATTAAATAGGTCCTATAGGATCTAGTTAAGGCGTAATATTAGCAGTTTAGTAGGTGCACTTAATAAGGCTGCTACTTCTACTATATTTATATCGCTATCCTAATCTAAGTTAGACTTCTACTAGGGTTCCTTAGACTTACTAGCCTAAAGAAAGCCTAGTTCTAGAGAGGCTATTTTAATATCTACTATAATTATCTTATATTCCTCTATAGCTGTATTGTAGTTTATCCTAGAGACTCCCCTATTAAGGGAAACTAAGCGCATACAACTATTAAGAGATTGCTAAAGTTATAAAAGCTTCTATTTATTGTCCTAGTATAAACCTCCTAACTATATAAGGAGCTATATAAAATTTACAAAGAACTCTATAAAAGGCTAATTTTAGCCCTAATATAAGTATTCTAACGCGACTTAGGCGCGCTCCTACCTATAATAGTTGCTGTAATAGAATACTAGGTAGTTAAGAAACCTGCTTATATCCTAACGCTTGCATGCCCTATCCTTAAAATATAGTGCTATAGCGCGCTAGACTATAGGCAATAACTAGGACTAAATATATATAAACCTTGCCTCCTTATCCCTAATAAAGACCTTATCTGCACGCAGTTTAAACTCTATAGTTATTTACTAGGAGGAGAAGTTTGCCTTAGTGCTATTATATAGCAAGCTAACTAGGAAAGGTTTGTAATATAAGGTAGGAGAGGGCGGAGGCAGCATATTATTAAACCTAGCGGGCTTAGAGGAGGGTTAGGATAGAATCTAATTGCGTATTTCCTTGTTCTATTAACGTAGTATAGCTATTATAGCAGAGTCTTAAGCCTATTATTCTATTAATCTATAGACCTATTATATTAGCCTTTCTACTATATTAGGTTGCACCTAGTTATTCTAAATATCTAGCGCGTCTATCTCTTATTACTATTATAGTATGTTTAGAAGAAGATACTAAAATATTATAGACTAGCCTTAAGGGAGAATGCAATAAGCGTTAATAATAGTATTTAGTATCTTAAAGGAGAGGTAAGCCCTCTACGCCTTTTTATAGGTGTCTAGTGTGTTCGCTTAGTAGTAGTGTTAGACTTGGTCCGTCTTGTGTTAGACCCAGGCTTAGGCATAAGCCTAAGCCCTTCATAGAGTAGGGTAGGAGATTATAACAAAATTAATTAAAATAAGGATTAGTACTAACCTACTAACAAAGCTCTAGCCTAAAATTGTTAAAGCAGCAACTTAGCTCTATAATATAAGCCTGTCCTATGCTTATAATATAATATTACCTAATAAAGTGCTAGATTATTAGTTTACTAGATACTTTAGGTGGTAGCAACTAGAGCAGATAAGGGAGGCAACTACTAATCTCTGCCCTAATTAGAGCGGAATATACGCCTATAGCTATTAAGCTTACCCCCTTAATAGAGATTAAGTAGCTAGGCGTTATAAGAGGGTTTTTAAGGTAAACCCTTAGGGTTATATTAGATATCTAGTAGGATATAGAGCATCTAACATATATAGGATATAGATCCCCTTGCTTAATTAGATTATTATAACGCAGAACGTTACCTTTAATAAGGATCTTTTCTATAAAGAGAAAGATCTAGAGTAGCTTTAATAGTTAGAGGCTTAAAAGATAGTTAATATTATTAGTAAAGATAAGATCTATAATATAGGAGAAGTATATAAAGAGCTTAATATCTTTAATTAGCTTTGTATTATAGTAGAGCAATATAAGGAGTCTAGTAAGCAAGGAGGACTAAACCTAGCGCAGGAGCTAGGGGGTAGGGTAGAGCTAGAGGAGGTAGATAATTAGGCTAGCTAGCCTAGTGATTCACAACCCCCTAAGCAGACACCTCTAGCGTAGGTACTAAGCATAGCTAGCTTAGCACAAAGGATCTATATAAAGTCCCCTAAGCTAATAGGGCTCTAAACTCCTAAACTAACACTAGAACTAAACTTTAGTATAGGAAATAAAGGATCTATACAGGTTATAGATTAGGGTTATACTACCTAAGATAGTAGTAATCTAACTTACTTTAACGCCACAATAGGTAGCTCCTAGGAAAGACCTAGAGGGGAGAGTGCTATTAGTAGGTCACTCTATAAGAGCACGGAGATAAGTAAGGGCACCCTATCTAGCTCTTATAGGGGTGGTGAGTAGAGCTCCTACCTACCCGCTTTAGGACTAGATTCTATATCTCCTGCAGATCCCTTATAAGCAGCACCTAGAGCTCTTAGAAGAAGTAAAAAACTATAAGTTAAAGGACTACTACTAACGCGTGTTAGTAAGCAAGCTTAGGGATAGGACCCTAATAAACCACTAGGAGGCTCTACAAGTGCAGGGATATACATAGTAATGATCTATTAGATATAGATCTAATTAGAAATCCCTTGTATAATCTTTTAGTATATCCTAAACTAAACGCTATAATCCACGCTGTGATTATAGTAGCAATAGGGAGCAAATCTCCTAAAAACCCTAAAAGAAATACGCACTAGGACGCTCTATAAAAAGAGCTAAAATAATAGAAGGATCTCTATAACCACTAAATAGGACAGTAATTTAGAGACGCAGCATATAAAGAAATTAATACTCTACTAAAAGCTAGTACCTAGGAGGAGATTAATAGGCTAACTAAGCAAGAGCATCTACTCCTACTTAAATAGGTGTTTATATACAAGCTTAATTAGGATAGTTACCTAATTAAGTGTAAAGCAAGGATAGTAGTAAGAGGAGATCTACAGCTTACTAACTTAATTTATTTAACCTACGTAGCTACCCTAGCAGCTTGAACCTTTAGGACTATAATAGCTATTAGAGCTAAGTTTAACCTTAAGATAAATTAATATAACGTTGTTGGAGCTTTCCTTAACGCCTTAAGGGATTAACACCCTATAGTTATCTGCAAGCTACCTAAAGGATATTAAATACCTAGGAAGTGCGTTAAGCTTAAACGAGCTCTATATAGACTAAAAGACTTACTATTATTATAGTATAATAAGCTCTTAACTACACTCTAAGAAAATAAGCTTATTGCTTCTAAAGAGGAGCTATGCCTATTCTTTAATAAAGATTATAGTATCTTGTTAATATTCTATATAGACAATATCCTATTGCTCTATTACTAAAACTACGCAAGCTAAGCTTACAAAGTTATCTAAGCTCTAAAGCAAAGATATACTATAGAAGAAAAGAGACCTATAAGCTAGTTTCTAGGGGTAAGAGTAATCTAGGATAGAAAGAGACAGACAATAACGCTTTTTTATAATAAATATATTAACAAGATTGCAAAGAAATTTAATCTAGTAGAGATAGGAAAATTCCCTACTACACTACTATTAAGTAAAGACATTAAAAAGAGCACTAGAGAAGCTACTAAAAAGGAGATTAAGGACTATTAGGAGCGCATTAGATTAATCCTTTACACCTTAATTATAGTGCGCCCTAATATTACCTATGTAGCCTCCTAGCTCTCCTAATACCTTACTAATCTATCTAAATAACACTTTAATATAGTTAATTAAGTGATCGTCTATCTATACTAAACTTAATACTAATTAATCTAATATAGGAATAGGGATCCTAATAAGCTTATAATATATAGTAATACGTTATTTGCTAATAATATTAATACTTAGCAATTATTATATAGATACCTAATTACGCTCTTTAGAGGACCTATTATTTAGAAGGTAGCTTAATAAGTAACTGTTACTACTTTAACTACTAAGGTAGAGCTCCTTGCGCTTAAGTAAGTAAGTAAAGAAGCAATAGCGTTAAAACGCTTTTTAACTAAAATACACCTTACTTTAGATACTACCTAGATAATTAATTATAATAATTAATAAACTATTAGGTTAGTAGTAGGTAATAATAAAAGGATTACTACTAAGCTACGCTATATAGATATTTAAAATATATAGCTAAAATAAGAGTATACAAAGGGATCTTTCTATATTACCTACCTACCTACTAGCAATATGCTAGCTAATAGGCTTACTAAAAACCTAACTATATAATAATTTATAAGGTTTAGGGAGCACCTAAAGTTATATAATAGTAGAGCATATATTATATAATATTAATTAAAGTAAGGTAGTATATAAGATCTATTAATATATAATATAAAAATAACTAACTATAGCCTACCTCTCTATTATTAACTAGGTAGCTTCCCTAAGGAGCTCTATTACGCGTGTAAAGCGTGCCTTAGAGTCTATAGGGAGCTACCTAGGTTGCCCTAACCTAGGATCTATAGGGGGAACCTTAGAGGAGCTAGAGTCCTTATCTTCTAATAAGGAGCTTTAGGCGCCCTTAGCTATAGTATTAGCCTTGCGTGTAAGCTTAGTAGTAGTAGTAGTAGCTTTTACTAGCTCCTGCTACTTAGCCTTACTCTCCTTAAGGAGCACTAAGACCCTCTACTTCTTATCCTTAAGAAGGTCTTAGCTCTTACCTACCTACTTCCTTACTAGGAAGGATAGCGTAGAATATTAGGCAAGCTTAGGGCTATTAGTTTATTAGTATAGATCTTACTAAGTATTCTAAAGGAAAAATTCTTGTATAGATTATATATATTAGGATATAGCTATACCTAGAGAAGTACTACTAGCACTAAGTCCCCCTACTAGAAGAGTTATAGCACTTGCTATTAGACTTATTAAAGAGCGCAGAGCGTAGATAATTTAGATAAGTTTTAGTATAATAAATACTAGGCTCTCTATAGCAGGAGGATCTTAGGGTCTCCTTAGGAGCTAGAGAGGGAGCAGGAGCAGGGATATTAGGTAGGGTCTAGGGAGGAGCAGGAGCTAGAGTTAGAGCTAGAGTAGTAAGAGCTAAGGCAGGAGCGCCCTTCCTTAGCTTCTTAATCTTAACTATAGTAGTAGTAGCTACGCACTTAGCTACTACACGCTCTATAATAGCCTTATACTTAGTAGTAGCACGCTCTTCTTTAGTAGTAGTAGCTTTAGTAACTATAGCTTTAGCTACGCAGGAGGTAATAAGGGCAGTGTAGGTAGAGTAAGTGTAAGTAGTATGTTTTACCTTTAACTAAGATATAGGTTAGTAGGGATATAGGTATAGTTTAGATCTTTAGGGTTATATAATCTTATAATTTAAGCTATAGTAAAGATTATAGTTAGGTAGATAGAGGTATAGAGCTTAGTCTAGATAATATCTACGCGCGCAAGCGCAGGCTAAATAAGGAAGGCACGCTAGTTAGTATCTAAAGGGTAAGCTAATTTAACCCTTTAGATATACAACGCTCTAATTAGCTACACTACCTACTAACTATAAGCGTAACTATAATAATAAAAGATCTACCTATACCTAGGGGGTATATTATAGGAGGGATATTAACTAGATTACAGAGTATCTTAATCTAATTAACCCTAATTAATACCCCTATATAACCTACTATCTAATTAACTACTAGCTTACTACTAAGTGCCTAATAAAAAGCAGGAGCTCTAGTAAGGAAGGTTTACTAATTATTCACCTTCTAGTAAGGGTAGCTAAAGCTCTATATATATAAGTACGATCGTAGTAAATACAATCTAATAATCTATCTCCTAAATTATTCCTAACCTTAGTGATCCAAATTTTCCACAATTAGAAATAATAGTATCTAGAGTGTGTCTAAATTAGTACACCTACTGCACAAATAAGGTAGCTATACCTTAGGCGTCTATAGTTTTATAGCAAGGGATAGTAATAGCTTGCTTTAATAGGTAATTAATAATAACTATAATCTAATTATAACCCTATTAATCCTAGGGAAAGTCCTTAAAATTAATGCACAGGTGCTGCATTAGTAGACTAGGGATAGGAAGGGGGTGTAACATGCCTAGGAGTTAGTGTTGTCTTAGATGCCCTCTCCTATATAGGATACAATTCTAAATATAGCGTTTATAGGTAGTCTCTATACCCTTCTAGTAGTAATATTAGGCTAGAATCTAATAGGTTTTAGTAGCTAATAGGTAGGTAGTAGACACTTAATTATAAGCCTTATAAATTAGTCTAGTGTATAGGACTAATCTAGCAGGCACGCAAAGTTAATCCTAGTAGAGAAGGAGTCTATTTTCTATCTAATAGTGCTTAGGTAACTCTAATCTTTCTATTAGGAATAAGGACCTATTTTCTTAAAGAAGAGATTTAATAAGTTCTAGGGATCTAAAAGTTATAGGGTTCTAAACTATTATAATTAAAGCAAGAATTAGTAAGGAACGCTTAGCTAGGTAGTCTTGCGCTAAGTTAGAGTTAATTTAGGGGTATAACCTATCTAGTGCAATTATTACTTGTAAGCAATTATCCCTTTAGGTAGTCTTAAGGTTAATTATATCCTATTCCCTTCTACTTAGGATATTAGCTTAGGCGTTGTAAGATCTAGGAGTATACTTAATTTAGAAGTAAAAGGGACTTATAACCTCTAGCTATCTAGCTTACCTAGCACTAAGGACTTTAGTAGATATAAAGTACTCTAGTGCCTAGTAGTCTATGTAGACTCTAATAAGGTACTAAGTACTAGTTAGGTTAGCATGCTATTTCTTAAAGGCACAGATTATTATAAATAATTCTTTATTATAGATTTCCTAGTTAAGTTTAGAACTAGTAAGGGTCTAACTAAAGAAGGATATAAGGTACTATTTCCTATTAGGATGCTCCTATAAGAGGATAGCTGCAAAAACTCTATTAGAGGCGTCTATCTCTAGTTTTAGAGGGTATTTAGGGTAGAAGTAAGCTAAGCTTAGGATTGCTAGTAGTGCATTCCTAAGCTAGTTAAAGGCGTATTAATATTCTAAAGTCTATATAAATAGGGTAGTAGGGCTCTAGAGAGTAGTTAAGGGCTTAGCTATCTTAGAGAAGTTTTCCACAAATTGCTAGTAGAATCTAGTAAATCCTAGGAAGGACTTTACTCTAGTTATTGTCTTAGGAGCAGACTAGTTTTAGAGTACTTTAACTTTGTTAGGATCTACCTCTAAGCCTTTATTAGTAAGGATATATCTAAGGTAATAGGTATAGGTTATATAGAATTCGCTTTTCTTAATATTAGCCTATAATCTAGCAGAATAAAGACCCTTAAGGACTTTTTAAATATAGTCCTTGTAAGTAGTAAGGTTTTTAGAGTAGATAAGGATATTATCTAGATAGGCGATATAGAAGTTATCTAAATAATCTATTAGTATATTATTTATATAACACTAATAGGTTATAGGTCTATTACATAGCCTAAATAGTAGGACTTTATATTTATAGGCACTATACCTAGTGTAGAAAGTAGTATACTCCTGTAAGTTAGGGTCTATTTAGATCTTATTAAAGGTAGCACAAATATCTACCTTAGTAAAGATTTTTGCTTTAGCTAGCTAGGATAATAGATTATCTATATAGGGTATTAGATACGCGTCCTTTTGCGTTAAGCTGTTAAGCTTATAGTAATCTACACAGATCCTAAGGCCTCTATTTAGCTTCTTAACGTATAGGATAGGAGAGGTAAATAGGCTCTAACTAGTCTTAATAAAACCTTTCTATAGGTGCTCTTATACATATTCCTTAGTAGCCTAGAGTTCCTTAGTATTTTGTTAATAGAGGGGACTCTAGTAGTTTAGAAGGGGTTCCTCTAGGACTATCTTATAGTTATAAGGCTAGTAGATTAGGAGTTTATTAGCCTTAGCCTTGTTAAAGACGTCCTAATAGGAGTTATAGTTAGATAGGAGCTTCTAATCTAACAAGCTATAGTTAAGAGTGTCCTATTTAGATAGGGTTTAGATCCTACGCTTAATCTTATACAGGCTAGTAGTAAAGAATTTATTAGAAGATTTTTTTATATTAAAATAGAAAGTATTAGTAGAAATAGTAGCAATTTAGAATTTTATAGGTAGGGTAATAGTTAGTAATTAGACTAGGGTAGATAGTGTAATAGGTTTAGTAGCAGCCTTATAAGTAGCTAGGATTTTAAGTATACTACGTATCCTATTAATTAAACTAGGACTATTTTAGTTCTAGTTCTTCTCTTAATCCTAAAGGGCGTCTCTTTGCAAGATATTATAGGTAACTAGAGTAGATAGCACTTGCTAGTAGAGTTATACTAGAATAGGAGGTACAGGGTTATAGGTTAGAGGATATTTCTCTAGCTAGATTAGTTAAGATTTATCTATATTAATTAGGATTTAGAACTATTTTAGCTAGTGTTGTCTAATAATATAATCCTAAGAACCTAAGTCTACTATTATAAAGGGGTAGTTATAAACCTTTTAGCTACTAACTATTATATAAAGCTAAATATAGTAGATAACTAGGGAGGGAATCTAATCCTAGAACCCTTTAATAGTAAGCTTGTATAGTAGCTTTTAGATAGGTACCCTAAGCGTAGAAGAGATATTGTAAGCAATTTTTAAATTAAGAAATAAGTAACCTTAGGCCCTAGTATCTACTAAAGCGTTTAGGCGAACACTAGATCTATTAAGGTATAGGGTTATACGTGCAAGTAAATAGGAACTAACAAATAATTTAGTTAAGGAAGGGTTTAATAGGTTATATTAAGTTAGGCCTAGGAAGGAGGATCCTCCTAGGCGTTATTGTTTCCTGTCTAATAGCTATCTAAATTAGTTAATTTAGCAGTATCTTCTTCCTTAGAATTCTTAATAACCTGTTCTATATCTATAGCCTAAATCCTAGGGGGTTTAGGGTAGTTACTAGAGAAGTGCCTAGGCTTTCTACAATTATAGCAAGTTACTAGGGTTCCTGTTGTAGTAGCGCTAGGAGTAGCTAGCGTAGTAGATAGGGGTTAATTATTTTAAGGGGTAGTGCCTTATTATTATAAGTAGGGCACATAAGGTTTAGCTATTAAAGGTCTATTATAGGGTTTCTAATTAGCGTCTAAATAGGACTAGTTTCTAGAGTGTTAGAAGGGGGTTAGTCCTTTTCTAGATAATAGAGTAGTCTAGGTAGGAGTAGATAAGGTAGGGTATAGGCAGCGTTCTATATTAAAAGCAGTAAGATAATCTACTATAGTCTTAAAATTATTGTGCTAATTCTGTTAGAAAGCAAGATTTAGTATCCTTAGGGAAGGTGTAATCTTTATCTAGAGGTAGTAATACTACTCTAATTAGGGTACTTCTCCTCTAATAGCAAGACTCTAGAATTATAACTTAAAAGTAGGTAACGTCTCTATATTAGTTATATACAGGCAGTTAAATATAGTCTAACTCTTAGCTATCTTATTTCTAGTAATAAAGTAAGTTTAAAGGAGGGTAATTATTTCCTCTACTTTTTAGAATTAAAGACTTAGGGAATTAGATAGGTAACGTGGCTCTAAGTATTCTCTTGCTAGTCCTAAGCAGTGTCCCTAGACTAACGCTATCCAAGCTCTAGAAGAGGGGTAGTAATTAGTGTTAATCTCTAGCCTATCCTAACTAGATGCTTGCTATTATCTAAAAGTAGGATTAGCACTATTACTAAGTATAGAGATATTTAGCGTCTTTTTAGATTATCTCTTAGCTTTTATAGTATATACTATAGGGTTTAATATAGTAGCTAAAGACTAGCCTAGTTAGGTAGTACCCTATATCTCCTCCTAGAGGGAGGTGTTATACAACTAATTAGTAAGTTACTTAACTTATTCCTCTAACCTCTCCTTTTTAGATAGGGTTAATGTTGTAGGAGGGATATTAACTAGATCACGGAGCATCTTGATCCTAATCAATCCCGATTAATCCCAATCAATACCCCTGTATGACCCACTATCTAAACGACTGCTAGCTTACTGCTAAGTGCCTAACAAAAAGCAGGAGCTCTGGTAAGGAAGGTTTACTAATTATTTACCTTCTAGTAAGGGTAGCTAAAGCTCTATATATATGAGTCTGATCGTAGTAGATACAATCTAATAATCTATCTCCTAAATTATTCCTAACCTTAGTAATCTAAATTTCCATAGTTATAAGCCTGGTTCGCGCTTTACCTTATTAAAGATCGTCCTATCTATTTAAGCGTATTATTTGATTTAGACACTAAGCTAGCAAGCTTTACTCTTTATACTATTTCTTAAGCAAAAGCTTACTTATTACTCTTCTACTATAAGCAACTAAATCCTAAAGGGGGATATCCTACTTACTAGATTAACCAACTGGCCTACCTGGTACATTTAATTTAGATACTATGCCCTAACCAAAGGGATCTAGGCAGAGGTAGACCCTAAGGCTCTAGATACTAAAAACCACTTTAAGAATAAACCTATTAAGCCTAATATGCTAACAGATATTGCGCTATCTAATATAACAAGCAAGCAGTACAAGCTCTAAATAGCTTAGTACTAAGCCTGCTTATTAGATTAGGCATTAAAGTTATTAGTAATCTAGAACCTTTTTATATAGGTTAATAATATAGTAGATTAAGGGATCCTTACCCTAGCCTATATAGAGCTTATTAATTAAGGAAGAGTAACCCTCTAAGCACTTATCTAAGTGCTCTACAACAACCTAGCGCTAACTAACTTAAGCGCTACAATACTAGCGAGATCGCAGTATAAAGCTTATCTTGCTAAGGCAAAGATAAGTGGCTAAGACGCTAATTACTAGCAGAAGGAGTGGACAATCCTATATACGCAAGCTAAGGTATACAACGTTCCTAATGTTAAAGGACAGCTTATAGTACAGGATTATCTTAAAGCTCTATCTACTAGGATCTTACTAGATTAGGGTTAAAACATGTTTTAAAGGATTATTAAAAAGTTAGTAATAGGAGAACTAACTTATAACCTCCTACAGGTTGCTAAGATCTATTTATTACTTCTCTAAGAAAACAACATAAGATTAAGCTCTAAAGGTCCTAGAGTGTTTGTAACAATAGGAGCTCCACCTTCTAATTAACTAAAGAAGGAGTCTTTATACCTATATAGTAGATCTTACCTATAGAAACCTCCTAAATGCAAAAACGTTATTAAAGCTTAGACTAATATAGGTAACAAGCTTACCACTACTTAATAATTAAAGATTAAGAAAAAGATTAATAGGAATCCAAAATTCAAAGAGTTAAGAAAAGCTCTAATTAAGTCCTATCCTATCGATCAAGAGCATGGTGGTGAGGCAAGCACGATTACCTATCTAGGCAGTATCTAGGCAGCACTAATTAACCCTATGTTAATAGCGGAGAAAACAAACAGGATCTATTTAACTATAGACTTTAAAGCTTACGCTCTATTAAAGAGCACTATCTTTAACAACGGGGGTGTAGTGCACCTAGTTAATAATATAAGCTACCTAGAAGAAAGCTTATTTAGATTAGTTAAATATAAGATAGTTAAAGTAGGAACTTAAGCTTTTCTAATCTTAGGCAGAGGGACTAGAGTAATCCCTAATACTCTTAATGGACCAAGAGGTCCAAAAACAGAAGATTTGGTGCTTACTAACGTGGTGTTAGTAGAAGGTTTTTATGTGAATATTATATTAGAAGCTTAATTGCTTAAAGCAGGAGTTTAGTTCCTTAGGCTAGATGCTACCTTATGGTTTAGATTATTAGAAAAGAGCGTTGTATTAGCTAAGTTACTGCGCAAGTTTAACTTAACTTTCCTAGAATATAAGCCCTCTACTCCTTATCTAATAATCTAAAGCATAGTGCCTAAATAACCCTAGCGATCCTAGACGACTCACCTAAGACACGACAGTAAGGAGCTTTAGCACTAATAATTAGGCTATTTAGGACCTAAGGCGCTTAAAGCTCTAGTTAAGTTAGCTATAAACGTTAGGATTAAAGGAACTCCTAGGAGCAAATGCGAGCACTACGCTATTATATATGCCTAATAGGTTATATTAAGATAACTAAGGGAAAGATTACTACGTCTATACTACTAGGTATTATAGGATCTATTTAACATGCTAACAGGTATAGCTTACAAGCAATAGATCTTAGTATTAAAGTGCGACTACTTAGGAAAGCTTTATACCTATCTACTGCAAGCCAAAAACCTTGTTAAGATTATGCAGGTGTTTAAAAATTTTAAGAGCTTAATACTTAACTAATATAAGCTTAGTATAGTTAAGATTATACAAGACAATAACGTTGCAACGCTCCTTTAGCGCGGCGAATCTCGCTTTTAGATCTAGGCAGCTAACAATAGTATTAAGATTAAGAGCTTACCTATATATACCTATAAACCTAATAAAGGAGTAGAAAGAGCAGGGCAGGAGATTATAACAAAATTAATTAAAATAAGGATTAGTGCTAACCTACTAATAAAGCTCTAGCCTAAAATTATTAAAGCAGTGACTTAGCTCTATAATATAAGCCTATCCTATGCTTACAATATAATATTACCTAACAAAGTGCTAGATTGTTAGTTTACTAGATACTTTAGGTGGTGGCAACTAGAGCAGATAAGGGAGGCAACTACTAATCTCTGCCCTGATTAGAGCGGAATATACGCCTATGGCTGTTAAGCTTACCCCCTTAACAGAGATTAAGTAGCTAGGCGTTATAAGAGAGTTTTTAAGGTAAACCCTTAGGGCCATATTAGATATCTAGTAGGATATAGAGCATCTAACATATATAGGATATAGATCCCCTTATTAATTAGATTATTACAACGCGGAACGTTACCTTTAATAAGGATCTTTTCTATAAAGAGAAAGATTAAGAGTAGCTTTAATAGTTAGAGGCTTAAAAGATAGTTAATATTATTAGCAAAGATAAGATTTGCAATATAGGAGAAGTATATAAAGAGCTTAATATCTTTAATTAGCTTTATATTGCAGTAGAGTAACATAAGGAGTCTAGTAAGCAAGGAGGACTAAACCTAGCGCAGGAGCTAGGGGGTAGGGTAGAGCTAGAGGAGGTAGATAATTAGGCTAGCTAGCCTAGTAATTCACAACCCCCTAAGCAGACACCTCTAGCGTAGGTACTAAGCACAGCTAGCTTGGCACAAAGGATCTATATAAAGTCCCCTAAGCTAATAGGGCTCTAAACTCCTAAACTAACACTAGAACTAAACTTTAGTATAGGAGACAAAGGATCTATACAGGTTATAGATTAGGGTTATACTACCTAAGATAGTAGTAATCTAACTTACTTTAACGCCACAATAGGTAGCTCCTAGGAAAGACCTAGAGGGGAGAGTGCTATTAGTAGGTCACTCTATAAGAGCACGGAGATAAGTAAGGGCACCCTATCTAGCTCTTATAGGGGTGGTAAGTAGAGCTCCTACCTACCTGCTTTAGGACTAGATTCTATATCTCCTGCAGATCCCTTATAAGCGGCACCTAGAGCTCCTAGAAGAAGTAGAAAACCGCGAGTTAAAGGACTACCACTAACGCGTGTTAGTAAGCAAGCTTAGGGATAGGACCCTAATAAACTACTAGGAGGCTCTATAAGTGCGGGGATATATATAGTAATAGATCTATTAGATATAGATCTAATTAGAAATCCCTTATATAATCTTTTAGTATATCCTAAACTAAACACTATAATCCACGCTGTGATTGTAGCAGTAATAGGGAGCAAATCTCCTAAAAACCCTAAAAGGAATACGCACTAGGACGCTCTACAAAAAGAGCTAAAATAATAGAAGGATCTCTATAACTACTAAATAGGACAGTAATTTAGAGACGTAGTATATAAAGAAATTAATACTCTACTAAAAGCTAGTACCTAGGAGGAGATTAATAGGCTAACTAAAGGAGAGTATCTACTCCTACTTAAATAGGTGTTTATATACAAGCTTAATTAGGATAGTTACCTAATTAAGTGCAAAGCAAGGATAGTAGTAAGAGGAGATCTATAGCTTACTAACTTAATTTATTTAACCTACGTAGCTACCCTAGCAGCTTGAACCTTTAGGACTATAATAGCTATTAGAGCTAAGTTTAACCTTAAGATAAATTAATATAACGTTGTTGGAGCTTTCCTTAACGCCTTAAGGGATTAACACCCTATAGTTATCTGCGAGCTACCTAAAGGATATTAAATACCTAGGAAGTGCGTTAAGCTTAAACAAGCTCTATATAGATTGAAAGACTTACTATTATTATAGTATAACAAGCTCTTAACTACACTCTAAGAAAATAAGCTTATTGCTTCTAAAGAGGAGCTATGCCTATTCTTTAATAGAGATTGTAGTATCTTATTAATATTCTATATAGACGATATCCTATCGCTCTATTACTAAAACTACGCAAGCTAAGCTTACAAAGTTATCTAAGCTCTAAAGCAAAGATATACTATAGAAGAGAAGGGACCTGTAAGCTAGTTTCTAGGGGTGAGAGTAATCTAGGATAGAAAGAGATAGATAATAACGCTTATTTATAATAAATACATTAATAAGATTGCAAAGAAATTTAATCTAGTAAAGATAGGAAAATTCCCTGCTACACTACTATTAAGTGAAGATATTAAAAAGAGCACTGGAGAAGCCACTAAAAAGGAGATTAAGGACTATTAGGAGCGCGTTAGATTAATCCTTTACACCTTAATTATAGTGCGCCCTAATATTACCTATATAGCCTCCTAGCTCTCCTAATACCTTACTAACCTATCTAAATAATACTTTGATGCGGTTAATCAAGTAATCGTCTATCTATACTAAACTCAATACTAATTAATCTAATATAGGAATAGGGATCCTAATAAGCTTATAATATGTAGTAATGCGTTATTTACTAATAATATTAATACTTAGCAATTATTACATAGATACCTAATTACGCTCTTTAGAGGACCTATTATTTAGAAGGCAGCTTAATAATTAACTATTACTACTTTAACTACTAAGGCAGAGCTCCTTGCGCTTAAGCAAGTAAGCAAAGAAGCAATAGCGTTAAAACGCTTTTTAACTAAAATACACCTTACTTTAGATACTACCTAGATAATTAATTATAATAATTAACAAACTATTAGGTTAGTAGTAGGCAATAATAAAAGGATTACTACTAAGCTGCGCTATGTGGATATTTAAAACATGTGGCTTAGGTAAGAGTATGCAAAGGGATCTTTCTACATTACCTACCTACCTACTAGCAATATGCTAGCTAATAGGCTTACTAAAAACCTAATAGTATAATAATTTATAAGGTTTAGGGAGCACCTAAAGTTATATAACAGTAAAGCATATATTATATAGCGTTAATTAAAGTAAGGTAGTATATAAGATCTATTAATATATAATATAAAAATAACTAACTATAGCCTACCTCTCTATTATTAACTAGGTAGCTTCCCTAAGGAGCTCTATTACACGCGCAAAGCGTGCCTTAGAGTCTATAGGGAGCTACCTAGGTTACCCTACCCTAGGATCTATAGGGGGAACCTTAGAGGAGCTAGAGTCCTTATCTTCTAATAAGGAGCTCTAGGCGCCCTTAGCTATAGAAGTAGCCTTACACGCAAGCTTAGCGGCAGTAGCAGCGGCTTTTACTAGCTCCTGCTATTTAGCCTCGCTCTCCTTAAGGAGCACTAAGACCCTCCTCTTCTTATTCTTAAGAAGGTCTTAGCTCTTACCTGCCTACTTCCTTGCTAGGAAGGATAGCGTAGAGCGTTAGGCAAGCTTAGGGCTATTAGTTTATTAGTATAAGATCTTGCTAAAAGTGTTATAAAGGAAAAATTCTTGTATAGATTATATATATTAGGACACAGCTATACCTAGAGGAGCACTACTAGCACTAAGTCCCCCTACTAGAAGAGTTATAGCACTCGCTATTAGACTTGTTAAAGAGCGCTAAGCGTAGATAATTTAGACAAGTTTTAGCATAATAAATACTAGGCTCTCTGCAGTAGGAGGATCTTAGGGTCTCCTTAGGAGCTAGAGAGGGAGTAGGCGCAGGAGTAGGGGCCTTAGGTAGGGTCTAGGGGGGAGCAGGAGCTAGAGTTAGAGCTAGAGTAGTAGGAGCTAGAGCGGGAGCGCCTTTCCTTAGCTTTATAATCTTAGCTATAGTAGTAGTAGCTATACGCTTAGCTACTATATACTCTATAATAGCCTTACGCTTAGTAGTAGTGCGCTCTTCTTTAGCAGCGGTGGCTTTAGAGACTGTAGCTTTAGCTACGCAGGAGGCAATAAGGGCAGCGCAGGTAGAGTAAGCGTAAGTAGTAGGTTTTAACTTTAACTAAGATATAGGTTAGTAGGGATATAGGTATAGTTTAGATCTTTAGGGTTATATAATCTTATAACTTAAGCTATAGTAAAGATTATAGTTAGGTAGATAGAGTTATAGAGCTCTATCTAGATAATATCTACGCGCGCAAGCGTAGGCTAAACAAGGAAGGCGCGCTAGTTAGTATCTAAAGGGTAAGCTAATTTAACCCTTTAGATATACAACGCTCTAATTAGCTACACTACCTACTAACTATAAGCGTAACTATAATAACAAAAGATCTACCTATACCTAGGGGGTGTGTTATAGGAGGGATATTAACTAGATTATAGAGTATCTTAATCCTAATTAATCCTAATTAATCCTGATTAATACCCCTATATAACCTACTATCTAAACAACTGCTAGCTTACTGCTAAGTGCCTAATAAAAAGTAGGAGCTCTAGTAAGGAAGGTTTACTAATTATTTACCTTCTAGTAAGGGTAGCTAAAGCTCTATATATATAAGTCCAATCGTAGTAGATATAATCTAATAATTTATCTCCTAAATTATTCCTAACCTTAGTAATCTAAATTTCCACAGTTAATATATATTTATTTTTAAGGGAGGTGTTGCTTTAAGATTTCCTAGGAGCACAAGGTACCTTAAGAGATAGATAGGAAGCAGGTCCTTCTAGGAGGGCGTTGTTAATTAAGTCTTCCTTATCTAATTTCTTTCTATTAGTAAATAGGCTTTTAAAAGTAGCTAAACTAGATACTCTTCCTTTTCCTTTATTTAATATTTTGTAGTTAATAAGAATAATAAATCTTTTCTTTTTAGGGGGTTTAGTTATAGGAGGATATTAGCTTTACCTCTAATTCCTCTAGGCTTTTAGTAGTCTCTAGGTCTCTACCTTAATGCAATCTAACGCGATTTTTCTAAAGGTAATCTAGCACCACTTATAGGTCTAGAAGTCTAAGCCTATAGGCTTTAGTTGTTAGAAGTTCTAATAGCTATTCTAACTATAGAGTTGCAGGGTTAGGTAGCTACTAGAACTAAATTAGTAGCTTAAAATAATAATAAGTGCGATATTCTTAAATACTATTACTAGCTAGGATAATGTTCTTCTTATAATATAACAACTTAGGTAGGTAGGGCATCTAAAAGGTATCCTATATAACTTAAAGGCATATAGGAGTGCGCGTCTATACAGAAAAGGATAAGATTCCTACACCTATAGGTCTTGTACAAAAGGATAAGAAGAACATGCCTATCCTAACTATAGGCAAGCTGTTCTCTATATACATTAGTGAGTCAGGCCTTTATTAGGCCTAACTTGGCATAGAACAATAGGCAGGCAATTCTGCCCTATTGTTACACTAAGCTTTAATAATATTTTTGTATTTAGGAGGTTTCTATAGGTAGGATCTATTACATAGGTATAAAGACTCCTTCTTAGGTTAATTAGAAGGTGGAGCTCCTATTATTGCAAACACTATAGGAGCCTTAGAGCTTAATCTTATGTTATTTTCTTAAAGAAGTAATAAATAGATCTTAGCAACCTATGGGAGGTTATAAGTTAGCTCTCCTATTACTAACTTTTTAATAATCCTTTAAAATATAGTTTAACCCTAATCTAGTAAGGTCCTAGTAGATAGAGCTTTAAGATAGTCCTATACTATAAGCTATCCTTTAATATTAGGAATGTTATATACCTTAGCTTGCGTATATAGGATTATCCACTCCTTCTACTAGTAATTAGCGTCTTAGCTACTTATCTTTACCTTAGCAAGATAAGCTTTATACTACAATCTCGCTAGTGTTACAGCGCTTAAATTAGTTAGCGCTAGGTTATTGCAGAGCACTTAGATAAGTACTTAGAGGGTTACTCTTCCTTAATTAATAAGCTCTATATAGGCTAGGGTAAGGATCCCTTAATCTACTATGTTATTAACCTATATAAAAAGGTTCTATATTGCTAATAACTTTAATGCCTAATCTAATAAGCAGGCTTAGTACTAAGCTATTTTAAGTTTGTACTACTTGCTTGTTATGTTAGATAGCGCGATATCTGTTGGCATGTTAGGCTTAATAGGTTTATTCTTAAAGTGGTTTTTAGCATCCTAAGCCTTAGGGTCTACCTCTGCCTAGATCCCTTTGGTTAGGGCATGGTATCTAAATTAAATGTACCAGGTGGGCCAGTTAGTTAATCTAGTAAGTAGGATATCCCCCTTTAGGATTTAGTTACTTATAGTAGAAGAGTAATAAGTAAGCTTCTGCTTATAAAATAGTATAAAAAAAGAGTAAAGCTTGCTAGCTTAGTGTCTAAGTTAAATAATACGCTTAAATAGATAGGACGATCTTTAATAACACTACGGTACAAGACCAGTTTATAGTAGCCATATTTATCTAAAGTAGACTAAGAAGTGGTTTAGGTAGAAGAAGTAAACCTAAATAGGGTTTATTATACCATATATTCCACAAAAGTAAACTACTTTTATTTCTACTTCTATTAATCTACTAGTATTACGTAGTAATACCTAGTTTCCTACTATTTAAGTATTTTACCCCTCCTTTCTTTAATCTTCTTCACCACCTCTATTACCACCTCCACCACCTCCACCACCTCTACTACCTCCGCCACCTCTATCACCACCACCACCTCCACCACCTCTATCACCACCTCTACCACCACCTCTATCACCATCTCTACCACCACCTCTACCACCACCTCTACCACCACCTCTACCACCACCTCTATCACCACCACCACCTCTATTATCACCACCTCCACCACCTCTATCACCACCACCACCACCACCACCACCACCACCTCCACCACCACCACCTCCACCACCTCTACTACCTCTACCACCACCTCTATCACTACCACCACCTCTACCACCACCTCTACCACCACCTCTATCACCACCACCTCTATTATTACCACCACCTCTATTATCACTACCTCCTATTAGTAAAAATATCATGACTTATTATTATGTTATATATGCGTATAGCGTGAAGCTAATCTTTTCTACCCCTTTTAGTCTTAGTTAGGTATTATAGCGCATAATAGAAATAAAACTACTTTTTATACTTAATTTAAACCCCTACTATTAAAAGTAAACTACCACTTTAAACCTATTTATAGGCATACACAAGGTTAGTTTACACCTATATAGTAAACCCCTAGCGTACTATTCTATAGTAAACAATTTTTTACCGTAGTGCTAGACTAGGACAATACGATCACGTTACGCTCCACTTTTAGACCTCTTATCCTATTAGATACTCTATTTTGTGCAGATAATAGTGCTACAATTTACGACAATAATGCAATATTATATAGGATCTAGGAATAAATAGGCAGGGTGTTACAGGAGGGATAACAACTAGATCACGGAGCATCTTGATCTAATTAATCCCGATTAATCCTAATTAATACCCGTATATAACCCACTATCTAATTAACTACTTGCTTACCTGCTAAGTGCTAAATAGAAATAGAAGCTCTAGTAAGGAAGGTTTACTAATTATACACCTTCTAGTAAGGGTAGCTAAAGCTCTATTTATATAACTCTAATTATAGTAGATATAATCTAATAATCTATCTCCTAAATTATTCCTAACCTTAGTAATCTAAATTTCTATAGTTATAAGCCTAGTTCGCGCTTTACCTTACACTATAGTAAAAAATTGTTTACTGTAGAATGGTACGCTAGGGGTTTACTATATAGGTGTAAACTAACCTCGTGTATACCCGTAAATAGGTTTAAAGTAGTGGTTTACTTTATTAAAGTAGTAGTTTACTTTTATAGTAGGGGTTTAAATTAAGTATAAAAAGTAGTTTTATTTCTATTATACGCTATAATAACGTGATCCACCACCAAGCGCCCACCCCCACCAAGCGCCCACTAACACCAAAATCCACCACCCACTAAATAAGGATATTGCGCCACCCACAATAGCTATTATCACAAGATTTCTTAGAGTCGCGATTATTAGATCTATTAGAGTAGATTAAATATTTTAGATTATGTAAGCAGCTTTTTAGGGGGTCTGATTAGGCGCCTACGCTGTAAAGTTGCCTCTACCACTATATCCTCTTCTACTGGCTCCTTATTAACCACCTTAGCTAGTATAATAGTAGGAGGCTTAAGGATTTGCCTCTTGCCTATTTAGGACGTTTTAATATTATTTTAGAGTTGCTTTTCTAGTTGCTTAGTGGTTTTCTGCTTATCACATGTAGTGGCTTTTTAGGCAGCTTTCTCCTCCTGCTCCTTCTTAGCAATTGCTTAATTTAGGCAACACTCCTCTATAAGTTAAGCTTTAGCAAGCTTCTATTACTTATAAAGCTTAATTACCTTACTTTTTTAGTATTATAGCTCCTATTCTTTAAGGTTCTTTTACTCCTAGAGCTTAAATACTTGCTCTACCTTTAATAGTAAAATAAATTAGGCACTACTACTATAATTATTATTAGGGGGTAATAATAGAGGTTTACCACGCTTCCTACGCTTCTTCTTATTAGCTAGGGTAGCCCTTAGGTGTTTATTTTTGTGGTTAAGTAGAGTATTTCTTACTAATATAGTGTAGATTATCTAGCTAAGCTTCTTTAACTATTTATTATAGATATTAATTATAGTATTATAGAGTAACTACTCTATCTTTCTCTAATTGCTTGCACTTAATATTAAGGTTGTACTATTACTTAAAGAAGGCTAGTTACTATTATTTATAGGTGCTTTAAACCTTAAAAGGATAATATTAGGGTTAAGTAGTAAGATGCCTGTTGCTTTAAAAGCTATTAATATTAGCTTTTCCTTAAAGGTATTGCTCTATGCAGCATTAAATAACTAGTAGAAATCCCTCTTAGTAATGCTTATAAGCCCTTAGGAGCTATCTAGAAAACTAGATAGTTAAGCTTTATATAAAGCTACAAAGGGAGCAAATACTATAATATTAAGTAGCTAAAGGGTGTAAGTGCTATAAGGGGGATATATTATAAGTAGGATCTTATATTTATTATAGTACTTAATAAACTCTATTATTACGTAAGATCTATAGCTATTAAGGATAAGGAGCTAGTATAAAGTATAAGCTTTAGCTTTTGTCTTGCAATTAAACACCTCCTTAAGCTAGGATACCCCTAGGGTGTAGCTTGTCTACCTACTTAGTAATCCTATAAAGAAAGCTTAGTGTTATAATAGGTTAAAATCTTATAACTAGGTATCCTGTAGAGCTCTAGATTAGGACTAATAAATAAGGGTAGGGGTAAGAGTAGTACTATTAGCGCATATGCAAGCTATAGTAGTAATCTACTCCCTATTGCTATCCTAGAGTATAGCTCTAATCTTTCTCTGCTTGTAGGCGCTCTTATTAAACACACGTTTAGTTTTTAATAGTACTCTAATAAGAAAACCCTTCTTATCTATATTATAGATATACTAACTCTTAATATTATATTACTCTATTTTTTAGTGTAAAAGCTTAAAGTATAAGCTATACTTAAAGGTAGAATTAGCTTTAAAGCAGTTATAATTAAGCCTAGTAGCCTAATAGGAGATAAGATTAATATTATAGTAGTTAATAAAGCGCTACACCTAATTTTTACCTACTAGATTCTATATTATTTTAGTTATAAAATTTTAAATAATAGTCTATATAGGGGGTAATCCTTACCTATAAAGCTCTTTAATATACTCTATAAGCTTACTTTCTTGCGTAGTATTAAGTATTTAACTATTTAGTAGAGTAGTAATACGCACCTACTAAGTTTTCTAGTAGCGTCTAGATAAGGTTAACTACAAGTAACTATACTTTTCTACTATTTCTAAGTATGTAAAATCTTCTCTAAGAGTTAAGGATTCAATTGCTGCAAGCGCGTTGTTAATAGGTGCTATAGTTATTAAGAAATTTAGTGTTAAAAATTTAGTGATTTTAGTGTTAGTGGGCGCTTAGTGGGGGTGGGCGCTTAGTGGTGGATCACGTTACCTAACTAAGACTAAAAGGGGTAGAAAAGATTAGCTTCACGCTATACGCATATATAACATAATAATAAGTCATAATATTTTTACTAATAGGAGGTAGTAATAATAGAGGTAGTAATAATAGAGGTAGTAATAATAGAGGTGGTGATAATAGAGGTGGTAATAATAGAGGTGGTGATAATAGAGGTGGTGGAGGTGGTGATAATAGAGGTGGTGGAGGTGGTAGTGGTGATAGAGGTGGTGGAGGTGGTGGAGGTGGTGGAGGTGGTGATAGAGGTGGTAGAGGTGGTGGTAGAGGTGGTAAAGAAGATTAAAGAAAGGAGGGGTAAAATACTTAGATAGTTAGTAGGAAACTAGTTATTACAGTACTACGTAATACTAGTAGATTAATAGAAGTAGAAATAAAAGTAGTTTACTTTTGTGGAATATATGGTATAATAAACCCTATTTAGGTTTACTTCTTCTACCTAAACCACTTCTTAGTCTACTTTAGATAAATATGGCTACTATAAACCGGTTTTGTACCGTAGTGTAGGAGGATAGGAACTATCTATGGGCAGGCACCGCCAAGAGGCTAAGCCCATTCAAATGTCACACGTGCCTAAGTGACTCATCTTACAGCATACAAGACCTTTAAGACGTTTACTTTGAATAAGTATTAGTGTAAGAACAGTTCTATAATATACTATTGTAACGGGCTTACTAATGACATTTATATGTTCCATCAAGGCACGAAAGGGGAATAAGTTGTTCACCAGTATATTGACATTCGTCTCGGTTCGGAGTACATGTTGCAGCTCGTTGCTTTCCATAACATGCTTGAACTGCTTGTGCTTCCGTATAGGCAGCAGCAGCGGCAGTGACAAAGGTGAAGATGAGAGGTAGATGCATGACGCCTTGTAAAAGAGAGGTAGAAGCTAATCTAGGAACAAAGCCGTCTTAATCTTCAGTGGACTAAGACTTTAATCTAGGCGGATTGAGACAGAAGCGATAGATACTAAGGAGACTGGATAGATAATTAGAGAGAAATTTTCGCTCTATATATAATGCTTAAACTTCAATAGTCATCTCTTCGTACAATCCTTAGCATAAATTCTCCAGCGTTCATTCGCGCGATCCAGCAGGCAGTCAGCAGTACCGTACCTAGGACCAGGATTTCGTAATGATGCCGATTAGTCCGTCAACTCTCCAAGACGGTCCGAGACGACCCTATCTACTGTGTAGGCTTGCCGGCATTATACCGCGATAGTTCCAAGGTAGCATGAGAGTCTTGACAATTCACCGTTGGCTGTCGTTCGAGATCTTCCATTTAGGGGAGATACATCAAGCATCTCCATATCCAAATTACTAAGGACCCTAGGGATGCCTGTTAATTAAGTGATCACGAGCTTAGGAATAAGTTGGGAGATTAATCGTTGCATTGTAACTATTAGGATAGAGCTCAAATTTATAGATCTTAAGCTTAGTAATTCGCTTAATCTTGTTAAGTATACCTGTTCTTAATATTGACCCAAGCTCTTGTTGAGGGACAAATTAGTACCGAGTGTTACACGGGGTCGGGCTATACTGCTGTGTCCTAGTCAGCACTAAGGCAGGTGAGCCTTACTGTTGTCAGATGGGAGCATACGATTAGGCAAGTGTTATTCGTCCGGGTCGCAATAAGAAAAGGGTCCTGGTCATAAGCCTTACCTTACCCGAATTGGTTAACATCCTGCAGCTAGTAAATTAGTACTGCAGGGGATGCCGCCAGATGGCCCGCGACTAGTATTAATAGTATTAGTGTATAGTATTAGTGGATATTAGTATCTATACCTAGTTACATAGTGTTATAGAGTTTTTACCTATAGTAACTAGGCAATAGCTATAACCTAATATCCTATATTAACTAAAATCCATTAAAATACACCTAATTATTATACTTTTTATCTTATAGAAATATTATATACTTAATTTATATTACTAACTAACTTAGATAACTCTTAGGTGTCCTTTAAGGCTTTATATGTTATAGACTGGCCTTAAGGGAGAATGTAATAAGCGTTAATAATAGTATTTAGTATCTTAAAGGAGAGGTAAGCCCTCTAAGCCTTTTTTATAGGTGTGCAATATGTTCACTTAGTAGTAGTGTTAGACTTAGTCTATCTTGTGTTAGACCTAGGCTTAGGTATAAGCCTAAGCCTTTTATATACCCCTAACCTTCCCCTATAAACTATTATAAAGTTGTCTTTCTAGGGGTCTAGGGTTATATCTTTATCCCCTATAATCTATTTTAGGCTTTATTTCTATATATTCTTAGGTTTTATTATTATATCTTTATATTCCTTCCTAATTTATAATAGGCCTATATGTTAAGTAGTACGCGCGCGTAGCGTCTATACTCTTATTTTAGCACCCTACTATAAAAGTTCTAATATAGCTATCCCCCCCTACTATAAATTTCCTAAACTTACTTTGTTATATAATAGATTTTCCCTACTAATTAGCCCTCTCTCTACCCTTTCTATATTAATCCTGCCTATCTAGCCTCTATTATATCCTTGTCTGCTGTTACTAGTGCTAGTAGTAGAGATCTACTATAAGGCAGTTAGACCCTACACTAGGCCTACTAAGATAAGGTGTGTACTTCTAATATTCTCCCTATATTTCCTGCACTAACTTTTACTTAGCACACGTCTCCCTAAATATAGTTACTTAGTAGCTTTATTATTTCTAGTAACTTAGATAATAAGGAATATAATAGTAGCTTTATAAAGCTACTTCCCTATAATTAGTATATTAACTAGTGTTGCAGGAGGGATATTAACTAGATTACGGAGCATCTTGATCCAATCAATCCTAATTAATACCTGTTGCAGGAGGGATATCAACTGGATCACGGAGCATCTTGATCCCGATTAATCCCGATTAATCCCGATCAATACCCCTGTATAACCCACTATCTGATTAACTGCTAGCTTACTGCCAAGTGCCTAATAAAAAGCAGGAGCTCTAGTAAGGAAGGTTTACTAATCATTCACCTTCTAGTAAGGGTAGCTGAAGCTCTATATATATGAGTACGATCGTAGTAGATACAATCCAATAATCTATCTCCTAAATTATTCCTAACCTTAGTGATCTAAATTTGCACAGTTATAAGCCTAGTTCGCGCTTTACCTTATTAAAGATTATCCTATCTATTTAAGCGTATTATTTAACTTAGACACTAAGCTAGCAAGCTTTACTCTTTATACTATTTCTTAAGCAGAAGCTTACTTATTACTCTTCCACTATAAGCAACTAAATCCTAAAGGGGGATATCCTACTTACTAGATTAACCAACTGGCCTACCTAGTACATTTAATTTAGATACCATGCCCTAACTAAAGGGATCTAGGTAGAGGTAGACCCTAAGGCTCTAGATACTAAAAACCACTTTAAAAATAAACCTATTAAGCCTAATATGCTAACAGATATCGCGCTATCTAACACAACAAGCGAGCAGTACAAGCTTTAAATAGCTTAGTACTAAGCCTACTTATTAGATTAGGTATTAAAGTTATTAGTAATCTAGAACCTCTTTATATAGGTTAATAATATAGTAGATTAAGGGATCCTTACCCTAGCCTATATAGAGCTTGTTAATCAAGGAAGAGTAACCCTCTAAGCACTTATCTAAGTGCTCTGCAATAACCTAGCGCTAACTAACTTAAGCGCTACAACACTAGCAAGATCGCAGTACAAAGCTTATCTTGCTAAGGCAAGAATAAGTAGCTAAGACGCTAATTACTAGCAGAAGGAGTAGACAATCCTGTATACATAAGCTAAGGTATATAACGTTCCTAATATTAAAGGATAGCTTATAGTACAGGATTATCTTAAAGCTCTATCTGCTAGGATCTTACTAGATTAGGGTTAAACTATGTTTTAAAGGATTATTAAAAAGTTAGTAATAGGAGAGCTAACTTACAACCTCCTACAGGTTACTAAGATCTATTTATTACTGCTCTAAGAGAACAACATAAGATTAAGCTCTAAGGGTCCTAGAGTGTTTACAATAATAGGAGCTCTACCTTCTAACTAACCTAAGAAGGAGTCTTTATATCTATGCGGTAGATCTTACCTATAGAAACCTCCTAAATACAAAAACGTTATTAAAGCTTGGATTAATACAGGTAACAAGCTTACCACTACTTAACAATTAGAGATTAAGAAAAAGATTAATAGGAATCCAAAATTCAAAGAGTTAAGAAAAACTCTAATCAAGTCCCATCCTATTAATTAAGATTATGGTAGTAAGGCAAAAGAAAACGCGATCACCTATCTAGGCAGTATCTAGGCGGCACTAATTAACCCTATATTAATAGCAGAGAAAATAAACAGGATCTATTTAATAATAGACTTTAAAGCTTACGCTCTATTAAAGAGCACTATCTTTAATAACAGGGGTGCAGTGCACCTAGTTAATAATATAAGCTACCTAGAAGAAAGCTTGTTTAGATTAGTTAAATATAAGACAGTTAAAGCAGGAACTTAAGCTTTTCTAATCTTAGGTAGAGGGACTAGAGTAATCCCTAATACTCTTAATGGACCAAGAGGTCTAAAAACAGAAGATTTAGTGCTTACTAACGTGGTGTTAGTAGAAGGTTTTTATGTGAATATTATATTAGAAGCTTAATTGCTTAAAGCAGGAGTTTAGTTCCTTAGGCTAGATGCCACCTTACAGTTTAGATTATTAGAAAAGAGCGTTGTATTAGCCAAGTTACTGCGCAAGTTTAACTTAACTTTCCTAGAATACAAGCCCTCTACCCCTTATTAAATAATCCAAAGTATAGTGCCTAAACAACCCTAACGATCCTGGATAACTTACCTAAGACACGATAGTAAGGAGCTTTAGCACTAATAATTAGGCTATTTAGGACCTAAGGCGCTTAAAGCTCTAGTTAAGTTAGCAATAAATAGTAGGATTAAAGGAACTCCTAGGAGCAAATGCGAGCACTACGCTATTACACATGCCTAACAGGTTATATTAAGATAACTAAGGGAAAGATTACCACGTCTATACTACTAGGTATTATAGGATCTATTTAACATGCTAATAGGTATAGCTTATAAGCAATAGATCTTAGTATTAAAGTGCAACTACTTAGGAAAGCTTTATACCTATCTACTGCAAGCCAAAAACCTTAATAAGATTATATAGGTGTTTAAAAATTTTAAAAGCTTAATACTTAACTAATATAAGCTTAGTATAGTTAAGATTATACAAGACAACAACGTTATAACGCTCCCTTAGCGTGGCAAATCTTGCTTTTAGATCTAGGCAGCTAATAATAGTATTAAAATTAAGAGCTCACCCGTATATACCTATAAACCTAATAGAGGAGTAGAAAGAGTAGGGCAGGAGATTATAACAAAATTGATTAAAATAAGGATTAGTGCTAACCTACTAACAAAGCTCTAGCCTAAAATTATTAAAGCAGCGACTTAGCTCTATAATATAAGCCTATCCTATACTTACAATATAATATCACCTAATAAAGTGCTAGATTGTTAGTTTACTAGATACTTTAGGTGGTGGCAACTAGAGCAGATAAGGGAGGCAACTGCTAATCTCCGCCCTAATTAGAGCGGAATATACGCCTATGGCTGTTAAGCTTACCCTCTTAATAGAGATTAAGTAGCTAGGCGTTATAAGAGGGTTTTTAAGGTGAACCCTTAGGGTTATATTAGATATCTAGTAGGATATAGAGCATCTAATATATATAGGATATAGATCCCCTTACTTAATTAAATTATTACAACGCGGAACGTTACCTTTAATAAGGATCTTTTCTATAAAGAGAAAGATCTAGAGTAGCTTTAATAGTTAGAGGCTTAAAAGATAGTTAATATTATTAGCAAAGATAAGATCTATAATATAGGAGAAGTATATAAAGAGCTTAATATCTTTAATTAGCTTTATATTGCGGCAGAGCAATATAAGGAGTCTAGTAAGCAAGGAGGACTAAACCTAGCGTAGGAGCTAGGGGGTAGGGTAGAGCTAGAGGAGGTAGATAATTAGGCTAGCTAGCCTAGTGATTCACAACCCCCTAAGCAGACACCTCTAGCGTAGGTACTAAGCATAGCTAGCTTAGCACAAAGGATCTATATAAAGTCCCCTAAGCTAATAGGGCTCTAAACTCCTAAACTAACACTAGAACTAAACTTTAGTATAGGAAACAAAGGATCTATGCAGGTTATAGATTAGGGTCTTACTACCTAAGATAGTAGTAATCTAACTTACTTTAACGCCACAATAGGTAGCTCCTAGGAAAGACCTAGAGGGGAGAGTGCTATTAGTAGGTCACTCTATAAGAGCACGGAGATAGGTAAGGGCACCCTATCTAGCTCTTATAGGGGTGGTAAGTAGAGCTCCTACCTACCCGCTTTAGGACTAGATTCTATATCTCCTGCAGATCCCTTATAAGCGGCACCTAGAGCTCCTAGAAGAAGCAGAAAACTGTAAGTTAAAGGACTGCCACTAACACGTGTTAGTAAGCAAGCTTAGGGACAGGACCCTAATAAACCACTAGGAGGCTCCACAAGTGCGGGGATATACATAGTAATAGATCTATTAGATATAGATCTAATTAGAAATCCCTTGCACAATCTTTTAGTATATCCTAAACTAAACGCTATAATCCATGCTATAATTGTAGTAGCAATAGGGAGCAAATCTCCTAAAAACCCTAAAAGGAATACGCACTAGGACGCTCTACAAAAAGAGCTAAAATAATAGAAGGATCTCTATAACTACTAAATAGGATAGTAATTTAGAGACGCAGTATATAAAGAAATTAATACTCTACTAAAAGCTAGTACCTAGGAGGAGATTAATAGGCTAAATACAGGAGAGCATCTACTCCTACTTAAATAGGTGTTTATATACAAGCTTAATTAGGATAGTTACCTAATTAAGTGCAAAGCAAGGATAGTAGTAAGAGGAGATCTATAGCTTACTAACTTAATTTATTTAACCTACGCAGCTACCCTAGTAGCTTGAACCTTTAGGACTATAATAGCTATTAGAGCTAAGTTTAACCTTAAGATATATTAATATAATATTATTAGAGCTTTCCTTAACGCCTTAAGGGATTAACACCCTATAGTTATCTGCAAGCTACCTAAAGGATATTAAATACCTAGGAAGTGTATTAAGCTTAAACGAGCTCTATATAGATTAAAAGACTTACTATTATTATAGTATAATAAGCTCTTAACTACACTCTAAGAAAATAAGCTTATTGCTTCTAAAGAGGAGCTATGCCTATTCTTTAACAGAGATTACAGTATCTTGTTAATATTCTATGTAGACAATATCCTATCGCTCTATTACTAAAACTACGCAAGCTAAGCTTACAAAGTTATCTAAGCTCTAAAGCAAAGATATACTATAGAAGAAAAGGGACCTGTAAGCTAGTTTCTAGGGGTAAGAGTAATCTAGGATAGAAAGAGATAGATAATAACGCTTCTTTATAATAAATATATTAACAAGATTGCAAAGAAATTTAATCTAGTAGAGATAGGAAAATTCCCTACTACACTACTATTAAGTAAAGACATTAAAAAGAGCACTAGAGAAGCTACTAAAAAGGAGATTAAGGACTATTAGGAGCGCGTTAGATTAATCCTTTACACCTTAATTATAGTGCGCCCTAATATTACCTATATAGCCTCCTAGCTCTCCTAATACCTTACTAACCTATCTAAATAATACTTTAATGCGGTTAATCAAGTAATCGTCTATCTATACTAAACTCAATACTAATTAATCTAATATAGGAATAAGGATCCTAATAAGCTTATAATATGTAGTAATGCGTTATTTACTAATAATATTAATACTTAGCAATTATTACATAGATACCTAATTACGCTCTTTAGAGGACCTATTATTTAGAAGGCAGCTTAATAATTAACTATTACTACTTTAACTACTAAGGCAGAGCTCCTTGCGCTTAAGCAAGTAAGTAAAGAAGTAATAGCGTTAAAACGCTTTTTAACTAAAATACACCTTACTTTAGATACTACCTAGATAATTAATTATAATAATTAACAAACTATTAGGTTAGTAGTAGGCAATAATAAAAGGATTACTATTAGGCTACGCTATATAGATATTTAAAATATATAGCTAAGATAAGAGTATATAAAAGGATCTTTCTATATTACCTACCTACCTACTAGTAATATACTAGCTAATAGGCTTACTAAAAACCTAACTATATAATAATTTATAAGGTTTAGGGAGCACCTAAAGTTATATAATAGTAGAGTATATATTATATAGCGTTAATTAAAGTAAGGTAGTATATAAGATCTATTAATATATAATATAAAAATAACTAACTATAGCCTACCTCTCTATTATTAACTAGGTAGCTTCCCTAAGGAGCTCTATCACGCGCGTAAAGCGTGCCTTAGAGTCTATAGGGAGCCGCCTAGGTTACCCTATCCTAGGATCTATAGGGGGAACCTTAGAGAAGCTAGAGTCCTTATCTTCTAATAAGAAGCTCTAGGCGCCCTTAGCTATAGAAGCAGCCTTGCGCGCAAGCTTGGCGGCAGCAGTAGCAGCTTTTACTAGCTCCTACTGCTTAGCCTCGCTCTCCTTAAGGAGCACTAAGACCCTCCTCTTCTTATTCTTAAGAAGGTCTTAGCTCTTACCTACCTACTTCCTTACTAGGAAGGATAGCGTAGAGCGTTAGGCAAGCTTAAGGCTATTAGTTTATTAGTATAAGATCTTACTAAGCGTTATAAAGGAAAAATTCTTGTATAGATTATATATATTAGGATATAGCTATACCTAGAGGAGCACTACTAGCACTAAGTCCCCCTACTAGAAGAGTTATAGCATATACTATTAGACTTGTTAAAGAGCGCTAAGCGCAGATAATTTAGACAAGTTTTGGCATAATAAATACTAGGCTCTCTATAGTAGGAGGATCTTAGGGTCTCCTTAGGAGCTAGAGAGGGAGTAGGCGCAGGAGCAGGGGCCTTAGGCAGGGTCTAGGGGGGAGCAGGAGCTAGAGTTAGAGCTAGAGTAGTAGGAGCTAGAGCAGGAGCGCCTTACCTTAGCTTTGCAATCTTAGCTATAGTAGTAGTAGCTACGCGCTTAGCTACTACACACTCTATAACAGCCTTACGCTTAGTAGTAGCGCGCTCTTCTTTAGCGGTAGTAGCTTTAGCGACTGTAGCTTTAGCTGCGTAGGAGGTAATAAGGGCAGCGCGGGTAGAGCGAGCGTAAGTAGTAGGTTTTAACTTTAACTAAGATAGGTTAGTAAGGATATAGGTATAGTTTAGATCTTTAAGGTTATATAATCTTATAACTTAAGCTATAGTAAAGATTATAGTTAGGTAGATAGAGTTATAGAGCTCTATCTAGATAATATCTACGCGCGTAAGCGTAGGCTAAATAAGGAAGGCGCGCTAGTTAGTATCTAAAGGGTAAGCTAATTTAACCCTTTAGATATACAACGCTCTAATTAGCTATACTACCTACTAACTATAAGCGCAACTACAATAATAACAAAAGATCTACCTATACCTAGGGGGTATATTGCAGGAGGGATATTAACTAGATTATAGAGCATCTTAATCTAATTAATCCTAATTAATACCCCTATATAACCCACTATCTAATTAACTACTAGCTTACTACTAAGTGCCTAATAAAAAGCAGGAGCTCTAGTAAGGAAGGTTTACTAATTATTTACCTTCTAGTAAGGGTAGCTATATTCTACCTACGCTACTACTACTATAATAAACTACACTAAAAACTTTAGATATCTAATAAAACTATAAGTATCTAATAAAGCTACTACTAGAAGATCCTAAATAAAATAACGAGCCCTAAACAGTTGTTAGAAGTCTAGAAAGGAAAGTAGCTAGTAGTTAAGCTAGGCTTACTAGGGTCCCTAATATTAACAGGTTCCCTATAGTCCCTAAGGTTAAGCCTATAACCTAGAGGGTTACAGCTATAGCCTATAACACCTAGAGGTTTTACACTAGACTATTAGCATACGTTATAATAAAGGAGTCTTTTAGCTATTAAAAAGTTAGACTTAGTTTAGCCTAAAGAGTTTAACGCATAGACCTAGGCACTTTATAAAGGTATCCCTCTTCTATAGAAAGGAGGTGCAACTATAGGTAGCTAGATTAACAAGATATGTATAAGTACTATTATATAATAGAGGAATATTATAGATAACTTTATAGGAGCACTAGGGGAGTACTTTAATAAAACTTTAGGATTAATAATAGTAGTAGGGAGCTTTATAGAGTCTAGCCTAGCACTTATATAGTTATATAGTAGTGTAGCTAATTTTAGGTTATAGTACCTATTTATAAAGGAAGCGCGTAATATATATAAGAAGTAACTTAATAAAATACGCTTAGTAATATAGTATATCTACGCTAATTACGCTAAATTTAGTTAGAAATACCTAAGCTAATTTACCCTATAAGTTAGTTAGACACACTAAGAATATATAGACGTAAGGTACCTCCTATATTATATAGGTCTAGACTAGCTTACTAGCTTCCTAAACTTAGAGGTATACTATAGAATATAGGGGTAAAACTAGTTAAAAGATAATTTTGTTAATATTACTAACTAGCATAGGGTCTAGGTTATAATTGCTAAGCTAATAGGAAAGGTAGATACTATCTTAAAGGCTAAGAAGGAACTAGAGGACTATTTCTTATAATATATTAGGGTAATTATTTATTACTATATAATAGGCCTATATATCCTACCTAGACTAACGCTTAAAGATATAAGCAACCCTTATAACTTTAATATGCGCTATAGGGAAGAGGATAGTGCTTACGCTAAGATTTAGAGCCTAGTGCTATAATAGTATAGGAAGTTAGAGAACTAGGTAGGGGTGCTACTTAGTATAATCCCCCTAAGTAAATAAATATAGAAAGAGGGTATAAGGTTGTTAATAAACTATAGGATACTAGTGCTAAAAGAAATTAAAGATATTCTAGCTAGTTCTCTGTAAGGAAGCAGAGAAGTAGCTAAAAAGAAAGTAGAGGAGGAGAGGGTAGCACAAGAGATTAAGAATCTAGGTTATAACTAGCTACCTAGGACTATATCCTACGCTAGACACGCCTAGACTATACTACTAGATAGGAGTGTAGTCTAGAATAGAGGACTATTAAGAGTAGGAAGTATAATAAGGGAGTTATAGAGTTATAAGAAGAGGATAGAGGATATACTAGATACTACCCTAGGAGAAATTAAATTAGCTACCTATATCCTAGAGGATAAATCCCTAGTAGAATTGCCTATGCAAAGGATAACAAGAGCCTAAGGAAAACACGCCGCCTAGCTCTTAAAAAGGATAGGAGAGAGCGTTTACTAGGAGTTTAGAATTATTAGTTAATATATAGTAGTAGGCCTATAGCTATAGGATACTAATATAGAGGTAATAAATAAATTACGTAAGTTATTACCTAGACTACTTAAGGAGCTTAATAAGACTCTAGATACTAAGATAATAATACTAGAAGAAGAGGGTATTACTAAAGATAAGTATACTATAGTTAAGAATAAAGCGCCCTATTAGTGTAAAAACTAACGCTCTGCACTATAATTAATTACTACTAGGATTAGGAGTGGCGCACTTAATAACACTAAGTAAAGGAAGCTAGTTAAAGCATAGTACTATAAAGTCACTAATTATAGCACTATCTAGGACGCTAAGGGGAGGGTAGTATAGGATTTAAATTAGGTATGCTTTAGCTACTTAAAGTTTATTACTAGTAAGATAGGGCTCTATACTTAGACTCTAAATATAGAGGTAAGTAATAGATAGCTAAACGTGCTATACTATAAGCCTAGAGAATAGGGAAATTTGTAAGCTAACCTAGTTACTATAGTAGCTTTTACTAAGCTATTTAACTAAGATTACACCTCTAAGGATTTATAAGCTTATTACTACTAGCTAAAGAAGATAGTACTAATAATTAACTAGGCCTAACTATAACAGGTAATAAGATTTAAGTAGAGTTACTAAGGCTTCTTATAGAAAGGAAGTATAACCCTAGATACCTTTACCTAGATCTATAAAGACCTAGAACTAGTAAGGATAGTAAATAAATGCTTTAAGATATATAAATAGCACTTAAGAGAGATAAAGTAGGTAGCTAATTTAGGGTAGTATAGGACTATATACTACTCTATTATTTAATAGCTAGTATAAGGGGATATAGGATACTAGCTCTAATACGCTATAATCTAGGAAACTATAAACCTAATCTTATACCTATACTATACTAAGTACGCCTAGGTAGGAGACTAGATATTCTTTTGTTACGTGGACGTAAACCTTTCTAAGGCAGCGTAGTTAGAATAAGGGCTTAAGATAATCTAAGGCTTAGTTTCTTTTAATAATAAGGACTAAGATAACTATACTAAGCTCCTAATTAGATTTAAAGAAGTATAGAAGAATTAGGTAAATTAGATAAATAGGGGGTTAAGGAGGAACAAGAAGGCCTATATCTAGGTATAGGAAGATAGGGTGCACTAGCCTAAAGAGCTAAGGGAGAAGTGCCCTATAGTAAGATAGAAGAAGGAAATCTATTAAAAGGAATAGGTAAGGATTATAATCCTAGTAATGCTATATAGATCTACTAGACCTACTACTTAAATATAGTGTATAGTTCTACTATAGTATATAAAAGTATAGGATAATATAATAATAATAGAGGTGCTAGAGATAGGGATATATATAGAGATCGCACTAGCCTACCTATAGATAAGTATAGCCCTAAAGACTCTATTAGGGCACCTAGTTAAATATAGTAGAGTCTAATAGCAATTTCCTAGAGATATCTAGGCTACCTATCTAACCTAGGTCTTAAAGGTAATTATATATTAGGTTTAATAGGATAACCCTTTAGTAAAGGTAGAGATCTAGAAGTACCTACATATTATAGGAAAGTCGTTTCCTGCTAGGAAACAACTCTAAAGAGGACTGTGCGCTACTAGCGTCTTGCAGGAAATAACTGTGCGAGGAAAATTAAAACCTAAAACCTATTTCCTATAACCCCTACTACCTAAAACCTGTTTCCTGCGACCCCTACCTAAAACCTATTTTCTGCAAACCTAGACCTAAAACCTGTTTCCTGCAAACCTAGACCTAAAACCTATTTCCTGCAAACCTAGACCTAAAACCTGTTTCCTACAAACCTAGACCTAAAACCTGTTTCCTATAAACCTAGACCTAAAACCTGTTTCCTGTAAACCTAGACCTAAAACCTATTTCCTGCAAACCTAGACCTAAAACCTGTTTCCTGCGACCCCTACCACCTAAAACCTGTTTCCTGCGACCCCTGCCTAAAACCTATTTCCTGCAAACCTAGACCTAAAACCTGTTTCCTATAAACCTAGACCTAAAACCTATCTCCTATAACCCCTACCACCTATTTCCTTATAAAAGTCCTGCCTTTAGTAAAGAATTCTTCTTGCACAGACTATTATTTAAGGGTGCAGCATTTATTAAAATTATTTCTATTACTAATAGAGCAATGCGGAGGTCTTAATATAGATAGAGGGTTTACTTAAGGGTAATAGGGTTAGTAGCTGTGTTATAAATACACCCTATTGCCCTTGCTAAAATATCCCCCTCCTACACCTTACTATACCTACACTTATATAACTAATTATATATATTAATAATAACTACTATCTATATACTTAACTATAGGATAGTAATACTACTATATATAGTACCTATCTTTAAGGTAGTCTTAGCCCTAAACGCCCCCTTAATAGTTAATTTAAGGGCCTTGTCTTTATTAACTTGCACCTCCTCTACTCTCCTTATTATAGGGGGGGTGCCCTAGTAACTATATAACTATTAGCTTTAGAGTAAATTATCTTAATATATATATACCTATTAAGCATTAGTAGTAGTTACTCCCCTAGATACTAATTAACCTGCTCTAAGAAGAGAAACTCTTATAGTAGTAGACACTCCTTAATAAATACTATAAAAAGTAGCTTAATACGTTGCGCTAGGGACATTATATCCTTATTACACTCTACTACTATCTCTAACTACTACGTGACTTATATCTAGGTTACCTATTTAAACTAGATATTTACTCTAATACTCTTTAGAAGAAGCCTAAAGATCCTAACTATACTAAAGTGTTTCTTTATAGTATTCTACTTCTTACCTTAATCTAGTAAACCCCTAAATAGCTTATATAGTTCTAGGTTATCTCTCTTATTAGGTATATAATTATTATTAGACGCGCATATAACCTTAAAGAGGTAGTCCTTTGCTATAGATCTATATCCTACACCCCTTGCACCTATGCTATAGGCTATACTACAAATTATCTTCTTAAGAGAAAGATATTCCTTATAGAGGATATCTAGCTTCTATCTTTACCGCATCTCCTCTATAAAGCTCTTAATCCTGCTCTTTTATGCGTCTATAAGTTAGTACTAGAATATCTCCTACTATAGCATAGTAAGCCCTATTTTATCTACTATATTATATCCCTCCTACTAAGAGTAGATAAGGTATAAGTTTATTAGATTAGGACCTAAATTATCTATCTAGAATATGTGCGCTACTAGGGTTATATAGGCTATTATTACTTATTTAAACTACTTCTTTGCCTTATAATGCTGCCTCTTCTACCTAATAATAATTGCCTGCTAATCTAGAAAGGCCTCTCTAGACCTAACCACCTCTATATTTAATATTATCTAGGCCACAATATTAACCCCTATACCTAGGAGGCTCCTTATAAAATTCTAATAACGTTGCTGCTTATTTATAAGGGTTACCCCTACCTTTATAGACTTCTAATCCTATTTGCTAGCAATAGTTTAGACTAATATAAGGTTTATCTTTTTAACTAGGGCCTTATTTACTTACTTTGTACTTTTTTCTTTTATACTATATTTCCTTTTACGCCCACCTATATTTACTACCTTACTCTCCTTAGGTACTATTACTAGAATAACTAACTAGCTACAACCCTATGTGCCTTAACTATTACTATCTCTTTCTTTAGCTTTAGTTACTAGGTTATTATAGATATTATTAATTACCTTAATTAACTTCTAGTAGTTTGTGTTGCAATATATCTAAACTAAGGCGTAGTATAGATCTCTAGTAATTAAAACCTTAGTAGGATTAAAATTATTAGCAACCTAGCTATATATAACTAGACTAGCACGCAATAGCATATTATCCACGCCTAAGATTACGTTTACCTACTTAATATTATTTAATAGGTTAACTAGTATAAATAGTAGTTTACTTATTACAAAGAGAGTATAGTATTATATACTAAGTAGAAGGTTGTAGTGTGTAAGGAAGGAGAAAGGTTTAAAGTTATAAGGTGCAAGTGTTCTGCTACTACCCTAACGCTAAAATAGTTAGATTAGCCAAGTTAGACGTTTTATAGCAATTTAGGGTCTAATTCTTAGTTAAAATAAGTAGTGTCCTATCTTTACCCTCCTTTTTAAAATCTTTTTACCTTACTTGTATACTACTACCTATTAGCTTCTATCTCTTCCTCTATTATAAGTATTGCTAATTATCTTACTATTTATCCTAAACTAGGATTTAGGATTATAGTATATAAATATTATTGTTATTGCCTTATCCTATCTTGTGTCTTTTAGCACTTTTCTAGTAAGTATACTAATTACACAGATTGCCTTAAGCGTGAAATGCTTTAGGAATTTGTTAATAGCTAGATAGACAATCTTTACAAAGATATTGCTAATATCCTGCTACCTCCTTAGCTATATACTATTATTAAGTCCCTCTAACTTTATTATAATTCCCTTAAATACAACAATTACAGCTATATTATAATAGAGTAGAGTGTAGAGGGAAATATAAAAACCTATCTACGCTCCTATAGTGTCTTTGCATCTAATATTAGGACTCTAGCTAGGAAAATGTAGGCTACCTACTAGACTATTATTACTACCTAATAAATGTTCTAGAGACACAGCCTACCTACCTAAGCTACCAAGTATTTTAAGGTGTACAACCTAGTTACCCCTACTATAATCCTAACCCTAGAGCCTACGCTCTATACTCTAATTAACCTAGCTCTGCTTGCTCTAGACTCTAGACCTATAACCCTGCCTACTAAACTAATATAATATAATAGAATTAACAACTTAAAGGCATAGCTAGAGGCTGCACAAACTTAGGTAGATATAGAAGAGGCAATAGCTACTACTATTATCTTACTAGCCCTACTACGCTAGACTAACCTATACCTTAAGCACACAAAATTTTAGCTCTACCTAGGGGGGCTAGACTAGGCAGAAATTTAGGAAAATATTATCCCTACTACTACCCTAGCCCTTAATTACCTTAAAAAGTCTATTTAGAGCACTACGCTTATATACTAGTATATAATAGTATCTATACTACGTTAGGCACGTATCTAGGTTATATAAGAGTATCTCTAATATGTTCCTATAGCACCCCTTATCCTATACTTAGCTTTTAATAATAAGCATAGTGTGGAAATTTAGATTACTAAGGTTAGGAATAATTTAGGAGATGGATTATTAGATTATATCTACTACAATCGTACTTATATATATAGAGCTTTAGCTACCCTTACTAGAAGGTAAATAATTAGTAAACCTTCCTTACTAGAGCTCCAACTTTTTGTTAGGCACTTAGCAGTAAGCTAGTAGTTAATTAGATACTAGGTTATATAGGGGTATTAATTAGGGTTAATTAGATTAAGATACTCTGTAATCTAGTTAATATCCCTCCTGCAACACACCCCCTAGGTATAGGTAGATCTTTTATTATTATAGTTACGCTTATAGTTAGTAGGTAGTGTAGCTAATTAGAGTGTTATATATCTAAAGGGTTAAATTAGCTTACCCTTTAGATACTAACTAGCGTGCCTTCCTTATTTAGCCTGCGCTTACGCGCGTAGATATTGTCTAGACTAAGCTCTATAACTCTATCTATCTAACTATAATTTTTACTATAGCCTAAGTTATAAGATTATATAACCCTAAAGATCTAAATTATACTTATATCCTTACTAACCTATATTTTAGTTAAAGTTAAAACCTACTACTTACGCTTACTCTACCTATGCTACCCTTATTACCTCCTACGTAGCTAAAGCTATAGTTACTAAAGCTACTACTACTAAAGAAGAGCGCGCTACTACTAAGCGTAAGGCTATTATAGAGTGTGTAGTAGCTAAGCGCGTGGCTACTACTACTATAGTTAAGATTGCAAAGCTAAGGAAGGGCACTTCTACTCTAGCTCCTGCTACTCTAGCTCTAACTCTAGCTCCTGCTCCTCCCTAGACCCTGCCCTATATCCCTACTCCTACTCCTACTCCCTCTCTAGCTCCTAAGGAGACCCTAAGATCCTCCTATTATAGAGAGCCTAGCATTTATTATACTAAAACTTGTCTAAATTATCTATACTCTACGCTCTTTAATAAGTCTAATAGTAAGTGCTATAACTCTTCTAGTAGGGGGACTTAGTACTAGTAGTACTCCTCTAGGTATAGCTATATCCTAATATATATAATCTATATAAGAATTTTTCCTTTATAATACTTAGTAAGATCTTTACTAATAAACTAATAGCCCTAAGCTTGCCTAATATTCTACGCTATCCTTCCTAGTAAGGAAGTAGGTAGGTAAGAGCTAAGACCTTCTTAAGGATAAGAAGTGGAGGGTCTTAGTGCTCCTTAAGGAGAGCGAGGCTAAATAGTAGGAGCTAGTAAAAGCTGCTGCTACTGCTACTAAGCTTACGCGTAAGGCTGCTACTATAGCTAAAGGTGCCTAGAGCTCCTTATTAGAAGATAAGGACTCTAGCTCCTCTAAGGTTCCCCCTATAGATCCTAGGTTAGGGTAACCTAGGTAGCTCCCTATAGACTCTAAGGCACGCTTTGCGCGTGTAATAGAGCTTCTTAGGGAAGCTACCTAGTTAATAATAGAGAGGTAGGCTATAGTTAGTTATTTTTATATTATATATTAATAGATCTTATATACTACCTTACTTTAATTAATACTATATAATATATACTCTACTATTATATAACTTTAGGTGCTCCCTAAACCTTATAAATTATTGTATAGTTAGGTTTTTAGTAAGCCTATTAGCTAGTATATTACTAGTAGGTAGGTAGGTAATATAGAAAGATCCTTTTATATACTCTTATCTTAGCTATATATTTTAAATATCTACATAGCGCAGCTTAGTAGTAATCCTTTTGTTATTACCTACTACTAACCTAATAGTTTGTTAATTATTATAATTAATTATCTAGGTAGTATCTAAAGTAAGGTGTATTTTAGTTAAAAAGCGTTTTAACGCTATTGCTTCTTTACTTACTTACTTAAGCGCAAGGAGCTCTACCTTAGTAGTTAAAGTAGTAACAGTTACTTATTAAGCTACCTTCTAAATAATAGGTCCTCTAAAGAGCGTAATTAGGTATCTATATAATAATTGCTAAGTATTAATATTATTAGCAAATAACGCATTACTATATATTATAAGCTTATTAGGATCCCTATTCCTATATTAGATTAATTAGTATTAAGTTTAGTATAGATAGACGATCACTTAATTAACTATATTAAAGTGTTATTTAGATAGGTTAGTAAGGTATTAGGAGAGCTAGGAGGCTACATAGGTAATATTAGGGCGCACTATAATTAAGGTGTAAAGGATTAATCTAACGCGCTCCTAATAGTCCTTAATCTCCTTTTTAGTGGCTTCTCTAGTACTCTTTTTAATATCTTTACTTAATAGTAGTGTAGTAGGGAATTTTCCTATCTCTACTAGATCAAATTTCTTTGCAATCTTATTAATGTATTTATTATAAACAAGCGTTATTGTCTGTCTCTTTCTATCCTAGATTACTCTTACCCCTAGAAACTAGCTCACAGGTCCCTTCTCTTCTATAGTATATCTTTACTTTAGAGCTTAGATAACTTTGTAAGCTTAGCTTGCGTAGTTTTAGTAATAGAGCGATAGGATATCGTCTACATAGAATATTAACAAGATACTGCAATCTCTATTAAAGAATAGGTATAGCTCCTCTTTAGAAGCAATAAGCTTATTTTCTTAGAGTGTAGTTAAGAGCTTGTTATACTATAATAATAGTAAGTCTTTTAATCTATATAGAGCTCGTTTAAGCTTAACGCACTTCCTAGGTATTTAATATCCTTTAGGTAGCTTGCAGATAACTATAGGGTATTAATCCCTTAAGGCGTTAAGGAAAGCTCTAACAACGTTATATTAATATATCTTAAGGTTAAACTTAGCTCTAATAGCTATTGCAGTCCTAAAGGTTTAAGCTATTAGGGTAGCTGCGTAGGTTAAATAAATTAAGTTAGTAAGCTATAGATCTCCTCTTACTACTATCCTTGCTTTGCACTTAATTAGGTAACTATCCTAATTAAGCTTGTATGTAAACACCTATTTAAGTAGGAGTAGATACTCTCCTATATTTAGCCTATTAATCTCCTCCTAGGTACTAGCTTTTAGTAGAGTATTAATTTCTTTATATACTACATCTCTAAATTACTATCCTATTTAGTAGTTATAGAGATCCTTCTATTATTTTAGCTCTTTTTATAGAGCGTCCTAGTACGTATTCCTTTTAGGGTTTTTAGGAGATTTGCTCCCTATTACTACTATAATTATAGCGTAGATTATAGTATTTAGTTTAGGATGTACTAAAAGATTGTGCAAGGGATTTCTAATTAGATCTATATCTAATAGATCTATTACTATGTATATCCCTGTACTTATAGAGCCTCCTAGTGGTTTATTAGGGTCCTGTCCCTAAGCTTACTTACTAACACGCGTTAGTGGCAGTCCTTTAACTTGCGGTTTTCTGCTTTTTCTAGGAGCTCTAGGTGCCGCTTGTAAGGGATCTGCAGGAGATACAGAATCTAGTCCTAAAGCGGGTAGGTAGGAGCTCTGCTTACTACCCCTATAAGAGCTAGATAGGGTGCCCTTACCTATCTCTGTGCTCTTATAGAGTGACCCACTAATAGCACTCTCCCCTCTAGGTCTTTCCTAGGAGCTACCTATTGTAGCGTTAAAGTGAGTTAGATTACTACTATCTTAGGTAGTAAGACCCTAATCTATAACCTGCATAGATCCTTTGTTTCCTATACTAAAGTTTAGTTCTAGTGTTAGTTTAGGAGTTTAGAGCCCTATTAGCTTAGGGGACTTTATATAGATCCTTTGTGCCAAGCTAGCTGTGCTTAGTACCTACGCTAGAGGTGTCTGCTTAGGGGGTTGTGAATCACTAGGCTAGCTAGCCTAATTATCTACCTCCTCTAGCTCTACCCTACCCCCTAGCTCCTACGCTAGGTTTAGTCCTCCTTGCTTACTAGACTCCTTATATTGCTCTGCCGCAATACAAAGCTAATTAAAGATATTAAGCTCTTTATATACTTCTCCTATATTGTAGATCTTATCTTTGCTAATAATATTAACTATCTTTTAAGCCTCTAACTATTAAAGCTACTCTAGATCTTTCTCTTTATAGAAAAGATCCTTATTAAAGGTAACGTTCCGCGTTGTAATAATTTAATTAAGTAAGGGGATCTATATCCTATATATATTAGATACTCTATATCCTACTAGATATCTAATATAACCCTAAGGGTTCACCTTAAAAACCCTCTTGTAACGCCTAGCTACTTAATCTCTGTTAAGGGGATAAGCTTAACAGCCATAGGCGTATATTCCGCTCTAATTAGGGCGGAGATTAGTAGTTGCCTCCCTTATCTGCTCTAGTTGCCACCACCTAAAGTATCTAGTAAACTAATAATCTAGCACTTTGTTAGGTAATATTATATTGTAGGTATAGGACAGGCTTATATTGTAGAGCTAAGTTGCTGCTTTAATAATTTTAGGCCAGAGCTTTGTTAGTAGGTTAGCACTAATCCTTATTTTAATTGATTTTGTTATAATCTCCTGCCCTGCTCTTTCTACTCCTCTATTAGGTTTATAGGTATATACAGGTAAGCTCTTAATTTTAATACTATTATTAGCTACCTAGATCTAAAAGCGAGATTCGCTACGCTAAGGGAGCGTTGCAACGTTATTGTCTTGCATAATCTTAACTATGCTAAGCTTGTATTAGTTAAGTATTAAGCTCTTAAAATTTTTAAACACCCGCATAATCTTATTAAGGTTTTTGGCTTGCAGTAGATAGGTATAAAGCTTTCCTAAGTAGTCGCACTTTAATACCAAGATCTATTGCTTGTAAGCTATACCTGTTAGCATGTTAAATAGATCCTATAATACCTAGTAGTATAGACGTGGTAATCCTTCCCTTAGTTATCTTAATATAACCTATTAGGCATGTGTAATAGCGCAGTGCTCGCATTTGCTCCTAGGAGTTCCTTTAATCCTAACGTTTATTGCTAACTTAACTAGAGCTTTAAGCGCCTTAGGTCCTAAATAGCCTAATTATTAGTGCTAAAGCTCCTTACTATCGTGTCTTAGGTAAGTTATCTAGGATTGTTAGGGTTGTTTAGGCACTATACTTTAGATTATTTAATAAGGGGTAGAGGGCTTGTATTCTAGGAAAGTTAAGTTAAACTTGCGCAGTAACTTGGCTAATACAACGCTCTTTTCTAATAATCCAAACTATAAGGTAGCATCTAGCCTAAGGAACTAAACTCCTGCTTTAAGCAATTAAGCTTCTAATATAATATTTACATAAAAACCTTCTACTAACACTATGTTAGTGAGCACTAAATCTTCTGTTTTTAGACCTCTTGGTCTATTAAGAGCATTAGGGATCACTCTAGTCCCTCTGCCTAAGATTAGAAAAGCTTAAGTTCCTGCTTTAACTATCTTATATTTAACTAATCTAAACAAGCTTTCTTCTAGGTAGCTTATATTATTAAATAGGTGCACTACACCCCTATTGTTAAAGATAGTGCTCTTTAATAGAGCGTGAGCTTTAAAGTCTATAGTTAAATAGATCCTATTCGTTTTCTCCGCTATTAACATAGGGTTAATTAGTGCCGCCTGGATACTGCCTAGATAGGTGATCGCGTTTTCTTTTGCCTTACCACTATAATCTTAATTAATAGGATAGGACTTAATTAGAGTTTTTCTTAACTCTTTGAATTTTAGATTCCTATTAATCTTTTTCTTAATCTCTAATTGTTAAGTAGTGGTGAGCTTGTTACCTGTATTAATCTAAGCTTTAATAACGTTTTTGCATTTAGGAGGTTTCTATAGGTAAGATCTACTATATAGACATAAAGACTCCTTCTTAGGTTAGTTAGAAGGTGGAGCTCCTATTGTTGCAAACACTCTAGGACCCTTAGAGGTTAATCTTATGTTGTTCTCTTAGAGCAGTGATAAATAGATCTTGGCAACCTGTGGGAGGTTGTAAGTTAGCTCTCCTATCACTAACTTTTTAATAATCCTTTGAAACATGGTTTAACCCTAATCTAGAAAGATCCTAGTAGATAGAGCTTTAAGATAATCCTATACTACAAGCTGTCCTTTAATATTAGGAACGTTATATACCTTAGCTTGCGTATATAGGATTGTCTACTCCTTCTACTAGCAATTAGCGTCTTAGCTACTTATTCTTGCCTTAGCAAGATAAGCTTTGTACTGCGATCTCGCTAGTGTTATAGCACTTAAGTTAGTTAGCGCTAGGTTATTGCGGAGCACTTAGATAAGTGCTTAGAGGGTTACTCTTCCTTGATTAATAAGCTCTATATAGGCTAGGGTAAGGATCCCTTAATCTACTATATTATTAACCTATGTAAAGAGGTTCTAGATTACTAATAACTTTAATGCCTAATCTAATAAGCAGGCTTAGTACTAAGCTATTTAGAGCTTGTACTGCTTGCTTGTTATGTTAGATAGCGTGATATCTGTTGGCATGTTAGGCTTAATAGGTTTATTCTTAAAGTGGTTTTTAGCATCCTAAGCCTTAGGGTCTACCTCTACCTAGATCCCTTTAGTTAGGGCATGGTATCTGAATTAAATGTACTAGGTAGGCTAGTTAGTTAATCTAGTAAGTAGGATATCCCCCTTTAGGATTTAGTCGCTTATAGTAGAAGAGTAATAAGTAAGCTTCTGCTTAAGAAATAGTATAAAGAGTAAAGCTTGCTAGCTTAGTGTCCAAGTTAAACAATACGCTTAAATGGATAGGACGATCTTTAATAAGGTAAAGCGCGAACTAGGCTTATAGCTGTAGAAATTTAGATTACTAAGGTTAGGAATAATTTAGGAGATAGATTATTAGATTGTATCTACTACGATTGTACTTATATATATAGAGCTTTAGCTACCCTTACTAGAAGGTAAATGATTGGTAAACCTTCCTTACTAGAGCTCCTGCTTTTTGTTAGGCACTTAGTAGTAAGCTGGCAGTTGATTAGATAGTGGGTTATACAGGGGTATTGATCGGGATTAATTAGGATTGATTAGGATCAAGATGCTCTGTGATCTAGTTAATATCCCTCCTGCAACAATTCTTTACTACTAGCCTGTATAAGATTAAGCGTAGGATCTAAACCCTACATATTATAGGAAAGTTGTTTTCCTGCTAGGAAACAACTCTAAAGAGGACTGTGCGCTACTAGCGTCTTGCAGGAAATAACCGTGCGAGGAAAATTAAAACCTAAAACCTATTTCCTGCGACCCCTACCACCTAAAACCCGTTTCCTGCGACCCCTGCCTAAAACCTGTTTCCTGCAAACCTAGACCTAAAACCTGTTTCCTGTAAACCTAGACCTAAAACCCGTTTCCTGCGACCCCTGCCCAAAACCTATTTCCTGCGACCCCTACTACCTAAAACCTGTTTCCTGCAAACCTAGACCTAAAACCTGTCTCCTGTAAACCTAGACCTAAAACCCGTTTCCTGCGACCCCTACCTAAAACCTATTTCCTGCGACCCCTGCCTAAAACCTATTTCCTGCGACCCCTACCACCTAAAACCTGTTTCCTGCAAACCTAGACCTAAAACCTGTCTCCTGCGACCCCTACCACCTATTTCCTTATAAAAGTCCTGCCTTTAGTAAAGAATTCTTCTTACACGGACTATTATTTAAGGGTGCAGCTTTTATTAAAATTATTTCTATTACTAATAGAGTAATATAGAGGTCTTAATATAGATAGAGGGTTTACTTAAGGGTAATAGGGTTAGTAGCTGCGTTATAAATACACCCTATTACCCTTACTAAAACGTCCCCCTCCTACACCTTACTACACCTGCACTTATATAACTAATTATATGTGTTAATAATAACTACTATCTATATACTTAACTATAGGATAGTAATGCCACTATACGTAGTGCCTATCTCTAAGGCAGTCTTAGCCCTAAACGCCCCCTTAATAGTTAATTTAAGGGCCTTGTCTTTATTAACTTGCACCTTCTCTACTCTCCTTATTATAGGGGGGGTGCCCTAGCAACTATATAACTATTAGCTTTAGAGTAAATTATCTTAATATACATATACCTGTTAAGCATTAGTAGTAGTTGCTCCCCTAGATACTAATTAACCTGCTCTAAGAAGAGAAACTCTTGTAGTAGTAGACGCTCCTTAATAAATGCTATAAAAAGTAGCTTAATACGTTGCGCTAGGGATATTATATCCTTATTACACTCTACTACTATCTCTAACTACTACGTGACTTATATCTAGGTTACCTATTTAAACTAGACGTTTACTTTAATACTCTTTAGAAGAAGCCTAAAGATCCTAACTATGCTAAAGCGTTTCTTTATAGTGTTCTACTTCTTACCCTAATCTAGTAAACCCCTAAATAGCTTGTATAGTTCTAGGTTATCTCTCTTATTAGGCATATAACTATTATTAGACGCGCATACAACCTTAAAGAGGTAGTCCTTTACTATAGATCTATATCCTATACCCCTCGCACCTATGCTATAGGCTATGCTACAAATTATCTTCTTAAGAGAAAGATATTCCTTATAGAGGATATCTAGCTTCTATCTTTGCCGCATCTCCTCTATAAAGCTCTTAATCCTACTCTTTTATACGTCTATAAGTTAGTACTAGAACATCTCCTACTATAGCATAGTAAGCCCTATTTCGTCTACTACGTTACATCCCTCCTACTAAGAGCAGATAAGTTATAAGTTTATTAGATTAGGACCTAAATTATCTATCTAGAATACGTGCGCTACTAGGGTTGTGTAGGCTATTATTACTTATTTAAACTGCTTCTTTGCCTTATAATACTGCCTCTTCCACCTAATAATAATTGCCTGCTAATCTAGAAAGGCCTCTCTAGACCTAACTACCTCTACATTTAATATTATCTAGGCCATAACATTAACTCCTATACCTAGGAGGCTCCTTGCAAAATTCTAATAACGTTGCTACTTATTTATAAGGGTTACCTCCGCCTTTATAAACTCCTAATCCTGTTCGCTAGTAATAGTTTAGACTAATACAAGGTTTATCTTTTTAACTAGGGCCTTATTTACTTACTTTGTACTTTTTTCTTTTGTGCCACGTTTCCTTTTGCGCCTACCTATATTTGCTACCTTACTCTCCTTAGGTACTATTACTAGAATAACTAACTAGCTATAACCCTATATGCCTTAACTATTGCTATCTCTTTCTTTAGCTTTAGTTACTAGGTTATTGTAGATGTTATTAATTACCTTAATTAACTTCTAGTGGTTTATGTTGCAATATATCTAAACTAAGGCGCAGTATAGATCTCTAGTAATTAAAGCCTTAGTAGGATTAAAATTATTAGTAACCTAGCCATATATAACTAGACTAGCACGCAACAGCACACTATCCACGCCTAAGATTGCGTTTACCTGCTTAATATTATTTAATAGGTTAACTAGTATAAATAGTAGTTTACTTATTATAAAGAGAGTATAGTGTTGTGTGCTAAGTAGAAGGTTATAGTGTGTAAGGAAGGAGAAAGGTTTAAAGTTATAAGGTGCAAGTGTTCTACTACTACCCTAACGCTAAAATAGTTAGATTAGCTAAGTTAGACGTTTTATAGCAATTTAGGGTCTAATTCTTAGTTAAAATAAGTAGTGTCCTATCTTTACCCTCCTTTTTAAAATCTTTTCACCTTACTTACATACTACTACCTATTAGCTTCTATCTCTTCCTCTATTATAAGTATTGCTAATTATCTTACTATTTATCCTAAACTAGGATTTAGGATTATAGTATGCAAATATTATTATTATTACCTTATCCTATCTTATATCTTTTAGCACTTTTCTAGCAAGTATGCTAATTACACAGATTGCCTTAAGCGCGAAATGCTTTAGGAATTTGTTAATAGCTAGATAGACAATCTTTATAAAGATATTACTAATATCCTGCTACCTCCTTAGCTATATACTATTATTAAGTCCCTCTAACTTTATTATAATTCCCTTAAATACAACAATTACAGCTATATTATAATAGAGTAGAGTGTAGAGGGAAATATAAAAACCTATCTACGCTCCTATAGTATCTTTGCATCTAATATTAGGACTCTAGCTAGGAAAATATAGGCTACCTACTAGACTATTATTACTACCTAATAAATGTTCTAGAGACACAGCCTGCCTACCTAAGCTACCAAGTATTTTAAGGTGTACAACCTAGTTACCCCTACTATAATCCTAACCCTAGAGCCTACGCTCTATACTCTAATTAACCTAGCTCTGCTTGCTCTAGACTCTAGACCTATAACCCTGCCTACTAAACTAATATAATATAATAGAATTAACAACTTAAAGGCATAGCTAGAGGCTGCACAAACTTAGGCAGATATAGAAGAGGCAATAGCTACTACTATTATCTTACTAGCCCTACTACGCTAGACTAACCTATACCTTAAGCATATAAAATTTTAGCTCTACCTAGGGGGGCTAGACTAGGTAGAAATTCAGGAATATATTATCCCTACTACTACCCTAGCCCTTAATTACCTTAAAAAGTCTATTTAGAGCACTACGCTTGTGTACTAGTATATAATAGTATCTACACTATATTAGGCACGTATCTAGGTTATACAAGAGCATCTCTAACATATTCCTATAGCACCCCTTATCCTATACTTAGCTTTTAATAATAAGTATAGCAATACACTTGTCTATATATTTATATTCTTTTACTAGGTTCTCTCTTAATAGCTTCCCTTCCTAATAACTCTTTCCCTTACTAAAAGACAAGCAGTAGCTTAGACTACTATTTAGACATACTTAGACAGCCTAAACAACAAATACCCTACTATTAATACCTACTATAAGCAACAAGCATTTACACTATTTAAAGAGCTCTGTTATAACTTCTAGATATCTCTTACTAAGCAAACTAGCGTATATAGCGACTTTAACCTTGCCCTTATTACACCCTTAGCTTTTATAGCTATAGATATCTAGCAAGACTAATTTTAAGAGGTATATAACTTTGCTATAGACTACTTAGCTATTAAGAAATATACACGTATAGCAGGGTGCTACAAATTCTATAGAGTAGATAATAATAAGGATACTTCTACCTATATAAAGGTAGATAGCCTACTTAGTAGTAAGGAGCCCCCTACAAGTTAAGCAGAAGCTACCTTTCTTATCTAACAACAAGATGCTATAAAGCTAGAATATGCCTAGGATAAGGAGAACGCCTAGGCAAAAAACACTAACTTTAAAGCTTAGGTTCACTATTACCTTACTAGTAAATTTTTAACCTCTATTAGCTAGGTTATTACTACTATATATTATATCGCTAAATTTAGATATAGATAAATAGTAGACTCCTTTACTTAATAGAATAGCTTAACTATAACTATTTAATATGTTACTACCTTATTTAAGTAATACTATAGTATAGTATAGGCTATATATAACTAGGCCATAGATACTCTACTAGATATTACCTTTATAGTAGAGGAATCTTCACTACTAGTAATTCTATAGGAGGACCTATCTTGCAATCCCTCTAACAATTAACCTAGCTACACCCTATTTTTAGTAAAAAGTTTAGCTCTTACTTGCTACTCTAGTTTTACTAGCTAATAAATACTCTAAGTAATGCAGGCTATCTATCCCTCTAAGGTTCTTATTATAGACCTGCAAGATTTTAACTAAGTAAAGTGATATTACGCCTAGGTATAAGAGTTCCTAGATCTTCTTTTCCTACTTGTGCATTTTACTAGTAGACAGCCTAGACGTTTAACTAAGGTTCTTAGCATTTAAACCTAGAATACTATTAGTAATAGGAGCTAAAACCTATTTATATTTAATAGATTAGTAGCTCTAGTTCCTTAATACTATAAGGGATATAATAGGGATAAGTCTTTAAAGGTAGTGTATTGCTTCCTCCCTTAGAAGATTAGATTATTGCTTATATAGTATCTTTAGCTTGTAAAGCTATTTTGCATTACTATTACTGTAAACTAGGCTAAAGGAGATAAGACACCTGCATAGTACTAGGCAAGAAGCGCCTTTCTTTAGCCTAATAAGAAAGGTAAACACTACTAGTCCTCTACTAGGTTTAGATCTAGAATAAAAGACGCTACCTTGTCGCACCTTAGACAAGAGATTGGCCCTAGCATTATATAGCATCTACTTATTATATTTAGGCGTAATTAAGACTAGACTAAGTAAGGAAAGCTAGTTACGCTCTTACTAGAAGAAGTTAGGGAGGCCTTAGATAGCTAAGAAGATAAGGTTGTAGAGCGTTAAGCAGCGCATAAACCTAACACTAGCCTCTAAATTTATAGCTAAATAATAGCCCTATAGTTTTAATTAGTAGATAGGGATACCTAGGTATTCTTCTCTATATTAGCTAAATAGCACAGTGCGCTTGCCTTTAAGCTGCTAAGAGCAAGTAAGTAGTATATAGAGGATAATTAAGTGCGGCAGTTTATAAAAAGGATAGATATTAACCTTAAGCAAGTCCTAAGAGCTAATATATCTTAGTTAGTAACCTTCTATAGTTAGCAAAGGGTTGTGCTTAAAAGTATTATAGTAGGTAAGCTAGCAGTATCCTATATTACTAGCACAGGTAGCAGGAAGAGTCTTGTATTCCTACTGCCCGCACTTTATAAGGGTTATAGCTAAGCTATTATTATTACACTATTAGTAGCCCTACGCTCTAATTAAATGCAATAATGCTATGTATTAGGGGTTACTACTTTAGTCTTTAGTAGCAAGAGCTTTACTAACACTACTTAAATTATCTTTGCTATACTAGAACACCTTAGTAATAAGAAGTTTGTAGACTTAGTTAACTAATTACGCGATACTAGTAGCCTAGATAGGATAGTAATTAATAAATATTACTATATCCTGCTACTAGACTATAAATATTAGCCTAGTTTACTAGATATGCATAACATTGCTATCTATAGTGTTAGAATTACTCTACTATTAGTAATAATACTAAAACGGCGAGAAAAGGAAGTATTTTAACTACTAGGAATTAAGCGCAGTATCTAGTCCTTCTAGGAACCTACTAGCTAGTCTAATATCTAGTATAAGGTGGAAAGGTTTCTATATAAGGAACTAGTTATAACAGAATATATAGCAAAGTATATAGAACAATTAGAGCTAGAGGCTAATAAGGTAATTATCTATATTGCTATAGCCCGCGATACCTAAGACCTTAGCAAGGTATTAGGATATGCATATTACTATAGAAAACTAGAGGAGGCTAAACGCGACAAGATTTAATAAACCTTTTTAATATAAACTAATAGAGTCTTAATTATAATAATAGTATTTAACGCAGGAGTTAATATAGCTAATATTAATATTATAATTTAATTTAGGATACCTAACTATCCTATTACCTACTATTAAGAAGCAGGGCAAGCAGGACGCAATAGGAGAAAATGCATTACAAGAATTATTCTTAGGAAGAATATCCTATCTTTTACGTATAAGCTACAAGGTATAGAAAAAATTATAATAGAAGAGTATATTTACTAAGGAGAAAAGGACACAAGATATATAAGGATTCTACTTAATAATTACTTTAATAGACTATAAAGCTAAATATATTACTAGGAGAATAAGGCTTAGTATAGTGCCTGCTAGAGGCTATATAGATATTAGATAGAAAGTTAAAATACTATAACGCAAAAATATTTAGCTATTATAGCCACACTAATAAGAGAAGCAAGCTGCAACACACAATAATTAAAGCGACACTCCTAGGCTATAGCTGTGGTATTAGACTCTAATCTTTTGTTATCCCTACTAGGCTTATAATTTATAACTACTATCTTAACCTAATAATAAGTAGAAAGTTCTAAGGTAGTAGGAGGCTATCGCGTTCCTATTACGCTATTTGCAGCGCTTAATATAGTAGAACCTAGTAGTGTTAAGCGCAGGTCTCTAGCGTTATAGCCTACTCTACTATAATTATTACCTTTAGGTTTAAGAGGATATAAGAGAACTATAAGCAAGTAGGCCTAGTTATCTCCTGCTACCCTAGAGACTACAGACTTAACGACGACAGTAATAATTAAGAAGGTAAGAGTTAATTAGATATTAAAGTGGAACTAGTAAAGTATTATAGTATAGAATAAAGAAGGCGCTAGGATTAAATAAGAGGAGCTTAAGGAAACTAGATAGTAGTAGATAGATAATTGCGTGAAGTGCTTTGTAGATAGAGAAGATTTTAACTATCTATAAAGCGAGTGCACACTATATCTTAGCAACCTAGTAGGAGAATACTAAAGGTAGTAGATAAAGGGCAAGCTTCCTATAGGGTCCTACTTTTATTACGCTTTACTATTTGCTATATATATAAAGTAGTTAAATTAAGAGATAGGGAAGACGCTTACTTAGCCTAAGCGCGACGAACCCTACACGTATCCATAAGTGTTCCTTAATATATAGGCCTATCTATAGGAGTTCTCTAGTAAGATAAAATTATAATAGTTAGACTAGATTAGGGAGCAGAGTAATAGACTTCTTAATAGGGAAGAGGAAGCTAACTTTACAGCGTACTTTTAACAATCTATAAGCGCAGGCTTTATATAACCTATCTTATGTATTATTATAGACGTGAATTAGATTATATAGATATACCTGTTAACTATAAAGGTAGGTAGGGAAGTAACTACGTTAGAACGTAGGTAAAAGGCATAGGGGGGGCTATTTCTATAAGGGTAACTAGTTGCCCTTATGCAATTGCCCTCTTAGCTAAGGATAGTGTCTTTATAAGTGATATCCTTAGGCGTTAATATCTAAAATCTATAACCTATATTTTTTATAACCTAAAGTCTTAATTTAAGTATTAAAAGTTATTTATATTGTTAAAGACTAACTATTGCGTGAAAGCTAATTAGTGTCTAGATTACTACTAGGCACTTAATTTATTAAGTCTATATCCTTCACCCTAGAGTATAGGAGCGTTAGTTAATAGAAATTAAAGGGGGGAGGAGGGGGGGGGGCGGTGTTTTCGCGTGGGCAACAACGTTACCTAACGCTAGCGCTAGTAAATAGCGCTAGTCACGATCTTAGCAAAAATATTTAATCTAAATCTTTTTTAAAAACCTTCTCCTCTACTACACTAACAACCTAACCACGCCGACTACCTACCTACCTACTACTACTTACCTACCTACCTACCACTACTACCTACCACAAACACTATATTAGCAATTAGTACAAGCGATAGGTAAGTCTATTTGCGCGTTAATTGCGCGCGCAAAGCTAATAGTTTAGTAGTGTTTATAGCTAGTAGCAAACTTAGCTAAGCTGCTACTTATACCCTATTGCTACCCTACCTATTGCTACTAATCCTTGATACTAGCAGTTAGATACTAATACTAGTAACAGGTAAGTCTATTAGCGCGTTAATTGCGCGCGCAAAGCTAATTAGTTAGTAGTCCTTTAAGCTAGTAGCAGACTTAACCTAGCCACTACCTACTGCCTACCTACCGCCCTAATATTAGATATTTGTTACCCTTAGCAAAAGCCCCCCCTCCTAGTAATTCCCTTATATAGGACCTATTAGATGTAAGTAACCTACTTACCTACTACTACTACCCTTAAGTAGGAATTAGGAAGAACGCTTTAGGTTTAGGGTAATAACTAAAACTTAAACTAGCTAGCACAAATTAATTACTAATAACACTTTTTATAAGGGTAGCAAAAACACTTATAAGGATAGGTCTTTTCCTAAGGGCAACACCACAGGGTCTAGTAGGGGCCTTTCTACAAGGGCAATAGTTACCCTTATAAAAACAACCCCCTTGCCTATAGGGACCTAGTTGCCCTTATAAAAATAACCCCCTTCCCTATACCTAGTTACCCTTATAAAAATAACCCTAGTCTTTATACCTAGTTACCCTTATAAAAATAGCCCTATGCTATTATACTACACACGTTACTAACAATACTTACAGATTAGCTTAGCTATAGCTACTATACTACCCCACAATATTATAATAGACCCTCTAAGCGATATAGATAACAAGACCTTTAAGAATAATAACGCCTTAGCTACTTAGGTATAAGAGCACAAGGCTACCCTTATTATAGAAGCATAACCTTACAAAGATTAATATAAGGAAATCCCTAATATTAATACTATCTTCCCTAAACTTAAAACTATATATATTACTTACGTCTACTCTACTAAAGATATTAGTTAAAGTTTTAGCTATTTAAAGCCTAAGGACTTCTACTATTTTATTAAAACTACGCGCGTTACAACAGATATTCTTAACTTTAACAAGACCTATTATAAATTCTATAAGAGGTATAAGCTAGAGAAACAACCACGCCCTAAACTACTATATATACTTACGGCTATTACTTGTCTTAATACTGCTAGTAGAGACCTCTTTAATATATCTTTGCAGGATATACGCAGTAATCTACTATCTAATATTAACAATATCTACACAATTATATATAATTGCTTTGCTAATATTTAGTTCTAGGCTAGCAACGCTCCCTTTAGTAGCTATCTAATCACTCTAGCCCTATATATAGACTGCGTTAATGCCCTGCTTAAACTATATAACTAAAAGAAGACTAGGCTATTTGCTATTAATACTAAACGCAAGTTAAAGCATGTTACTAGGTAGAGTAGGACTATTAAAGCTGCCTAATAGTTAGCTAAAGATGCTAATACTACTAGTACGCCCTTATTACCCTTACAAAAACAGTCTAGCTATAACAAGGCTTGCCTTATAGTAGTAGCAAAGTATAATTACAAAACCTAACATCTTTAACGTAAGCATGCTAAACTTAAGAAGATGTAACTAGAGACATTGTTAGCTATAGAAGCGTAGGATATAGAGGGCAAGCATATAGACTTAAAAGAAAGAGATAATATTAATACTATAGAAAAGAAGAGGCTCTTAACAGAGTTAAAACTACAATATAATACTACTGCTAGTAGCCTTACTAATATAAAATAGTTAAGTCCTTATAGTAATTTAGATCTAGATATAATTAAGCTTATATACCCTCCTAATACTAGTCTTGCTAATATAATAGCTAAGTCTAAAGGTTTAACTTAAATTAACTATATAACCTCTAAGTACACAAAGGATAATAGTAACTTATATACGTTATAGTTCTTCTAAGGATTACTAATTAGAGTTACTAAGCACTATATAGACAAACTTCTAGATTTTAAATTAACGTGCTTTTCCTATAACACCTATTAGTATTTGTACCTTAGCAATCCTACATTTACTATTAGTAGTTATAATGCCTAATATAAAGCTCTAATTATTACTAGTAGGCTAAGTGCTGCTAAAATTACTAAAGGCCTTAGCGCTACTTCCCTTAACAAGAACACTAGCAAGGAAGATAAGGACAAAGAATAGCTATTGCTAGAGATTACAAAGGCTAACTAGGCAGCCGCAGAACTTAGCAAATTAACTATAGCCTAGCGCATGTCCTGTCTTATTAATATGCGCAAAGTAACTAGCTAGGATAAGGTAAAGGCACGTGCAAGCGTTAAAGTAGTAGAGAAACTATTATTTTTAACATAGCTTCTAATAGACAAGGCTTATAAGGGAATTAAGCTAAGTACGCAGGGTAATAAGTAGTTAGATAAAGCTAAAGATAGTGCTAACGTCTATTCTTCTAATATTAATAATCCTAGCCTATAACTTAATATTAAAACTGCCGTCTACTTAATAGATAACTCTACCTACTAGCCTAAAGACTATAAGAAGGCATTAAACATCTATTAAATCGCGTATTACAAAGTACTAAGGATCCCTAGACAGAACCTAAATAGGCACTTAATACTATAGTAGCAGACCACTAGTGCTACTAAGGGTGTAAAGAGGAGAGAGGCAGTAGATGCCTTGCGCGTATTACAATTAATAAAGCTAATTAAAGCTAATAACCTAAACGCGCTTGCAAAGTCTAAAAAGGGAGTGCCTTAGGGTATTATCTATACTAATAAAGTTAGTATTAGGAAAACTAACATATATGCCGCATAGTGCCTTATTATAAGTATTCTTATTACCTATAGGGAAACCTAGGCCTTATCTCTATTACCTATAGCTAATAGTAAGATAGTAAATTAACTAACGCAAACTTAACCTCTTAACTATAATATAGGCTAGTGATATTAAGGCGTTAGAGAGTTACCTAGCGCCTAAGCTACATTTAATGCTTACCTAACTACATCTTATTACCTAGATAGCAAGCGCCTTAGCTAACTTTTCTAGCGTCTTTAAGGTCTATATTTATAGTGCGCGTTCTAACTTAGATCTAGCTAGTATTACATGTATTGTTAAATAACTTACACAGGATAGTTTATTCTTTAACCTAAAAAATAAATTAAATAGCTAGGTCTTTATTGTGTGCGTATATCTAATATTCCACATTTATTATAGTCCTACTACTATTACTAGATATTTACGTAAAACTAGCTTAATAAAGCAAAAGGCCTACCTAAATTAGTTTAAGTTAGTAAGGTAGAAGGGAGACTTAGTATAGCGGCCCTTATTTAAACTTAATAAGTTATTTTCTAAGATTTATTTAGATAAAGTGTAAAATACAAAAGGTACGTTTCTCTATATTATTCTATAGGAGTAACAGGTAGGGTCTTAGGGGGTCTTTTCACGAGGGCAACTATTACCCTCGTGAAAAGCCCCCCTCTAGCCCTGTTAGTTGCCCTCGTGAAAAGCCCCCCGCTTGTTACCCTTGTAGGAACCTCTCTTTTATCTACCCCTTAGCTATTTAACTAACACTTTAATAGGTATCTAGTCTTGTTCCTTATATACTATACGCAGTCTACGCGCTCCGTGGCATATTATACTTATAGCTACCCCGCTTCCCTAGCACTATTGTGACTTTACTAGCCTTCTAGCTTTCCTCTAGTTACTATAGGACGCTATAGTTACTAGGTATTATATTTATAGTAATAGAGCTAAGTTTAACAAGTTATACGCTACTATCCTTAATAACCCTTACAAAATAAACTTATAGAACTATCTAAAGCGCCCTAAGGACTATAACTATTGCTTTACTACCGCTGTATTTAAGAAGTTTATTGTTAAGCGTTGTCTTAATGCTATTACTACTAGGCCTATTCTTATAAAATTATTTTAGCGCTATATAATTTGTTATAATTATTCTTCTTCTTATATTGTAGATAATATTAGTACGCGTTACACTATTAGCTAGTTAATATATAAGGTTAACTACGTTAACCTAACTTTAATAAATAATAACTACTACTAGTATCTCTATAATAGCCTTATTAGTAAATAGACAGGCAAGTATATATTAGATAGTACCTTAGACGCTATATACTAGAATTAGTTAGCCGCTAGGATTATAGGTCTTAGTGCTATTAGTCTACTCCTCTTGCTTGCCTGTGACACACACACAGTCAAGGTTAATATCTAAGGTAACTCTATTTAGAACCCTATTATATCTAAAGTTTGCTATTATTAGAATCTTAAGGAGTTAGGCACTTGTAAGGACGAGACCAAGTTAGTAGTAGAGGATAATCTAGAGACGCTTAACAATTATAACACTAATAATAAAGATTCCCTACTAGGCGTTCTTCTAAATAATAGCCCTAAGGTTAAGAAGATAGAGAGCCTATATCTAGTATAGTATCGCGAGTTCTATATAGCAAAGGATTACTTATTATAGCTTTGCAAGCTTATAGAAGATATTGCCTATAACACGCGTCTACTACATAAGAAGGTGTATAAGGATATCTTTAGTAACTAAGAAGTTAAAGAAATTTCTAACAAATAGCTAGTTTAAATCCTTATCTATTTATCTCTATATTTAGGCGCCCTATTTGCTAATATATCTAACTAAGTTAATAATACTAATAAAAAGGCAATTATCTTCTGCCTTAATCCTTTTAAGTAAATGTTCTATAGCGTGCTATTAAACGTTATAGGATATAAGAGTTAGGTATATCTATCTACTATAAAGGGCAATATAAAGGAGGAGATGATTTTATTATTCTAGAAACTGCTTTCCTGCTAGTCTAACGCTAGCTTTAATAGTGTAAAGGACTAAGATCTAGAAGTCCTAGTATTGTCTTACTATATAAATAGTAGTCTAAACTTGTAGGTAACCTATTATAACCTCTATACGCCCTCTCCCGCCCCTTTATACTTAATTTAGATCTAAACTATTAGCTAGATTGTATATTTTAGCTAGCTATATAACTATATAGTTTTTACTTATATTATACTAAAAACGTACAATATCTAGCAGTTCTCTACTATGCTAAAGAACGCCCTCTTTACAATTGCTGCCCTAACATGCATAGTGCATGTAGATAGTAATAACCTTACTTTAGTTCCTAGTGTGTCCTTCTCTAAGCTTAAGCACTTCTATAGATTTAAGGATACTCTAGTTAATAACTAAGTGCTAGGGTATTAGGCACTACTAGCCTCTAGCAAGGTAGATACTAATTTAGACCCTAATAAGAAGTTCTTATATATATTAAATATTACGTTAGGTAAGACTATAGCTATAAACTTATTAAACGCTGCTAAATATCGCATCTAGTCTATACCCGCCCTTTTCTCTAACTACTAGCCCCTTATAGCTTCTTCTGCTAGTACTCCTAAGAAGAAGTCCTAGCAAGCTAGTAGCCTAAAGTCTTCCCCTGTTTTAACTCTTTAAGGTAAAGGTAAGGTTAATCTACTAATACTAGATAAGGTATTAGCTAGCGTGCAGGAAGAGGATAAGGACTTAATAGAGCTTAATAGGGGTAAGTAGCATAGAATTCCCTAGGATCTAAAGGAGACGTTTATAGCGGCCACTAAGAAGAAATATAAGGAGAAGTAGAAGGCAAAGTTGCTAAAGTGTTGTTAAGCAGAACTAGAGTAGCTAGAACGTAAGGATAAGGCTAAGGCTAAGGCTAAGGACAAACCTTCGCTAAAATAAACAAGGAAGGGGGCAGGAGGCGGCAAGGGTTCTTATAGTAGCAAGAGTACTTAGACTTTAAAGCGTGGCACAGCTAAGAAATAGCTCTTTGTTATTAAGTACAAGATTTAGATATATAGGTAGTTTAATTAGTTATAGATAGTTTATAAGTAATAATATAGCAACTTGCAACTTATATTATCTTCCCCTCTAAGTATCTTCCTTACCTTTAACGTAATATATAATAGAATTAACCCTTCCTAAAGGAACTTTAATAGCCTAGATATAAGGTAGCCTATATAGAGCTTTTCTTAAGGGCAACTAGTTATATAATAATACTACCACTTAGGTTCTAGTAGGGTAAAGGGGTCTTTTTACAAGGGCAATAGAAGGAAATCTTAAAGTATAGGATATATATATCTATATATATATTTATCTATCTATCTATATATCTATATATATTAAATATATATATAACTAAAGATATTTACTATTATATATAGGGTTTTAAGTAAGGATATATAATAAAAATATATTACTAGTTATTCTTAAAATTATTTAACCTAATATATTAAATATATAATATAAAAGTTAAATATCTTATAACTAAGGTTATATATTAAGCTAAGGGTTATAGTTATTAGTAAAATAAAGCCTTATATATTTAAATAAATATATAAACTAGTTATAGTAGGTTAATATTTTTAATTAAAAATATATTATAGTTTAAATACTACTAAAAGAATAGATTAGAGTTATAAGAAGTATAAGTATAAACTTATATATAGATTTATTAAAATTCTACTATAACTAGAACTCCTTTTAAGTAATAATATATATTTTATTATTAAGTATCTATCTTTATTAAAATCTATAAGCTAATCTACTTACTATTATAGCTTAAAAGGTTAACCCTACTAGCCTAGAAAAAAATAGTTAATAATTAACTAGACCTAACTATAATAGATATTAAGTTTTAATTAGAAATATTAAGGTTTAGTAAAATATTAGGGGTATATTAATCTAATATTATATTTTTTAGAGGTAGTATATTATATAGGGGTAATAAATAAGTTTAAAAAATAGTAAAAAATTATAGATAATATAATATACTAATATATATAAAAGCTAGAAAATAAAGATTAAATAAAACTATAATAATAACCTAGAACTTAGTTATAATTAAAAGGTAATTATATATATATATATATATAGTTATAGAAGGGTATATATCTAAATAACTATATATTTTTATTTAACTTTCTAAGTACTAATTATATATCTAGTTTATAAAACTATATAAATATAAGTTAGGTATTCTAATATAATAGTTAAGTAAAATATAATATATACTACTATTATATATATACTACTTAGCTATTTTATATATATAGTAATACTATTAGTATTATATTTAATAACTAGTTAGTTTTAACTATATATTATCTTAGGCCTATTAAGAATAGTATAACTAGTTCCTATTATATACTTTAATATTACTAAGATATCCTAAAATATAGAATAATATTATTAGGATATAATATTTTAAGTTCTAGATATATAACCTAATTATAATAGATATATTAGTATATTTATATATAATTAGTATATATAAAGTAGTAAATATATATACTATATTAATTAAATATATATAAATAGAAATAGTTTAGGAATAAGTCTACTAATATATTAGATCTAGTAGTATAGTATATATATATTATATAAACTTATAATATTCTTTAAAAAGAGGTAGTTATTATTAAGTATTATAGTATATTAATATAACTATTAGGAACTTAATATTAGTTATATATAATTTAAGGTATAAGTTTTTAAAATATAATAATTATTTATTATATATAAATATTTTTCTTTATAGACTATATTATAAGTAATTCTTTTAAGCAATAAGATATTAACCTAATATTAATAGGGTAGGGTTAATAATATATCCTAAGGATATTAGTTTGCGAACTTTTGCTATTAAAGTACCAAAAAATTAGCTTGTGCGTTAGGACGCTAGACAGCGCTAGCTAGGCGCTAGACAGCACTAGCCAGCGCTAGCTACCTTGGCGAGGAACATTAAAACTTTTGCACTAACTTTGCTGCTAAAACCACTAAAAGTACGCTATATATTGTAGGAAAGTTATTTCCTGCTAGGAAACAACTCTAAAGAGGACTGTGCGCTACTAGCGTCTTGCAGGAAATAACTGTGCAAGGAAAATTAAAACCTAAAACCTGTTTCCTGCAACCCCTACTACCTAAAACCTGTTTCCTGCGACCCCTGCCTAAAACCTATTTCCTGCAAACCTAGACCTAAAACCCGTTTCCTGCAAACCTAGACCTAAAACCTGTTTCCTGCAAACCTAGACCTAAAACCTGTTTCCTGCGACCCCTACCTAAAACCTATTTCCTGCAACCCCTACTACCTAAAACCTATTTCCTATAAACCTAGACCTAAAACCTGTCTCCTGCGACCCCTACTACCTATTTCCTTATAAAAGTCCTACCTTTAGTAAAGAATTCTTCTTGCATAGACTATTATTTAAGGGTGCAGCATTTATTAAAATTATTTCTATTACTAATAGAGTAATATAGAGGTCTTAATATAGATAGAGGGTTTGCTTAAGGGTAATAGGGTTAGTAGCTGCGTTATAAATACACCCTATTGCCCTTACTAAAACGTCCCCCTCCTACACCTTACTACACCTGCACTTATATAACTAATTATATGTGTTAATAATAACTACTATCTATATGCTTAACTATAGGATAGTAATACTACTATATATAGTGCCTATCTCTAAGGCAGTCTTAGCCCTAAACGCCCCCTTAATAGTTAATTTAAGGGCCTTGTCTTTGTTAACTTGTACCTCCTCTACTCTCCTTATTATAGGGGGGGTGCCCTAGCAACTACATAACTATTAGCTTTAGAGTAAATTATCTTAATATACACATACCTATTAAGCATTAGTAGTAGTCGCTCCCCTAGATACTAATTAACCTACTCTAAGAAGAGAAACTCTTATAGTAGTAGACGCTCCTTAATAAATACTATAAAAAGTAGCTTAATACGTTGCGCTATAGATATTGTATCCTTATTATACTCTACTACTATCTCTAACTACTGCGTAACTTGTGTCTAGGTTACCTATTTAAACTAGACGTTTACTCTAATACTCTTTAGAAGAAGCCTAAAGATCCTAACTATACTAAAGCGTTTCTTTATAGTATTCTACTTCTTACCCTAATCTAGTAAACCCCTAAATAGCTTGTATAGTTCTAGGTTATCTCTCTTATTAGGTATATAACTATTATTAGACGCGCATATAACCTTAAAGAGGTAGTCCTTTGCTATAGATCTATATCCTATACCCCTTGCACCTATACTACAGGCTATACTATAAATTATCTTCTTAAGAGAAAGATATTCCTTATAGAGGATGTCTAGCTTCTATCTTTACTACATCTCCTCTATAAAGCTCTTAATCCTACTCTTTTATGCGTCTATAAGTTAGTACTAGAATATCTCCTACTATAGCATAGTAAGCCCTATTTTATCCACCACGTTACATCCCTCCTACTAAGAGTAGATAAGTTATAAGTTTATTAGATTAGGACCTAAATTATCTATCTAGAATATGTGCGCTGCTAGGGTTATATAGGCTATTATTACTTGTTTAAACTGCTTCTTTGCCTTATAATGCTACCTCTTCTACCTAATAATAATTGCCTGCTAATCTAGAAAGGCCTCTCTAGACCTAACCACCTCTGTATTTAATATTATCTAGGCCACAATATTAACCCCTGCACCTAGGAGGCTCCTTGCAAAATTCTAATAACGTTGCTACTTATTTATAAGGGTTACCTCCGCCTTTATAGACTCCTAATCCTATTTGCTAGCAATAGTTTAGACTAATATAAGGTTTATCTTTTTAACTAGGGCCTTATTTACTTACTTTGTACTTTTTTCTTTTGTGCTACGTTTCCTTTTACGCCTACCTGTATTTACTACCTTGCTCTCCTTAGGTACTATTACTAGAATAACTAACTAGCTACAACCCTATGTGCCTTAACTATTGCTATCTCTTTCTTTAGCTTTAGTTACTAGGTTATTGTAGATATTATTAATTGCCTTAATTAACTTCTAGTAGTTTATATTGCAATATATCTAAACTAAGGCGTAGTATAGATCTCTAGCAATTAAAGCCTTAGTAGGATTAAAATTATTAGCAACCTAGCTATATATAACTAGACTAGCACGTAACAGCACACTATCTACGCCTAAGATTGCGTTTACCTACTTAATATTATTTAATAGGTTAACTAGTATAAATAGTAGTTTGCTTATTATAAAGAGAGTATAGTATTATATACTAAGTAGAAGGTTATAGTGTGTAAGGAAGGAGAAAGGTTTAAAGTTACAAGGTGCAAGTGTTCTACTACTGCCCTAACGCTAAAATAGTTAGATTAGCTAAGTTAGACGTTTTATAGCAATTTAGGGTCTAATTCTTAGTTAAAATAAGTAGTATCCTATCTTTACCCTCCTTTTTAAAATCTTTTCACCTTACTTGCATACTACTACCTATTAGCTTCTATCTCTTCCTCTATTATAAGTATTACTAATTATATTACTATTTATCCTAAACTAGGATTTAGGATTATAGTATGCAAATATTATTATTATTGCCTTATCCTATCTTGTGTCTTTTAGCACTTTTCTAGTAAGTATGCTAATTACATAGATCGCCTTAAGCGCGAAATGCTTTAGAAATTTGTTAATAGCTAGATAGATAATCTTTATAAAGATATTACTAATATCCTGCTACCTCCTTAGCTATATACTATTATTAAGTCCCTCTAACTTTATTATAATTCCCTTAAATGCAATAATTACGGCTATATTATAATAGAGTAGAGTATAGAGGGAAATATAAAAACCTATCTACGCTCCTATAGTGTCTTTGCATCTAATATTAGGACTCTAGCTAGGAAAATGTAGGCTACCTACTAGACTATTATTACTACCTAACAAATGTTCTAGAGACACAGCCTGCCTACCTAAGCCACCAAGCATTTTAAGGTGTATAACCTAGTTACCCCTACTATAATCCTAACCCTAGAGCCTATACTCTATACGCTAATTAACCTAGCTCTACTTGCTCTAGACTCTAGACCTATAACCCTGCCTACTAAACTAATATAATATAATAGAATTAATAACTTAAAGGTATAGCTAGAGGCTGCATAAACTTAGGTAGATATAGAAGAGGTAATAGCTACTACTATTATCCTACTAGCCCTACTGCGCTAGACTAACCTATACCTTAAGCACACAAAATTTTAGCTCTACCTAGGGGGGCTAGACTAGGCAGAAATTTAGGAATATATTATCCCTACTACTACCCTAGCCCTTAATTACCTTAAAAAGTCTATTTAGAGCACCACGCTTATATACTAGTATATAACAGCATCCACACTATATTAGGCACATATTTAGGTTATACAAGAGTATCTCTAATATATTCCTATAGCACCCCTTATCCTATACTTAGCTTTTAATAACAAGCATAGTAATACACTTATCTATATATTTATATTCTTTTACTAGGTTCTCTCTTAATAGCTTCCCTCCCTAATAACCTTTTCCCTTACTAAAAGACAAGTAGTAGCTTAGACTACTATTTAGACACACTTAGATAGCCTAAACAATAAATACCCTACTATTAATACCTACTATAAGTAATAAGCATTTACACTATTTAAAGAGCTCTATTATAACTTCTAGATATCTCTTACTAAGTAAACTAGCGTATATAGTGACTTTAACCTTGCCCTTATTACACCCTTAGCTTTTATAGCTATAGATATCTAGTAAGACTAATTTTAAGAGGTATATAACTTTGCTATAGACTGCTTAGCTATTAAGAAATATACACGTATAGCAGGGTGCTACAAATTCTATAGAGTAGATAATAATAAGGATACTTCTACCTATATAAAGGTAGATAGCCTACTTAGTAGTAAGGAGCCCCCTATAAGTTAAGTAGAAGCTACCTTTCTTATCTAACAACAAGATGCTATAAAGCTAGAATATACCTAGGATAAGGAGAACGCCTAGGCAAAAAACACTGACTTTAAAGCTTAGGTTCACTATTACCTTACTAGTAAATTTTTAACCTCTATTAGCTAGGTTATTACTACTATATATTATATCGCCAAATTTAGATATAGATAAATAGTAGACTCCTTTACTTAATAGAATAGCTTAACTATAACTATTTAATATATTACCACCTTATTTAAGTAATACTATAGTATAGTATAGGCTATATATAACTAGGCTATAGATACTCTACTAGATATTACCTTTATAGCAGAGGAATCTTCACTACTAGTAATTCTATAGGAGGACCTATCTTGCAATCCCTCTAATAATTAACCTAGCTACACCCTATTTTTAGTAAAAAGTTTAGCTCTTACTTGCTACTCTAGTTTTACTAGCTAACAAATACTCTAAGTAATACAGGCTATCTATCCCTCTAAGGTTCTTATTATAGACCTGCAAGATTTTAACTAAGTAAAGCGATATTACGCCTAGGTATAAGAGTTCCTAGATCTTCTTTTCCTACTTGTGTATTTTACTAGTAGACAGCCTAGACGTTTAACTAAGGTTCTTAGCATTTAAACCTAGAATACTATTAGTAATAGGAGCTAAAACCTATTTATATTTAATAGATTAGTAGCTCTAGTTCCTTAATACTATAAGGGATATAATAGGGATAAGTCTTTAAAGGTAGTATATTGCTTCCTCCCTTAGAAGATTAGATTATTACTTATATAGTATCTTTAGCTTATAAAGCTATTTTGCATTACTATTACTATAAACTAGGCTAAAGGAGACAAGACACCTGCATAGTACTAGGCAAGAAGCGCCTTTCTTTAGCCTAACAAGAAAGGTAAACACTACTAGTCCTCTACTAGGTTTAGATCTAGAATAAAAGACGCTACCTTATTGCACCTTAGATAAGAGATTAGCCCTAGTATTATATAGCATCTACTTATTATATTTAGGCGTAATTAAGACTAGACTAAGTAAGGAAAGCTAGTTGCGCTCTTACTAGAAGAAGTTAGGGAGGCCTTAGATAGCTAAGAAGATAAGGTTGCAGAGCGTTAAGCAGCGTATAAACCTAATACTAGCCTCTAAATTTATAGCTAAACAATAGCCCTATAGTTTTAATTAGTAGATAGGGATACCTAGGTATTCTTCTCTATATTAGCTAAATAGCACAGTGCGCTTGCCTTTAAGCTACTAAGAGTAAGCAAGTAGTATATAGAGGATAATTAAGTACAGCAGTTTGCAAAAAGGATAGATATTAACCTTAAGCAAGTCCTAAGAGCTAATATATCTTAGTTAGCAACCTTCTATAGTTAGTAAAGGGTTATACTTAAAAGTATTATAGTAGGTGAGCTAGCAGTATCCTATATTACTAGCATAGGCAGCGGGAAGAGTCTTATATTCCTACTGCCCGCACTTTATAAGGGTTATAGCTAAGCTATTATTATTACACTATTAGTAGCCCTACGCTTTAATTAAATGCAACAATGCTATATATTAGGGGTTACTACTTTAGTCTTTAGTAGCAAGAGCTTTACTAACACTACTTAAATTATCTTTGCTATACTAGAACACCTTAGTAATAAGAAGTTTGTAGACTTAGTTAACTAATTACGCGACACTAGTAGCCTAGATAGGATAGTAATTAATAAATATTACTACATCCTGCTACTAGACTATGAATATTAGCCTAGTTTACTAGATATACACGACATTGCTGTCTATAGTGTTAGAATTACTCTACTATTAGCAACAATACTAAAATAGCAAGAAAAGGAAGCATTTTAACTACTAGGAATTAAGCGTAGTGTCTAGTCCTTCTAGGAACCTACTAGCTAGTCTAATATCTAGTATAAGGTGGAAAGGTTTCTATATAAGGAACTAGTTATAACAGAATATATAGCAAAGTATATAGAATAATTAGAGCTAGAGGCTAATAAGGTAATTGTCTATATTGCTATAGCCTATAATACCTAAGACCTTAGTAAGGTATTAGGATGTGCATATTACTATAGAAAACTAGAGGAGGCTAAACGCGACAAGATTTAACAAACCTTTTTAATACAAACTAATAGAGTCTTAATTATAATAATAGTATTTAACGTAGGAGTTAATATAGCTAATATTAATATTATAATTTAATTTAGGATACCTAACTATCCTATTACCTACTATTAAGAAGTAGGGCAAGCAGGACGTAATAGGAGAAAATGCATTACAAGAATTATTCTTAGGAAGAATATCCTATCTTTTACGCATAAGCTGCAAGGTATAGAAAAAATTATAATAGAAGAGTATATTTGCTAAGGAGAAAAGGATACAAGATATATAAGGATTCTACTTAATAATTACTTTAATAGACTATAAAGCTAAACATGTTACTAGGAGAATAAGGCTTAGTGTAGTGCCTGCTAGAGGCTATATAGATATTAGATAGAAAGTTAAAATACTATAGCGCAAAAATATTTAGCTATTATAGCTATACTAACAAGGGAAGCAAGCTGTAACACATAATAATTAAAGCGACACTCCTAGGCTATAGCTATAGTATTAGACTCTAATCTTTTGTTATCCCTACTAGGCTTATAATTTATAACTACTATCTTAACCTAATAACAAGTAGAAAGTTCTAAAGTAGTAGGAGGCTATTGCGTTCCTATTACGCTATTTACAGCGCTTAATGTAGTAGAACCTAGCAGCGTTAAGCACGGGTCTCTAGCGTTATAGCCTACTCTACTATAATTATTACCTTTAGGTTTAAGAGGATATAAGAGAACTGCAAGCAAGTAGGCCTAGTTATCTCCTGCTACCCTAGAGACTACAGACTTAACAACAACAGTAACAATTAAGAAGGCAAGAGTTAATTAGATATTAAAGTAGAACTAGCAAAGTGTTATAGTATAGAATAAAGAAGGCGCTAGGATTAAATAAGAGGAGCTTAAGGAAACTAGATAGTAGTAGATAGATAATTGCGTAAAGTGCTTTGTAGATAGAGAAGATTTTAACTATCTATAAAGCGAGTGCACACTGTATCTTAGCAACCTAGTAGGAGAATACTAAAGGTAGTAGATAAAGGGCAAGCTTCCTATAGGGTCCTACTTTTATTGCGCTTTGCTATTTGCTATGTGTATAAAGTAGTTAAATTAAGAGATAGGGAAGACGCTTACTTAGCCTAAGCGCAACAAACCCTACATGTATCTATAAGTGTTCCTTAATATATAGGCCTATCTATAGGAGTTCTCTAGTAAGATAAAATTATAATAGTTAGACTAGATTAGGGAGCAGAGTAATAGACTTCTTAATAGGGAAGAGGAAGCTAACTTTACAGCGTACTTTTAACAATCTGTAAGCGCAGGCTTTATATAACCTATCTTACGTATTATTGTGGATATAAATTAGATTATATAGACATACCTATTAACTACAAAGGTAGGTAGGGAAGTAACCACGTTAGAACGTGGGTAAAAGGCATAGGGGGGGCTATTTCTATAAGGGTAACTAGTTGCCCTTGTGTAATTGCCCCCTTAGCTAAGGATAGTGTCTTTGTAAGTAATATCCTTAGGCGTTAATATCTAAAATCTATAACCTATATTTTTTGTAACCTAAAGTCTTAATTTAAGTATTAAAAGTTATTTGTATTATTAAAGACTAACTATTGCGTAAAAGCTAATTAGTGTCTAGATTACTACTAGGCACTTAATTTATTAAGTCTATATCCTTTACCCTAGAGTATAGGAGCGTTAGTTAATAGAAATTAAAGGGGGGAGGAGAGAGGGGGGCAGTGTTTTCGCGTAGGCAATAACATTACCTAACACTAGCGCTAGTAAATGGCGCTAGTCGCGATCTTGGCAAAAATATTTAATCTAAATCTTTTTTAAAAACCTTCTCCTCTACTACACTAATAACCTAACCACGCTAACTACCCACCTACCCACCACTACCTACCTACCTACCTACTACTACTACCTACTACAAACACTATATTAGCAATTAGTATAAGTAATAGGTAAGTCTATTTGCGCGTTAATTGCGCGCGTAAAGCTAATAGTTTAGTAGTGTTTATAGCTAGCAGCAAACTTAGCTAAGCTACTACTTATACCCTATTGCCACCCTACCTATTGCTACTAATCCTTAATACTAGTAGTTAGATACTAATACTAGTAATAGGCAAGTCTATTAGCGCGTTAATTGCGCGCGCAAAGCTAATTAGTTAGTAGTCCTTTAAGCTAGCAGCAGACTTAACCTAGCCGCTACCTACCGCCTACCCACCGCCCTAATATTAGATATTTGTTACCCTTAGTAAAAGCCCCCCCCCCTAGTAATTCCCTTACATAGGACCTATTAGATGTAAGTAACCTACTTACCTACTACTACTACCCTTAAGCAGGAATTAGGAAGAACGCTTTAGTTTTAGGGCAATAACTAAAACTTAAACTAGCTAGCACAAATTAATTGCTAATAACGCTTTTTATAAGGGCAGCAAAAACACTTATAAGGATAGGTCTTTTCCTAAGGGCAACACTACAGGGTCTAGTAGGGGCCTTTCTATAAGGGCAATAGTTGCCCTTATAAAAATAACCCCCTTACCTATAGGGACCTAGTTACCCTTATAAAAATAACCCTCTTCCCTATACCTAGTTACCCTTATAAAAATAACCCTAGTCTCTATACCTAGTTACCCTTATAAAAACAGCCCTATACTATTATACTACACACGTTACTAACAATACTTACAGATTAGCTTAGCTATAGCTACTATACTACCTTATAATATTGTAATAGACCCTCTAAGCGATATAGATAACAAGACCTTTAAGGATAACAACGCCTTAGCCGCTTAGGTATAAGAGTATAAGGCTGCCCTTATTATAGAAGCACAACCTTGTAAAGATTAATATAAGGAAATCCCTAATATTAATGCTATCTTCCCTAAACTTAAAACTGTATATATTACTTACGTCTACTCTGCTAAAGATATTAGTTAAAGTTTTAGCTATTTAAAGCCTAAGGACTTCTACTATTTTATTAAAACTACACGCATTATAATAGATATTCTTAACTTTAATAAGACCTGTTATAAATTCTATAAGAGGCATAAGCTAGAGAAATAACCACGCCCTAAACTACCACATATACTTACAGCTATTACTTATCTTAATACTACTAGTAGAGACCTCTTTAATATATCTTTGCAGGATATACGTAGCAATCTGCTATCTAATATTAATAATATCTACGCGATTATATGCAATTGCTTTGCTAATATTTAGTTCTAGGCTAGCAACGCTCCCTTTAGTAGCTATCTAATCCCTCTAGCCCTATATATAGACTGCGTTAATGCCCTACTTAAACTATATAACTAAAAGAAGACTAGGCTATTTGCTATTAATACTAAACGCAAGTTAAAGCATATTACTAGGCAGAGTAGGACTGTTAAAGCTGCCTAATAGTTAGCTAAAGATGCTAATACTACTAGTACGCCCTTATTGCCCTTACGAAAACAGTCTAGCTGTAACAAGGCTTACCTTATAGTAGTAGTAAAGTATAATTACAAAACCTAACGTCTTTAACGTAAGCATGCTAAACTTAAGAAGACGTAACTAGAGACGTTGTTAGCTATAGAAGCGTAGGATATAGAGGGCAAGCACATAGACTTAAAAGAAAGAGATAATATTAACACTATAGAAAAGAAGAGGCTCTTAATAGAGTTAAAACTATAATATAATACTGCTGCTAGTAGCCTTGCTAATATAAAATAGTTAAGTCTTTATAGCAATTTAGATCTAGACATAATTAAGCTTGTACACCCTCCTAATACTAGTCTTGCTAATATAATAGCTAAGTCTAAAGGTTTAACTTAAATTAACTATATAAACTCTAAGTATATAAAGGACAATAGTAACCTATGTATATTATAGTTCTTCTAAGGATTACTAATTAGAGTTACTAAGCACTATATAGACAAACTTCTAGATTTTAAATTAATATACTTTTCCTATAATACCTATTAGTATTTGTACCTTAGTAATCCTATATTTACTATTAGTAGTTATAATACCTAATATAAAGCTCTAATTATTACTAGTAGGCTAAGTGCTACTAAAATTACTAAAGGCCTTAGCGCCGCTTCCCTTAACAAGAACACTAGCAAGGAAGACAAGGACAAAGAATAGCTATCGCTAGAGATTACAAAGGCTAACTAGGCAGCTGCAGAACTTAGCAAATTAACTATAGCCTAGCGTATGTCCTGTCTTATTAACATGCGCAAAGTAACTAGCTAGGACAAGGTAAAGGCACGTGTAAGCGTTAAAGTAGTAGAGGAACTGTTATTTTTAATACAGCTTCTAATAGACAAGGCTTATAAGGGAATTAAGCTAAGTGCGTAGGGTAATAAGTAGTTAGATAAAGCTAAAGATAGTGCTAACGTCTATTCTTCTAATATTAATAATCCTAGCCTGCAACTTAATATTAAAACCGCCGTCTACTTAATAGATAACTCTGCCTACTAGCCTAAAGACTATAAGAAGGTATTAAATATCTATTAAATTGCACATTGCAAAGTACTAAGGATCCCTAGATAGAACCTAAACAGGCACTTAATACTGTAGTGGCAGACTACTAGTGCTGCTAAGGGTATAAAGAGGAGAGAGGCAGTAGATACCTTGCGCGTATTATAATTAATAAAGCTAATTAAAGCTAATAACCTAAACGCGCTTGCAAAGTCTAAAAAGGGAGTGCCTTAGGGTATTATCTATACTAATAAAGTTAGTATTAGGAAAACTAACATATATACCGCACAGTGCCTTATTATAAGTATTCTTGTTACCTATAGGGAAACCTAGGCCTTATTCCTATTACCTATAGCTAATAGTAAGATAGTAAATTAACTAACGCAAACTTAACCTCTTAACTATAATACAGGCTAGCGATATTAAGGCGTTAGAGAGTTACCTAGCGCCTAAGCTATATTTAATACTTACCTAACTATATCTTGTTACCTAGATAGCAAGCGCCTTAGCTAACTTTTCTAGCGTCTTTAAGGTCTATATTTACAGTGCGCGTTCTAACTTAGATCTAGCTAGTATTACACGTATTATTAAATAACTTACACAGGATAGTCTATTCTTTAACCTAAAAAACAAATTAAATAGCTAGGTCTTTATTATGTGCGCATATCTAATATTCTACGTTTATTATAGTCCTGCTGCTATTACTAGATATTTATGTAAAACTAGCTTAATAAAGCAAAAGGCCTACCTAAATTAGTTTAAGTTAGTAAGGTAGAAGGGAGACTTAGTATAGTGGCCCTTGTTTAAACTTAATAAGTTATTTTCTAAGATTTGTTTAGATAAAGCGCAAAATATAAAAGGTACGTTTCTCTATATTATTCTATAGGAGCGACAGGTAGGGTCTTAGGGGGTCTTTTTATAAGGGCAACTATTACCCTTATAAAAAGCCCCCCTCTAGCCCTATTAGTTGCCCTTGTGAAAAGCCCCCCGCTTATTGCCCTTATAGGAACCTCTCTTTTATCTACCCCTTAGCTATTTAACTAATACTTTAACAGGCATCTAGTCTTATTCCTTATACGCTATACGCAGTCTGCGCGCTCTATAGCATGTTATGCTTATAGCCACCCTACTTCCCTAGCACTATCGTGACTTTACTAGCCTTCTAGCTTTCCTCTAGTTACTATAGGACGCTGTAGTTACTAGGTATTATATTTATAGTAATAGAGCTAAGTTTAACAAGTTATGCGCTACTATCCTTAATAACCCTTACAAAATAAACTCGCAGAATTGTCTAAAGCGCCCTAAGGACTATAACTATTACTTCACTGCTACTGCATTTAAGAAGTTTGTTATTAAGCGTTATCTTAATACTATTACTACTAGGCCTATTCTTACAAAATTATTTTAGTGCTATATAATTTATTGCAATTATTCTTCTTCTTATATTGTGGATAATATTAGTACGTGTTACACTATTAGCTAGTTAATATATAAGGTTAACTGCGTTAACCTAACTTTAATAAATAATAACTACTACTAGTATCTCTATAATAGCCTAAGGATATTGGTTTGCGAACTTTTGCTGTTAAAGTACGAAAAAATTGGCTTGTGCGTTAGGACGCTAGACAGCAAAAGCTGGCTTGGCAAGGAACATTAAAACTTTTGCACGAACTTTGCTGCCAAAACTAGCAAAAGGACGCTAGACAGCAAAAGTACGCTAGACAGCAAAAGCTAGCTTGGCGAGGAACATTAAAACTTTTACACGAACTTTGCTGCTAAAACTAGCAAAAGGACGCTAGATAGTAAAAGTACGCTAGACAGCAAAAGCTAGCTTGGCGAGGAACATCAAAACTTTTGAACGAACTTTGCCGCTAAAACTAGTAAAAGTACGCTAGACAGCAAAAGTACGCTAGATAGCAAAAGCTAGCTTGGCAAGGAATGCTAAAACCTGGACGCAAACTTGGTTGTTAAAACTAGGGAAAGCTATGTGGTAGCTATTAACACTACAGTTTCCTACACTTACAGCAATTTGGCAACGTCTATTTAATCCCTTAAGTAGCTAGAAATCATAGAAGAGGCGTGAAATTGTGGACATGCAAACACTGCAATAGTGTTAATAGGGGACGATGGCAGTATAGTGAGTGCTAGCAACTGCGACGGGCAAAGCTAGCGATTATAGGGATCCTTAGGAATTTTCTACCTACACCGCGCCCAAAATGCTAGGCATAAGAGGACTAACAACCTACTAGGCATTTCCACGCTCTAAGGTAACCTAGAATAGACTGGTTAGCTATAGGGCATTTGCTACTTGCGCTGTTATATTAGGTAAACTAGGGACTTTCTAGCTAAGTAATTTCCTGCTATTAGCTAGCTAAGCTTACTTTACTATAAAATCAAGTATTAGTTATATAGAATAGCACGGTTTGCTAATAGGTGCTTTACTATATCCCTACGTTATATTAATAGCTAGGAGGCTACTAACTAAGAGTTAGGAACGTCTATGTTATCTAATACTACCTTAAAGTTTCTCTGCGTGTCTACTGTAGGCAGAAGCAAATCTAGCAAGTTATACTCTCTAAGTTCTCTACTATCCACCGTTTCTAATAATAGCTCCCCTGGTGGCTGTTCTTCTCGCAGACAGCTTAGTAATAATGGTTTAATTGCCTTAGCTATGTCTTTAACCCTCTTGTTACATCGCGTAATTATTTTAATCTATTCTTGTAAGACCTGTAGGGGTCTTCTTTCCACAAAAGAGTTTGGTACGCCACCTCTTAGTAGAAGGGCAAAAATCCTAACCCTAAACCTATCCTTTAACATTTTCTATTGTTTGCTATATTCTAGGTACTAGGACTAGGATTAATAGCTTGTTAGATTGTCCTGCACTAATATAGTGTTGCTATTCTTGTCCTAATAGACCTTACTAAATAACTGCTCTCTTGCTACTGTAGCAAGGCCCCTCCCTTACTAACCTGTTAACTTTACTCTCTGCTGCAAGAGGCCTTTTAAACATTTATACTCCTTGTACAGTGCTACTATCACCTACTAGTGCTGTATATCTCCTAAGATGTTGGCCGTTTCGCTCTGCTTTACTATAGCTAATAGCTAACGAAAGCTCGCAACCTTAATTCCTGTAAGTGCAAGGCTTGTTCCCTGCCCTGCGCTACGTGTCTGGGTAAGCTAGGTTGCTGGCATACTTTCGTTGCCTGTGGCATATTCTGTTATGCTAGCGTCTATTAGCCCTAGCACCTGCACCCCTATATTTGCAAAGAGCCTCTTGCCCTCTTAATAAAGTTCTCGCTAGGTATCTAAGACAACGCGCTAATCCTGTAAATAGTCGACCGTAGCTACTGTACTTGCCTAGTGTATTATTTTAGCGACTTCCTTTACACTAATGCCACGTAATAACTTTGCAAACGCTTAGTATTATTGCTTAGTAGAATTATATGTAATGTATTCTTGCTTAGCTTTGATAAAGTCCTGTGTATTTGCAATAGCCTCTAATATAGCAATGTTAAACTTCTCCTTAAGTCGCTTGTTAACTTAGCGAGTTATAGGTTCTTTGCGGGTATAGGTGCGTTTTGCGGCGTTTTTATTAAAGGAATCTAGCACTACGCTAATAGCTTCCTTGTAGATATTGTTAACAAGTTATAAAAGCTAGTCCTTACTAACATGTTAATATATCTATTTTAGTGCGGCGTCTAGGTTATGTGCGATAAATGCTTAGATAGGCTCTGCTATGTGTGTAATAAAGCAGAATTTTGGTTTGTCCTGGTCTACCTCGTTAAACACACCGTGGACTAGGTAAGAAAGGTTAGTGTCGCCCTTAATCTCTACTAGAGACAATCCTAGAGTCCCTTAGGTTATAGTATAGGCAGTAGTGTCTAGGAAAAGTGCTATAAAGCTGTCTTGCATATAGGTTAAGCAGTTAGGAGTAGCTAGTAGGGTTGCTAGCGCAACGCGCGGCTAAATTATTATACTAAGGTTAGTTAGTGCTAATGATTTGCTAACGCAGGTATGTAGAAATCTACCTGGTAAGGGGAATCCTCATACTACACACTCCTTATTCTAGCTACAGTTTTGTAATATTATCTCCCTTAATACTACCTATTATATCTCTATTATTTCTATATTCTAAAATATCCTCTACTATATCCTTGCTCTCCTGCTATCTTGACCTGAACAAAGTCTATAGGATCCTTATCTACGCTTTGCATAGAACTATTATCCTACCTAGCTGTGTTAAAAAATACTTTAATAAATATCACAGTTAAGATGTTGCACCTAAGGACCGTGTCTAGCTTTAAGTGGAAGTGGACAAGCTATATAAGACTACCTAACTTAAGTTAGCCTATGCTGACTTCTAGTTCTCTAAACTAGATAGTAGCCCTCTTAATAAAATTGCCTTTCTTGAATTGCACGCATGTATAATCTGCAAATCTTGCGGGCACATCTATACTAAGAAAAGTGCCTATAAGACTATAAGGGAGCACATACGCAAAGCACACAATCTGCCTAAAGCTAAGTATTCTAATACTCTAGAGGATATTACTAACCTCGTGCGGTTAGGTTTTAGCTAGCGATACTTTACTAGGACTTTAGGCGAGGCTAGTGGCCTAAATATAAACCGCTTTTTTAAAGTGATCCCTTCCTAGATAACTAGCACCCTAGCTCCCTCTACACCTACTAATAAGTAAATATAACTGTTACCTACCGCGCACTAGCTATAAGACACCCTAGAGGAAGACACTGCCTATACATCTAGAAATGCATCTCTAGGCCTGTTAGAGTGGCTCTAAGCGCAACTAGAAAGCGCAACCTATTAGGCCTAGAAGGAGTAGAAGGATTGTATTAACACTGTGCCTTAAGGGGATGCTATATAGACTAACCTATGGCTTGCCTACACCTAGTTCCTAGAGGTTTTGCCTGTAACTTAGGATAAAGGTCTCTAATATATGTAAACCCTAACAGCACTATAAGACCCTGCCCTGTACTATCTCTACTCTACTGTTAAAAGTATAGTGCGTATATAGTAAAATTTAACAGTAAAAACTTCTTAATATACCTAGATCTAGGTAATATAAGAGGATGTGCATAACATCCTATTGTATCCTCTTAAGACCTATTAAGCCCTCTCCCTTTAGCATGCACTACTATTGCAAAAGATCTTTGTCTTCTTCTACTAGGTGTATGTGTAGAAACTAGAGGCACCTACCTAACTATAACTATCCCTGCCCTAATAAGATGCTTAGAATTAAGTTGTGTATTACTTGGATTAGGACACCTATCCCTTAGAGGTGAACGTATTCTATAACTAGACCTACCTGGAGCTACTTAAATAGCTTTGCTACACCTTCTTTCTCTCCCTTATTAAGCAGACTAGCATAGAGGACAACTTTAAGCTTGCCCTTATGGTAGCTATAGCTTTTATAATAATCTCTCTACAAGCTAAGCGTTTCTAGGAAGGATATAACTTTGCGACTGATATTACTGCTCTAAAGAAGATGATTCGCCTAGCTAGCATCTAAAAGTTTAGAGAGTAGTTTGCTAGTAACTTAAAAGTATTGCAAGCTACTAGCATAGATAGCGCTGTTAGCTACGAAGAAGCTATGCTGTTATTCTAGGAACAACTATAAGCATATAAGGACTAAAAGTTACCTTTGTAGGACCTATAAGAGGTAGCACACTAATCTCTTGCAGACATATTTAAGATATAGGTATGCAACTACCTAATAATAGAGTACCCTACTCTAATAAACTAGTTAATTAACATAGCCTGGTACCTTAGCCGCTTTCGCTATAGTAAGAACCTAGATACCTTTATCTACTAGAGTGGCGATACTGTAACTGTGCGTGGCACGCGCACTATACTCTCTAAGTTTATATCTATGGTCTATAATAAGTATAAAAGGGCATCTGCTTTACTATATAAGCTTGCTTTTATGGCATAGCGTAGCACACTGCCTAATATTCCTTAGGATAATCTTATTAAAGACCTAAATACTAAGGCCCTAGGATTTAGTGTCTTCTTACTAGATAACCTACTTCTTGCTAAGTAGTTAAAGTTTGTCTTAGAGCAGCTCCTTTCTGCATGCAAGCAGGGACTCCCTGTGCTGCTGCAAGACCTGTAGAGTTCACGCTAGGTGCTTAAGTATTGTGAGAAAGTGCAAGAATTTCTTTAATATCTAGCTAGACTTTTCCACTATAGTAGTGGTTAACTAGCTAGAGGCATAGAACTGCTTAGTATCTACTATGAGAATCCTGGCAATAGCATGCTGCGCAATATCTTCTTGTACTAAGGACTTGTTGCTGTGGTTCTATAGTACTACAAGGGGTATAATAGAGATAAATTACTTAAGGTAGTCTACTGCTTTTTACCTTAAAGTATTAGTAGTCTCTTTGTGTAGTACTTGTGGCTTATACGCCCTTTCTATACACTAATTTAACATAACGCCTACCTAAGTGTCTAAGAAAGCTATTTGGCGCGTGCTACTAGCTCCCTACTCTGGTCTAAAGCTAGTAGCACCTAACATACTTCTTCTAAATAGCTAAGGCAGAGCATTAAATAGGCAACTAAATAATAGATGGGCTAGAAGATTAATCTTAGCACAATGCGACACTTGCTAATTGCTATAGGATGAAGGATTAGTAGCGCTAATTAAATGCTAGGTGAATTATCTAAAGAGGAAGTGGATAAAATAGTAGATGTAGCAGAAGATAAAGAACGCAAGTTATAAGTAGGACACACTGCACTAATAGCACGCATAATTTACGCCCTAGATATCTAGTATATGTTTACTAGGCGGTTTAATTAGGCCTATAGATAGTACTAGGTATTAAAAGAGTGGCACGCTGCCCTTAGATTTTAACTAGCAACTAAGCTAGATAAGTCCCTAGACTTGCTAAAGCCTAAACCTAAAATAAAGGATATGGCAGACCGCATCTAATGCAACTACAAACAGCTGCTGCGGGAAAACTTTAGAAAGTAAGCAGTCTTCTAGCCCCTATAAGAGAAGGTGATTAGAGCTATTATAAGTGGGGAAACTGTGGTTACCTTTATTGCTAGGACTAGCAGCGGCAAAAGCTTAACCTTTCTCCTTCTAGCATGTTTTCCTAGCTATGGTTAAACTATTATTATTGTGCCCCTAGCTGCCCTTTAACATAACATTGCAGAGCAATGCAAGTAGTATAGTATTAGGGTTAGTGTATAGGTAGATAGACATTGCGATTAAAGCGCATTAATTATCCTAGCTACGCCTAAATGTATTGCTTAACCTAGCTTTGTAGAGATGGCACAGCGCCTTAGTAGCACTAGTAGCCTAGAGTAGATTATTGTTAATAAGTTCTACTATATGCTGCTTCCTGACTACATATACTAACCCTACCTGCTAGATTTAAGAAAGGTAACTTAGTTTAGGGTAAGGCTTACCCTCCTCTTAGCTACTATACTAGCCTAGCAGTAAGTAGATGCCTTTTAACTACTAGGCGTGCTAACTAACACAATCCCCTTTCGTGTCTCTACTTTACAACCTAATCTTGCCTGGCAGGTATAAACTATTAACCTGTCTAGCAAAGAAAACATACCTAATATAGCTAAGTACGTTAGGGCTTAGCACTAGTAATATAGCAAGGTGTTAGTTTATTGTAACATAACCACGCTTGTAGAAGCACTAAGTAGCTAAATCTAATATAGCAAGTTTTATAGCAAAATGCCCCTAGGGGAGTAGTAAGCTAGCTAAGATGCATTCTCCACAGCGCCTAATAGGATCCTTATTGTAACTACTGCTTTCCTAGTTAGAGTCTATGTGCTAAACATTCGCGCAGTCCTTTAGTTTAGGCTACTAGACTACTTAATTAGCTTTGTTTAGGGAGGTGGGAGGGGTGGGCGAGATAGGCAACTATATGTTGTGCGCATAATCCTCTCTACACAACTACCTAGTCTGTATTACTATAAGGCAGATATAACAGCTAAGGCTATGGTAGATGCATTTATCTAATAAGATGTGCCTTAACCCTCCTGCTAGCGCTAAGTGCTTAGAGAATACTTTAATAATAATACAACACGCTAGATGTGCTAGGTAGATAAATAGGCATGTAATGTGTGTAAGAAACGTATGCTGCGTAAACCTAACTCTATAGATAGTAGTATAGCTAGCAGTTCTATAGAAAAGCTAAGTTAGATATTGCAAAACTTGTTCTAGTTAGAGTTACTATCTACACCTGTATAAGCGGCACAACGCTATACCACATCCTCTCTAATTAACCTTACTATCTCCCCCCTACGCAGCACCTACAGGGTCCTATTAGTCTGCTAGGGAACTGCTAAGAACGGTTCCCTAGAGCCCTAGTCCTTAACACAGCAACTATAAGAGTCTAGACCTTACGTGCTATCTTAACTACTACCTAAAAGCATCTAAACCCCTATAAAGCGGGTATATAAAGAAAGTGAGTTTTACCTATATAGGTTATTTAGACTGTAACTAACTACACACTAGTTGCTAGCCTATAGGATCCTAAAGGGAGTGCGAGTTAAACCTTTAGAGCTGTACAACAAGCACAAGAATTGGATTTTAACGTAAACGCCCTAATAGAAGTCTAGGCTAAGCGCACTTAATTATTTTATAAGGAACTACTAGAGACATAGTGCTACTAGATTACATATTGTGTGGTTTGTTTTATAGATAGAAAGAGCTATAATTACCTGCTCGCTAAATACTCTATCTTGCTTAGCTTACTTACTATCTAATATTAGTAAAGGATAAACAACTTCTAGGGCAAAGGCATGTGTTAGAAATGCATAATGCTAATAAACAGTTACCTAAGATAGAGTAATAACAGCAGCAATAGCGAGTGCGTTAATAGATAGGCGATTATAGACGCTTAGATCTGTCTTTAGGAGCAATGGCTAAAAGCACAAATAGGTTAGCTAGAAAGAATCTAGAAGGTTAACCTAAACTTCGTGCCTATAAACAACAGCGACTTTCGCAGCTATTTTTAAGAAATGGTGCACTATAGAGATAACTATAAAGTTAACTAGCTATATTTAGACGTGAACTAGATTACGCAAATATATTTCCTGTATAGTAACTAGTGGAGGGAAATTATACTAGAGAAAAAAGATCCCTTAGTTAAACTAAAAGAAGACATAGAGGAGTAAGTATTTGAACCTATATAGAGGAAGAAAAGCTAGACCTTACACTAGCCTAGCGGATTCTAGGTTAGAGAATATGGGACACCTACGACAACATCGTAGCCTTACTACTAGCGTTAATAGTATAATAACTAGGCCTATTCTAGATTTATGTAGCTATACTGCCTAGCGTGAAAAGGAGGTTATGTAACTAGATAGTAGTAGGTTTTAATAGGACTAGGCTGTTGCTAGTGCAGCAAATAGTACCTATTAGGTAGCGCAGTTAAACGACTACTGCTGCTGCGCACAGACACATTGCAATAGATATCTATTAGCTACCTGCCTCCCTCCCTCCTATCCTCTAATCTGCTAATTGCTTTTAACTTACAGATTTAACAAGCAAGATTAACCTAGAGCCCCCTAAGGTAACAGACTTTTAATTACAATTACCTAGCAATCCCACTACTAATAATCCTAGAAACTCCCTTCTTCTTATAGAAGCTAACCTAAGTACAGCTAAGGTAAATATCTAGTATTGTATTAACTAGTATAATAGTGTTGTAACATAGCATAACAACTATTAGTTTTAATTAGAATTAACTGTGTTTATAGCACCTATATTCACTAGCAGTGCCCTAGCTAATTCCTGTTGCCTACCACACTATCTAACTAAGCGTTAGGTATTACAGCAACCTAGTTAAATCTAGGAGGATATTAGTCTAGAATATCCTGCCTTACTAATAGGGCTTGGCGCACCTGCGCACGGTAATTATGTTAGACAATAATATAGAGTTCTTAAGCGATAATAAGTCCTAAAGTCCTAATCTGCTTCCTATAATAACCTTGAATCTGCTCTTGTATAAGAGCGTAGCTATTGCTAAAGGTAACTATAGGCTATATAACTCTGCTAAGGTACTTGCCCCCTACTTTGGCCTAGATAATACCGCCACTTTAAGGTGTCTTCTTAATAACTAGCTAGGCGATAACTTCTAGCGGACATATAGCGCGGTTTAAGGCATTACTAAAGGTAAGCGGGCAACCTTCCCTAAGGTCTAGCAGGTGCTTAGCTAGGCACGCTCTACTCTAGGATCCTTGTTAGTTATCCTAGGCTTTTGCGGGATGCTAAGTTAGCTACTAGAGGAGTAGATCGCCTATTTTGTCTACTATGCACGTCTAGCTCTTTTTAAGGAGCATAGTTTGGTTAGTTATATAACTAACACTATGCCTGTTTATCTCTGTGATAACAGGGCCTATACAGCGTACTTGTTAATATTAAAGTGGCGCTAGGATTATAACCATGCTGCAAAGAAGAAGGCGACTAGGAATTAGGCTGTAGATTAAGGCAAGTTAGCTGCGAGTGCAATATTAGATAATAGCAAAGATAAGCTAGCTGCTAGCCCTGCTATATTAAGCGTGCACACTGCCTAGTTAGAAGAGTTAGAGGATAAGTCCTTAGATAAAATCTTGGATGAATCCTCGAACAATACTAATAAAACTTCTAGTAGTAAGGCAGACGATTAAGAAGCTACAGCAGAGAGCGCCCTTATAGGTCCTTTACTTAACGGCCATATACTAGGCAGTAATAAGGACTTAGATAGGCCTAAGGGCAAGGCACATTTAAGCAAAGACTTTGTTCCCCTATCTAATATAGATACAATAGCACAGTTAACGTTTGTAGATAGATTTATTATAGTGATTAACTAGCTTACTATTTAACGCCTACTGCGCCTAGCCTGTGAGTTGCGAGGTATAGAGGGCAACAATATATTGCTTAATCTATTATATAAATATTTCTACTAACTTTGCAGTATAGAAGGCAACCTAGCTCGCCTGCTAGGGTCTAACTACCTCTTTAATATTAACTACACCTAGCTAGTAGACTTTTAAGATAACTAATGGATTAATAAGAAGAACTACAGCAGCTTGCTAATTGCTAACTACGTCGCTGTATTAACTAAGTTAGACCTGTCTGCTGCGCAGTAGCTTGTAGATAAAGTAGAGGCGGCAGCACGTTGCGGCGACGTGTTTGCCTTAAAGTATCTTAAGATACTGCGTCCTACTAGCACTACCCTATACAATAACCTTAACTAAGTAATTAGAGAAATGTTTCCTATATAGCTAGAATTTGCTAAATCGCGATTTAAGCTATTAGAGAAGTGTTTAGAGTACTATAAGAAATCCGCACATCTTTGCAGCGTTATAGGTGTAGCTATTGTTATAGAAGATATAACTGTTAAGATTTCTAAAGCAAACGCTAATAAGAACTTAGTAGTTTTAGATCTAAAAGAAGTCACTAGAGACATGCCTACTTGTAGTCACTAGCATCTAAGTAGTAGTAACACTAAGGGAGGTAAGTTAGTTGCTATTAATACAGATGATGCAGAGTGGCGAGAGCGCTAGAAGCTACTTTTAGGCGTATTTGTTTCTCCCCCTATTTAATAGAGCGAGTATAGGAATGCCCTATCTAAGCTATATATTAAGAGGTGTTTAGTTCTACTAATACTAGGCTAAAATAGAGAGACACTGCTATAGAGCTAAAGCGTGGCTATTGTAAAGAGTGTTAAAATAGCATTACAGTAAATAAGGAATAATAGGGGACTAGTTAGTATCTACCTTAGAGATAGTACTAGACTTGGTAAGTCTAACATTATGGTTAGCACTATACTAGGCGTAAGTATATATTACATTCCTGTCCCTATCCCCCTATAATACCCTGTGATTTTCTAGCCCACTATGTCCCTTGCCCTTTAACCCTCTGGCTATTTCTAGTAGCTCTATTAGTACCTAGATTTTGCTAGGTGGCTGTAAGGCTTAGGCTAAATCTATTAGCTTTATGTGCTAGAAAGTCCTGCTATGTTATGGGCGGTGGTTTTAACACTTACTAACTTGCTATAGGTTAATAATAAGCGTGCCTTTGACTTAAACGCTTTACGTTAAGCTAAGCGTTTTAACTAGATTAGCATGTACGCCCGTAATATGCCTACAAGAGTCTATTTATAGATTACTAATTTGCACTTGGTTACCTAGGCTGCTAAGGATATTTATTAATTCTCTAATACCCTAATTATCTACGTGTACTAGAACAAGCGCGATAAGGCCTTTAAATTGCCTGCTAGCATTTAGCAGTTAATAGAGCGCCTAGAAATTGACGACGTGCTGTTAACTAATAATAATCTACTTAAGGCGCATGTCGTCGTCGTGATAAGTAAGGGAACGTTAGCCTCTAGATATGGCCCTTATACTATAGTAGATTTTGGACGTGCTAAGCGTTAGTCGCGGTCCTTATATAATAAATCTCTTCTAAGGACGCTGTCTGCCCCTCCTTTGTGGTTTCTGTATTCCCTTTAAGGTTAAGTTAGTATTACTATGATTAATAAAGCTCACAATATTAGTAGTAAGGGCGTGGATGCTTAGGTAGCTATCTATTAGCTGCGGGCATCTTTTTACTATCTTTTAATAGCTACACCTGTTGTTTAGGTAGGCGACAAGCTTATGGCGCTATTAATAGTTCTGCAAGATCTAGCTCTAGATGCTAAAGCTAAGTGGCTTATTGCAGGTAGAAAGCTTACTAACGTCTACGGCCCTAGATTCTTGCTAGATGACCTGCACGCAAAGTACTAGGCTACCTACAGTGCCTTTGTTAAGTTTTTTAACTGTAACGCTACTAGTGTTAAATAAGGACGTGTATTAGCGCTTGTTTTTTGATTAGTTATGCTTTATAGGACGTACTAGAGCTAATGTGTCACTTACCTATCTAGTAACACTTATTCTATAGCTAATTTAATGCTGCTAAGTCTGCCTATTCGCGTGCATATTACTAATAATAACGCGGTTTGTGACGTTTAGATTAATAAGAGCGGCCCTACTATGTAGAAGCTCTATTACCGCGACCGCTTGGACACGACTAACACTAATAAGCTCCTTGTTAATAGCAAATTCTAACGCATCCTTAACCTTAGCTCCTTCTGCGTGTTGCTTTTCTTTGCTACTAATATGCACGACGTTAGGGAAAATAATACTATACTAGAGTACTAGCGCCTCTATAATAACGCCTATTATACTAACTACCTCTTTAAGGTTCTTTAGAATATGTTTTAAGAGGGGGTTATTACTAAGGGCTACTTATATTTGTTCCCGTATATAAAGCCTAGTAATAATAGTAACTAGCCTGCTGCCTGTATGCCTTCCTAGTCTAAGATAGGTGAGATTGTTTAGATATTTGTTTTAAGGTCTAAGCGGATTAAGCTAATTCTAGCCCTTATTGCAGACTAGGTGGGTTAGTAGGGCTATAAAGTCCTTATCTAGGCTTTAAACCCTACTAAGCAAGAACTGCTTAACGCTATCCTAAACCTGTGCGGGGTCTAATTAGTCACTCTCCTAGCTTAATACAGCGCTGCTAATAAGGCATCTATACTTAACTATTTTAAGTAGCTACTATCTGCATCTTCTAGACGGGCCACCACAGCCGTGGAGGCGGACTCTAAGATTAAAGTCTTAATTATGAGTGTGAAGGCGGGTACTAGCACTAATTGCTAGAAGCATTGCTCCTACATGATTTTTACTAGCCCTACACCCTCTAACGCTACCTACTACTAATGCTGTGGTTGTATTATTCGCGTTAAATAGTCTTATGCATGTGTTATTGTTAAAGTCTTTAACAACAACTCCTTTAACATGCGCACCTTTATATAGGCTGTTAAGCACGCACTACCTATGCTATATGCTTACCTAAATACTAAAGTTCTGTCCTAGATCTTTTCTAGTTCTTAAGATAATAATAAAGTTAGCTAGGACACGGCAGTCTTAGCTAATAGTTTGGATAGCTTTGTCTAACTTAAAAATAGTAACCTAGCAAAGGAATCTAGCCTACAGGAAGACGACTTGTTAACTGCTACACGACTAGGCCCAAACGAAGTGCTAACTGTAATCTATGCTTAGCTTAATGCACGGAGTTACTAGGCTACCTAAGATACTAATAATGTAGTCTAGCTGTCTTAGACCAGTTATATTGCTAAGGCGCGGTCTTCTATCCCTAACACCCCTTAGAAACTACTAGGTGTTTGAGGCTAGCGTGCCTACTAGCATTATACACTAGAAGGTATAATAGAGGAGGTAGACTCCCTATAGATAGACGGCGTTCTTACTAAGGTGCTAGATACTAATTAAGCTACTGGCAGCTAGTTAACGCGAGTGCGCAAGTTATTAAAGCGGCGCTGCGAGGCAGTAGATAATGTGGCAGTTCTAGAATAACTTACGCTAATTCTTAAAGACGCTAACATGGAACTTGCTATAGAATTGGACTTTAGGGAGTATAATATTAGAGAAATTGTACAAAGTAGGTACAAGCATTAGGGTTTTCTATTTAGGGCTAGGTATTGGTTTTTGTAATAGAGTTAGGGTAGCTAGGAGGTTAGGTAGTGGTTAGGACATAGCAGATAATAGGTTTACCACCACAATATATTTTAAAATTAACACTTGCACGATAATAAAGTAATGTTAAATAATAATCTTATTTGTAATTATATAAATAGCCTTATGTATTTTTGAAATAATCCTAAATATGCTTATGTGCTATTATATAAATTCCCTTGCGTGTTCTTTTGGACCTTATATAATGCACTTTAAAACCTACAAAAAAGCCTATGTTAAGGTCTACAAAGTGGCATTCTTATACAAGCAAGTAGGAACTTCTAGTTCCTTCTTTAATAATATTATTATTTTTAACTAAGCTGTAGTACTAGCCTGGCTATATTAGGGCGCATATTACAAGACTTTAATATTTACCTTTACTTTAGTTACTAGCGCCGCTAGTAGTGCTGCAGGTTATGTTATCTGCCCTACATAAGCCCTAGCGTGAATATATAAACCCCCTCTCCCCCCCTCCCTTCTTTGCTCTTTCTTTACTCTACTATCCTACCTATTTTATACCTACTATTTAATTAACCTTAGCCCTACCCTACCTATTAGCCCTACCCTACCTATTAGCCTACCCTACCTATTAGCCTAATCCTACCTATTATATCTACCGCCGTCCCTACTAGGCCCCTGCAGAGCGAGGTGATCTTATGTGTTAAGATGTTTAGCGCTGTTGCAACCTATTGCAAGTATCCTAGAATTTGCTAGTTGGCTGTAATAGACTTACATGCTAACTTCTGCATAGTCTGCAACGCCCTTAACTAGGAGACTATGTCTAAGAATAAAGTGGTGATGTTTAGTTACTTAATAAAATCCTTAAGTATCTAGAATAGGATTAACTTAGGGGATATATTCTACAACTCCGCTATAAAAGGTATGTGCAAACATATTTAGTGTAGCAGTTGCTAATACTACCTAGCCTAGGCCGCTAAGAAAGCAGAGCGCGCCGCCTTACTTGCTTACAAGTCTGCTGCTTATCCTATTAAGCTAACTTGTAAGGCGAACACTAGCAAGGCTAACACTAGTAAGGCTAATACTAGTAAGGCTAACACTGGCAAGGAACTAACCCTATTACCCCTTGTCCTAGCAAAGCCTACTAAAAAGCCTACTAAACCAAGCCCTATTAGCGCTCCCTTATCTAGTAAGGCTAGTCCCTTATTTAGCAACGCTAGTCCCTCTAGCAACGCTGGGCCCTCTTCTAGCAACGCCAGTCCCTCGTCTAGCATAGCTGGTCCCTCTTCTAGCAAGAAGACTAGCAAGAAGACTAGTAAGAATATTAACGCTTAGGATCTGCTAGGACCCCTCTATAAGAGGCTTAATTTGCTATCTAACCTAGCTACTAGAGTTAGGTCTAAAGACTTGGCCTACCGTGGCAAGGGGAAGGGGAAGGAGACTGCCATTACTATAGATTCTGATGCTACTGCTTCTAACAGCCTAGCTAACGCTCTACTTCTACTTAATTGTAAGCGTAAGGGCACTAAGACTACACAAGATACTAAACTACCTACTAAGTAATAGAGGCTGTTTCTCTCTAAAGAGATAGTTAATAGTAACTTAGACATAGATATGACAGATACTGTACTAAAGTTTATATCTAAGGTTCCTAGTCCTATTCCTAAGAAGAAGATTACCCCCTAGCCTATTAATAAGGAGACTAGAGACCGCTTAAAGGCGGAAATTGCTGCTAAAGCGGAAGCTGTGGCTAAAGACCACGCAAAGGCGATGCTCGCGGCAATAACTAACAAGAGGAAGGCAGTAGTAAAGGACACTAGCAAGGCTATAAAGTAAAAAGCTAAGGATAAGGAGGTACCTAAAATAATTAACGTTTATAAAGACAAGTCTAAGGAAGAGGTTGATTTTGGAGCTAAGTAGGCTGAGGTTAAGTGGTTTAATAATAAGGATAGAGAGGAAGAGGTTAAAGATGATGGACAGGTTGAAGATAACAGATAGAATAAGGATGACGGATAGAATAAGGATAACAGATAGAACAAGGATGATAGCAAGGAGGATTATAGTGAGGATTGTGGTGAGGATAATAGTAAGGAGGACGGAGACGAGGGCAATAATGGCGAAGATGAAGAGGAAGATAATAGCGAAGAGGGTGACGAGGGCAATAATGGCGAGGAGGGTGAGGACGAAGATAAGATGGTTAATATCTCGTCCTTAACTCGTCCTCGCAGGACTCTCGACATCTAAGCTGGCTAAGCAAGCATGACAAAACTAGTGGTGTTGATAGCCCTGTTAGTCCAAATTAGATTTAATTAGGTTTTGGTTAGTCTCTGAGTTTAAATAGGGTTTCTGCTGGCTATATATTAAATATAACTAGACCCTATCTATAATAACTGCTAGAATTCTAGAGGTTAAATGCATGTTTACTTACCTAGAATAAAGTTTTATCCTACAGGATCCTGGGCAATTCTAGTTCTACTTGTTTGCTATCCTGGAATACCCCTGGCTGTTATATATTGTCCTGCGCTGTCTTCTTTGTGTAAGATTATCCTATATTTATTTTAAAGTAATAGTTTGTTCCTTTGCCCTTTGCAAACTAATAACAAGGAACGAGACACTGCAATAGGTCTAGATACCTTGTAGTTTAAGATAGGGGAGTTTAGTGTTCTATCCTTTATAAGGCCTAGTGTCTTATAAGTTAAACTATACTATAGAGAATATTTACACTTATTAGTTATAGTAAGAGATAATAGGTTAAGTATAATTACTATATATAGAATAGTTTATTATAGAATATATTATATAACTATTACTATAGTAATATTACTAACTGTATGTACTGTTAGGTCTTTAAACCTATATAATTATATCTTTTGGCTAACCTTAACGACTACTTCTTTCCTCCACTTTGTTTAACTGAAAATAGATCCTATTTACTTCTATAGTAGGCAGGGCGAGCATGCATGCTTTAGCTAAATGTACCTATCTAGTTTTACCTATAATGGAGTACTGTACTATAGTACAGAGCACTATTTCCATGCTACTAAGGTAAAGCTATTTAGTGACATAGTATGTATTGTAAATCTGTCTTTGCTACTATATGCTAACACTAAGTGCATATAACTCTTTAAGCAATTCTGCAGACACTAGACCCCTTTAAGGTAAAGCGTCTTGGTTAAAGAGTCGCAAACTTTAACAAACATAAGTGGAGCAAAGGTATTTATGCTATAGGCAATATTATAAAGCGTATGCTAATTAGGAAAGTTGCATATAATATTGTGCTTAAGGCAAATTACCTAAAGTTTATAATTTCCTAACACGCTAACATAATTGTACTAGTTCTATTAGGTATAGGAAAGGCTGAAATTTAAGAGGCTGCTCCTTTAGATCGTGTCTAGGGTATTAGGTGCACTGCTAGCAAGGCTCGTTAACAAGGATACTTTCTAGGAAGGAACTTGCTTGGTAAAGCATTAATGGATGTTCGTACTATCTTATTAGAAGAGCTAGAGTAGTCTTTATAAAGTAATACAATATATTTTATAGGTTATAGTTTACTTTCTATAATTATAGGACTACTAATAATACGTGTATAAAAATAACTCTGTATAACCCTTATATATACCTATAATATAGAGATATATAAAGTTATAGGATAGAGCTAAAGGTATAGGATCTAGGTAAAGTTATATAAGATATACTATACTATTCTATAGTTACCTAATTAAAATTCTTTAAATAACTTCTAGGATACCTATATATAAAGTAATCTTAATTATCTACTTATTATATATACTATTCTATAGTCTATAAAAGAGTTTAAAAGATAACTATTATTTAAAAGATATATTTTAGTTATCTACTTATTAAAAATTATAAAAGAGTACTAATTTAAAGATATATATAATCTAAAGCTATAAAAGATATAATAATTTAAGCTTCTAGTAGTATTTACTTAGGAAAGAAATATAAGATAATTTATTAAATATAAAGTTTAAAAGTTAAATATTAAAAAAAAAACTCTAAAGTAATAGTAATCTAAAGGAATTTTATAAATAAGAATACTAGTATATAAAGAATTAACTATTTTAAATTAATAATATTATAACCTTTTAATATATTAATACCTAAGAATACTAGGTTTAAGTAATAAAAGTGCCTTAATATATATATTTCCTAATATATAATTAGTAAATACTAGCTATTTAAATTTAGAATAGTATAAATAATAACTTACTTATATTCTAATACTACTATATATATAAATAGGTTTTTAATTTTTATATACTCTCCTATTTATAATATTTTAATACTTATATTAACTTATTTAGTTATATAGTATATTATAATATATATATTTTAGGTAAATAAATAGCTATTTATTTATAATAGTAATATATAATAATAGTATTTATTTATTTAATATTTAGTATATATTATACTTTATAACTACTTCTAATATAAAGGTTATTTCTATAACTATTTTAAAATTATAGATATATAGTATATTAATATTATAATATTCTAGGTTAATCTAAAATATAAAAATACTATACTATCTTTTTATCTTATACTAGTTTAGTAATAATATTTATATTAGAATACTTAAAATAGGTTTTCTTATAAAATATAATATATATATTAGGGTTATAATAGATAGTTATACTAGCCCCTAGAAGTAACTAATATACTCTTCTTAAGGGTAGCCTAGGTATCTAGTAAGTATAACCTTTATAATTAAAGGTCTTAAAACTATACTTATACTAGTATATATACTAGTATTAGTATAAAATAAATAAATATAGAATAATTAATATAGTATAGTATTATTTTAAAACTTATACTATACTAGACTATACTATACTTAAATTAAATTATATTTATATTATATAGTAAATTATTACTAATATACTATTTATTTTAGTATAGTAAAGATATAAACTAATAATATAAGTAGTATTATAATATAATATCTTATTAATATCTTACTATATATATTAACTTATTAGGGTAAGGTAATAGTATTTACTTTTACTCTATTCTTAGTTTATAATAGTTATAAGCCTAGTTAGTATAGTAGTATTATTACTATATTTTAATATATATTAGTAGAGCGTGGTTAAAATTATAAAGGATATAGGTTTAAATTATAGTATTAGAATACTATAATTTAAGAGGTCCTAATTAGTAAGCCTCTAGAGGCGCCTAGCTATACTACTTAATAGGGTTAATATTTCTCTTAGATTAATACTATAATAATACTTAATAATAACTATAAGATTACACTTCTTTAGCTAAGTATTCACACCTTTACTTAACTAGGGGGTGTGTTATAATATAATATCTTATTAATATCCTACTATATATATTATTTTATTAACATAGGGTAATAGTATTTACTTTTACCCTATTCTTAGTTTATAATAAGTAATATTATATATAAAATTTTAATAAAATATAAAAAATATAATATAAGTATTTATAATATTATTATTAATATTAATTATAATTTAATATATATATATATATATATATTAACTTATAATATTAAATAGTACTTAGAAAGTAAATATTTAAAAGGTATATTAAAATAGTAACTTATATTAGAAATAGATAAAGTTATAACTAAAGAGGCTTAGTATATTTATAAAGGTAAAGCTAAGCCTAGTAAATAAGATAATATAGTATTTATTTAAAAATATAATTAGACTATATATTATATCTAAAGTATTAGATTATAACTTTAAAAAGAATTATATAGTTCTAGTATTATATAAAAAATAACTATATAAGAAAAATTATAACCTAATACTATATATTTATAAAATTTCTTATAACCTCTACTACCTAAAATCTACTATCTATACTATATACTATACTAGCTACTATACCTAGTATGTATACCCTATCTATAGCCTACTTATACTACCTACCTTACTACTTACTATCTACTACCTACTATCTACTACCCCTAATATATATATATTATATCTATTAGTAATAGCTTAGTTTTATTTATAAATACTATACCCCTAATATATAAAGTACTATTTAAAGGAAACTTTTAAAGTAAAATCTAAGGCTTAGTTTAGTACTTAGAAAGTAATATATAGATTACTATTTAATAGGTCTCTCTAAGAATATATATTTATAAACCTTTACTATTTAAGGTTTAGGGAGTATAGTTATATATTAGAATACTAGATAGTAGTAGGTACTTTAGTAAGGAATATTAAAACCTTTATATTAACTTTACTACTTAAACTACTAAAAGTATACTAGATAGTAAAAGTATATTATAAAGTATAAATAAGGACTATATATTACTACACTCTTATAAGTAATACTTATTTAATAAATATTTAAACCTTAAATATATTTTTTATAGGCTTTAGTATCTAAACTTATTTTATATATTACTTAATAAACTAAAATCTAGTACTAAAGGATATTAGTTTATAAACTTTTACTATTAAAGTACTAAAAATTTAGTTTATATATTAGAATACTAGATAGTAATAGCTAGGCACTAGCTAGTACTTACTACCTTAGTAAGGAATATTAAAACTTTTATACTAACTTTACTACTAAAACTACTAAAAGTATACTAGATAGTAAAAGTATACTAGCACGCACTATCTACTACCTACTACCTACCTTAGCACCTACTACCTACTACTTACCTTACTACCTACTACCTACTACCTACCTTACTACCTACTACCTACCTCTATTACCTAACCCTAACCCTAATATATAGACTAAGGATATTAGTTTATAAACTTTTACTATTAAAGTATAAAAAAATTAGCTTATATATTAGGATACTAGATAGCGCTAGCTAGGCACTAGATAGCACTAGCTAGGCGCTAGCTAGCACTAGCTAGCGCTAGCTACCTTAGTAAGGAATATTAAAACTTTTATACTAACTTTACTACTAAAACTACTAAAAGTATGCTAGATAGTAAAAGTACGCTAGATAGTAAAAGTATACTAGATAGTAAAAGTATACTAGATAGTAAAAGCACGCTAGATAGTAAAAGTACGCTAGATAGTAAAAGTACGCTAGCACGCACCACGCACTACCTACCTTAGCACCTACTACCTACCACCTACCTTAGCACCTACCACCCACCACCTACCTTAGCACCCACTACCTACCCCTATTACCTAACCCTAACCCTAACGCACAGACTACTATTTAAAGTTACTTTATAGGGTAAAATCTAGTACCTTTAACCCTAAGGTAGTACCTTTCTATATAGGTAATAAATATACTATTACCTACTAGTAAACCCTAGGGTTAGGGTTAGCAAGACGTAGCAAGACCCACGCGACCCCAAGGAAGACCCAATAGTAGGGTTAGGGTTAGGGTTAGGGTTAGGGTTAGGGTTAGGGTTAGGGTTAGGGTTAGGGTTAGGGTTAGGGTTAGGGTTAGGGTTAGGGTTAGGGTTAGGGTTAGGGTTAGGGTTA